>NC_057862.1:572743181-573398181 GCF_019393635.1 Dromiciops gliroides
GTAATTTGTACTTTCAAAATATTTTATCATGATTATATTTTTTACAAGCATACTATTAATTCAATAGATATTGAATCAAACAGCATATGTCACCCTATTTATATATGACTCTCCTCATTAGTGGAGATTAATCACTCAATGTTTTCATGCCTATGTGAGGAACAGAACTGGAGTGAAGAGATACTGGTCTTCTGGAAGACATGTGATTCCAAATATTCCCTGGAGAGGACCCTGAAGGAAGCAAAAGAGATTTCTACCCTTCACTTAGGAATGGAGCATTGAGTAATTAATCTCTACCAATGAGAAAAGGCTTATGAAAATGAGCTTTGAGGGGCAGCTAGGTGGTGCAGGGGAAAAAGCACCAGTCTTGGATTCAGGAGGTCCTGAGTTCAAATCTGGTCTCAGACACTTGACACTAGCTGTGTGACCCTGGGCAAGTCACTTAACCCTCATTGTCCCAACAACAACAACAACAACAACAACAACAACAACAACAACAAAAGAGCTTTGAACCTCAGGTTATACTTAGGTGTTTCCTTTTCTACTTAAATATGATTTCAATGCCACATGACAATGTAGAGATGGCTGAGGTTTTCCAGAGTCCATATACACTAAGTACACGTTTCTGCAGATACTACCAAAGCTACAAAAATTGTGAATATGGCCCAGCAATAAACACTGTGACAGGCTAAGCAGCTTAGTTAAATTCAAAAAAGGCTTATCAACTACAGATAACCACTACATAATGAACTTAACTCAAACCAATAACATTAAAATGATCTCTTAAGGAATAGATCTAAAACAGTATATCACATAGATAAAATTATGGATATTTTAAGTGTATTGAAGTGTGGACTAAATCAAAGGATGGGGTATGCTAGAACTTTAAAACTGCTTATATTGTTATACTTCTGGATGATCAACATGACCAGATAAACCATGTTGTGGTCTACTTAGTTTCCTTAGTTATCTTCAAAGTTCAGCTCAAACATCCCTCTTACATGAATATTTTCCTAATGCCCCTTAGTTGCTAGTTCCTTTTCCCCCTCCAATTTACCTTCCATTTTTCATCTATATCTTCTCTATATTTAAATGAGTACATAGTGTCTTGTCCTATAGAATTTAAGCTCTTTGAGGACAGGGAATATTTCATTTTTGTCTTTGTGTTCCTAGTATTTAGCATAGTGTCTGCAACATAGTAGATGCTTAATAAATGTTAGTCACTCCCTTTTTTTTGGGGGGGGGAATGAGGGTTAAGTGAATTTCCCAGGGTCACACCACTAGTAAGTGTCAAGTGTCTGAGGCCAGATTTGAACTCAGGTACTTCTGAATCCAGGGCCAGTGCTTTATCCACTGCACCACCTAGCTGCCCCCCATGCTTAATAAATATTAATCACTCATTAGTCAACATTTACCCAAAAAAATATGTATTTGGTTTAAAAACAGAGAAAATTATAAACATATGTTCCTCTGTAACTATGGTACCAACCTAAATTGGTAGAGGGCTTTCCTTTATCAGTGGGAACACACATATATAATCCATATCTCTTTTGTTTTAGTACTGCAGAAAATATGACTATGAATATCATCTCACTTGATACATTGATGAATTTCTGCTGACAGAGAGAAAAGCTTTCTATATTAGATATAACCACAAGATCTTAGGCTTTATAAAATATTTTATTTACAATGTGGGGTGTGTAGAGTATTATTATTCCCAATTTATACTGGAGGAATCTGAGACACGAGAGTTTTAATCATTTTCTCCGTATTGTATAGTTATTAAGTTTCAAAATTAGGATTACAACCCAAATCATAGGCCAATGTGCTTTCTTTTACAACACGTCTCCATATTTAAATAACATTATGTCGAATCTGCTTTACCAACCAGCTATTGCAATTATATTGTAGGCAGTCTCAGTAAAACAGTGTTACTATTATAACCTGCATCTTTTCTTCAAAGGCAGGTATCAATCTCATTCACGATCTGGACACTTGCCTTAAACCTGCATTTTTCTTAGGTGGTTTTTTGGGGTGGGGCAGGCTAATGTTATCTGTCAGTTACTGGTAAATTTTATTTGGGGTCATCACTCCTTTCCTTCAACAAAAATCTTACCACTTTGACTTCATTCTCTTCAATTTCTTTTCTACATTTATCCTCCATAATTCCAAACACATGTCACTTATTATCCTCCCATTGTACAGTTCCCTCACTTCTCTCCCCTTTCTTAGAAAATATAAATGAAAAAGCATTTAAGAAACAAAATTAAAACCCCATTCTTTTGATATTGTGCTCTACTTTTTACCAGGTATTTTCATTTTAAGTATACATGCATTACTCAGTCATACTTATATTCCTCAACACATTATTTTGATGTTTCATTATATTTCCAGAAAGTTAATAAAAGCCCAGCCTTTCTCCCCTTTTTGTATATTAATATTTCTTATCTGCCCAATGTTGTCTTTACTATATAATATTCCTCCCTTTCCCTTTTTCTCTATAGTCATTGACCTACTCTATGATTCATTTTCACAAGACTCATGGAATTATAACATCAAGCTTTGGAAGATAAGCATTCAAATCACAGCTTTAAGTAATCCATACACTGCACTATCTCGATAAGCCTGATTACACTGATATCTGTGTAGTTATAACTCCTGTATTGTCTGTGTCTATAAAAAGTTCTTAGCAGTTAGGAAACATTTCAGCAGCTGGATGGTTGAGGGAGTTGAAAAAGGATACAGAATCCTTTGCTTTTTTTTGCACCAGATACACAAATTGTTCTGATAAATAAAGATAAAGGTTACTCCTTATTTCTAAATTGGGAAAATGCAACGGTTAGTAAAAGGTTGAAAGCAGTATTAGCAGATGTATTCAAAAATATATATGTGGAGGTTTTTCACTAGATATCAGAATGCAGCTGAGTTGATTAGCAATAGTGTTATGTTGAAGAACCCTCCTGTCCTTGGAGATGGTACAGAGGTATGCAAATTCATGGGGCCAGCTGCTGATACTTAAAAGCTACCAGCTGGGATTATTCAAATTGTTGTTTGAATTATGTTTCTGAATTCCCATTTGAGAGGAGGTACAAATACTAACCAACTTTGAGTTGGATCTACTTACAACCCCCCCCCCAAAAAAAAACCCAAATATATATTTAACTGTAGATTTATAGATCTACATGCAAAAGTAGGAAAAATTTAAGATAACATTGGTAGTCCTAGACATTATAGTATAAAAATCATATTAATGACAATTTCCTAAGAAATAATTGCTTTCCTTTTTTTTTGTATTTCCATCACTGGGAGATATTTGTAATGGTTGTTTAATGTGTACAAAGGTACACTTTTGTGATGATTATAGTATATATCTCTAGAAGATTAAGATATTTGTTAATTAAGCAAGAAATTATTGTGTTTATGGTAAACAAGACATTGCATAGCTTCAGAGGATAAACAAGATATAGGACACAGACCCAGCTCTAAAGGAGCTCAAAGACTGATAGAAGAAAAAATAGTTTTTAAAAAACCCCAACACTATCATGTAAGAAAATCTGAAATAGGCAATGGATTCTGAGAAAATTATTGGTGACAATTCTCATTCACCTGAGGTGGTGGTGAAAAAAGTCAAGAAAGTCTTTTTTGGAAAGCTAGCACCTTGATTGGTCCTTGAAGAAAGGGAGGAACTCTAATAGAGAGAGGTAAAAGTAGGGGATAGCCATTCCATGCATGGAAATGGAATAAACCAATGACCAGATGTAGAAGAGAGAAGGCCAAGTAACCAATCTTTTTCAGTGGGAAGGTTTGCAAAAGGTAGAAAAAGTAACAAAAAAGTAACAGCTATTAAATTCCTAGCTATATTTTTGTTAAATGCCACCAATTATTGGAAATGCTCCTCTAGAATATCAAATCATTTGAAAATTCTGCCCACTGGCTGAACTGCCTGGATAGGTAATAAAAAAGCAGAGCAAACAGAGAAAGGAAGAGTTTTATAATATTCTTATTAGGGATCTCTGTGTGATATATATTGTGCTAGTGATTGCTTCAGAAAAAGCCAGCTGAACTAACTTAAAAGATAGGGATTATGGCTATTTGGTCCTGTCTGAGCAGTTTAGCAAGTCCTGGGGTAGAGAGTAGAGACCAGATTATCTTGAAATGGGCTTTCCAAAGAGGCAATAGATTTTTTTTTTGCTGGGCAATAAGGGTTAAATGACTTTCTCAGGGTCACACAGCTAGTAAGTGTCAAGTGTCTGAGGCCAGATTTGAACTCAGGTGCTCCTGAATCCAGGGTCAGTGCTCTATCCACTGTACCACCTAGCTGCCCCCCGACAAGATCATTTTAAAAGCAGGATCTAGAGGACCTAGGACTGAAAATATGTGGCCAAATGGACATTAACAATCAATCAATTACTGAACATTTATTAAGTGCCTACTATGTGCTAGACATCACAAAACATTGAGGATACGAAAAGAGTTGAGGCAAGCCCTGCCCTCTAGGAGCTTACAGTTTCACAGAGGAAACAACATGCAACCAAATATACAAAATTAAGCTTTGTGCAGGATAACCAGGAAATAATTAACAGAAGAAAGGGACTATAATTAAGAAGGGGTGGGGAAGGCTGGCAGTAAAATGATGGTCCTTTAGTTGGGTTAAAGGAAGCCTCTTGATGATGGTAAAAAAGAAGAATGTGTAAAAGCTGGCTTGAAGTTTATCATAAAAAACAAAAACAACAACAAAAAACAAAACAGAACAAAACTAAGATCCTGGCAACTGGTCCTATCATTTCCCGGCAAATAGAGGGAGAAGAAATGGAAGCCATGTCACATTTTACATTCTTGGGCCCAAAGATCACTGCAGATGCCAAGTGAAGCCATTAAATTAAAATGTACTTGCTCCTTGGAAAGAGAACTGTGGCAAATCTGGAAAGCACCCTAAAAAGCAAAGACATTACTTTGCCTTCATAGTTATGAAGAAGCTAGTCCAGTAGCAACATATGGCTGTGGGAGTTGGACTTTAGCGAAAGCTGAGTATGATAGAATCAACATTTTCAAATTGTGGTGCTGGAGAAGACTTTTGAGAGTCCTTTGGATCGCAAGGATATCAAATCAGTCAATATTTAAAGAAATTAATTTAGACTATTCACTTGTAGATCAAATACTGAAGCTGAATATCAAATACTTTGGCCACATAAATGAGAAGACAGGACTCATTGGACAAGACCCTGATATTGAGAAAGATTGAAGGCAAAAGGAAAAGGGGATGGTAGAGGATGAAATGGATAGCTAGTATCATGGAATAAAAAAACAAAATATGAGCTTACACAGAATTTGGGAGATAGATGAGGATAGAAGGGTCTGGTATGCTGTAGTACATGGGGTCATGAAGAATTGAACACAACTGAAGAACAACAAAAGGAAGCAAGGGAAGTCAATAGGCAAGACTGGGGAAAGAGACTAAACCAGTCATTGGAAACAGCCAGAGAAAAGGTCTAGAAAGGAGAGTCAGAGTGTCTTCTCATGGAATAACCAGTACAGTGTAACTGGATTGAAGAGTATGAGGTGGGGAGTAAGGATAAGAAGACTGGAAAGATAGGTAGCAGACTAGGTTATGAAGTGTTTTAGGTACCAAAAAGAACATTTCATATCCTGAAGGTGATAGGGAGTGACTGAAGTTTGTTGAGTGGGGTGTCATAATTGGACCTGTACTTTAGGAAAATCGCTTTGGAGGCTGAAAGAAATACAGGCCAGAGAGGGGAAACACTTGAGACAGGTAGACCCATTAGCAGGTTGTTGTAATAGTCTAAGCATGAAGAGATGAGGGCTTTTGTTAGAGTGACGGCCACGTCAGAGGAGCAAAAAGGGGGTATTTGAGAGATGTTGCAAATGTTAAATGGAGAGGTATTGGCAACAGAATGGATAAGGGGGTGGGGTAAGAGATACTAGGGCATCCCGGATGACTCTTAGGTTGCAAGTTTAAGGAACTGGGAGGATGGTGCCAACCTATACAGTATTAGGGAAGGTGATGGGGGGGGAGGGTTTAGGGGAAATTCTGGTTTATCCAGGTTTACATTAAGATGTCTACATCTTAAACTAAACTTGAACATCCAGTCATTTGGAGACTGGTGATTAGGTGTCAACAAATAGGTTGGGGTAGAACATGTAGATACGAGAATCATCAGTATAGAAATGGCAATTAAATCATGGAACTACATGAGATCACCAAGTAAAATATTATAGAGTGAGTTAACAGCCCAAGGATTCAGGGTGAGTTACAAAGGAAGGCACTTGAGAAATTGGTGGCATTAAAAAAATGAGGAAGCTGCTCTAGTGAGATAAGGTTTGTGCTTTATTTATCTTCCTGCTAGAATCATGAACTAACTACCTGTGTGTCTTAAATAGAAGTTTATCTGCCTGCTTGAAGGTAAATAAGGTAAAAGTAAAAAGCTTTTTTCTACCTGCTATTAATTGATATAAAGAACTTTAGATAGCATTAGAAGAAGTAACCTATGAAGGAAACCAGGAAAAAGACAAAAAATCTAAGAATAGAGGGAAGCCGAAACAATAGTAAGGAAAGCAGCAAGTAAAAACAAATAAATGATAATAAAACTAAACACATAGGAAGAGAAAAATAACTGGGAGAAATTCTGAAATAATTGTAGCCAAATCTGGATATTCTGAAATAACATCAGGATGAAGAAGAAAGGATAGGTGAAACCTCATGTGATTATACTAAATACAATCTAGCTAATTAGAGGATATAGAGATACATTTCTGATATTGATAATATCAGATATAACTCATACTGGTGAGGGAGAACAATTTCCCCAAATCTGCTGAAATACTATCCACAAAAAGCATTACAGTTAATAGATTTCTGACTTGCCTTGATGACAATTACAACTCTGTGGGCTAGACTTTGTGCTTTGATGGTCAGAATTTAAAATGGGATCTTGAAGTATGAGAGTAATTTTTAGGAGAAAGTGGGCATACTGTCTTGTTAATCTATAACTGACAAAGAGGGGGATACTGGCCATAACCTCAAAGCTTCTCATCAATTATTTTATAAATAATTTTAATGAAGATACAAATGAAATTCCTCGTGATTTAATATATACCAAAAAAGACATTTCCCTAATCAAAGTAGAAGAAAAAGATTATAAAGTAAAAGGTGATGAAGCTCCACAATTTAACTTTGCTTTTCTTTAAAATGTAATAAATTCAACATGTTCCTTTCAAAGTTCTCCTGTTTTCATGTGTTTCCTTCTGAATTTCCCTGTGTTCTTATTTGCTCTATACAAATGAAATCGTAAGTCTAGTCCCTAACCCCAGGTCATCTACTTTTTAATGAGTTCTTATAAAAATATAATAGAATATAGATAATGTTAATATGTGCTTTTATAAGTCAACATGCACATGTATGGATCCTGATATATTTATATATATATATATATGCGTTAGTGGGCCCCATTTCTATTTGGGCTTGATACCACTGGTCTAGAGCACTGAGAGATTAAGTGACTTGTCTAACAGTTACCTGGTAAATATTTGTTGAATACATAAAATAGAAAGATTTTGCACAGATAAAATAAATCCATGATTATCGAGAAGAAATAAACATACAAAATATTGATTAGTCATCTTGGGTAAAATATTCTTATACCTATAGAGAATTTATAAGAATAAATGCCATTCACACACATACACACACATATATATTCAAATGATATGAACTAAGATTTATGTAAAGAAATGAGTTATTACTTGAAAATAATTTTCTAAATAAATAGTTAATAAACATACATAACCATGAAGTTCTATCATATACCCATCTAATTGGCCAAGGTATTAAAAAATGACAAAAATCCCGTGTTTGTGAAAATAGGAAGAGATAGCCATGCTAATTCATTGCTGGTGGAACTGTGAGCTGATTCAGTCAATCCTACTTCAATGGCTTTGCACAGTGATATTATGTATTCAGTAAACCCAAGAACCCAAATCAATGAGGAAGGAACTAATTGTTTCACAAAAGCTTTCTAGAATGCACACCTTTCTGTTTCGTTCCATATGGATTACTAGGGATAATATAGATTACTTCAGCATCTTTTAAACAGCAGCTTTCACTCTACCTCTTACAAGAAGCTGTTCCTGACCATTCTCAATTATTAGCATTCTCTTCCTCTTGTAATTATTTTTTTACTCAAGCAAACAAGCATTTATTAAGGGTCCATTATGTGCCAGACACCATGATGGATGCTGGAAATACAAAGACAAAACCCCAATAAGTCATTGTTCTCAAGGAGCTTACATTCTACTGAGAGAAAGTAACACGTGCACAGAGAAGTCAATACAAAATATATACATAGTAAATATAAAATTATTTTGGAGCAAAATACTAGAAGTCAAGGGTATCTGGAGAGGCTTTGTTGAGGAAGTAGCATTTGATCTGAGCCTTTAATGAAGCCAGAGCTTCCAGGGGGAAAATGAAAGGAGAGATCATATCATGCACAGGAGAAAGACTGTATAAAAGCATGGGATGGCAGTGGAAAATTATAAAGGCAGAGGAATATGAAATATCTGAAAAGATATCTTAAAGGATTTAGATTCCCTTTTCTGATACAGATAATGAAACTATGTCAGAGGTGACCCAAATTAGTTCATGTTGTTCTCATCACAACCCTTGGAGGTAGGTTCTATTACTGTCTCTATTTGTAGGTGAGGAAACTGAAGTGGACAGAAAAATTAAGTGATGTGACCCGAGTCACACACCTATTAAGTCTGAAGCTGCTCATTCTCCATTTCACCCACTGATCACTACTTTAGTCTCATCTCTCTCCATTCAAGCCTCCCAACCCAACAACCCATTCGAAAGCTACCCAGCCTTTGCATACTGCTCTTGGAATGCTTGCTCCATAGGTAACACATTTGCTTTCATCTTAAGGCTTTTTCTTTCTCACTGCTTCCATCTTCCACAACTCAGTGAAATCTGGCTTTCTCCCGATGACACAGCTTCCTGACTTCCCTTTCAAGGATGAGTTTTACTTTCACTCATACCACCTGATTAATTTACCTTTACCCAGTAACCTCTTTTCCTTTGAGGTTCATTTAATTCATATTTACTATCCAATCAATATTTTGGTAGCTGTTTTCTGCTGAACTCCAGGGTACCTCCCCCTTCTTTCTTCAATCAGTTCAATGCTTAGTTCCCAGTCTTTCTCTTCACCCCAACTCTTCCCTCATACTGGTAGACTTCAGCCAACATATTAATATTCCCTCAAACACCCTATTTTCATAGTTTCTCAATTTACTCATTTTCTATAATCTACTCTTCCACTCTCTCTCAGCTACAAATATAAATGGTCATACCTTTGATCTTGCCATCACCCACAAGTGTTCCACTTCCATGTTCATGAACTCTGAAATTCCTTTATCTGATGACACTATGTTGCCATTTCATCTCCCCTGTTCCTTGCAACCCTAAATCCTGCTCTTCATCCTTTGAATGATATTCACCCCTTGAGACTATTTCAAATTATCACCTATGGACTGGTTGCCTATACTCTCTTGCCTTCCTCTTCTTGACCCATTGGTGAACCAGTTCAACTATACATTATACTCTTCTTTCCAGTCCCTTGCACCATTTTCCCTTCACTGATATTAACCTGCCAAATGAAAGTTTTGGATTATTCCCATTATCATTTTCTTTTGCTGCTTTTTACATGTTGTCAGAGCTAGAAGAAGAATCATGAAACCATGCTAACTGTGTCCACTACAAATTGATATTTCATAATCCCAACTGAGTCCTCACTGTGGCAAGGTGATCCTTTTACACTTCCCTAATTGGTTCAGTATACCACTCACCCTGCACATTTTCCAAACCTTTTCTCTTCTCCTCAAACCTGACATCATAACTTCTCAACTGAAAACCTGAAATTATATTTCAATAAAAAACTGAGGTCCTTGGCCAAGAGCTCCACTTTATGCCTTCTTCCTCATCTCACTTTACTCAGATGTCTACCTTCTACTGCTATCTTCTCCTTTATTCATTGAGAAGGCCTTCACCATACTAGATCTTTTTACCTTTCCACTCACTCTTGTCTTGTATTTATAATCTGAGTACCTCATTATTCAACTAAAACTGCTCTCTCCATGATTTCTTAATTGCCAAATCTAATGGCCTTTTCTCAATCTTCATTCTTCTTGATCTCTCCTTAGCCTTTGACACTGTCTATCACACTTCTTTCCTTGACACTCTCTTATCTCTCGGTTTTTGTGACACTCCTGGTTCTCCTCTTACCTATCTGATTGCTCCTCAAACTCCTTTGCTGGATCTTCCTCCAGATTATACCCATTGACTTTGGGTGCTCCCCAAGGTTCTGTCTTGGGCCTTCTCTTATCTCTCTCTAATATTTTACTTGGTGATTTCAGTTTCATGAGTTCAGATACCATCTCTATGGTGATGATTCCCAGGTATAGTAATCCAGCTCTAAACTGTCTCTTGACCTTCAATTTCATATCTTCAACTTCCTAGTCTATATCTTAAACTGGATAGTCTCTAGACATCTTAAATTCAACATATTAAAAATTGAAATTATTATTTTTGATCCTCATCCCACCTTAAATTGTCAGTTCTTCCTATTTTTCTTTTACTTTTAAGGACATCATTATTTTTCTAGTCTTCTTCCAGTCACCAACATTCATAACCAGGGTATCATTCTTGACTCCTTATTCCCACCTGTACTCCATATCCAATCTATTGGTTAAGTCTTAAAAAATTTTACCTTTGTAAAAGCTCTCATAAACACCCTCTTCTCTCCTCTGACACTGCTACCACTGTTGTTCAAGCATTAAACACCTCAGTCTCATCCCTGGATTACTGCAATAACCCTTTGGTTGGTTTCTTAGCCTCAAGTCTTTCTCTACTCTTGTCCATTCTCTGCTCAGTTGTCCAAATGATCTTACTAAAGCACAGATCTGACCATGTCACTACCTCTATTCAATCAAAGCCAGTAGACCACTGACACTCCAAGTTAAAATTCCTCTGTTTGATGTTCAAAGCCCTTCAAACTTTGCTCCATTCTACTTTTCCAGGCTTCTTATACCTTAAGCTTGTCTATATACTCTGTGATCCAGTGATGCTGGCCTCTGCTGTTCCTCACAAGACACACTCATTTCCTGACTCCAGTCTTTTTCATGGGCTGTCAGTCATACATGGGATTCTCCTTCTTCATCTCCATTTCTAGTCTTCCCTGCCTTCCTTCAAGTCCCTGATAAAAATTCCTTCCAGAAGAAGTATTTCCTGATCCTTTTTAATGCTTTCCCTCTGTTGATTGTCTCCATTTTTTACATGTCTCCATGATCAGATTGTGATCTCATTAAGAGTAGGGACAGTTTTGCCTATTTTTAGATTCTCAGAGCTTAGCACAGTACCTGGCACAAAGTAGGTGCTTAGTAAATGCTTGTTGATTTATTAACCTCCAAATATTATTTTAAGGTAGTCATTCATTCAATAAACATTCACTCAATGCCAACTAGGTACAATAACATACAGGGGAAAAGTCCCAAGGGGAAAATAACAAGTTTAACTTTAAGAATCCCTACTTTTCAAACTCTTTATACACTGATTTGTATAATAAATAACACATTTTAAGTGATTATATATGTGATACATATGTATATATGTAAATATATATGTATATATGCAAACTTTCAATGTCTTCTTAGATGTCCACAGAATTTACTGCATATACAATCTATTTAAATAATGGTGGTTTATCTTGTCAAGTAATGATTTAAATTATAGTCTTCACTTTGATTCTCCTTACCTTCTAACTGCATATTTTCTACCTCCTTTATGCCCCTCCATTCCAAGGTTTTAAAATATATGTTTTTGAAACTCTATTATTCTAATTAATAAATGGAAATCAATGAACTAAAGTATCCTTGTCTTCCTATCATGATATTTTCCCCTTGGTGTAATAACCTGACATCAGCCAATCAATCAACAGTTATTCATCATCTGAAATGCACCTGGCACTGTGTTAGGAAGAAGGAGTAAAAAGGCATTAAAGCAATGGATATATAAAGCAAAAGATATATTTTATTAATGAAAACAACAAAATTTGAGATGGAATAATTTAAGTGGCTATTATATGGTTCTCCTTTTTAGCTCTTAAGAACTATTTCATTTGAAAACTCTACATTTAGCTCTACAGTGTACAAAAGAAAGCTGATCATTTTTCTTCTAAAATTTGGCAGATTCTGCCATCCTTTACAATAACACTCTGCAGGTAAAAATATTCTGTTCCTTTTTTGGCCTAGATAATTGAAAAAAAATCCATTGTTGCACAACCTATTACAAGGCCAATTTTCTTTTTTCTTTATGTTCCAAGATTAGAAAATCTCCAATAAAGAATGTCAGAAATGTCTTTGAATAGCTCAATATTGCATTCATGGCTAGCATCCTGTTTTGAAGTTCAAACTTCTGAGCATAGAAAACTAAGTCCTAGACTGAAATGACACAATTACTTTGGGGGCAGATCTAGGGTATTATAACAATGATGAATTTTCATGTATATAATTCTTGATTTCATAGTCACATTAGACACAAATGATACTTTTCAGAATTATGGACACATGAACAGGATACTTTTTTAATGAATGTCAGTTCCATTAGAACTAGCAAATATTGGGGCAGCTAGGTGGTACAGTGGATAAAGCATTGGCCCTGGATTCAGGAGGACCTGAGTTCAAATCTGAGCTTAGACACTTGACACTTACTAGCTGTGTGACTCTGGGCAAGTCACTTAGCCTTCATTGTCCCTTCTCCTCCCCCAAAACCCATCAACTAGCAAATACCAACTCTGTGAGTGAATACTTTTTGAGGAAAAGGATCATGGCTTATTTAATTTTTTATCATCCTCATGACTTAATATGCCAAATTGTGAACATTGTAGATAATATTTATTGATTGCCTCTATGACTGTCCAAATTAAAGTAGGAGCTTGAGAATCACAGACTCTGGATTTTTGAGATAGAAGGAGCCTTAGAACTTGTTTTGTCCAACTCCTCCATTATATGATTAAAAGATTATAGGGAATGTAAAGGACTTCAGAGGTCAACCTGCCCAACCCATCTTATTTAATCAGTGAAGAAACATAGTCCCTGAAAGGTTAAGTGAATTGTACACAGGTAGGTAGTAATTGGCAGTACCCATACTCAAACACAAATGACCTAGCAGCAAATACATGAGCACTCATGAAATTAAGTGACTTGTCCAAATTACACAGCCATTACAACCTATGGCTTCTGATTCCAAGGGTGGGGCCATGGAATAGTATGATTTCATCACAAGCACACTGCCCATGCTTAAGAAATCTCTTTGATGAGAAATGTGTCAAAGATTGTCATTCTAATTTCAATGTCTTATTTTTCTCTGATTTTTATTTTAAATTCCACTAAACTCTAAATATTGCTATTGTAGTCACTAACACAAAAATCTGTTTATTACTATCTAATCCAAAAGTAATTGTTCATTTTTTTCCTATGGAGTAAAGTAATAATCATCAATAGATAAATTTTGTAGCTTTTTTCTTGATTTCCTATCTATAAAAGCAAAAAGAAATATGTAATATTTCTATGGAGGCAACTAGGTGGCTCAGTGGATAGAGCACAAGGCCTGGAGTGAGTAAGACCTGAGTTCAAATTCAGCCTCAGACACTTACTAGCTGTGTGACCATGGACAATTCACTTACACTCTGCCTTAATCTACTGTAGAGGGAAATGGCAAATCATGCCAGTAGCTTTGCCAAGAAGATTTCATGCGCAGTATGACCAGAGGGTCATGAAGAGATGGACATGACTGAACAACAACAAGAAGAAATATTTCCATTATGTTTAAGATTCCCTTTCTTTTAATTTACTAATTTTTATTACTTGCATTGGGCATAGTCAATCAAATACAGGTGTAACCTGTGGGCTTTTTAAGAAGTGAGTCAGATTGGTGGCTGTTGTCTTTTATGATTTCTCCAGACACAGAAGAATTGGCCAGCATTTTAAGCATCCATGGATAGCATCATTTTACTGTTTGCTTCTTTTGGGTGAATGCGAAACGTGCTCATCTTAAATCTCATGATAATAAAGTAGAAGTTTCTTCCTTTTTTTCTTACTTTCTTGCAATGTTAAAATCACAATAATGAGATTTCTTCTTGAAGGAATTTTTGGATAAGCTATTGGGTACCAGGAAAAAAAGGAAAATATAACCCAATTATATCTAATTTGGCTCAGAGAACAAAGAGATGTTCTTTCTTGGAAGCTGGCATTAAGAGTACAAAGTTCTATAGACCTAGTTTGGCAGACAAAAAGTGAAAAATGATCCAGACTTCCATTCATGCCAGACAGCGCTCTCCAAGCTGTCCTCACCATTAGGTCAATGTCTGTTTCATTTTTTACAAATTGGTTCACGACCATGAATTCTTCTTTCCAGTGACAAACAGGATTGTGTGTGAGTGGTAAACTAATTTCTGTGCTATAACTGAATGGTGTATCTGAGTTGCCCAAGACTGAAAAATTAATTTTAAAGTATTTTGAGAATGTGGAGAATGATACAGACCATACTATTATTCAGCACAATTTAATCTATTGTTTAATGCTATGAATCTTCACTTAGCTCCAAGCCCTTCCACACAAGTCCTTCTCAAACTTTTTTTAAATTAGAGAGAGAGGAAGAATAATTTACCCCATGCCAATATATAAAGTTCTTTTTATAGCTTAAGAGAAGGTGTTAAGTAATTTGCATGTGGCCAGGAAATACACTTGCCCTGGCTTGGCAGGGTCACTGGCAAATCACAGCTATAATCTTCTCAGCTAGCAGTTACCACACTTTAATATGTCCCTCCAAAATTATGTAGACAGTTGCAGCTGAGCAGCATTTTCAGAATCAACAGACAACATATACCCAAGTGTCTATATCTCTCTTTAAGTTTTTTAAATGAAAAGAGAGGAAGAATTGATGGAGTATGTTTAAATAGCTAGAATCTGCTCAAGCTAGAATCTTACTCAATTGCCACATTTTTATCAGAGAAGACAAAAGGAAAATGTCCCAATCCTTTACAGGTTTAAATTAAAAAGGCCTTTAAAATTTAAATCAATATAAAATCTTTTGATATAGATCCATATGCTCATTCAGACCATTTAGAAAATTATACAAATTAATTCATATCATCTACCTCTCTATCAATATCTACCTATTTATCTATCTATCATCTCAGTCAGTCAGGTGGCATGGTGGATAGAGTGTTTGACTGAATCAGGAAAACTCATTTTCTTAAGTTCAGATCTGGCCTCAGGCACTTACTAACTTTGTGACCCTGGGTAAGCCACTTAATCCTGTTTGCCTCAGTTTCCTCCTTCATAAAAATGAGCTGGAGAAGGAAGTGGCACCACTTCAATATCTATTCCAAGAAGACACCAAATGGGGTCATGAAGAGTTGGATGACTGAAAAAGACTGAATATCATCATCAGTGACAGACCTATGCTATCCCATCTGTTTTCTTTAGGGCAACCATCCCCAGTACATTAA
Source organism: Dromiciops gliroides (assembly GCF_019393635.1). Taxonomy (NCBI): domain Eukaryota; kingdom Metazoa; phylum Chordata; class Mammalia; order Microbiotheria; family Microbiotheriidae; genus Dromiciops; species Dromiciops gliroides. The sequence continues at coordinate 572,758,760 of NC_057862.1, forward strand.
ACTGATCCTCAAATAATGTGATGTTGAGACCCTTCACCATTTTAGTTGCGTTCCTCTGGATGCTCTCCAGCTTACCAATGTCCTTCCTAAAATGTGGCACTACAAATGAAATTCAAAGTTCCAGAAGAATTCTGAGCAGAGCAGAGAACAGCAAGACTATTGCCTTCCTAGTCTTGGATACTATACCTTTCTTAAATCAGCCTAAAACCACACTCTATTTTTGGCTGCCATATCACACTGCTGGTTCATATTGATTTAGGATTGACTCAGTCTTACAGATCTTTCCCACTTCTTAGAACCTCAGTTTTCCCATCTATAAAAGAAGGATAATAATTTGCCAATCCCACCTCACAAAATTGTCTGGATCAATTTGGATAAGATATTTGAAGACTTTATATCAAATTCATTTTATAAGAGGTAAGTAGATATTTTACTCTTCAGGGCTTTCCTCTTCCCTTCCTTATGACACACTGTGGCATAAATTGCTAATCCTCTGGGATGAATTTTGTAGCAGAGTGGGTTCCATGGACCTTGGATGAAGAAAATGGGTGTTTGATAGTCTAATAGTTAGAGAATAGGGCCCATAAGACAAGGCTTTGAATTTGAGGCTCAATTAGGGTTTTAACATAAATATGTTCTGAGAAACTTTAATGGACTACTAGGACACTGGGAAAGTCGGAGGAAGCATGAATGTGACAAAGCAATGTCAGATGGCCTTTAGAGTGCAGGGACATCAGTAGTAAGCACTAAGTGCCTTTTGGGGGAAAGTCCTAAATTCCACACTACATGGGAGGACACATAATTAGTGCCTTCAAGGAGATACTACTTAATTTTTAAAATAGAATTTGTCCATATCTTTTGTTTATGCCATCTAGATTTTCCCCTACATTTCTTCTCCCACTTTCCAGATAGCCATCACTTAAAACAAAGAATTAATAAAGAAGCTAAAAGTTTCAGTAAATCCATTCAATACATTGAATTATTACCCATAGACCCTGACATCTGTGAGGGAGCCAGGTAGATGCTATTTCATATTCCTTCTTTGGGCTAAGCTTTGCCATTTTTTTTCCAGCTAGAATAGATATATTTATTTCTTTTTTAAAATTTCATTTTAATTTTTTCCAATTACATGTAAAGATATTTTTTGAGTTCCAAATTCTTCTCCCATCTTCTTTTCCTTCCCCCCTCCTGAGGCCAGTAAGCAATCTGGTATAGATATGTTATACATTACAATCATGTTAAACCTATTTAGTTGTTTAGTTATGTTCTAAGAGAAGGATCAGAACAAAAAGAAAAAATACACATAAAGAATAAACAAGAACAAGAAAAAGTAACAACAAAAGTGAAAATGGTTTGCTTCAATCTGTATTCAGATTGAACAGTTCTTTTCCTGGTAAGCTTGGTCATTATAACTTTGCAATGTATACCTGAATTTCCTGTTGCATCCTTTCTCCTCTCCCCTCCCAGAGCTATTCCATGGAACAAAGAATTTATTAAAGAAAAAGACAAGAAAAGTATCAGCAAAACTGATTTTTAAAATCTGAAATATGTGGATTGTTCCACAACTCTAGCCCCCCCACTTTTGCAAATGAGAGGAGGTCTATTCTCAAAATTCTTCTTTAAGGCTGGCAGTAGCCACCCAGATGGACAGCTATGTGGTGCAGTGAAAAGAGCATTGGCCCTGGAATCAAGGAGACCTGAGTTCAAATATCACCTCAGTCCTTACATACTTAATATTTTAGAAAGATTTTATTTTTATATAAGAAACCAATCATGGTCAGTGTATACATGTATATATTTAATACATATTTATTCATTTATGATTCTTACATGACAGATGAGGATGGAAGATTTTCAATCAGTGCTTAGAAGTAGACCTGAAGGTGTTAAAAAGATTAATCTGCTTCTTTTCAGAGAATGCCAAGGAAAATTATAGATTTCTCTGTTTCTCTGTCTCTGTCTGTCTGTCTGTCTCTGTCTCTGTGTCTCTGTTTCTCTCACTCTCTCATGTCTCTTGCACATGCACTTGTATGGTAATATGAAATGAAATGTCTGGTGTTAAGAGAGTACCAAGGTCTAACTGGGGAGCAAGAGCCACTTAGCCCATCTCTTAATCTAATTAATACCTCTAGAGGCAATATTTCAAACATTTCAGGTTAGAAAGCATTTTTGTAAAGAGCTCTACTATTTTCAGCTAACCATTTGTGAGCCTTCCAAAGTATCTTTTAATATCATCTTTCATGCAAGGAATAAACATTTATCTTCTCATTGCATTGACCATTTGGAGTAGCTTAGGTTTCCTTAATTAGATTTTAGGGGTCAACAATTTTGCCCCTCCACCGTGTCCAACACTCAATAAATCTCAGTATATCAGGCACTGTGGAAGATTGATCATTTCCAAATTTCATATACTGGCATTCAGAAAGAGCATTGAACTTGTAGTTAGCAAACCAAGTTCCCAGCCCACAGTTTTAATTGTGTGAAGATGGACAAGTTAATATTCTGGAGACTCAGTTTCTTTCTCATTAAAATAGTGATAATAATGGTTACATTACTCCTTTCATGGGGTTATTGTGAAGAGAATGATTTGTAACTCTCTCTCTCTCTCTCTCTCTCTCTCTCTCTCTCTCTCTTTTTTTTTAGTGAGGCACTTGGGGTTAAGTGACTTGCCCAGCTAGTAAGTGTTAAGTGTCTGAGTCCGGATTTGAACTCAGGACCTCCTGACTCCAGGACTGGTGCTCTATCCACTGGGCCACCTAGCTGCCTCGATTTGTAACTCTTAAAGCACTATATAAATATAAGATATAATGATACAATTTCTTGATGGAACTTTTTTTAGTAGTTAATTAAAAAACACTTTACAGTTCTTCATTCAAAACTAGTAGATAAGGTAGTTCATTCAAAAGTCCTTTATGGACCACTTACACAGTGCATAGTATTGTGCTAGGTAGCTGTTATAGAGAGGATTCAGCAGTGTACCATAGGGTTATATTCAATGATATACCTCTTAACACACAAGGCAACAAAAAGAGATGGCTAGTCAGTACCAACCACATTACCACATGTGTGCAAAATTTAAAAACACCTTTGGCATAAAAAGAAAGAAAAACAATTCCAGAGGAGCCAAAAATAAGATGGCATAAATGAATTATCAAGTGATGGGATGTGACTTACTGGAAAGTTAACTTTGTCATAAGGAGAGCTGGATTTGGAGTCTGACGCTACCCCCTCATTACCTGTTTATCCTTGGGAAGTTATTTGAACTCTTTCAGTTTTAGCTTCCTCGTCTATAAAACAGAGGAACTGGATTAGATGATTTCTAATGAATCTTCTAACTCAGAATCCATGTTCCTATAATTATAACCATGCTTTATCTGTTTTGATATTTTTAGAGCTGTTATTACTGGGACATCCAAGCACTTTACCAGAGTTGCAATTTTAAGACAGAAATGATAGAAAGAGATTTTCTTCTACTTGTATTTATTTTTTTCAAGATTAAAATTAACTACATTTTAATATCTCTGTATAAAATGTTAATTGATCTTAATAGAAAAAAATAATTGGTTTCACAACTCTCAAAATAATGTAAGGGATTTTTTTCTATAGTGTATTTAATAATAGCTCAGAGAAAATGATATCAAGGATAGGAGGAGAAATTACAAGACCTAAGTAACAGATTGTATTTATAGGTCTCTTAGGATGGAGACTATCTTGTATTTACCTTCAAATTGTGCAGATTCTGATACAGTGCCCTGTATATAGGAGGTATTTAATAACTGTTTCCTGAATGAATGGCTATAAATTTATGTCACTTAAATTTTAATATCAACGCTAATTATGCCTATTCATTTCAATTCAATACAACAAATATTAACTCAGCATCTACTGGATTGGATACTGTGAAGTCAGGGTGAATTCAGAGACCTATAGTTCCTATGCACAACTCATAATTTTCCCAGGAATTAAGATATAGACATAGATAATGATAGTTTAAGGGCATGTGACAAGTTCTAAAAGAGACCAATTCTATGACAACACATAGGAAGTGATTATTTGGGGTTGAACTGATGAGGAAAGATTTCCTACAGGAGTCAACATTGGAACGGGAAATGGAGGGATGGGTAGGGTTAGACAGAGATGATAGTCTCCTTTGGTCAGAGAGTCAAGAGTATCAAAGAAAGTAAAAGGAGAGAAACAAGGCTAGAATGGTGGGTCAGATTTAAGCGGGGGCTTAAATGCCATGCTTCGAATTTTAGAATTTCTTCTGATAACAATGGGGGATTTTGAATAGTTTGTAAACAGGGGAATGATGTCATCTCTGTTGTATAGTCCATCTATTTCAGCCTTAGTTTTTTTCATCTTCTAAATGGGTGAGATAACTTGACTCCTGTGGGAAATAGCTCAAGTTGCTAAATTCATTAACAAACATTCATTGAGCTTTTATCCTACAATCAATGCTATGTTATATGGATGGCCATGACCAAAGCTAAGCAAAACCCTGAAGAGTAAGAAATCTGACTAGAGCATCTCTACAACCCCCCTTAGGTAGCCTTCATTTCAGTGTCATGTCTAGAAGGTAATGCAAGTGGTGTTCAATCAGCACCTGCAACTGACCACTTTGCCTGCTCTGCACAATATTTGCTTCTATTCTCAGTCTCCATCTTTTTTATTAATGTCAAACCTATCAGGAAAACAAATCTTGACATAATTTAGTTTCAGACACCTTCCAGGAACCCCTTGCTAAGAACAAACAACAAAGAATGCCAGTTATAACTGAGAATATTTGAATAGAGAGATCCCTTCTGCTCTATCCAGTACTTAATGTCCCGCCCCCCCCTTCAATGTGGCCTAAATTCTTAGCAATAATGAAAATGTGTGCTTTGGAAGGTGGTGAAAATGTAATAACAGTGGCCATAAGACTAAACAGAATTCTCCTATTAAAATATTAAATCAGCTTAAGTGCTTCATGTATACAAAGAAAAGCATTCTCCTTAATGAAAATGAAAATATTGTTCTGCTCACAGCAGATATTCCTAAATTTTAGTGTACTGGGAAATGGCTCATATTTTTTTTAAAAGGAGTGAATTCTTCCTGTCAAAGCCAAAATAGTGTATTTTAAATGAAAATTAGATTCTAAACTTGTGCCCTGACAAATAATGGAGGAAAGATTTTCTTTTGGACTTAAAATAACTCACATTTATATAGTGTTTTATGCTGACAAAGCTTTACCTTCCTTATGTCCCTAGATATTTAAGACTGCATTGTGATATAAGCAGAATAAATATTAACCATTATATTTCTTATTTATGTATAAGAAAACAGACTCAATCATATTAAACAAACATAAAGCATTTGATATGACAAGGTATTGCACAAGGGATACATAGAGAAAAGGAAATTCTCTCATGGAACTTACCTTCTATTGAGGTAGGGGAAGAGCATGTATAAAATATGTATACAAAAAATATATGAATTATAGACAATGAAATTCAAAGAGGGAAAGTGTATTACTATGGGGCTGTTTTGAATAGGCTTCATATGATGTGAAACTTTAATTGTGTTTTAAAGGAATCTAGTATTCTAGTATTTGAAGGAATCTAGAATTTTAGCAGGCAGATAGGAGGAGGGCATGAATTCAAGATGTAAGTGACAACTTCTGCAAAAGAATGCCAGGTATAGGGAAGAGCAAGGAGGCCAGTCTGACTGGGACAGTAAGAAGTTAGGGTAATTACCTAAGGTTATAGAGCTAGTAACTTTAGTTACCAGTAGTGATGTAACTGAAGAGCATTAGGTCACTTGATGAAGAAATACATTCATAGTTTAAGCAATGGACTGATATGTTCACACTAGAACATGTCTAGCTTTTACTGTTTAAACATCTAAAATAGTGATTCCTGTATTTCTCCTGAGTGTCATTAAAAAGCAGAAACAGTCCAACACTACATCTCTAAAAATGGGAAGGTTAAGCAAATATCAATTGAACCTAGATATGAAAGAAGATCAAAACTAATTCAATTCAAAATTTTGTTTGGGGGCCTACTCTGAACATATTTCAAATTGACCTGATAACTCATAAATTTCCCTGCCACCTTCACCCTTGCACAAGCCTAATGAGATGGGATTTCCTATTTTAAAGAGAAGGAGAATGAAATTGGAAGGTAAAGAAGAACAAACATATGAGGAAGCCTGGTACAGGGGAAAGAGCACTGTCTCTGGTGTGTCAGAGAACTTGGATTCGAGTCTTGATTCTCAGTATTTGTGAGGCCTTGGGTGAGTAATTTAGCCCTATTCTCCCTGGACCTCAGTTTCATCATCTGTAAAATGAAAGGATTGAATTAAATGGTCTTGAGTTTCTAGATTTATGGTCCTATGATCCTCATATCAGTTCATTTGTTTCAATCATGTCCAATTCTTTGTGACCTTAGTTGGGGTTTCCTTGGCAAAGATACTGCAGTGGTTTGCCATATCCTTTTCCAGATCATTTTACAGGTGAGGAATGAGGCAAAGAGGGTTAAGTGACTTGCCCAGGTCACACAGCTTTTAAGTGTCTGAGGCTAGATTTGAACTCATGAAGATGAGTTTTCCTGGTTCCAACCCCAGTGGCCTATCCATTGTAACACCTAGTTGACCTAGATCTTCATATAGCATTCTCCAAATGATTAAGATGTTTGTACTGAAAAAAACTAAGCAGATGCATAGGGCTAATATGTTCCTCTCTACCTTAAACTTTCTCTGATCTAATTTATATAGAAGCCAAAGGAAGATGATTGACATAGGGAGCTAGGCGAAGGTTTTCCTTTATTCTCCTTATGCACAAACCCCATTATTTTTGTTTTTGTTTTGCAGGTCAATGAGGGTTAAGTGACTTGCCCAGGGTCACACAGCTAGTAAGTGTCAAGTGTCTGAGGCCGCATTTGAACTCAGGTCCTCCTGAATCCAGAGCTGGTGCTTTACCCCTGCACCATCTAGCTTCCCCCAAACCCCATTATTTTTAAGATCATCCTTGTATCAAGCTTCAGTTATCTCCTTTTTGGATCTTATTACTTTTGTTGTCCTTTGTTTTCAAGGAGGACCAATGACATCTCAGGGTTATGTCTTGACTTGTCAGGTTTGCACAAAGTCATCAGGCTCCCTCTCTCTTCCAGAGTCATCAAAGTCCAATGACAAGACAAAAGTCAGGATGACTGGCAGTGGCTCAGGATGCAGTGAATGTCCTTGGAAGATTTAATGTCTGACCAAAACTCTAACTGATGCACAGTGCTTGCTTTAGCTGCCTTCATGGCCATTGGGACAAATTGTTCTTATCCACCCATTCCATCTGGGAATGTCTTCACATATCTGGGGTAAATGCCCCCCTAACTCATCAATGGTTTTTAGGCTGATTGGTTACCCTCAACTTGGTTTAACCCATTTGCTGAAATGATTTACCAGGGTGTGTCTGCTGTGCATGATACAGCTTTTTGAAGCCACAGGTGAGAGTTGAGTGCCAGTTAGACATGAAATCTAGATGAGTATCCCTGAAAAGGACTTGACAAGCTCACACACCAGAGGTGCTAGTGCTCCTTGAACATTCATAGGCTATAAGTTAAGGAAGAATTGCCCACATTCAGGATTTCATTATTCTTGTGTTGACAGGAACTATTCTACTTCTGTCTGTTGATAGTCCCATTGGGTCAATATTCCACCTACATTGCACTCCCCTTTTACAAATTATGAAAATGTCCATTAACAAATTTATAAACAAAATATATAGTTTACTTAAGCAATGTGCTTAAAGAAATTTTAATCTGTTTTGTTTTATTTCAGATAAAAAAACTTGAAAGTTATCGTTGCAACAGGTCAACACTGTAGACTCTAGTTGGGATATAGCACATAAAATAAAATGTAAAATATTCTTCTTTGAGAGGTTAGATTCCAGCTTGATTAATACAAGCAAACAAAAATTTTAAAAGTCAGAGGAATTATATACATATATATGAAAATAAAATTTTCTTCTTCAATTAGTAAAGACTTTCTACCTGTTTTTGAGTAGGAATTTGAAGAATACTGCAGGAGCAAACATATGAGACAGAGAAGCTATTATTCAAACCTGAGAGATAAGTGACCTAGTAAAGAATGATTTTTGGGGGGGTGTATTAAGAAAGGCTTATTATTATTATAGAGGCTTCATATAAGAGGTTATTATTAAGTAATAAGCAACTGTAAGCATAGGCTTGTAAAACTGTGTTCTTTCCTTGCTATGTAAATAATATATAAAATTTTATGTAATATTCCTGCTTAAGTTATGTAAGCAGGTTTTGGCCATTACCTGTGGGACTCTGTCTTTGACTTTATTCCTCAAGACAAGGTTTTGTTGGAATTTAAAACTAAATTGTAAGTACCATCCAAAAAAAGAACTTGAACTTTATAGATATAATTTTCCAAGTAATTTACAGCTCATCTGCTCTAAGGGTAACTGGAAATAATAATGAATGAATCTTTAAAAAGAAAATGTATTGCTAAGATATATACACATCTGTATATTTGTTTTTTTATTTTCTTTTTACATTTAAGAACCTCTAGGTTCTTAAGATTTCCAATTTGGATATAAAATCAGAAACTCTACAGATCTCTAATTCCCTTTAAAGTATAAATTAACGTCAAAGTCACAGTTTTAGTTGGCAAGTCATGACTACTAAGTAGTACCTTTTAAAATATTTCTTTCAACTTCAAATATGTATATTTCAATAGGAGGTATTACAAGTAGATCTGGCTGCATTATGACTTTTATGCTTGAATTTTAGAGGTAATATTTTTAATCTGCTATGACATAAGATGAATATCAAATTATTATTCTATTTTTACAAATATCACATCCACCCAAATTGTTTAGAAATTCTAATATAACACTATGATTTTGTCATCAAGATTGTATAATGTTATCTCTAAAGATGTTTCATTTTTTTTTTTTTAGTGAGGCAATTGGGGTTAAGTGTCTTGCCCAGGGTCACACAGCTAGTAAGTGTTAAGTATCTGAGGTCAGATTTGAACTCAGGTACTCCTGACTCCAGGGCTGGTGCTCTATCCACTGCGCCACCTAGCTGCCCCCAAGATGTGTCATTTTAACAGTCTAATATTATATAACATGATATCAAATGACTCCACCAGAATTCAGGCTGGTTAAATAAAGTTGAAGTATATAAATAATGTAGGGCCAATAAGTCTATTCTTGGATAAACCAGTGGCTCTTGGTACACTTAAGGGAACTTAAGAACATGAAGTCTTTATAAAACTACACTGGAACCACCAAAATAACTCTCTGACTTGAACTCTTACTGTCTCTAGTACTTTCCTTATTACTCTTTAGCTTTAAGCTCTTGATTCTGCCTTCTTCAAGGATCATTACTTTGTGGAGACTACTTTCCCTACTCTTTAGGAACTTTTCATATGAACATACAGTTTTATCATTCTATTCCCTCTTTTAGGAACCTGAGAATCATATTTCAAGCCAATAAACAAACAAAAAAATCCATTCAGTCTATTAAATCAAGACTGATTAGGACAGTTAGGGCCTGAGAATCAAGAACTCTGCCTTGCCTCCAGGCAATGATGAGGGACAATCCTTATGTCACAGGTGAGTCAAATGAAAACAAGAAAGGTTAAATGAACTGATGAAAATCAAATCACTAGATTGTGTTAGAACCTAGGTTTCTCACCCCTCACTTCGGGCTTCTTCCCCAAATAACAAAACATTCATTCCTATATTTACTCATTTTATATATATAGGTGAGGCAATTGGGGTTAAGTGACTTGCCCAGAGTCACACAGCTATTAAGTGTTAAGTGTCTGAGGTCAGATTTGAACTTAGGTCCTCCTGACTCCAGGGCCAGTACTCTATCCATTAAGCCACCTAGCGGCCACTTTTTATATTATTTTTACAATGTAAAGACCTCCAGAGAATAGAGCAACCAGTGGTATACCGCCACTTTCATATAGTTACTATTTGGATGGTAACGATATAAAATATGAGACTGTGAGTCAGAAAGTGTTCTCTGGCTACACATGGTTTGGAAAAAATCTGAGCTTGATATTATTTGAAATACAAACACATATAATTGAAATCTGTACAGGCTAAAAAAATTCACCATCCCTTAAATATTACGGCATCTGTTGAAAATGTAAAACATTTATCTATGCAACAGTACCAGGTGAGAGATTTTCATAAAACCCAGCCAGCTGTGTATCTTATTCCATATTCTATTACCCACAATATTCAAGGGAGATTTAATAATGTCTATTTATTAAATTCAACATCCTGATTACCTCTTAAGCAGTACAAAGCTTAAATATATTCAGTGGGAAATGTAGCTGTTTAAAAGGTGCATAACTGAACTGTAATGTTTATTCAGATATTTAAATCATTATCATAATCTCATTCATGTTCCCATATTCCTTTCTCAAAAACTGCTTCCTTTCACATTTTGAAATGTAAGCTTTGCATCATTTCCAAGCACCATAATAAGAATGTGTGTGACTTAGAATATGTTGGGTTATGCTTATTTGTTCATTAGAAACAATCATTAATAATGATGATAATTGTGATGAAGAAAAAGAACAATGTTTAGTTCAAATTCTGGAAATGATGTAGTGTTGAATGTTTCATAAAAAGGAGTAATTACATAAAATGTAGATATCATATAACCTCCTTTTCCTTGTGGAAAAAAACTATTCATAGAATTTTATTCATAAAATGTTCTCATATGAATCTCTCATTTTATAGATGAGGAAATTGGGGCTTAGAGGTTCCATCATGTGCCCAAGGTAACTCAGCTAGCCAGTTGTGGATTGAGGTCTAGAACATCTAGTTTAATAAGACTGTAGTGACAGGGTAGTAATGAAAAGGATGTTTTCAAGGAAAGCCTGGATTCATAGAACTGGGAGGGTCAGGAAATGGTTCCCTCTTTTTAATACTCTATCCAGCTTTTAATTATTTTATTAGCTTTTATGTGCACATTCCCTTTCTCCCACCCACTAGAATATAAGCTCCTTTAGGGTAGGGAATGTTTCATTTTTGTCTGTTATCATCAGCAACTCATATCTCCTCCTCAACTCCTCATATCTTACCAGTTGCCCAATACTGTTGTTTCTACTTCGGTAGCACTTCTCATCCATGACCCCTTCTCTCCTCTGATATTTCAATTACCCTGGCTGAGACCCTCATTGCCTCATATCCAGGCTGGGAAAGGTTTCTTGCAGAAGGTATTACTATAATATGAGACTTGTAGGAAGCCAGAAGGTGGAGCAAGGACAGATTTCCTGGTCTGGGGGAGTGCCACTGAAAATGTTCAGAGTTGGTAATGTCTTGATCATTCAAGAACAGTCAAAATACCACTGAGGCATCCTGGTATGGTGACTTGAGAGCTGGCCTCAGCACCAGAAAGCTCTGTGTTGAACTTCAGCCATTGACATGCATTGCCTATTTTTTGGGGGGGGGGTTAGGCAATTGGGGTTAAGTGACTTGCCCAGGTTCACACAGCTAGGAAGTGTCAAGTGTCTGAGGCAGGATTTGAACTCAGGTCCTCCTGACTCCAGGGGCCGGTACTCTATCCACTGCGCCATGTAGCTGTCCCTATGCACTGCCTTTTGTGACACTGAGCCAATCACTTGGCCTCTCATTGCTCTAAACAACTATCTAAGCTTCTAAGTTATAGGAAGATGCTCTCCTCCCCCCGCCCCCTTCCCCTGTTAGTAGAGAAAGTTCCTTGCTAGGATCTTTCCTAGATGAGTGAAGTCATAGACCTGGTTCCTAACCTTGTTCTATGCAGAAGGTTATATGCAGTGATCAGTCAGTCATTCAGCATGCTTTTATGATTATGATGTGCTTTATATGTACTGGCAATTAAAAAAAAAGTGCCTTACTACCCCTCACCCCAATTCATCATCCTAGATAACATTCTGATTTAATTACCACATGTAAATAAATAGGTCCATAAAACCACATACAGAAGATATGTACAATAGTGTTTGAAGGGAAAGCAAGCTCTAGCATCTGAGGAAATGGAAAAGACTTCATGCATAAGGTGGCATGTGATTCTAATGAATTGGAAGAAGTAAAAGTCAAGAGGGAGGGCATTCTAATCATAGGGGACAGCTAGTTAAAATGAATAGGGCAGCTAGTGGTGCAGTGGATAGAGCACTGGGCTTGGAATCAGGAAGACTCATCTTCATGAGTTGAAATCCAGACTCAGACATTTACTAGCTGTGTGACACTGGGCAAATCACTTATCCTGTTTGCCTCAGTGTCCTTATGTGTAAAATGAGCTGGAGAAGGAAATGGTTAATCACTCTGGCATCTTTGTCAAGAAAACCCCAAATGGGGTCACAATAAGTTGGACATGACTGAAACAACTGAACTGCAAAGTTAAAAGGAATAGAGATAAGAAGGAGATGGAGTACCACAGGTCAATGTGGATAGATTATGGGATGCATGGATAAGAGTAAAGTACATGAAGACTAGAAACCTAGGAAGGGGCCAAGCTGTGAAGAGCTATAAATGGCCAAGGACTTAATATTTGATTCTGTTGGACATAAAATCCATTGGATTTTATTAAATATGGTGGTGACATGGTTGGACCTATACCCCAGCGAAATAATTTTGGCAGTTTTGTTGAGGATGGAATGGAGTATGGACAAAGGATTTAAGGAGACAAATCAGAGGGCTATTGTAATAGTCTAGGGACTAGTGACTAGGGTGAGAGGAGATAAGGGCACCTACACAGTGATCTTGTACAAGTCGCAAAAAAGATTAGATATGATTGAGAAAGTAGTCTATCCTAGAAGTTTTTGATGTTAGCATCTTATCCAGGTGGAGTTACAGTGCTAGAACATGTGTGAAACTCCAGCTGGATATATTTAATTCAGGTTTCAGGATAGATGAAATAGTATTCCTTTGAAAGAATCATTTTTTAGAATTCACAGTTAGATTTTTACATTGTTTGGCTAAAAAAGTAGCACAAATCTGTTATGTAGTCCTGATTCACACAATTCTTAATGATCAGTATGCTAACCAGAGAAAGTAGGACTGCTCTGACACAGTTGTTGATCAGATATTCAACTAAAGAAATATAGGAGAAACACAGCACTTTTAGCAATTTTTTTTTCTAAAGCATGGCTCTAAATACAAGCAAACCCTTCCATACTTCCTCCTTACTTCTTCCACAGTACACGGCACCACAACTTTTCTATATCAGTGATCTATTTCTTGGATTCCATGCTTTATTGATCAAGGGTCAAGTAACAGAAAGAAGTTAGGGGTGGGCATCTTCATTCTACTGTTCACAGAATCAGCTTCAATGATTTGCCTGCAGGAGTTCAACACTGCCTCATTGAAAGAGTGATGTTAGATTGGCAAAGTGACCTTTTGAAGTATTCTCTTCTATGAGGTTTACATAAAGAAAAAAAAAATAAATAAATCTGTCACTCTTGGAGCACTATTCTAATGTTCAGTCAAGCATGAATCTTCTGAAAGAGAACATACTTCATGGGTTAAGGAGATTTCTCTATTTGGCCTCTATCCTTCTCCTTGTACGTCTTGAAGTACTTGTTGATAGGAGAGAATCAAATTGAAAAATACATAAATTTAGAGGAAAAATTAGGGATATTAGTTCACTGAAACTGATATTTTAAGTATATGGAAGAAATAGTTTATTAATCCAAGTTGTTAACTTTAAGACCTCTAGTTACATACATTCGCTGTCCCATTGATAATTAGATTTCTATAAAACAGGCCTAATTTATATAATATAGTATTCACAATCAGCTAACAGAACTTAATTTTCATAGAACCTGATAAATCCAATAGAAAGAATCCAATCCAATTCAATTCAATAAAGAAAATATGTATTAAATACTTATTGACTATGTATAAGTCACTTTGATAGGTACTAGGAATAGAAAAAACAAACATGTGACACTTGCCTTCAAGGAACCAACATTCTAATAGAGATGATCAAACATACAAATAAATTTATATGCATAGTAGAATATAAAAAATGGCAAAAGTGATATCCAAGTAAAATACTATAAGAAACCCAGGAATCATTTTTAGCTTGGCATTAGGAGAGAATTTTGGCAGATCTCAGGGGACAAATTAGGATATGAGCTGGACTGTGAAGGAAGAGAAAGATATAAGATGGCAGAAATGTGGAAACGATGTGCTCTAAGCATGAGAGATTGATTGTGTGAATGCCTGGAGAAAGAACAGGACAGGGTAATCTTGGAGAATAGCAAGTAGTTCAATTTCAATGGATAATAGAATACATTAAGGGAAATAGCCTAAATTAAATCCAGAAAAGTATATTGGAATCAGATTATATACTGAGAAACAGTCTGAGGTAAGTGGATAGGGAACATTGAGTTTAGAGATAGTAAGATCTGAGTTCAACTCCTGCCACATATTTGGTAGTTGGTTGGTAGAACACCCACACTAATTGGTCAAAAAGAAGAGGAATCTGTGAAAAAGATCAGAAGTGACAATTGTAGGAGAATAAGGATGAAACAATAATTAAAAGTCAAAGAAATCACAGGGTCGGGAGATTGCTTAAGTATATTTGCTGAAGATTTTAGATATGCAAATTCATTCTTCCCTTTCCCTTATGATTCCTAGGCTATAAGTAGCTTCAGGAAGCCTTTGTGATTGCATCATTTTTCCCTAAAGTTGAAATACAAATTGGTGTATGCTGTTTGATTAATAAATTAATTAATTATTTTTTTGGAGGGTAAGGCAATTCAGGTTAAGTGACTTGCCCAGGGTCACACAGCTGGTAAGTATCAAGTGTCTAAGGCCAGATTTGAACTCAGGTACTACTGAATCCAGGGCTGGTACTCTATCCACTGCGCCACCTAGCTGCCCCTGGTGTATACTGTTTAAATGAAAAAGTGATAAATGAAAACTAAGCAAAAACAATTTGTTTTAATAATAGCATAGGACCAAATGTGTGTCTCTGGGCTCTCCTTGGCTCTTATACATGCTTTGGAAAACAACTGTAGGAGGGGAAATATGCATTACTTTGAAAAGATAAACTTTTCTGGCTAAGAAGATTTTCACCATCAAGAAATGCAATATTTGATTATGCATATTTGTTGGCATGCTTTATAAATTATCCTTAAACTCAAGTGATCAAAGCATTCAGATTCACTCCAAGAACTGCTAATACTTTTAGAGCTAATGGGGATTGATTAGCTAGTCCTGCCTCTGCTTTTTTCAAATTGACATTGTGATCACATGTCTGCCATTTCTCCAAAAGAATAATCATCTTACTTTTGTCAAATCCCAGAGAGGTCTACCTGTTAACTGATATTTAATAACATTCTAACAGCTTGAGAAAAAAAAGAAAAAAATGTTTTTTTCAATATGACACACAGCAAAAATGTTCCCAAGTGGGACTTGTCTTTCAGAGAGCAATAAATTATTTTTGGTCACCCAATAACCCATTCTCTTTCTGTTTTATTATACGTTCATAAGTTAAAAGCCATTACCAGGGACACATCTAACTAATACCAGCATTCTCTGAAGGCAAGTCTAATTTGTGGATTGTGAATGAGTCTGATATAGAGGTCCACAGTCTTGTTTCGGATTTGGGTTTACTGACCAAAGGCAAGTTAACAAACTCCAATCTTTTTAAATATTCCTAATTGTGAAAAAAAGGAAATCCATCCTCTTATTTCCTACTTTATTTTACTATCATTAACCTAGCAGGTGGTGCAGTGGATAAAGCAGTGGCCCTGGAGTCAGGAGGATCTGAATTCAACTCTCACCTCATACACTTATTAGCTGTGTGACCTTGGGCAAGTCACTTAACCCCAATTGCCTTAACCAATGGGGCTATCTTCAGTTGTCCTGATGTATATCTTGCCACTGCACCCAGGTTGCTCTAGGGGAGAGAATGAGGTTTGTGATTTTGCACAACCCTCTTTCACTTAAATCCAATTCACTGCAAGCCATGATGCCACCCTGATTTCATGGTCTCCTTCAAGAATGGATGAATAGCAAAAATAAAATAATCATCAACGTAAATGATGTGCAAGATTCTGAATAAAACATATAAAGATATATGTGAAATCCTGGCAGATGCTATAGCACTTTTGCTTTGAGATGATTCCCTATCTTCTCTGTAGACATCTTGTTTGAAACCTGGTAATTCACATGCTGTCTCTTCCATTAGAATTTTGAAATGCTTGAGTTCTAGTGGGTGGGGGGTAGGAATGGAAGAGGAAGAGAAGTTGGAACACAAATTTTTAAATAATTGATGTTAAAATTTAAAGAATTTAAGTTCCTTGGAGCTAGGGATTATTTTTGCTCTTTAAAAAATTTTTATTATTTTTTTTTTATTTTCAGCACTCAACATTTAGTAAGTGATCAAATAAGAAATCATATGTAAAGTACTTAGGAAACTTTAAAGCTCTATGTAAATGCTAGCTATTGTGATTAATAGATACTCCTTGGTTTTACTTGACTGGATTACAATCCCATCTCTGACTCACATTGCCTGGGTGACCCTTTAAATCTCAGTGTTCTGTGTACCTCTTACAAGTCATATTACTTTATTTCCTGTGTAGCCAGCTCTTTCCTTTAATTTCTCTGCCTCTTATTGTTGTTGTTCAGTTGTGTCCTACTCTTCCTGATCCCACCTTCCACCCTCCACTATCTCCTGAAGTCCATCCAAGCTCATGTTTGTTGCTGCATATTGCCTTTCCCATAAATGTTCAAAAGACTTTTATGGAATGGTCAAATAGGCAGGGAGACCAGGATTAGGCTTACTTTGGTTTAGAAAAAATATTCAGATCCAGGAAGGCATAGGAGAGTTCAGGAATGCTGATGTTTAGATATGCTGGTAAAAAACAAAACCAAAAATATTCCCTGGTCAGTCTTTGTCCAAAGTCCAAATTATTGATGCTACATTAATAGACTGTGATTTTCTAGATATGGGGAGAAAAATTTTCAGAAAATAATCTTGCTGAAAATCTATGAACATGTTTAGGAAATATCTACCATATAATGCAGGGAATACTAAAGAAATATGAGAGATGGTTACTATTCTCAAGGAGTTTACACTCAGCTGGGGAGATGTGAATAATACATATTATTGCATTACTGAATGATTAAGTGCTAACATTTTTGTTATTGACTAAAAACACAATAGATCACAGAAGCAAAGTTCCTCAAAAAAGTTCTGGGACTTGGAATTGGGCTTGAAGGATATGTTTAGTATTTAGATAATGAATAGCCTTCTAGGTATGGGAAATTACATGAGCAAAGGTGATAGGGATAAGCTTTGTGTATAAAGAAGATAGCAAAACAAGTAGCCTGACTGGGGAGTGGGGGTGGGGATGGAGAGAAGTCTATTAGAGAATAGTTGGGAGTGGAAGGTGACTAATGTGGAAATATGTAAAACATGATTGTGTGTGTGTGTGTGTATTTCATATGAAATATATATCTGCTTGCCATCTTGGGGAGGGAAGAGGGAAGGGAGGGAGGGAGAAAAAATTTGGAACTCAAAATCTTACAAAAATTAATGTTGAAAATAGTTGGGTGTGAATTTATATAGATAGAGGGTAGGGAAAGATCATGGATTTCAATGAAAATCATTACATGTATGGACTAGTTGCAGTAGATAATATGGAACTATTATAGTCATATATTCATAGGAATGGTGATGTAAATAATTTGAAGTAGTCTAATCTGGCATAATTACTTAGGAGGAGACATTAGAAATAGGGTTACCAACTTGTAGGTTATTACAGTAATTCATCATGAGATGATGAAAACTATGTGTGTTGCAACAGTGAAAGAAAAGGGAAAAGTAAAGAAATGTAAAGGAAGACTAAGAGGGACTTGAGTAGATAAAGGAGACTTTTCTGGCCTGGGACTGGAAGAATGCATCAGTTGTATAACTGAAACTGGTCATTACGAACACCTTTAAGCCTCAGAATGACAGAGGTCCACAAGAGTCATCCAAGGCCATCTAAAGCAACTTTAGTTGAGGAAGTATGAACCTGAGCTTTGCCTCTCTCTTCACAGTCTCAACTTCCCTTGATATTGAGAAATAGCTTGATTCACTCACCCTGTGTTATCTTTGGCCTGCCCAGAAGACTGGTTATCAGCTCCTTCCCTCAAAGAGGTAAAAAGTCTCATTACAATCTGTTAAATCCTAGTATAATGGTTCTCTGATGACCTTAGCTAGAACTCAGATGGTATGACCTTCCTTGGCGAACTATCAATACAACTCATTTACCAACCCCACCCCCCCTCCGGTGTATCCTTTGGGATACAAAAAATACAATAATTGCTATCCAAGTCCTTGAATCATGGATAAAAGGTTAGGCCATGCTCATTTTGCTTATTTTAAGACAGGGAAACATGGAATACATTTTGGAAATACTTCATAAAAAATGGTTAATATAGAAAGTGTGAGTGTGAATAATCTCTAGTCAGATGGAAAATTGACTTGCTCCTTCCTTAACAACACTGGATAGGTGAAGCAGAACTTGTATTCTCTGAACTAAGTAAAGCAGAAACCAAATTTGATCAGTTCTGCCAGCAACAAGAGAATTTCACAAGCATGTTGGTATATATCTTAACATGCTACATTCCATTGGTCTGGACCCAATGGTTATATTTTACATAATTATAACTTTGAACAGTGTGAATTTGAATGCATCTAATCACTTCAGGGGAGTCATCATTCACACCAATTGGGACCTGGACCTGGTTGTGTTTAAAGGAAGATGAAAACAGAAGCTTCTTGTATAATTATATTTTTGTTTTTGTCATTTTTTTTTGTGGGGCAATGATGGTTAAGTGACTTGCCCAGGGTCACACAGTTAGTAAGTGTCAAGTGTCTGAGGCTGGATTTGAACTCAAGTCCTCCTGAATCCAGGGCTGGTGCTTCATCCACTGAGACACCTAGCTGCCCCCCAATAATATATTTTAAAACAATGAGTCCTCAATCCCACCCAACTTTCTGCTCCACTTTTTTTTTTCTTTATAGGATTATAGGATCCTTTGGGTTATAGTTTCCTTTGTTCAGTCCTAAATTCCATTACTCAACATATCTAAACCTAGCTTTAATTTTATAGCTTTAAGTTTGATTTAAAATGGCATTAACTTAAACCATGTATATGCCTGTTACATATATGTGAAGAATTGTATGTAAACACCGATGGCATTTTATGTTTTAAAAATGAAGACCACATCCCGGCTGAAAAGCATGTGGATCTCAAAGTAGATTGCTGAGCACCATCTGCTTGCTCTGCAGCACCAGACCCTCCAGCCTTGTCCCCAAAGCAGTGCTGACATCATTCACGGATGTTAACACATGGAAATCTTTTGGTATTATCAGCCTTCTGCTAAATTCTCAAAAGTTAATTTTATCACTAGCTAAAATACCAAGAAGCATGTTTTCTAAATACTGTCATTATAATAGAGGAAAGTAAAAAGAAACACTGGATTTGCTCAGTGGCTACATTTCACATTTTATAATTATTATGCCTTTTGTATAGATGAGATTATAAGTAATTTACACTTAGTTAACAAGCATTTATTAAGCACCTACTATATGTGAGGCATTGTGCTAAGTCCTGAAGAAACAAAGAAGGGGGTAGGGGAATGTGAGAAACAAGGCATGATCAACTATGAATAAACAAGATATATGCACTCAGAGTCATCATGGCAGATGTCTGTGGTCAATAAACCACAAATACAAATGCATATGTGTCTTGAATTATGTGAAATGAATTTGGATTAATAAATTGTTTTCAATTGTGTAGTAGGAGACTTAAGTGACACTCTTTATATAAGTGTTTAGGACAACTAGCATCACTGGTATGAGGGCATGATGAGCCAATTTCAGGGCTGCTCTTTGGTGTCCACCTGATTCACTAGTCTCTTACCTTTGACTCCAAAAAGCTATAGCATGTTCAGTGGCCACACTCTGGTAAACAATCTAGGCAGACCTACTAACAGGCCTCATGCCTGTTGGTGCATTAGGGGGATGTCCACTCCAAGCACATGAAGACTTTCACCAGCAGAATAGACATCTGAGAACAATTTGTTTCAATGGTCATGAAGGTGAGGCTCTTAAAGCTTGATTAGGCATTGAATGTACCAAGATCATCCACTATATCTGGGACAATACTATCATCTTGCCTTTTGTCTTGCCACTGGACTTTAATGACACAAGAAGATTGAGGCTGATGACTGCGCAACTCTGCTTCACTTAAATCCAATTTATGAGAAAGTGAAGATATCACCTGTGATGTCACTGGTTTTCTTAGACAATAAAGGACAAACAACATGGGTCTCAGAGGAGTATACTCGATATGTTGAATATTTCTGAAACAGGAATGCTACATGTAGAATAGAGACTAAAAGAGCTACACCTGGAGATTTTACATTACATCCTTTTACTTCACAGTCTTTTTCACTTTATTATTAGGTCTTTTTTGTTTGCTCATTTGTTTCATTTCTGTGTTGCTTTTCTTTGGGATTTCCTTTGTATTTCTTTGTCCTTCCTTCTCTTATTTATTTGGAGATCATCTTGCTGTTCTAAATTGAAGAAGAGGGGCTGTACTTAGATATGACTACTTGCTACAGGTGAGAAGGATCTAGAATAAGATGACAGCATTGATCAACTAAAAGGGGTCCTTCAAGCAGACTCCCAGGTAAAAGAAAGTGGAGTTGGGGGAAGCAGCCCAGATGGACACCAAAAAGCTTCCTGCCATCAGTGGAGCTTCAGGGTAAAGCAAATTTTATCCTACTTCCTTAAAAACAAAAACCTATTCAGGGGTGGTTAACATAAAATCAGATTTAATTAAGCTTTTCTACATATAAAACTTACAGCCCAAATGAAGAGCCCCAAGTTGAGGTCTTGTGGTCACTGGTTGTGACAAAACTAGGATGGGGATATGGGGCATGAGGTCAGTGATTTAATCCTATGAATTTATGCCTGGAAGACAGATAGATATTCATATTAAATTTGGTTAAATTTTAAGTCTTTAAAAATCTCATTTAGAGTTTTAGAATCAGCAAGAAAAGATTATTATAAGAATATGAGTGCAATTTCTAATGCACAGAGCTACAATATCTATTTCTTTGTGGGTAAGATGTGGGCCCTTAAACAAGCAGGCTCCTGCTATATATGTTGAATGTGACATTAACACGCAATGGCCATAAAAAAGACTACATCTATTTTCAAAAATTAATTTGAATTTTTATCATTTATACTTAGAAGTTCCTAAATTCTTATTTTTAATTCCTCTCTTCCTTCACACTTCCTTCAATCCATTCAGTGATTTATACACATGTAAGTATTTAATATATAACCAAAATATACTCAATCAATGATTGAGTTTATAGTAGACAAGGGAGAAGATCAGAGACTCAGGAGGGCAATAAGGAAGAATTCTAAGGGTGAGGTCTTTGTTGAGCCATTACAAGTCTAGGGACTGTTTGGAGAATATCTCCAAAGTCCTCCTGGAAATACCTTTGGAAGGAATCCTGTGTTTGGTAGTTGGGTGACATTAGTGTTAAGAAGTTAATGTCATTCCAGGAATATGGCCTCTCCTAAATATGAAATCACTCAGAATACCTTGCTAGCCATGCCTTTGACTGGAACCTCTTATAATTATTAAGAAGGCTGGACTGGAATTCACATTCATTC
Organism: Dromiciops gliroides; assembly: GCF_019393635.1. NCBI lineage: Eukaryota > Metazoa > Chordata > Mammalia > Microbiotheria > Microbiotheriidae > Dromiciops > Dromiciops gliroides. The sequence goes on from NC_057862.1 coordinate 572,780,458, forward strand.
TGCATAGAAGAGTAAGTTAGAAACTATGAACTTAGATGTATCACAAGGTTAAATTTCTTTTAAACTTTGGAACGGTACTAAGGCTTTTAAAAAGATGGTATTGTCTCAGTTCAGAAGATTATACAAGGTTGCCTTAGAAGCCCAACATTCTAGCAAAGAAATTTAAATTTTAGTAACTCATAGTAAAATTATTGCTGTAACAAATCAAAATTGAATTTTATCACAAATCACCAATGAAATATGTTGTGAATTATGAAATTGAATGTAATTTCATAGCAAAGGAAACAAAAAAGTAAAAGTCCAGACACTCTCCTTTCTATAGTTCTGAAGGATCTCTCTCTGTGTGTCTTTGTCTCTGTCTGTTTCTCTCAGAGGGAGTGAGGGAGGAGAGAGGGAAGGGAAAAGAAGCATAGAGAAGGGAAGGAAAAGGAGAGGAGGAAAAGAGGGAGGACAGAGAGCAAAGAGGTAAGGAGGGAAAGGGCAAGAAAGCAAGAACTTCAAAGGTTCCTAACAATTTGATGCTTCCTAAAGTTTTCTTAAAACAGGTTCTGCATTTTGCTTAGTCTTTGGGCAAAACAAAATGAGTTTTTGTTTTTGTTTTTAAGTGAGGCACTTGGGGTTAAGTGACTTGCCCAGGGTCACACAGCTAGTAAGTGTTAAGTGTCTGAGGCCGGATTTGAACTCAGGTACTCCTGACTCCAGGGCCAGTGTTTTATCCACTGCGCCACCTAGCTGTCCCAAAATGAGTTTTTACAATCAAATGCCCTTACTATTGTTGTGCATTAGTTACCATTCTTTTTGGGTTTTTTGTTTGTTTGTTTGTTTTTTAGCAACAAACATTTATTTCATTTTTTCCAGTTACATGTAAGGATAGTTTTCAACATTCATTTTCATAAGATTTAGAGTTCCAAATTTTTCTCCCTCCCTCCCTCCCTTTCCTTCCCCTTCCACAAGATTGCAACCAGGTTATATACGTACAATCCACAAGTGTTCTTTTTATCAGTTCTTTCTTTGGGGGTGCATAGTAAGCTTCCTCATTAGTTCCTTGGGATTGTCTTGGATCATTGCATTGCTGAGAGTAGTTAAGTCATTCACAATTGCTCATTGAACAAAACTGTCACTATGCACAGTGTCCTCCCAGCTCTGCTCACTTCACTATACATCGATGTTCATTAGTCTTTCCAAGTTTTTTCAGGGATCATCCTGTTTGTCCTTTCCTGTAGCACAAGACCATTCCACTACAATCATATAGCACAGCTTTTTCCCTCATTCCTCAATTGATGTACATTCCCTTGATTCTCAATTCTTAGCCTCCACAAAGAGTTGCTATAAATATTTTTGTATAATTTTTCCCCCTTTTCTCTTTTTCATGATTACTACTGTTAACTGTTTCCCTTCCATCCTACTCCCTTCCCCATGATATTTATTCTATTATCCATCTTCTTTCATCCTATCACTCTTCAAAAGGGATTTGCTTCTGTCTTTCCCCTCCCCCACTCTGCCTTTCCTTCTTTTGCCCCTCTCTCTTTATCCCCTTCCTCTCCTATTTTCCTGCAGGGTTAGAGAGATTACTCCACTCAATTGAGTGTGTACATTATCCCCTTTTCTGATGAGTGTAAAATTCATTAACTGCCCTGCTCCTCTCCCATCTCTTCCCCCACTCCATAAGCCTTTTCCTGTTACTTTCATGTAGGATTTCACCTCTGCCCTTCCACCTCCCCCAGTGCATTCCCTTCACCCCTCAATTTAACCCTAAGGGTGTCATCACCTAGCTAGGTGACACAGTGGACAAAGCATTACTCCTGGACCCAGGGGGATCCCAGCCAAAACCCGGCCTCAGACACAAGACAGTTGCCCACTGTACAACCCCAGGTATGTTCCCCAGCTCCAATTTTTTATGGTTCTCTAGGGTCTTGTATTTCAAAGTCAAATTTGCCATTCAGTTCAGGTCTTTTCATCACAAATATTTGAAAGTCTTCTTTGTCATTAAAGTCCCATTTTTTCTGCTGAAAGATTATGCTGAGTTTTGCTGGGTAGGTGATTCTTGGGTGTAATCCCATTTCCTTTGCCCTCTGGAATATCATATTCTATGCCCTCCAGTCCTTTAATGTAGAAGCTGCTAGATCTTGTGCTATTCTGACTGGGGCGCCACAGTACTTGAATTCTTTCTTTTTGGCAGCTTGCAATATTTTCTCCTTGACGTGAGAGCTCAGGAATTTGGCTATAATATTCCTAGGAGTTTTCCTTTTGGGATCTCTATCTGGAGGTGATCAGTGGATTCTTTCAATTTCTATTTTAGCTACTTCTTCTAGAATTTCAGGGCAATTTTCCCTGAGAATATCTTGGAAGATGATGTCTAAGCTCTTTCCTTGATCATGATTTTCAGGTAGACCAATAATTTTCAAATTATCTCTCCTGGACCTATTTTCCAGGTCAGCAGTTTTTCCCATAAGATATTTCACATTGCCCCCTATTTTTTTTATTCATTTGGATTTGCTTTATTGTGTCTTGGTTTCTCATAAAGTCACTGGCTTCCATTTGTTCGATCCTAATTCTTAGGCAATTATTTTCACCAGAGAGCTTTTGTACCCCCTTTTCCATTTGGCCAATTTGACTTTTCATACTGTTGACTTTTCTCATGTCTTTCCTACATCACCCTCATTTCTCTTTCCATTTTTTCTTCTACCTTTCTAACTTTATCTTCAAAGTCCTTTTTGAGCACCTCTATGGCCTGAGACCAATTCATATTTTTCTTGGAAGCTTTAGATATAGGGGCCCTGATGTTGACAGCTTCCTTTGAGGGTGCCCCTTGGTCTTCCTTGTTACTGAAGAAACTTTCTATGGTCCTCACCTTTCTCTGTCTGCTCATCTTGCCCTTCTTTTACTTGACTTTTAGCTCCTTAAAGTGGGGTACTGTTTCCAGGCTGCACTATCCCAAGTTTAAGAAGTCCCAGGTGGTATGATTTAAGGAAGATTAGGTTCTTCACATGCCTAGCCTGTTCCCTGGTCCATAGATGACCCCAGACCAACTTGCTAATCAATCAGCTTTGTGTGTTTGTGGTTGTTAGCTCTGATGAGCCTGTGCCCCTCCCCCACCTGGGCCACTGCTACTCAAGCCTATCTTCTGGTTCTCAGCAGGGGTGAAAAATCCAAGTTCTGCCTTGGCACCAGCATAGACCCCTGTAGTCTCCCCCCTGCCAAGGGCTCAGCCCTCTCACCAGACTGTGAGCTTAGTTCCAGACAACACTGGCACTTCAGCTGATTCAGAGGCTCTGGGGGTCTCCTTCTCTGGTGAAGCCTTCCTGGGACTGGATCTGTGTCAGGGTGACTGTGCGGTTGGGCCCAACTCCTGTATCAGCATAGCATCTCGCTCCTTCTGACCTTCTAAGCTGTTCTTGTTTAGCAAATGATTTCAGCACATTCTTCTGTGAGTTTTGCTCACCATTCTTATTAGAAATATTTTATTTATATTTATGGTAAGCCACTGAATGATGATATAATTTATTTTAAAAATAAAATTTGGATTTTTTTGTATAGCTTCAGTAACTATTCTCTAATTGCCTTAATCCCCCTTCCCATTTAAACACAATTTAAATTAAAACTGTTGAAACATTTGGCTTTCTTGGGAGTTCATATATTTTGTCAAGGGCAAGTTATTTTGCCTCCTTATAGGTCAGTGTTTATATCCCCTCAAGACTTGCCTTTTGTTTGGGTTTGTTTTGAAATGTGCTATTGCTTTCTTCATTTATTTTTCCTCAGTTTCTGAAGGTGGAAACAATTTTCTGGGTCTTAACCTGAGGTGCTACACTAAAGAACAACAGAGACTAAACCTGCCATTGCCCAGTTTACTCATTCCTTTGCTAGAATACAAATTACAAAGCTTCATAAGTGCTGATTTAGAAAAATGGCTTCTGAATTTGCTTTAGGGCCTTAGTGAACAACAGATATAGAGCAAAGCAGAGGCAGAATGCATTCAGCAAACAAATGACTGAAATTCTATTGCCAGCAGAAACAATCAACCAGCTTTATTAAAGCAAGTCTGGGCAATATTGGAAAGTTGTGTCAAGAGACAATCAAGCACTTCAGATTCTTCAAAGTCTAGCTGAGGTTATTATTTCAAAAAGCACTTGCATTCATTGGCTAGTTTACAATTAAACTGTTAATTAATATTAACCCAATTTATATATGGAAGGCATAACAAACAAGCTTATATATATATAATATATATATATATATACACACACATATACATATATAAGCTTCCTATCTGAAAACAACAGAATTGAGAGACAAGGTGAAACTATCATAGCAAGATAAACATAAAAGGGCAAATGAATTAAAAATAATTCAAAAGCTCATTTATTAATACCTAAATATTCCTACTTGGGGGAAAAATAAATTAGATTTTTTCAGCTTGCTTTAAGACATTACCTAGTCTTCCACAAATTCAATGTAAATAAGAAATAGCCAAGAGACAATAGTAATTATGATATTGATAATTATCTCAATATTTACCTGTGATTCAGGCAACAGAGATCAAAGTATTATGTTTCTATGTTGAAGATGGTAATTCATGGTCTGTGAGGAGATAACTGGCAGCATTTTGTGAAGCAGGAATTCTTTACCTTTGTATGGTGAACCCCTTGGTAATCTGATGAAACTTATGGACCTGTTTGCCTCTACCCTATAAGAATAATGCTCTTAAATGTTATAAAATAGAATATATAGAATTACAAAGGAAATTAATTATGGTGAAATACAGTAAACAAAGTATTTTAAAAACAAGTTCATAAACTCTAGGTTAAGAACCTCTGGTGTAAGTAAAAGGGCCTTAGATCTGAAGTTACAAGAGAACTAGACTCTTATCCCATCTCTACCTCAAGACTTATTACTTTAGGCCAGTAAACATGGATCCCTCTCACTCTCTTTGAATCAAATCTAGGAAATAGGAACAAAAATATTTTTAATCTATCTCATATGGTTGCTGGGAGGATTAAATGATATAATGTATGTAAAGTACTTTACAAACATTAAAATGCTTTATAAAACCATGATATCATTGTTGTTAAAATATCCATGTAATTTAGTATATAGTTGCACTATTCCCCAAGATTTCAGTTGCTGTATATTTGGTTTCCTTGAGATTGTGGGTACATTAAGTGGAAACCTCAGTCAAATAGGCATAGAATCCTGTTTTACAATGAGCAAAATAACACAGCTAAGACTGCTATTCATGAATAACTCACATACTTAGAATGGTATGTTAGTTAAATTTTGCTGCATTATTCAGTGACTTAGAAATAACTCTAGCAAGAAAAGTCACTGTTCCTGGAGTCAGAGATGGTTAGGGCACATAGTCAAAAATTTGTATAATCATTCAAGCGAGGTAAAAAAAAAATGGAGTAAATTTATATTCTTTCCTTCATTAATTCCTTCTACTCCCATGGCTTTGGGCCAAATTTGTCTTCATACCAGTATACACAAACTATTCCATCTGCTGAGCCTGCTTTGCACAGGCTGTGCCCCATACCTAGGGTATACTAGATCCTTACATCTGCATCTCAGAATCCATGTCTTCCTTCAAAATTCATATTAAAGTGTCAGTCACTTACTGAGGCTTTTCCTTTCCCCCAAGCAAGTACTTCCCCCTGTGTATCCTCAATTAACTTTGCATTTATTTTTTACTATATTTGTATTTAATTACAACGTCTGCCTATTGTTTTCCCTGATAAAAATGTAAAGTCCTTGAGGGCTGGTATTCCTTTTTTTTTTTTTTTTTGGTGGAGCAATGATGGTTAAGTGATTTGCCCAGTGTCACACAACTAAGGTCAAGTGTCTGAGGGTGGATTTGAACTCAGGTCCTCCTGAATCCAGGGCCGGTGCTTTATCCACTGCACCACCTACCGGTCCCCTAGGGCTGGTATTCTTTTGTCTTTGTATCCTTAGCACTGAGCACAATGCCAGGTACATTGTAAACATTTAATAAATGCTTATTAAGGGATTGATTACTTCAACTCTGTGTTGAAGAAAGTTATGGACTTAGAAACTGAAGACCTAGGTTTGAGTCACATTCCTACTACTCAAATATTCTATGATAGGGGAAATACATATTCTGCTTCTCAGAGCATCAGTTTCCTTACCAGTAAAATGGTGATAAGGGGGTTGTTGGGAGTATCGAATAAGAAAATGTATGGAAAATTCTTTGTAAATCTCAGAGTTCATCTGCATGCCTGTCATTCCTATTCTAGTCCATCTCTACCAAGAATAACCAAATTATTCCTCTAGACTCAGCCTTGTTGCCCAGTGCCTGTTGAATATTTCAATGAGGTATCTTTTCAACACCTCAGTCAAAATATTTAAAACTGCCCTCGGCACCTTCTCTAGAAAGTTAGCTTTCTCTCAGGACTCCCCTATTCCTCTTAATGACGTCACTATTTTTAGTCAGCTAGAGCAGGGCTTCTTAAACTTTTTCCACTCACAATTCCTTTTCACCAGAGACATTTTTATACCACCCCAGGCATCTAGATATGTAAAGGAGGTATAAATAACCTTTTACTGTTACCAATTATTTTGTGATTCCCACATTTTCAAAAGCTAGAAGCTAGACTATAAAATCAATCATATTGATTCCTCTTCTCCCAAACAACTTCCCTCTAATTAGCATCCGATTCAATCCATTATCCTTTCTGAATGGCCTTTTCATGCACCCTCACTACCACCACCTTTGTACAGGCTTTTTCTGACTCTTACTTGTATCATTACCATAGTCTAGATGGTTCTCCCAATAATCTTCCAAAAGCACTGCTCTGCCAAGGACCATAAGATACAGAAATCAGAGATCTAGAGTTGGAAGGGAGCTTAGAGACCATTTACTCCAAACCACTAATTTTATTAGTTTTAGAGGAACAAGAATTTGCCTAAAGCCAAAATGTTGGTAAGAAACATGGGATTTCACTAATCCAAAGCCTTCGCTGACTTCACATCATCTACCAAATACTCATATATATATAATAGTTGAATTGAATTTTAGAGCTGCAGGAGATTCTGAATTCTCATTTTATTTACATCAAAGCAAACCAAAGCTTAGCAAGGTTAAGTTACTTACTCAATGAGTAGCAGAATTGGGCCTCTAACTCTGTTCTCTTACTTCTTAAAGTAGGTGTAATGACTTTTCAGTGACACGATGTTGCTTTTCTTTTCTTTTTTTTGGTGGGGCAATGAGGGTTAAGTGACTTGCCCAGGGTCACACAGCTAGCAAGTGTCAAGTGGCTGAGGGTGGATTTGAACTCAGGTCCTCCTGAATCCAGGGCCAGTGCTTTATCCACTGTGCCACCTAGCTGCCCCTCGCAATGCTGCTTTTCAGTGAACTCTGCTTAGCCTGCCTTTGAAAACTCTCAATGAGCTGACTATAACCCACTTGTTGAGACTTTGTCCTGTTGCTCTCCTACAGGCACCCTATGTTGCAGACAACTGGACTATTCAACATTATTTAAACATATCTTATGCCTGTCTGCTTCCCTCTCTTTATTCCTTTTTCCCCATCCATCTGACATACTTGGCTCCACCTCCTACTTCTACCTGCCTCTGGTGAAAGTCTGTTTGCTCTTTAATGTCTACTTTTAACCTAGCTATATCTCTGATAGAAACAACAACAACAAAAACATTTTGGCATCATTCTAGTGATCTACGCAAAAGTTTTTCTATGAACACCGAGATAAATTGAGGTATGCCTCATTATATAAGAAGGAGTGGTATATGGCCTGTTTGACCTATGATGCTTTCAAACTTGTCTCATATAAATCTTTCCTGTCTATTTCTTTCAATTTTTAACCACATCCTGCAGAAAACAAACAAACAGAAAGGGCCTATCTACCTTCACATGGCCCACTAGAGAACTTTTGTTTATATTGAATCATTCTGCCTCCAAAGAGCACTGTGAATTTTAGTTCAATCACTTAACTTCTAGACATCTATTTTCTAATTACTAAAATTATGATCTCAGTAGTCCAGCTCTCACATTCTATGAAATGTTCAAAAAAGGCTACGTACATGGCAAAAATATTTTTTTCCCCTAACTTTTCCTAAGGAAAAGAAAATTCATTAATGGCACCAAAGTCCTTTATTTTTTCTTTAATGAGGTTTTTCTCATCAGTAGCTTACAAAGTGTGATTTCAGAACAGTTGTTTGCCGAAGATTATTAAAAAAAAAGGATTACTCCAAGACCAAAGCACACCATATGCTCTCCAGGTCGTCAGAAGCTTTAAGCAAGTCTATAGTATAAGTCGTGAAGCATAACTTCACGTTGGCAATTATTTTGACAATGTAGACAGCCAAAGGAGGAAACTGAAGGGCAATCCACATATTTCCTTCAGTGAACAAAGTTGACTTGTCAACACCTCACCCCCAGTTTCTCCCAATAATTTCCCCATATTCCTACTGACAGTGCATGCTGTGCCATCTACATTTGTTGAGTAAGTCCTATAACATTGAACATGGGTTCACGGAAACCACTCAAATGTTGAGATGCCAGCAATACTTCAGTAGAAAGCATAACTTCTTTGAAAGAGTCATTAATAAGACTACTCTAACACACCAATCTTTCAAGGTCTTTTTACTTGCCTTTCCAGAGAGAACATGTTATTGCTATGTGAAAAGGATGAAAAATAAGACCAGGCAGTTTAGTTAAATAGAAGAACTCCTACTAAGTAGTCAAAGTATCCTGTGTACAGAACTTCTGGCACCAAAAAAAAAAAAAAGACATTCATTTCATTCACTATCCTACCTCTTTGAGAAGAAATTACAGGCAGCTGGATGCTGTATTCATATCTGTGCTGTAGAGCTTGGTGAATGTAACCCACTTCTCTTGTTTGGTTTAAATGATATGATTATTTCTAACAACTTATGCAAATGTGAACATGGAGCAAGTAGAAAACTACTTTTTTTTAAAGCCCCTAACATTTCTGATTTGAGGTTGTGCTAGCAGGCTAATATTGATTTGTTGCTGCTTATTTTTTAAAAAGATGATATTAAGTTAGATATGGTCCAAATTATTTAGATGAATTCCTTTTTGAAAGAAATCAAATAGGATGAAAATGTATTTTCCACCATTAGCATTAATCTTAGCTTGTTCTTAAATTTTCTCCACATATACATCAATCAAAAGCTATTACTTACTGACTACCTACTATGGTCCTAGCTTGAATTGGGAAATGATATTTAACTTTCAATATATTGTTAAAAATACATTGCTTCATCTCTGTGAGTAATTTCTCCATCTATGGAGATCAAATGTTCTCCATATCTTAGGAGAAAGTCTGAAAAATTTCTATGCCTCCCAGAAAATATATCACATGATGAAAATGAGCCTCTGGCAAGGAATTCAATTGGATTCTTGAGAAAGAGCTAAGCAGTTCATACTAGGTCCAGTGAGGAATGCTTTTTAGCTTTGAAAGAACTTCCAGGGCTGATATTTTATTATTTGAGAACACCAAATCATCTCTACACCAAAAGGAGAAATCAGAGTAAGTCTTTTTTAGGATAGTAGGAAAGCTCTAAATAAAGGAATGTATAAATTGGTGAAAGAATAGAAAGGCTATTGTTTTTTCCTACTCATAAATTCCAAGTATTTTTTTTTGTGTGTACATATATATATGTGTGTGTGTGTGTGTGTGTGCGTATACATATGCATTTATATGTATACATATATAGTGTGTGTATAGTATATTATAGTGTGTATTTAGTATGTATGTTTAGATAGATAGCATGTGTTCTCTTTTCAAGAGAAGAAGAGATGAGAGAGTGTGTAGTAGAAGTGTATAGATATGCAAGAGAAGGAGGAGGGTGGAGAAAGAGACAGAGTCAAAGTGGGGAGGGAAAAAACACACTTGCATGAGTTTATTGCAGGAACCTGTACCGCATGAAGAGTGATAAGACAAAACATTTGAGAATCACTATTTTGAGGCAACACAATTCCTTCTACATGCTCAAACAACGTTTGCTCAATGAATATTTTTGAAGACCATTCAAACTACATGAATCAAAAACAAGCATGCCCTAATCTCAATGGATTAACCATAGTTATTCACATTTACATTTATTAGATATGTGTCAACAGGATAAAGAAAATGGGAATAATTCTAATCATCAGTTCTTGCTGTCACAACTTTGCTTCTGTATTTTGTTAATAGTGTCTGTGATGGTGTGTGTTCTTGTAATAACCTGAATATTTGAGTGAAAAAAAAATGAATCTTGTATAGTGTTTTATAATGAGGAGGTATATCCTACTAGGTTGATAAGAGGTTTATATAAAATAATTAATTTGATTTGAGACCTAAAATGTAGTGCTATTTTGATATCCATTAAGAAATTATGCTTCTGTTACTATATAATCAGAAAAGTTTAGTCATTTTTGGTCCTGACTTGGCTATTTAGAGCTAGAGTTAGCACTACTGAGACCTCATAGAATCACAGGGTTGGAGGGGAGCTACCATTGTACATGAAGCATAAACTCAAATACCCTTGACACCTTCCCTTCTGCTGGAAGACCACATTATAACCAATTCCATTTATAGAGAGTTCTAACTGAAAGCACGTTCTGCACTCTATGAGCCGAAATCTGTCAACTTTTCTTGACTAGTTCTAATTCTATCCTCTGGGACTAGAGTAAGCATACTTGACAACCTTTCCAATATTTGAAGACAGCTATTTTATTCCCTGATTTCTTTCTTTTTTACTTCTGGAATGAATGTTTCCAAGTTTCTTTAAATAATACTCATATAGTATGTTTTTTAAATCCCTTCATCTACTCAGTCAACCTACTCTGAATGTGTTCCCACTGGCCAATGTTATTCCTAAAGTGTGACACTCAGAAAACCCATGGACGTCTTAAAATAAAGGCTGATATGTTTGCAAGTGTGTTGTAGACAATATTCTTGTTCATTTATAGACTGTCCAAATGATCTCAGGGATTCCTTCTAATTTTAGGCTTCTGTGATTTTTGGAAATAAATTCTACATTTTTTTTACTTCTCAAAGAGAATGTAATAAATAAATATTTAACATCCTTAATGAGGAATATTGACACTATCCTGTAGTATCAAATAAGTCTCTATAGCCTCTCTTCTTAGTACTACCGATATAGGCATAGATGTTTGCTATGGCACTAAATGGTTCATGATTTTTATGCCTTTTTAATTGCTGCATATTCCTTTTCTAGGTTTTTCTTTCTTTCCTGGCCATTAACTCTTTTTTTGGCATTTTCAGTCTGCTTATTTCTAGTAGCCATATTGACTTCTACTGTGTTCCTTTCAATCTACCGTGGGCTGGGAAAACTGATAAATGAAATCTTGTTAAATAAAAGCAAGAAGTTTTTATGTCTTTGAAGAGTTAGCCTCTTTGAGACTTTTTGATGCTTAAATTTAATTATATTTGTTTGCCTGCATGGAGGCTTTTAAAAAATTTTTAAAAATTCTTTCATGCAATATATCTATTTTTTCAGGTAGTTGAAGTAGCCACATAAGTGATCAGTGAACAAAGAAGCTGCTAATATAACTAAGAAAACTAAACATTAGGAATACCAAATTCCATCAGTGCAGTTACAACAAAATATTACCGATTGGGCCCAAGAGATTTTTGCAAAATAGCTTTGACTTATTTTTTGTCCAGAAGTAATTTAAAATTAAAGGGTCTACTTGAGAAGATGGTAGTTAAGTAAAATAGCTTTATAAAAGTTTCTCATTTTACATCACAGAAATTTGATGACAAATTTATTAGCTATTTAATATTGATTGAAATGATTTTATATACTCATTAAACACTAATATAACATTAAAAAGATTTGGATGTAATGCCTGGAAACAGCAAAAAAGACAAAGAAAGTTATGTGATTTAATACTATGGTCAGCATGAGATTATGTGTAGTTCATTAGTATTCTTCCAATAAACCTTTTGCCTGTGCACAGATGTCACCCTAGGTTGGCAGAACCCCATTTTGAATATATGTAACTCTCATGGTTATTTGCTCATCACTCACATATCACAAGGCTTTCCCTGTCTACACAAAGCCAGACATTCAAATGACAGTTGAAAAATTGTCTATTTACTAAAGATATTTGGAAATACAGTAAAAGCTTTGTTATCTGGCATGTTAGAGGAATGGGAAAATACTGGTTAATCAAAAAAAATCTAGTTAATTAAGAGTTATGCCCATTCATGTTGTCCCATAAAAATTTCCCCTTTCCTAGTTCCCTTATTAAAGTTATAACTGAATTAAAAGGGAGTGATTCACATGTACTTGTTGAATTGAATTAAATATGCAGTACTCTTTTGCCTGAGAAAGCCAATGAGTTACTTTTTTGTTTTTTTAATTTGTCTCTTTGCCTCCATGTCTCTCCCTTTTTCAATCTATTCTCCAAATAGTGAAATCCATATTCTTAAAACATATCTGTTTCAAGTCATTTCCCCACTCAAAGAAAAAAAATCTTCTATGGTTCCATGTTGTCTCTAAAATAAAATATGAGCTCTTCAGCCTGGCAATTAAAGTCCTTCTAAATTTGGCTTCCATATTTTTCAGTCTCATTTTATATTACTTCCCTTCAAGAGTCTTCTCTTTCCATTCACACTGGCCAAACTGCTATTTGCTATACATGATATTCTATTTCTAGCCTATGTGATTTTTTACAAGTGTTTTCCCCATATCGGCCATGCCTTCACTCTACCTCGTTACCTAATCGAATTCCTTTCTTCCTCTAAAGCATACCTCAGGTGCTTCCTCCTACCATAAGACCTTTCCCAATCTTCCCAGTTTATTAGCCCTCTTTTCCTCTTGAAATTTGCATTACTTTGTACATACTTTTAATCTCTTTATTTATATACCTGTAATAGCATCCTGGTACAATATAAGGTCTTCAAAGGGATAAAAAATTTTGTTTGGACTTTTTATCATCAATATCTAATGGAGTGTTTTACACACAGTAGGCACTTGAAAATATCTACTGAATCTAATTGAATTTCAATGTTTCCCAAATTAGCACAGGATGAAATGTTATAACAAAAGTATGCAAATTCCATGACAGTCTTATGGCTCTATTATGGTTTATTGTGCATTAAAATGGTTTTTTTTGAAAAACATCAGAAATGCCCATTTATGGAATCTTCCTATTCTGTAAAGTGATCAATAACAGCTTTTCCTGTATACCAAGAAGTAGCTATGTGGTGTAGCTGGTAAAGTGCTAGACTTGGGGTCAGATAGACCTGAGTTCAAATCCTGCCTTAGACTAGCTGTGTGAACAGGGAGAGCCACTGACCCCTTCCAGCCTCAGTTTCCTTATCTGCAAAATGAAGATAATAACAGCACCTATTTTGCAGGGTTGTTGTAAGGATCAGACTAGACAATATATGTCTAAGCACATTACAACAACTAAAGAACTATGTGAATGCTACTACTACCATTACTACTATTGCATTGAAATGGTTGAAATTTTCATTTCTAATCAAGCTGTTAGACATTACAGCCATAGCAGCCTAATGAATTTTCTTGAGCATAGGCACTATGTATTCTTATGATCATTCTGGAGTGCCCGATACAGTTTGAAGAAGCCTTGGAGTGCTAAATAAATGTTAATTGAATAACTAATTGGATAAATTTCACATTTATATATTCAGGAGAATAACATCTCTTGCATAATTTTCAGTTAAAATTAAGACAATCTTCATTTAAAGTCCATAATTGATAATGGGAAATTCATTACATAAAATGGCATTAGAATGCCAACTCCCCCTGCCTCCCCCCATTGCCTTCCCTCAGTTCTCAAGTAAATTTGTCAGGATATCTTTGGAGTATCTACCACTCACATCTCACATGTGTTAAAAGAAAAACTCAAACTGTGTATGAAGAGCAATTGTTACTAGAAACTGACAAGCCTTCTTGATCACTATGATGGTATATAATTAGATCATGAATATGTTCTTAGGTTATTGCTGAGGTTTGAGCAAGAGGAAAAGAATCTTTCTCCAAAGTAAGTATTATCCTCAATGCCTGACAATCTCTCTTTCCTCACCTCTGCCTCTTAGTACCTCTTTCTTCAAGACAACAGAGGTACCAAACTACTTGAAATTAAGCCTTTCCCAGTTAGTGTTTCTTCTTCCTGAAATTACTTTGCATTTACTTATCTATGTACTTGTCATAGCTTTTGTAACCAGTGAAATTTAAAGGGATTTACAATTGAGTGTTTGTTTAGGAATTTTTAGTTTGTTCTTTTTCTAGTTTTTAAATTGCATACACAATTCATTTATTTTATACATGTAAGCATTTATAAATAAATGTTCCTCTGATCATGGTTTTTGCCATATCCCATAGGTTTTGATATGCTGTCTCATTATTGTCATTTTATGAAATTATTTTTTATAATTAAAAATTTTTTTAAATGAAATTATTGTTTCATGATTTTGGACCTATGCTCAAAGGGCCATGGGACTGTGCATACCCTTTGACCCAGCACTACTGCCACTAATTCTGCATCCCAACGAGATCATATAAAAAGCGTAAGGGCCTAAATATCTGAAGCAGCTCTTTTTGTGGTAGGAAGAATAAGAAATGGAGGATGCTCAACAATTGGCAAATGGCCAAATAAGTTGTGGTACATGATTTTGATGAAGTACTAATGATAAGGGGGGTAGTTTCAGAAAAAAAACCCCAAACATACCAAGACTCATGTAACTGATGCAAAGTGAAGAGAGAAGACCTGGGAGGACACTGTGCACAGCAACAACAATGATCAACTGTGAAAGACTTGGCAACTTTGATGAATACAATAATCCAAGACAATTCCAAAAGACTCATGATTAAAAAAATATGCTATCTACCTCCAGAGACCTGATAAACCCTGAGTACAAACTGAAGTATAATTTTCTTGCTTTCTTTTTTTGCAATATAGCTAATATGTGAATATGTTTTTCATTATTCACATGTATAATTAATTGATATTTTGTCTTCTGAGTGGGTGTGAGATTAGTCAGAGGGAGGGAGAGAGTTTATTTTATTTATTTACTTATCTTTCTATCTGTCTGTTTATTTTTTGCAGGGCGATGAGGGTTAAGTGATTTGTCCAAGGTCACACAGCTAGTAAGTATCAAGTGTCTGAGGCCAGATTTGAACTTAGGTCTGCCTGAATCTAGGGCAGGTGTTTTATCTATTGTATCACCTAGCTGTCCCTGATGGAGAGAGTTTATAACTCAAAATTTAAAAAGAAAAGAATGTTTAAAATAAATAAATAAATAAATAAATAAATAACTTAAAAGACAAAAAGGAAAAAAAGGAAAAAAAAATAAATGTAAGGAGAATAGACTTGTCCTTTTGTCTTTACAGCCTCACTGTCCAGCTGAATACCTTGCACACAGTAAGCACTTAATAAATGCTTGCTGAATTTATCAGATGGATTAATTCAGAAACTGTCTCAGTAGTAGAATAAATGTAAGCAACATGTAAATATACTCACATCTACCTCAAATGAGTGATAGAAAATTTTTTTTACAAGGTACAACTTTTAAAGGTATTTAATTTTCATTCCCATCGATGTAATGTCAAGTATTATAAAGCAAAGAAAAATATGCCATCATTTTCTTTAAAGGATGTCCAAAAGTCAGATATTGAGAAATATATAATTAAATGAATAGATACAAAGTCTTTTTTTTAAAAGAAGAAATAAACATTTTTATTTATGGTTTTGGGTTCCAATTTTTTCCCTTGTTTTCTCCTTCCCCTTCACCTTCTCTGAGGTGGTTAGCAGTCAGATATAGGTTATATGTGTACAATTATGTAAAACATCATATTAGTAATTTTGTATAAGAAAACTTGAATAAAAGAAAAAAATGAAAGAATGAAAAATAGCATGCTTCAGTCTGTGTTCCATCAATATCAGTTCTTTCTTTGGAGGTGGAATAGTATGTTTCATCAATACTCCTTTGGGATTGTCTTGGATCATTGTATTGTTGACAAAAGTAAAGTCTTTCACAGTTCTCCATTAAACAATATGATGCAAAGTCTTTTAAAAGTGCTTCCTATGTGCTAAGAACTATGCTAAGTATTGGGCATATAACTAAAAACAATGAAATAATCTCTCCTTTACAAGAGCTCAAACTCATGCCCAGTGCATACAAATTAACCCTGGGGGAACAGGAGCTAGTAAACTAGGCAACCAGGAAAGGCTTTATGTAGAAAGTAGCACTTGGACTGAGGAAATCAGAGATTCCAAGAATTAGAGGTGAGGCGAGACTTCATGCAAGATATGGGGGACATCCAAGCATGGAAACAGGAGAAGAATCATGTGTGAGGGACAGCAAGGAGGCTGATTTCAGTTCACCATAGAGAATATGGAGAGGAGCAACTTTAAAGGCCAAACAAAAGAGCTTGTATTTGATGGAAAGATGAAAACACTGGAGTTTATTGAGCAGTGGACATAGTCAGATGTGTGCTTTAGGAAAACTATTTCAGTATCTCTGTGGATGATGCATTGGAATGGTCAGCATCTTAAGGCAGAGAGAAGAATTAGGAAGCTATTGTAGTAGTTCTGACCTAAGTGCTGCAGGCCTAAATTTGGATGTTGGCCATATAAGAGATGTTGTGAAGGTAGGATCAGCAAGATTTGGCAACTGACCGGATCTACATGGTGAAAAAGAGTAGAAAGTCAAGAATGACATCAAGGTTGCAAACCATGAGTAGAAGATGAATAGAAGGATTGTGGTCCCTAGAAAGAAACAGGAATGTCCAGAAGGGGGTGGGTTTGGGGGAAAGATGTTTGTTTTGGATGTGTTGAATTTCAGATGTCTATGAGAGTTGGAGATATCCAAAAGACACGTAAATCATTTAGGCTCATAATTTAGGAGAGAGATTAGGGTTAGATATATGGACCTAAGAGTCACCAGTATAGCAATTTCTAACCTCAGATAATGGCTGATAGCTGAGGTCACCAAATGAGAACGTATAGAGAGGGGGGCAGCTAGGTGGCGCAGTGGATAGAGCACTGGCCTTGGATTCAGGAGGACCTGAGTTCAAATCCAACCTCAGACACTTGACACTTACTAGCTGTGTGACCCTGGGCAAGTCACTTAACCCCAATTGCCTCACTAAAAAAAAAGAGAAAGTATAGAGAGCAAAGAGAAGAAGGCCCATGATAGAACTTTGGTGTATACCCAGAGTTAGAGGTATAAGTTGGATGATGATTCATTAAAATTGAATGAGGAGTAGCCAGACAGGTACAAGGAGAACAAAGAAAAAAATAGTCATGAAAGCCAAGAAAGAAGCGAATATCCAGGAGAAAAAAGTTGATCCACAAAGTCAAATGCTACAGAATTTTCTAGAAGGATAAGGTGTGACATAATGTCATTTTGTTTGGTAATTAGATTATTAATTTTGGAGAGAGTAGTTTCAGTTGAACAGTGGGGTCAGAAATGAGATTACAGAAGTTTCAGAAGTCAGTAAAAAGAGAACAAGTAGAAGCAGTGAATATAGATAGCTTTTTCAAAGTGTTTGGCTAAGAAAATAGGAAATCTATAGTTTGCAGGTGTGGTAGGATTTAACGGAATTTTTTTTTAAATATGGAGGAAACATAGTCATGTCTATAGACCAGAGTAAAGGAACTGGTAGATAGTGAGGTATTAAAAATTAATTTACCCTGGCTTCTTAAAGACTAGGATGCAGAGAAGCTTCTTAGGTGCTAGCTGAGATGTTTTAATATAATATACTTTGGACGCAGGGCATGAGACACGGTTCTGAGACCAACTGCCTAAAGACATATGAGGGAAGAAGAGCAAGTGAGAACTGTCTGTCGTGAAGAGATAGGAAATAGGTAAGGAGAACAGGATGTGGACAAAGGGCATATGGGGTAGGGAGGCAGCAACATGGTAGGGTGGAGAACGGAATTATGGTCAAAGGTCAAAGATAAATCTGTATGGTTGATGAACTGACTGCCACTACGTGAAGGTATTGGATCAACAGTTTATTCTCCTGAATCAAAAGTAGCTGTTTTAAAATCAAAGTCAGGCACAACAAACTCAACACTAAATAACCATGAAAAAAGTCAAAATAAATATCTTTTTTTTTTCCACTAGAATTCCCATTCTAATATCAGGATTGAGCATTTTTTCAGTAAGAAGATAGTAAAGAAGCTTCCTATTAGACTGGATTGCTAAATAAATATACTAATATATCTTGAGTAAATAAATTAATGTATCATCAGGCAAGAGTTCTTCATGTCCAAATGCTTTTTTGAAAATTTACCCCAAGAGCTAGGAAATTAACTTGATATTATTACAATCAACTCATTTTCTTTCAGGTCATGGGCCAACCACATGTAACTGTTGCCTGGGAGAAGCATAAGCGTGTAGTACTCTCAATTCCTTTAGAAGATGGGCCTGAAATTAGGATCATAGATCCTGGATTTAGTGCTAGAAGAAATTTTAGAAGCCATCCATTCCATTCCCTTCTTTGTACAGATGAGGAGCTAAGGCCTAGAAAGATTAGTTTGCTCAAGGTCACACAAATAGCAACAGCTAGAATCATCTGACTCTAAATCCAGTTACCTTCCTTCATTCCCTTTCTGAGACCAAACTCTACCTGACTATATGTAGTTACGTATGTATACATATACAAACACATAACATCAAGCGTGTATGTATACAAACATATGCATACATAATCACATACAGATATATTTGTGTATATTTGTGTATCTTACTATTTTCATCACTCTGCCCTGGAGGATGAAATGTGTGAATTCTATATATAGAGTCCTACCTCATATCAACAAGTAGACTGCCAAGCATCCTCCAACTATTTAATAATATTAACTGAATGACTGCCAGGTAGCAATGAAATAGATGAGTTTTAGAATGAAGAATAGGAAAGTGAGTTTAAATCAAGTGTAAACTAAATTGCTTAGCTACTTACAGCAGATCAAGTCCAATAACATCTTTCTCTTTTATCCTTTCACAAACCTCAGGGAAGTTTGAGAAGAATGATTTCAGATGGCATGGTCATCAAAAGGCTTCAAAATAATGTATGTGAGTTATTAATTATACATCAGGTGGTATTGGGAAGATAGGAAGCTTGATTTATATTTCAGTAGCTTGGTTGGGAATACCATCTCTGCTACTTAATGTCTATATATCTTTAAATAAGTCATTTAAATTTTTTGAGCCTCAGTTGTTTTCATATATATTATGAAAACATAGAATGAAATAAGCTCTAAGTTTGTTCCCAACTTTTAACCCATGACCTTATAATTAAATCCTACATGAATATTGAAGCAGATCCTCAAAACCAATAGTATTAAATATTTCTATTGACCTAGTGAAATATTTTTTTTAAATAATAAGCATTGCAATGATAAACAAAGAGTAAAAAGTTGTATTATTTCTTATTTGGATAAATTAAGTAAATATCTGAATTCAAGATAAGTTGCAAAGCCATGTCAGCATGTCCTGCCTTTAGAAATCCTTGTTGGCCCAGACATTTTAGTCTTTCTACTCTGTTGTGTCCCAGGTTCTGTGGAGATTAGGCAAGTATGACTCAAAATCTATGTCCAAACATGACAGGATGAATAATTAACTTCAGTTCTCTTTCTCCCTCATTTCAATAACAACAAAATTCCTGTTCTTAGAAAAGAAAAAAGAACATTTTCAGTTGTTTTATGTCAGATGAAAGCAAGTAAAAAGGATAGTTTTGATCACATTGATAACCTGTAAACATCCCATGCATTTGAGAAAAAAAAATAACTGTTACCCCAAAAGATTTAAGCGAGAAACCGGTTTATGTTGCTTGGGTTTTATGGTATGTTTGGTTTTCTAGGTGAAAGAAAATTTATCAGCATATAAAACATTTAGCCTTTTTATTCAAACCAGATTAAAAAGGTTAAGAACTTCTGCCCTCTCTTTTATTCAGCAATATCACTGATAGTTATCTATCTCAAAGACATTCCCAAAAAGGGAAAAGAACCTATTTCTACAAAAATATTTATAGAAGCTCTTTTTGTTGTGACTAAGAATTGGAAATCAAAGAGATGCCCATCAATTGGGGAATGGCTAAACAAGCTGTGGTATATGATTGTGATGGAATATTATGTGCTATGAGAAATGACAAGCAAGATGTTTTTTTAAAAAAACTGGTCTTATATGAACTGATGTATAGTGAAGTGAACATAACTAGGAGAACACTGTACCCAGTAACAATATTGTTCAATGAAGAACTGTGAATGACTTAACTATTCTCAGCAATACAATGATCCAAGAAAATCCTAAAGGAATAACGATGACGTATACTATCTACCTCCAAAGAAAGAACTGATATTGATTGAACATAGAATGAAGCATGCTATTTTTCACTTTTTTTCCTTTATTCGAGTCTTCTTATACAAAATGAATAAAATGGAAATATTGTACATAATTGCACATGTATAACCTATATATGATATATACCATCTCACAGAGGAGGGAGGAGAGGGAAGAAAGGAAGGATAGAATTTGAAATTCAACACTTTAAATAAAAATGTTTAAAACCTGAAAACAAAACAAAACAAAAAAGAACTATTCCATGCCTTTGTAATTCCATCAACTATCTGGATAACAATAAGAAAGAGGGTATAGTAGACAGAGTATTGGACCTGGAATCAGGAAGGCCTGATTTCAGATCCTGTCTCTGACTCTTAATAGTTATATCACCATAGTCAAGGCATTCAAGTTCCCCAAGACACACTGACCATCTTTAAAATCTCAGCTCTTGTCCACCAACTGGAGGATGGCTAGACAAGTTGTAGTATATGATCATGGTAGAATACTATTGTGCTATAAGAAATGATGAACAGGAAGGTCTCAGAAAAACTTAGAAAGACCTATCTGAATTGATGTAAAGTGAAATGAGCAGAACCAGGAGAACATTGTACACATTAATAGCAATGTTGTATGATGATCAACTGTGAATGACTAGGCCATTCTCAGCAATACAAAAATCCAAGACAATTTTGAAGGACTTATAATAAAAATGCTATCCATCTCCAGAGCAAGAACTTATGGATTCTGAATGCAGATTGAAGCATACATTTTTTATGGTCTTTATTTTTCTTGGTTTTTTTGCTCTGTTTTCTTTCACAATATGACTAATATGGAAATGTGTTTTATATGACCGCACATGTATAATTGATATCAAATTGTTTGCCTTCTCAGTGTGTGGGAGTGGAGGAGAGGAGGGACAGAATTTGGAACTCAAAATTTTTTTTAAATGTTAAAAATTGTTTATATATGTAATTGGGAAAAATAAAAAATCACAGATCCTTAACATACTTGAATAATGGAGGTGGGGGAAGGGAGGCAGAGATAATTAGCATAAAGTTTCATGATAAATACCCCTTTGTAGTACTGACCTATTTCTTTCTTTTTTTTTTTCCTTTTTTTTTAGTGAGGCAATTGGGGTTAAGTGACTTGCCCAGGATCACACAGCTAGTAAATGTTAAGTGTCTGAGGCCGGATTTGAATTCAGGTATTCCTGACTGTAGGGCCAGTACTCTATCCACTGCGCCACCTAGCTGCCCCCCTATTTCTTAATCTGAATAATAATAACAATAGAATTAAGACAACTGAAGTAGTCCAATAAAACCACCTATAGAAAGAGGTAGATTTAACATACTGTTCCTTTATCTTTTTCACTGTGAGATGCTTTTAAACCAATACCAAACCAAGAGAGCAAACCATGCTTTCTTTAGTTAATCTTATATCAGGGAGCTCCAAAGCATTTCTCATTTGTGTGTGCATGTGTATGTGTGTATGGTTTGTTTTTGTTTTTGTTTTTTACTTAAGAAGAAATGTGCTTAGGAGGTAGAGGGTAAAATTTAGACTAGAAGGTACAGGTTAAGATTCTACCTTAGACTTACAGATGCCATGACCATAAGTGAATCTCTTGCCTCAAGGAACTCTGTAGGACTTACCTATTAAGCTTTTTTGTTTGTTTGTTTGTTTTTGTTGTTTTACTCTTTTTCTGGGGAAGGGGATAGGTGGAGGGGAATGTGGGGGTAAGGGGAGTAATTTTGTACCTCTGTAGCAATTTGGTGAAGATTATGTGTTCCTTCTGAGAATATTTTTAAATGCATAAGTTAAAACAGCATTATAAAGAAAACAAATTATATTGAAATGGTTTAAAATAACTCTTTTTAAAAATGCTCACAGAGCCCAAGTTAATAATCCATTTTATAAATGCTTTCAACACATAACAAATGTGAGGGGGTGCTACTTCCTTACACTGAGGATATCCCAGATCCTAAAAATATTCATATTAAAACTCGCCCGCATGAGTCTTCATTGTTTTAAATCTCTTTGTGTCTTTCTCTTTGTGTTGTCACTCTAGACCTGGCTAAAAGGCAGATCCTCCTTTGTATTAGGTAAGATTATTTCTAAATGAAGGATGTTATTTAAAAGAAATACAAGCTAACAGGCTTCACGGAAATGGAAGCACCAACAGAACTCGATGTCCTTTAAGCTCAATCTATACCCGTACTCTTGAACTAAACAAATGGCAATTTGACTATATTTCTAAAATGCTAGGGAGCTTCAAAGAGCTCCGTAATGTAAATCTCCTATATTTAGCTCATATAAATGTTCTTGATGAAAGCTGTGACACACAAATGGAGTACTTGTTACATATTGAAAACATGAAAATGGAAAACAACGAAGAGAAAATTAGAACTTTCATGCACAAATCAATTGTAAGCATTGCAGGGGTTAGAGTTAAATGCATGCAGTGTGAACTCCAGACCTAGAAACCATCTCTGGTCCCAGCAGCTGCCTAGCAACTAAACATTATACCTGATCTGTGTTTTAATGGGCAAGAGTCTGCAGTAGCTAGGAATTTAGTAACTGATAATGCGTTTTTACCTAAGGATGGGAGAACTGTAATAGTTCAGCAGATCTCAATGAATGTAAAGTCTTTTTATTTATTTATTTGGAAAAGAAGCATTCATCTACACTTTAGGGTAAAACAATATAAACAATAGGTATTTTCTCAGCCTCAGAGAGCATTAAAAATGAGCTAAATAAGATGCCACTTAGTTTACAGTTAGAATAATGAGAAAAATTGTATATAAATGCCCTAAAAGAGTTAATGTGCCATCGTGAAACCCCTTTATGACTGAGGACGTGGGTCATAAGGAGAACAGAAATAATTGCATCTGATTTGAGCATGAACTTTAGTCATTTTTAAAATTGCTGTTCTCATTTTCCCAAAACCATCCATTTGTTATATGGAAAAAGGAGGATAAACACTACAATCTTTATACCTCTGACATAGAGAGGTAACTATTTATTCTTTGCAAAAACATGTACTCCAAATGGTATCCTGATGACCTGAGAGAGGAAAATCCCTTTGTTGAGTACCAACTGTAGAAGCACAATCATTGTTCTGGGCATGAACTTCAAAAAAGTATAGAACAGTTGCCCTGATTCTTATTTCTCTCCCTCCTACACCATAACCAGTTTTTCTTTTGTTGTTATTATTTGGGGTGGAAGAGGGAGGAGGGAGTGAGAAACTGGGTTTTTACAATGAATGCCTTATCAGTCCTCTCCCTGGAGAATTGAATTGACATAAGTAATCCTTAATGTCAAGAAGCAGCTAGGTGCCTGTGGATTGGACTCTGGCTACAGTCAGGAATATTTGAAGTCAAATCCAACTTCAGACACTTACTAGCTAGTCAAGTCACCTAACTTCTATCTATTTCAGTTTCTCCATCTGTGAAATAGGGATAATAATACCACCTATTTCTTAGGGTTGTTAAAAGGATCAAATGAGATCATGTTAGTCAAGAGCTTAGCAAACTTCAAAGCAAAATAGAAATACTAGCTATTATTGCAAACCTGATACTGTATTAAATATCCTGACAAACAGATAAAACTCATGAAAACTGAAAACAGTCATTACTGGTGAATGATGTAGGTAGACACGGAGCAAAATTTAGCTTCATATTCTAATGTAGAATGTTATATTCAAAATACCATCAAGCTTTGACTTAATATGTCTAGTTGGCATTTTATATGCATTAGATCATAATACAAGTAAGTTATATTGTGTCATCTGTCAGTGAACACATATATCCTTTCGTAGCATGATGAATTATAATGTAGTCCCATGAAAAGAGTCCATTCATTTATGTTGATAGCAACAATGGGAATATTTCTTATTTGCTACATGATTTGCCTTCACTTACATTTCACAACAATGAAGGCAAAATCACAAAGGTGGTAAAATTTCTGGCTTTGGGGTCTGAGTTCCTGGGTTGCAATTCTGTTTCTGCTACAATCTGACCTCAGATAAGGATAAATACTTTAACTTCTATGGGGCCCAGTTTCCTTACCTGTAAAATGAGAGGGCTGGTCTAAATGACCTCTTCATACTCAAAGTCTCTTAACTATTACTATCCTTTTATATCTTAATAATATGAATCCCTCAATGTAGAATTACAAAAAACATCTATCCAGCCTTCTATCCCATGTTCTGGCCATTTTCAGACTCTCTTTCTTTCTAGTCAAAAATCACTTGCTGTGTCTCATTCACTCAACATCCTGTGGAGTGACTAGAATTAATTTGATTAACTGATTTGCTAAGGTGTTAATAGATAACTATAACAATGTGTTTCTTGCTTTTAGGTCAACTGACAAAGTCATAATGTCCAAAGTAATTTTGTGGGAATTTCAGGCCCTGTAACAAGTTGCTGGTACAGTTAACTTTGAGCAAAAAGGAGCATGTATGGCTAACTCAGTCTAGGTAAATTATAAACTGGTATCTACTTAAAAGAATAACCTTCTTATATTCTTAGACCTATTTATCTCAAGAGAACATACAACTAATTACATCTTTGCAAGGAAATTGAGAATACATGCCGAGCTAAAGTAATGAGACATTAGCAAATATCCCATATTTTCCTAGAGTAGAAATGAATAAAATGGCCTAGGAGAAAATGAAAATTATCTGTGATGGACAGATGACTATTTTTACTGCATTATAGAACACTGAGGGGCTTTATGTTTCTACATTTTAATATTTCAGCTAATGTTAAGTAGATATCTAATTAAATAAAAATTTGAAAATACTCTAGATTTAAAAAATGTTCCCAACAAGAGGACAGATTAAAGTGTTATCAGCAACATGCCTTGAAATATAACAGGATTTAAAATGCAAACAAAAGATTTAAAAATGTAAGTCATGAAATGCATAATTTGTGGGCATCATGAATATTTACTCAGGAAAAGACCCCAAATAAGAATAACATACATAAGAAGACCACAAAACCCATGATCCAGAATTATGCCAAAGTGACTTCTTTTTTCAAAATTAAAAAAAAAACCCACAACTCTTTCCCCCCAAATAGTATAGATTTAGTATATCCCTGTTTGATATTTCCTATATTTGATTCCTTAGCAAACAAGGTTTTCTGGCTTGTGTTACAGAGGACATCTTGGTTTTATGATGTTCTCATTATTACTTATTTTTCCTTTTGGGTCAGTCTTCAAGATTAAGTAGGGTTTTTTTTGTTTTGTTTGTTTGTTTTGTCTTGGTTTGGTTTGATTTTAGATAAAAAGTTTTATTTGTCCTATGCTGATGTTAGTATTGCCTTACATATCCAGATGGTCTCTGGATAAAATTCAAGAGGCATAAAGGATGAAATTCAGGAGCATGCTCCAGAAGTTATCAGGTTTTATTTTAAGGATCACACAACAATAACTCTAGAGTTCAAATGGACCAGAGAAAGCAGAGCTAAATGTTTTAGGCAAAAAAAGAAAGAAACTTAAAAGCTACAGTTTTTTAAAAAGCTATGGTCCAGGACCATTGCATTAAAGAAAAAAAAACATTTACTTTCACTGCCTTAACCACATCCAATCTCCTTTCTTACTTCTAAACCTCCTACAACCTGGCTTCTGACTTTGGCAGTCAATTAAAACTTCTCTCTACAAAATTGCCAAGTATCTCTTAATTACTAAATCTGATAGCTTTATGTCAATTCTTTTCCTTCTTGATCTTTTGGGGCAGCTATTGACACTATTGATCATCATCTCTTCTCAGGAATTTCTGACACTTCTTTCTTTTGATTCCTGTTCCATCCCCTCTGAGTGTCTTTCTGCCAGTCTCTGCTGCTAGTTACTGATCTATGTTAGGCACACTAATTGTGGATCTCTTCCCCCCCCCAAAGTTTTGTCATGGGTCCTCCTTTCTTTTCTCTACACTCTTTCACTTGGTGACCACATCAGGTCCTAAGGGTTCAATCATTATTTCCATGCATATGGCTCTCAGATCTATATATTCAGCCATAATCTCTTTTCCAAGCTCTCCTTGCACATTCCTAACTGCGTATTAGAGATTTCACCCTAGATGTCTTGTAGGCTTCTATGCATCCAAACTAGAACTCATTATATTCCACCTAAAAACCACTCCAAGCAGCTAAGTGGCATGCATGGTAGATAGAGCACTGCACCTGGAGTCAGGAAGAGTCCCTATCATGAATCGGCAGACACTAGCTGTGTGACCCTGGACAAGTGACTTAACCCTGTTTGCCTTGGTTTCCTCATCTGTAAAATAAGCTGGAGAAGGAAATGATGAGCCACTCTAGTTTCTCTGCCAAATGGGGCCATGAAGAGTCAGATATACCTGAAAAAATGACCAAAGAACAAAAACTAATCCTGCTTTGAACATTGTCATTTCTGTCAGGAGAACTGTCATACTACTGGTTAATCAGATTCCAACTTCAGTAACTCTGCACTTTCACCCTATGTATGTAATTGGGTCCAAAATTGGGTATTGTTTCCAACTCCCCAGCATGGCTGCTTGCATAGATCCCTATATCTTTACTTTCATAGCCATCACTGTAGTGCAAGAACCTTATAACT
Organism: Dromiciops gliroides; assembly: GCF_019393635.1. Taxonomy (NCBI): domain Eukaryota; kingdom Metazoa; phylum Chordata; class Mammalia; order Microbiotheria; family Microbiotheriidae; genus Dromiciops; species Dromiciops gliroides. The sequence continues at coordinate 572,807,370 of NC_057862.1, forward strand.
TGTTCCTTGAACCACCAGAAATCTCCCAAATGGTCTTCCTGCCTAAAGTCTCTTTTTCCCATTCCTAACAATCCTCAACATAGGCAAAAAATATTTTTTCTAAAGCATAGGTCTGACCATGTCAGCCTAACACTCAACAGAGTCCAGTGGCTCAACTCTAGGGTAAAATATAAACTCTTCCACTTGGTATTTAAATCTCTTCACAAGCTAGTCCCAATTTCCTTGTCCAGACTTAGTAAGCACAACTCTTCTTCACACATGCTATGGTAAAGCCATACTGGCCTCCTTGACATTTCTTTCATAGAACAATCCATCTCCTATTTCCTTGATATTCCAGTGAATATCCCTCATTCCTGTAATGTTCTTCTTCCTCACCTCTGCCTTTTGGATTACCCTAGCAACTCACCTTCTGCATGAAGCTTATCCTATTTTACCAGGTAAGTAGTACCTGCCTTTGAAGGTTACCCAATATCTGCTTTCGTTCTTGTGTTTGTTTAGGTGCTTTTAGCATGTTGATACATGTGCATATTTTCTTCCCCATTAGAATGGAAGGTCTTTGAGGGTCAGAATGATTTTGCTTTTGTTTGCATTTCAAGGACATAACAGTTCCTGGCACAGAATAGGTTCTTTCTGCTTGTTTTTGTTTGTTTGTTTGTTTGTTTTTGTTTTTTGTTTTTGGGTTTTTTTTTTTTGCAGGGCAATGGGGATTAAGTGACTTGTCTATGGTCACACAGCTAGTAAGTAGTGTCTGAGGCTGGATTTGAACTCAGGTACTCCTGAATCCAGGGCTGGTGCTTTATCCACTGTGCCACCTAGCTGCCCCTCTGCTTGTTTTTTAAAAATATATTTTTTTAATATATTCTGTTTTTACCTCACCTAAATTTCAGATTGTATCACTGCCCCCAATCCCTTTATGCATATCCAGCCTTTATGACAATTATTTTTAAGAGAAAAGAACTCACTGTAACCAAAGCATACATAAAAAATATGACATTATATGCAACATTCCTCATTTACCTTCCTTCCCCACTACTGTGAAGGAGGGTAAAGAAGTGTTTTCTTAGCCCTCTTCTTTGTGGCTAAGCTTGTTTTGTTTTGTAAGATTCAGGTTTGATCATTTTGCAGTTATTTTCATTTAAATTGATGTAGATATTATACACACATATATGCATATAAACTATACATACATACAGATATATAGATAGATATAGACAGATAGATAGATAGATAGATAGATAGATAGATAGATAGATAGATAGATGGATGGATGGATAGATACTTTTCCTGGTTCTGCTCATTTCACTTTATATCTGTTCATACAAGTCTTTTCACACTTTCCCTAAATTCATCATGTTCATTGTTTCTTAAAGCATGTTAATATTATATTATATGCATTTAACACCATTTGTTTAGCCACCTTCATATTTTTTAATGATTCCCTTGATATTGACCTTTCATTCTTCCAGATGAATTGTGTGATCTTTTCTAGCTCTATACAATTAATTTTTAGTAGTTTTACTGGTATGGCACTGTAAAAATAAATTAATTTAGGGAATTAGCATTTTTATTATATTAGCTCAGCCCACCCATGAACAATTAGTGTTTCTCTGATTGTTTAGATCTAACTTTATTTGTATGAAAAATGTTTTGTAATTACATTTGTATAATTCCTGGGATTGACTTGGCTGATAGACACTAAGTATTTTATATTATCTGCAGTTATTTTAAAAGGAATTTTTTCTTTCTATCTTTTCCTGCTGGATTTTGTTGGTAGTACATAGAAATGCTGATGATTTATGTGGGTTTATTTCTATCCTGCAACTTTGCTGAACTTGTTAATTGGTTCAACTGTTTTTTTTTTTTTAGTTGATGGATTAGATTTGAGATTTGTCTTTTGTCCTCAAGATTTATTTTCTAGGGGGTGACTAGGTGGCGCAGTGGATAAAGCACTGGCCCTGGATTCAGGAATACCTGAGTTCAAATCCGGCCTCAGACACTTACTAGCTGTGTGACCCTGGGCAAGTCACTTAACCCCCATTGCCCCACAAAAAAAAAAATGATTTACTTTCTAAATGGCCTTTAAACATGCATCCTGATGAACAGAGATGTTAGTGTTATAATTGTTGCTATTGTTTAAATCACTAAGATTAAGGTACCAAAAAGGAATGGGTACTCTCTTGGTACTCTGTTCTAGACAGGCCACACATACAATGGTATGTTCAGTTTTAGATCCTACATTTTAACAAACTAAAGTACATTTAGAAGAGGGAAAGTATGAGAATAAAGGGCCTTGTTTCCATATCATATGAGGATTGATTGAAGGTTCAAAGGGATGAGGGTATGATAATAATGTTTAACTATTTAAGGCTTTTTATATACAAGAGGAAGTAGATGTTTTATTTGGTCACAGATAACAGAAGGAATAGCAATAAGTAGAAGTTGTTGAGGGAAATTTAGATGATATCAGGAATGAATGAGATTTCCTTACAATCTTAGCTTTCAAAAAGGGATTGGTGCCTTTCTATTATCAATAGCCTTTAAGCAGAAGTTGGATTACTGACTTTTGTGTATATTCCAAGGTTAGCTGGAGCCAGATCATCAGCTCATGGGAAGTGATTATTAAATTTTCTTATGTCAGCATTTATGCCCTGGAAATCCACAAATGGGTAAAAATCAGGGCTTGATTCATTGCTCTGTTGTACATATCTAATGGTGAGGATTCCTTTAATGTATATGTCAGACTACATGGCTGCTTGGGTACCTTCCAAGTCTAAAATTCTATGATTCTATGATCCATTGTACTAGAATAGCATTACTTTTTGATGGTCAAGGATATTAGCTAAAATGTGCACAAAAGGAGAGCACATTTAATCCACAGGCTGTAGTCCTTCAGATAGATCTCTCAGCAAGATCAAGGTATACTACAATTGCTCTTTGATGAAAACGGTAGGTGAACACTTAGGGATTGGCACTGATCCATACTCCCAGCCAATTCTTTTCAGCAATAGCAAATCTCTTGAAAGAATTTCTATCATAATTCTAAGTCATTTTTAGTTCCAATACCAAATTGAAACAATTAGAAAATATTAATACTTACAGGTTGGTCACAGTAGGTCATGTTGGTGTAGATCTGGTAATTTTTTCATTAAAATATAATTGATATTCTACCCAGGCCTTCGAAAAGAAATTTATGTAATAATTGATGCTACTACCCACTGTGGCAGCTAATGTCTGAAAAACAGTATGGTCTCTAAGAGTGCATCATTAATTACTGATACTCAGACATTAGATTTTACTCCATGGGTAATACAACAAAGTTATATTCTTATGGGAAACATTTCCTGATCCTCTTTATTAATTGTGCTTTCTGTAGCTTCAGATTATCTTCTAATTATGCACATTATTTAACAGTGGCACCACATATACAAATACATCCAGTGTAATGTCAATTCTGTGAGAGCATGTCTTTTGTATTTTGTCTTGATAATCCTAAAACCTGGTACAATGCTTTAAACAGAGTAAGAGATTAATAAATAGCCTATAAATTAAAGTCACTGATTTCTCCAATGATAGATAATGGAAAAGTTAACCTAATCCAAAAACCAGTTCTTTTTGGAAGACAAAGACATATAGAAATGTATCATAAGCAAATTAACTTAGGATAGAGAAAAGCTGTTCCATGGGCAGCCTTTATCTCAGCCCTGGTCAGTCATCTCATAAATGTGTCCACAGGAGGCCAAACAAATCGAAGTGAGTCACAATGGAGAAATGTATCATGAAGAATTTAGGGATTTAGGGGAGAAATGAAGCCTGCCTTGAAAGTGCTGCCCTGTAGAAGAGGTATTAAGTTTATTCTGCTTGACTCAAGAGGAAAAATGTATGGAGGCTGCAGTGAGACAGATTTTGGTTCAAAAGTGGAAAGTGATGCCTGGGGATTATCAAAATGGAGATGTAAAGTGGCATCATACTGTCTATCAAGTAAAGTTCAAATTCCATTAGTGGGTGTTTGAAGTTCTCTACAATCTGGTACTACACACACTCACTCTTTATTCTTATCTCACATTATGACCTGACCCTACATGTACTCTACATTTCAAGCAAACAAATTCTTTCTGATTATGACTCTATATTTTCTTATTTTTATGTCTTTCCTCATAGCGCTTTCTCCCCTTCTTACCTGTTGAAGGCTTACCCAACCTTTATAGCCCAAAGTGCCACTTTCTCTATAAAATCCTCTCTGACTCCCCCCTTTGATCCATTCTACTGGTAATTATAAGCCTTGGACTCCATACAACACTTTTTGGGGACACTATTATAATGTATTTGTGAAACCTTGCATATTATCACATTTTAAAAATACATTTTATTGATTTTTTTGTTTTGAAATTGCCTAACCTTCTCTCAGTATCCCTCTCTCTGTCTCCCTTATAATTAATATTTTTATAAAGAACAAAAGATACTAATAGCATCCATATAATGTTTTAATATTTTTGTGACATTTTGTGAATTATATCTAATTTTATCCTCAGGACAACCCTGGGTGGTAGAAACTATTCATTTCGCTATTTTAAAAAACAAGGAAGCCAAGGCAGCAAGTGGTTAAGTGACTTGTCCAGGGTCATACAAGTAGCTAGTGTGGATGAATTTGAATTCAATTTCCTGACTCCAGGTCCAGCACTTCATTCACTGTGCCACTTAGCTACAGGAAGAACCTCCCCCTCTCCCCCCAGCAATATTTCAAAACCAAACCTGAAAATACATACACAGTTCTTTACCCCTGGATCTCTTACCCTCATTTTTGGTGGTTTTCTTGTTGTTGTTTTTTTCTATGGACATAGATGTAGTCCTTGGGTATATTGTTTTCATGGCCATTTACTTTGCATCAGTTCGTGTGCATTTTCCAAATTCTTCTACATTCATTATATTTGTTGTATCTTATAGCAAGTAGTATTTCATTAGATCCAGGTACCACAATTTGTTTTAATCATTCCCCAATCAATGTCCATCTACTTTGTTTATGGTTCTTTGGTACCAAAAAGAATTTTGCATGTTATTTTAATTTTTTTTTTGTGTGTGTGTAGGGCAATTGGGGTCAAGTGACTTGCCCAGGGTCACACAACTAGTAAGTGTCAAGTTTCTGAGACTAGATTTGAACTCAGGTACACCTGAATCCAGGGCTGGTGCTTTATCCACTACGCCACCTAGCTGCCCCAAATTTTGCATGTTATTGATATCTACCTTTGTGCCTAATCCTATTAGCAGTTTGTGAGCTCCACAAGATCAAGAATTGTCCCTCTTATAACTTTGTTTTCTCCTCAGGAAGTAAATTTAGGGTCTGTACACAGCAGGTATTTAAAAACTGTTTATTAAATAAATGAATTTAACTTTGTCCCAAGAAAATATAATTTTTCAAATGGTATTGATTCACTTGGTTCATTTACTGTGTTCAAGGTTATATACAGACAGAAGCATTACTTGTTTGAGTTTTAAGAATCTTATTAATTATTTTTATTATAGTTATTATGTTTAAGAAGGCTCAATGCTGCTTTTCAAAATTTGTTGTGAGATTAAAATAATTGATTCCCACTCTGTCTGGGGTTCACTTCTTTCATCCTTGAATAGAAAAACATCCATTCTATCATCATTAATCTTCTTTTAATGTGCTCTAAGCACTGTCGTAAAATTTTTAATAAAAGATAATGTGTGAAATTCTTATATCCTTATACATCAAGATAGAAAGGCCTTGTTATAATAATAGCATCTTTGTGTTGAAGGAAGTGTCAAAGTTATTTTGAATCAAGTTCCACTATTCATCTAACTGAGGAATCCTCTTCATAAAATCAGCAGGGATTGTTCATCTAATCATTCCTTGAATGTTTTCAGTAATGGTAAATTTGTTCCTTTACAGGACAGACTATTTCCTTTCACTTCCTGCTTCTCTGTGATTCAGTCACTGTATTCCAAAGTGAAAGCTCATCTACCTTACTCCTGCCTCAGACTCTTCAGTTCTTTCTATATTAGGCCTTTGCTTTCTCAGACCATATCTTCTAATTCTCCTCTGGATTCCCCTTTATATAGCTAACAAATTCATTACTCATCTTTTCTTATCTAATTATTTTCCTCTTCTGGAACTAACAATAACCTGGTTTTCTTCTGAAGATGAATCACTGCCTGCCACCCTTTGAGGTTACTGATAGCTCTTTTGCCCATGGTCCCTCATCCATCAGGCTAGAAGGAATATATTCCTTACTCCCAAATGCCACTTCAATACCCTTTCTCTACAGCCATCATTCAGGATTCCTTCTTCCTTTGAGATATACTCCATTTGTATTTGTCACCTGGTACACATCCTTCTACATAACATCTAGTGGTTTCCAAGTCATTCTCTTTCTTTCTTAAGAATTTCATTGTCTGGTTCACAACATTCCTTTCCACTACAACCCCTGTCTTCATCCCCAAGGATATTCATGTTGATAAATTTTTAAGCACCTGGTTTTTCAGGTCATAAAATTCTTTAACTCTGACAACATATATCACGTGTACGTTAATTTAGCCATCCACAAATTTAACTACACTTTAGAACTCACCATTATCCACAATGATGTTAACTTCATGAGCGTGAATTCAAAAATTCTCCTCACTGATCATAATCTATTGTCTTATGATTTCTCTTTGCTTCATACCTCCTAAATCTATTCTTTGGTTCTCACTGTAACTTTACAATTCCTTCACCTCTCCAACCCCCAGTACTCCCAGTTTATTATCTCTGTCATAGACTTATTTTGTTAATTTCATCATGGTTCCCTTCTGGTTGAACAGGTCAATAATAAACTTTCCTTAATCTGTAGAACCTTTGACTCCTTATCCTACTTACTTTCATACCCATGCTAATCATTGACCTTGGGTCATCCTTAACATATGTCTTTTCAGCTATTCTCTTGAGGTAATAAACACTGCTAGAGTTATCCAAGTAACCGTGGTGACTAGCTGCATGACAAACTGAAGTTACCAAATAAAGTAGTATTATTTACTAAGAAGATATATTCACCTGAGAAAAAAAAACAGGAACAAGGAAGTAAAGCATGGTTAAAAAATTGCATAACAATAGAGAAATAATAGAGTGATGTATACCCATTTCTTTTAATAGCCCCAAAGCATCATAGTACAGAACTTGTATTCACATTTCCCTTCTCTACTCTGAATGAATTTCATCTCTAAGATGGAAATAAGTCAGTGACAGATCAGGTAGATAGGTGGTCAGGGTAACTACACACTTCAACGATTTACTTGTTCTCAGTTGCTGTACTTGATAACTACAAAATACATAACATCCAAAAATTAGACAAAAAGCTTCATTTGATGTAGTTCAGCCTACACAGTCTAAATCTAGAATATAAAGAGTTAACAAAGTCAAAATGAATACTTTCTTCTTCAGGCAGAATTCTAATGTTCCCCAAAGGAACCATTCTTCTCATCTTATCACTGGAGCATGCTTTTCTAAATTTCATTTCTATGTGCCTGCCAAATTTAAGATAACTTAAAATTTAACCTGACTAAATCATCAAATATGGGGTACTTTTGATTTTTAAAATCTTTATATAAAATATAATAAAGTAATATGGATAGATTTAAATATGTTCTACGCCAAATCTGAGGGAACATAAACTGTCTTTTTGTAGATTCTGGGCCAGAATACTTCCAACAGGAATTTTGAGAGATTAGAATCTTGAAGTATTTAGTAGATGATAATATGATTTCATTTTAATATCATTTGTATAAGTCAATATTTAGGAAGAGTTTTGCTAGAAAAAGTTATTGTGGTGGCAGCTAGGTGGCACAGCGAATAAAGCACTGGCCCTGGATTCTGGAGGACATGAGTTCAAATTCAGCCTCAGACACTTGACAATCACTAGCTGTGTGACCCTGGGCAAATCACTTCACCCTCATTGCCACACAAAAACAAAAACAGAACAAAAAACTTGAATGAAAGAAAAAAATGAAAGTGAAAAATTGCATATTTTAGTTTCTAAAGATTTCAGATGGTTCAATTCAGTCTCATAGTTAGCTATCTAGATTGAATTGATCCTGATCTGAAAGTCAGAAACTTGAATTTTCTTTTCAGTGGTATGAAATGAATTTAAATAAACCACTAACCGTCCTTATTTCATACTTTCCTTAGAAAAAAGGAATTCAATGACATTTACCAAAGACCTTTCTCATATAGAAAAGAAATGAGACAAGGGATTCAATGCCCTTCTTTGCAACTTTATAGTACATCTGCTCTTATACAAGTAGATACTTGTAGCTGGAGAGTAGGCTGGTTGTGGTCTGATGCTTTGTTCCAGACTATGTGGAGGTGGATGGCCTAAGAACCAGCAATAGCTATACTTTTAGAATTATACAAAATTTCATCAGATTTATAGGAGATTCAGTGATATATACAATCTATTCTAGTTCTTTTCTCTTTTCCTAATAAGGGTTTGGGAACATTTTGGCTTATTTCTTGATCAGAATCAGGTCATTCCTCCTACATAGCATTCATGAGGACCACCCATATGAGAATATCTATGTGTTCTGAAACTATTAATATGTCTATATTGCTAATAATGTGAGAAAGGAGCAGATTTATAGACTTGGTTGTCAGCATACCTTTCCCAGTTGAAGTGGAGAAGAGAGAAACTTTGCTCCATACTAAGAAAAGGAGTTCTAAGAGCTACAGAAGTATGTTCTACCCCCACCCCTAGGGGTTCCACATGCCACCACTAAACCCCAAACCTTCATGGAAGATCTAGTGCTGCCAATCAAACCAAACACTTAAGGATAATGGAGACATTTGCTTCACTGGAGATTAGGTACTCCTATTATTTATGATATAAGCAAACCCATTTCAGATTCTGGACAGACGAAATAAATAAGACTTGTATTGTCCATGAGAAAAAGGCAAGCAAATAATTAGAAACTCCTATTGGAGCATACTGGATTATTGGGAGCTTTTAAGTGATCTAGTACTAGACCTTAGCCTAGACTTTTCTAAGGCACAGGTCTATTTGTCATTCCTTGATTCAATAAACCCCAAGATACCCCTATTGCCTTTAGGATTAAATATAAAATCCTGTTTGATGTTCAAAGCCCTTTAAAACCTAGCCTTTTCCTACCTTTGCAGAATTTTTACACTTTACTCCTCTCCATGTATTTTAACCCTGATCTCTTTGACACTCTACTTCCTGTACTGTGCATTTTGACTGTCCCACTTGCCTGGAATTCTAACCTTCTTGAGTTTTCCCTCTGAGCCTCATGCTTTCCCTGGCTTCCTTCAAGTCTGACCCAAAATTTCACCTTCTTGCAAGAAGACTTTCCCAGACCTCCTTAATCGTAATGCTCTCCCTCTGAGATTATCTCTACTTTATCATTTATATCGTCTCTGTATATGGTTACTTGCATGTTGTCTCCTCCTGCCCCCATGAGATTGTGAACTTGTTCAAGGCAGAGGCTGTTTCTGCATTTCTTTGTATTTCCAGGGCTTAGCATCCTGCCTAGCCCATAGGAAGCACTTAATATCTGTTCATTTCGTTAGCTGAATTGGGATTCAAAGAAATTGAGAGAAACTTTGTCTTGGGCCCATGGGACTTTTTATTCCCAGAATTTTAAAACTTCACAGCTCACTGAATCCCCTGACTATAAGAAATGATGAACAGGATGCTATCAGAAAAACCTGTAAAGACTTACATGAGCTGAATACCTTGACCTTCTTGATCTTTGAAATTTTTAAACCCCTAGGTTCAGAGATCTATTGCACCTAATCTTATGTTATCTTTCCCCACTTCTTCTGTCACTGTAATTGTACCTGGATGTATAAACCTGAACCCCACTTTGCCCCGTCCAATCTCTTTCTACCATTCAGTGTGGACCACAGGACTGAGTTTTCTAAGGTATCAGCAAAGAGAATATAAAAATTTAGAAATACAGTTAAGTATAAGTTAAGACAATTGAAATAAACCACTCTCAGACTGGATGGTACTCAATTTTCAATTCATTCCACCTGGCCCTGACTTCTACCTATTGACCAAACCTTAGGTTGTTTTTGTCTACTGATCTTACCTTTAACCTTGTTCATAACTAATACTTTAGACTCTCTGAAATTTGTCCTATCTAGGCTTCTGCTAGTCTAATACAACCTTTCAGCTGAGCACAGCCTGTAACATGCCCCACCTCAACCCTAACAACTTGTGTCCTCTGCATGAGTCTGTCCCAGAAGAATTATTTTAATGCTCCCTCCCTTAAGGCAAGACACTGGGCTGCTCTGAAGCAGAGAACTAAGATTTACATTCCCACCTAAGCAACAAGCCTTGAAAAACAATCCTCATTTGAAATTTATTAGCAAATTCCTCACATCCTCTTGCAATATTAGATAATATGGACTTAAAGCAACTGTAAAACTTATTGTTTCCCCATCTTGCTAAATACTAGCTAGGATACAATTTAGGCAAATAATCAATGTTTGTTGAAATGACTTTCTCACTAATGCATTAAGGAGTGTGGAAAATGACCTGTATAAACATTGCTTTTATATGGCACCATGCACTGTTAGGCAGTGAATAAATTATTTTTAATTTTGGAACTGAGCATGCAAACAACTCAGATTGGATGCAATGGAATTTAGATGAGGATTCTAATAAGAATTTCATTGTGAATCATTAAACAAATACTCCATATTCCAGGAAATCTTAAATTGAAGTCCATGATTTTTTACAATCATAACTTTAAAAAAAATCATTGGTTTCCTTTGTAATCTTGGATATCTTACATTTTTGTATTTAAAACCATTATTCTGAGAAGAGATCCATAGGCTTTGTAAGACTGCCAAAGGAGATTGTGGCATGCAACAAAGTTAAGAACCAATTGATGTGAGCCAGGAAGCAGTTGGACAAAATGATTTTTGTTTTTGTTTTGTTTTTGGTGAGGCAATTGGGGTTAAGTGATTTGCCCAAGGTCACACAGCTAGTAAGTGTCAAGTGCCTGAGGCTGGATTTGAACTCAGGTCCTCCTGACTCCAGGGCTGATGCTCTATCTGCTGCACCACCTAGCTGCCCTCAAAATGATTTTTAAAGATAAAAAAAAATTCATTTAAAATCCAATATACTTACAGAAGAAATGAATAGAAGTAATGTGAAAGGGATAGAAGAACCTCCATGAGATTAACGATCAAAGTAGCAAATTCTAATAATGTGGGTGGCATAGAACCTATGATATTTAGTGCTGTAATTACAAATGTGATCTGAGTAACAGTCTTCAGGCTAACAACTATCCATTTAATGACACTAGATCTCTAATAAAGCAGATGCTACTACAGTTATAGCACTCAGGCTGAAGGGCTATTGTTAGAAAGTCACTTTTAAAAGAGAAACATTAAAGTATTGTTAAGAGATACAGAAGTGTCTCTCTAGAGCGTTTATATTTAGGATTATAACACTTTCTGCAATGAGGTTTCTGTTTAAGTTCTTCCACAAAAAGGTTATGAGCCTTTTTATGAGATACCCAACTTCTTAATTACTCAAATCCTCTACTGGCTTGAAAAGACAAAGGGGGAAAAAGAGAAAACAAGAAGTAACATGGGAAAGGAAAAATGTTTTGGATTTAGGAGTCAGGAGATCTTAGTTCAGATTTTGTCTCAGTCACTATACGATTTTGAGGAAATTACCATTTCCCATGAACTCATTTTCTTTAGTTGTACAATGGAGGCAATATCTGAATTACTTAACTTCCAGACTTGTTATAAAAAAGGGTGGGGTTTTGGGGTAAATTTTCAGAAGCTATTGAAATATGGGCTATTTTTAATTTGTGGTGAGAGAGCCAATATGGTCATCAATTTATTAATTTTTTTAAAACCCTGCACTTTGTTATATTCTTTGGGATACTCAAATGGATTCCTAATTTCAACAATTTGGATATTGCCTCTAATGATATAGATCACAATCCATTCTTGCCTGCCCATTCTATGTGCTCTTCTATATACTCCTGTAAGTTCACCAAAGGGAATCCACTTAAAGTGTTACAGGCATGTCTTGACAACAATAGAACATCAGTGGAACACTTGACCTGTCTACCTGTCAAGCTTCGTATTTATCATGCTACCAGCACATCTCTTTTCACCAAAGGTTTTCATCTTTGTGTTAGAGGAAATCCATGGTAAAGTCTACACTGAAGAGGGATTCCCTATGAATGGTGATATCCTTCACTTGATTTTGTTTATGGATGATATTATACTGGTTTCAAAAAGCCTGGAAACATTACAGTGTCCAGGAAGAGATGTATCTACAACTAAAGAATTTAGTCTGACCATTCATACAGGAAAGATCAAGTTTAATGAGGAATGTCTTTTATCCAAAATGTGAAATTCAACTATTTGCATATCTTATACAACATATTGGCCAGGTAGTATGTATCATATAGGTATCTTAGGCAACATGATTATTATATATTCCTCCCCAAAAGAAGCTGGAGCTCCCTCCCTTTTCTTTCACATGGAAGATCAATTAATTTATCCATTTTATAGCAAAAAATGTTCATTACTAGTCATAAATTAAAATCATACCCAGAAATGAATTTATAAGCATCGCTATAATCTCTCTCTCTCTCTCTCTCTCTCTCTCTCTCTCTCTCTCTCTCTCTCTGTGTCTGTCTCTCTGTCTGTTAGTCTTTCTATTTTTCTCTCTTTCTCATACACAATCAACTCTACTGGCTTACTATTGCCTCTAGGAACAAAATAAATCCTTCTGTTTGGCTTTTAAAACCTTAATCTGTCTGCTACCTATATTTCCAAGCTCCATTAGACATTGTTGTATGTAATTATATATGTGGTTTTTTATCTTCCCCATTTGAATGTAAGATGCATACAAGCAGGGATTATTTAATTCTTTGTGTTTCTATCTCTAGCATACATAGTGCCTAACACATGGTACACATAGTAGATGCTTAACAAATCCTTGTGTTTGCCTCATCTACAAATCTAGCCCTTTTCCCACTGAAATATCCCTGAATTCACAAAATATTTTTAAATCTTTTACTACACTTAAATATTCTTTTATAAAAGAAGTTAGTAGATTTTTAATATATGCTATATTTCAATCCTCTACTACATTTCAAACAACTAAAAAAATTAAAGGGCATTCTATTTTTGGACAATGGCATTTAAAGTATAAATCTATATGTATATTTAAAATTTAACTACAAAGGTTTTTAAGATGTAAAGAATTTACAAATCTGAAGTGGAATACTTTTAAGGCAATAGTACATTTTCATTGTGAATATTACCTATTTTGTATAGTATTTTACTCTGTCAACATTTCATTAAACTTGTACTTTATTAAAAGCAGGCACATGGGGCAGCTAGGTGGCGCAGTGGATGGAGCACTGGCCCTGGAGTCAGGAGGACCTGAGTTCAAAGCCAGCCTCAGACACTTGACACTTACTAGCTGTGTGACCTTGGGCAAGTCACTTGACCCCAATTGCCTCACCAAAAAAAAAGAAAAAGAAAAAGAAAAAAGCAGGCACATGGATGGCAAAATATACAATTTTTAACAGGAATATACATTATTCCTGGATATGAGAAAAATTGGTCACCAATTCTACTCCAAATCAAACAAATAAATATCAGTTTAGTAAGTACTCAAATACAGGATGTGAAATTCTGGAAAGTAAAACTGCTGTTTCCACTTAAAATAATGGCCATTCAATATGATCAAAGGAAGGCTCAGGGAAATAGATGATGAGAAAAACCGCTTCCTTTAGAAATAGCATTGTTATGCGATAATTTGTGTCTTGGGGAAAATAATTAAAAATCAATTTACTTCTGCTGTGAAAACTGTAACGTTTAAAATTCCATGGTATACAAATCAACAGAAGACTTCAAAAATAACTTGAATAATTAATTTTATCCTAAATCTAGAATTTTTGTGATTAGAGGGGATACATGCATATCAATGTGCACACACACACACACATTGATATATATAATGAATAGCTGTAAATGAATCAGAATAAGTCTTCAGTCAGGACTCATAACAGCCTACTGACATAAACAATTCTCTTATAACCCTCACTTGGCACATTATGAAGTGACTGGCATATCAGCCCTTAAGGCCACCTACCATCATGAGCACCATTGGATATTCCTTCCCAAAAAAGAAGTTGGAGCTCTCTCCCTTTTGTTTCACATGGAAGAATGCTTTAATCATTCAGTCTATCCACTTTATCGCAAAAATGTCCATTACTACTCAAATTAAAATCATCTCCAGAAATGAGTTTATAAACATTCCCATAATGCAACATTCAAAAATGATGGTAAAACATCAGCAAGTCCATGAGAAATAAAGCAGATGGAAAAGTCTTTGGAGGCACAGGCGAGTGCACAAATTGACTTATGTAGCAACATCATATTGAGCATTCACTTGGAAAATGGGCAGTTACTCTCGGTACTGAAGAATGAGGTTTAAGCCGCAATCACTTCACCATCACCAGTGCTGCCAAAATAATACCTTTTCCTGGCTCCTGGTATCTTCATAGCTCTGTTTATGTCATTGCCTTTAACAAACCATATAATCTACTAAAAAGAAGGCGGATGCTGGGATAGATAAACAATATAGCCAATATTTTGCTTTAGTAATTTCTTACTTATAGGTATGAAGATGAGCATGATGTGATGGATAGTTTTTTTTTTTAATAAATTCTCCTTTAGCATACAAATGGACTGTCCCACCTAGTATGCCTTTACTCGCAGTTATAGAGATTGACCACTTCTTCCTCCTTCCTCCTTCCGCCACCACACACACTGGTTAGATCTTAGGAAAGCTGTTTTGGTTCTAATTAGCATGTACTTTTAAAGCATATGGAAAATATTTTAATGAAACCCCACTGCTTCAGTTGCTCAGGATAATGATTTCATCCCTGGGATGACTGGGAAAGGATGTGTGTTCTCTCACATGCTGGCATCGTTTTCATTAATTTGCAGTACATTACAATACTGCAAAGAAGGAAACATCCAGACATTTAGTTGTCCAGCCATGTAGTTGATTGAACGATAAGAGTCTGCCCACAGCCTGTGGGCACAGTCTGCCCTGGTCATTGGCAATTATGGTTGTTTCAAGACAATACATTCAGTATTGATGGCTGACAATCCAGTTTTAAATTTCTATTCCTGCTAGTGCAAAGGGTCTTAGGTTTTGATGGACCATGAAAATGAGTTTTCTTTATGACTTTTCTGTCCAGTTGGAGAAATATTGACAAATCACGAACAATAGCATTTGAGAGGATGTTATCATCATTTACCAATCATCTCAGGTAAGCAGTAGTTTAGTGAGATGGACAAAAGAATGAAAGTTGGCAACAAATCGGCAATTAGTGGAATAATGCAAAGAATGTTAGTTATGTGGTCAGAAGATCTGGATTCAAATCCTATTTCAGACACTTAATAGCTATGTAACCATACATAAAATTGGGACAGCTAGGTGTTACAGTGGAGAGTGGTACTGGCCCTGAAGTTGGAAGGACCTGAATTCAAATCTTAAAACTGTGTAACCCTGAGTAAGTTACTTAATCACAATTGCCTTCAACATCTGGGGCCATCTCTAGTCATCCTAATATATATCTTGCCACTGGTCCCAGATGGCTCTGGGGGAGAGAGTGAGGTTGGTGACCTTGCACAGCCTTCCCTCACTTAAATCCATTTCACTGAAAGTCATGACATCACCTAGATGTCATGGCCCTCTTTGAGAATGAAGGACAAGCAATAGCTAGGTAACCTTAGGCAAGTGGCTTAGAGCCTCATTATATAAAAGTGGCCACAAAATATTTGTATTGCAAAGCTGTTATAAGGAAAATGGTACGTACAAATTAAACACATAGAAGTGTTATCTGTTTGGGTCTTGATCACATCACTTCACCGTGGATCCCCATTGTTCAGTGACTAAACTTCCTCCCTATCGTCCAAGTAAAGTGACCCTGTTTTAGGTTTACTTTCTTCCCCACCTTGTCTTAAATCTGTGGTAATCCATTTCAGGAATGCTCTTTCTTGAACTTTTTAATATTTTGAACTCCTTTGCCTCCCACCATTCATTCCTTGCTGATATCCAACCCTGGGTATCTCGTATAATATATTCCTTTTCGTCTTACTTTTTACTAGGGCAGCTAGGTGGTGAAGTGAATATCTTGGAATTAGGCAAATCCTTCTTCAGATGATGACTAGCTTTCTGGGCTGCTTGAACAAATGACTTGACCACTATCTGCCTCAGTTTCCTCATCTGTAAAATATGGATAACAATAGCACCTACTTTATAGGGTTCCGAGGCTGAATTTGAACTCAGGTCCTCCTGAATCCAAGGCCAGTGCTTTATCCACTTTGCCACCTAGCTGCCCCTCCCAATGAGTCAGCCAAATTCCAATAATCTTACCATGGTTGCTATGAGGATTAAATGAGATAATATTTATAAAGGGTCATATAAATTGCTAACTATTGTTGCTGTTATTGTTAATAATCCTGAGCAATCATGTATTCAAGAGGGAATCGTGAAATCATTCTGTCCACACTAAAATATGTTATATAACCACAACTTGGCTCTCATTGATGATCCACAATCTCTTACCAAATTTCTATCATATTCCCTACAAGAGCAATTCCAAATCTATGCTCCTATAATTTTATTGTCCTTATTTACTATAAGTAGAACAACTTTTTCTTGTATTTTCTTGAGAATACTGAGGTTATCCAGTGTGAATTCCCTTGATCCACCTCTTATGAACTCCCTAATATTGTCACTCTCTTTCTTTCTTCTAATCTCAGCTGTATAGCCTTAGGAAAGTCATTTAACTTTACTAGGCCTTAATCTTCCTCATCCATATGTGATAAATCTAAACTCCATTGTCATCCTTCTAAAAAAAAAAACCTACAATTTTATAATGAAAAAGAAAAGTTGTTTACCAAATAGTATGTAGCAAAAACCCTTTATCTATAAAGAAATGTATAATACTACAAAAGGAAAATGGTATTAGTCAATGTTAGGGTGTTTGTTTGTTTATTTTTCCCTTCCTGAAAGCCATAGACCTAGATGATTATAAAAAATGTTAGGGGCAGCTAAGTGACACAATGGATAGAGTGGTAGGCCTGAAGTAAAGAAGACATCTTTCTGACTTAAAATCTGACCTTGACACTTACTATCTGTGTGACCGTGGGCAAGTTACTTACTGTGACTTGTTTGCCTCAGTTCCTTATCTGTAAAATGAGGTAGGGAATGTCAAACCACCCTGTATATTTGCCAAGAAAACCCCAAATGGGGTCATGAAGAGTTGGACACAATTGAAATGACTGAACAACAACATCCAGGAGCAGCTAGGTGGTGAAATGAATAGAGCTCTGTGCCTGGAATGAGAAAGACCTGATTTCAAATCTGACCTCCAACATTTACTAGTTGTGTAACCCTAGAAAAGTCACTCTGATGGAGGAGGTGAAAAGGGCTAATAGGTAACCCATTAATTGTAATTAAAAAGGGTTAACAAATAACCTAAGATTTGATCAATAGTACCTAAAAGGGTTAACAGAGAAATTTAGGTTGGTGTTCTTATAGTAACCAAGAGGGTTCAGTCCCTATCAACCCTTAATATCAACAGAGACAATAACTAGGGACCATCAACCATTAATAGCCATTAATATTCCTAGATGACAGGACACCTAGAAACCAGATTTTATGTAAAGAGATACCAAAAACACAGAGACCCTCTGGGTCTGACAAGTTTAAGTATGTCTTTAGGATCATGCACAGAAAGGAACAAATGTGTTCTTAGGTTCACCTTATGACATGTAAACCCCCAAAACAGACCTCCAAGGAAAAAGGTACCCACCTCGGGGGTTGTCTTAGGACCCCAGGATGTCCAAATTAGGATAAGCCCTCCCCTATACCTCCTTAAGGTGGAGATTATGATAATGAGAAGATAATCAATTTTTTCTTGCTATAAACATAATCATTTTCCTCTCCCAATTTGAGATACCTCCTTGGTGGTCTCCCTGTGGTCACCCAGTATTTCAATAAAACTTGGGAAACTGAGTCACCGAGTCTCATAATTCTTTGGGATACCTTACGATCAATCTGATCAATTAACCCCATCCCCCACATCATTTCAACTCTATTTTCCTCAGCTTCCTCATACATAAAATGAGTTGGAGAAGGAAATGACATACCACTCCAGTATCTTTGCCAAGGAAACCCCAAATGGGGTCACCAAGTGTAGGAACTCCCTCTCTTCTCTTTCACTCTCTTCTTAGCCCCTTACATTCTGGCTTCTGACCATATCATTGCATCAAGATTGCTCTTTCCAAAATTTTGAGTGATATTTTAGTTACCAAATCCAGGGGCTTTTTCTTAGTGCTCATTCTCTTCTACCACTCTATAGCCTTTAACACTGTTACTCAGTTGATCACCCTCTTCTTCCTGGTATTTACTTCTCTTTAGGCTTTTGGGGCAACACTCTCTCCTACTCCTTCTATCAGACTACTCTTTCTCAGTCTTCTTTGCTTGGTTCTCATGAAGTTCATGCCCCCTAACCATAGGTGTCCCACAGGATTCTGTCCTAGACCCTCTTCTTTTCTTCTTCCATATTACTTCACTTGATATCATCAGTTCTTATGGATTTAATTACCATCCCTATGCTGATGATTCTCAAAACTACCCTACCCTCTCTACTAACTTCCAATATAGCCTTTCCAGTTACCTTTCAGATATTTCAAACTGGATGTCTAGTACATACCTTAAACACATGTCCCAAACACAACTCATTTTACTTTCCCCTAAATCTCTCCCACCTAACTACCCTATTACTGTTGAGAGTAACACTACCTTTCCTGTCCCCCAAGCTTACAACCAAGGTGTCATACTCACCTTTCACCTTTTTTTTTTTTAAAATGTCTCTCTAGTATGCCACCTTCTTTCCTTTGACACTGCTACTATTAGCATAGGCTCTCACCACCTCTGGACTATTGCAATAGCCTGAGGGTGGGTCAGCCTGCCTCACCCCACTCCAGTCAGTCCTCCATTGAGCCAGCAAAACTGTTTCCAAAAAGCAAAGGTATTTCATCCTCCTACTCAACAAACTCTAGTGACTCTCTATAACCTTCAATATCAATTTAAAAAAAAATCCTCTCCTTGTTGTTAAAAGTCCTTCATAACCTAGCCTCCTCTAACCTTTCTAGTTTTCTTATACCTTCCGCCCCCATACTTCCTCTTTTGCTCTAGTGACACTGGCCTCCTGTCTTTTCCATGAACAAGATATGCCATCTTTTGGCATTTTTTCTGGCCTTACTCCATACCTGGAATGCCGTCCCTGCTCCTCTCCATCTTTTGGCTTGCCTGGCTTCATTAAGCCCCAACTAAAATTCCGTCTTCTACAGGAGTTCTTTCCCAACTCCTCTTAATTCTTGTAAGTTCACTCTTTTAAAGATTCTTCTCCATTCTGTATATAACTTGTTTGTACACATTTGTTTGCTGGTTGCCTTTCCCATTTGTGAGCTCTTTGAGGGCAGGGATTGTCTTTCACTTTTGTATTCCCAGCACTTAGCACAGTGCCTGACACTTAGTGCTATATAAATGCTAGTTGCTGTTATCATTGTTGTTAGTTATTTTATTTCCTTTACAATGTTCAACTCTATGCAACCTGGCTTCCAACACCACCACTCTTCTGGAATTGTTCTTTCTCCAAAGTCACTAATAACTTAATTGCTTAATTAGGCAGCTAGATAGTACAGTGGATAGCCAGGAGTCAGGAAGATCTGGGTTCAAATCTGACCTCATATACTTACTAGCTGTGTGACCCTGGACCCTGGGCACTTCTCCCTGAGTTTCTTCAAATATAAAATGAGAAGAATAGCACTTAGCATCCAGTTATTATATCAGATAAGATAATATTTGCAAAGCACTTAGAAAAGTACCTGGAGCATAGTAGGTGCTTAAAAATTCTTGCTTCCTTCCTTCCTTCTCTTTCTCCATTAATTTGTTTTCTGTCCTAAATCTCCTTGACCTCTCTGATACATGGTACTTTATCTCTAAATGACAGATAAATTGACTTGGATGTTTTGGTAGCACATAAAAATCAACATGTTGAAAACAAGTTATTTTCCCCCAAAACAAGCTCTGAATTCTAACTTTTCCATTTCTGGTTGATAGTACCAACACCCTACCAATTGCCCAGGCTTGAAACATTGCAGTCACTTTTGCTTCTTCCCTTTTACACCCCAACATCTCATTAATTTTCAAGGCATGTCCATTCTGTTGATGATTCATCTTTCACACTTTTCTCTTCCATTTAATCTTTGAATGTGGCCACCTTCATTTAGGCCCTCACCTTTCCTCTTCCAATTTATCCAACACATTGATGCTTAAATAATCTCCCAAAGTCACTACTTTCATCATATACTTTCTCTACTCAACAACCCTCATTGGTTTCCATTGCTTACCAAAAAGGAGCTTTCAAAAGCTGGCTTCATGATATCATCCTGTGTTATCTCCTACTCTTCTCCAAATATTATTTGCCAGCCAAACTGGAATCTTTTATTTCCTAGCCTCCTCCTGAATTCTCCATCTATCTCAATCCCTTTGTTTTGCCACCCTCCATTGCTGGAATGAACTGCCCCATTTTATAAGCTGAAGTTCTCCCCTTCCTTCTAGGTCAAGGGTCTTGCTCCTTAATTTCACTCCTACTGAATAATGAACTCCCTATTTTTTCAGATTTCCTACTACCTGCATCTGCTGATTTTTCATATTTAAATGATTTATCTGGTTTCTGGTCTTTTTAAGTTTCTTTTGCATTTATTATACTTTTCCTTATATCAAAGTCATTTTTTCACATGTCTTTTCATCCCATTGGATTCTAAGCTTCTTGAGATGAGATCAATTATCTTTACATCAACAGTACCTAGCATGGTGCCTTCTAGTTACTTAATAATTTTTTTTCAATTGGAAGCAGGCCAGCTCTAGTGACCTCATCTAATCTAGATTCTTACAAACCTGCTAGTTTATTGTCTCTAAAACCTAATAAGAGGGAGTGCCTAGTAGTCAACTGGCTCTAAGACAACTAAAAGGGAGTATAAAATCTGGCTTATTCTGACTTCCTTGGAACATCTGTCTACATTAGTTTTAAAAAATGATTTTACATGTTATTATAATCATACAAAAGTTTTAAGAGGATTGGTGTTGATAAGTAGTAATATGACATTAATGGACAGGAACCCAAAATTATCATAGTAAGCATGTACATGTAAACAAATGTTCCACAATGCTTGGAAACAGAGTATTCCCTTAAGATAGTCATAACTACAAATTACAATTGTGTGGGCTCAGGGGTCTCATGGAATGAAGCTAAAAGCAAAGGCCCAAACTTTCTCATAGAAGTGAGTGGAAAATCAATATATTCACAACACTAGGTTTTCTCAAACTATTTTCAGTTTCAAATTCTCTTCTTCCCTCTATTGCCTCTCCTACCCATAGAGAAGGCCTCAAGAAATATGATACCCATTATACATATATAAAGTCATATATAACATTTGTGCATTAATCATGTTGTAGGGGAAAGCAAGAAAAGAATAAAGAAAATTTTTTTTTGAAAAAATAATCAAAAGACTAGTTTCATGAATCTAAAGTTATATATTAATATTAAACTCCAAACACCTTGGAAATAGTTGCCAAGCTAATATCTTCAACTACCAATATTCATTCTATTAAGAAACATCACAAAATATTTCTAAATGTAAGCTATTATCACTGAACTGTCAATATTCAATTGTACAAGTTGTCAAATTCTTCCAATAATGGTATCAGGCAATTTGCATGTAATCTAGCCCTCTTTTAATTAAATTGTTACCCCATTCATTCCCTCTAAGGCTAACTGATTTCTCCAAACAGATGTGGGATAATTACCAGTCCTCAGAGACTACATTTGAACTCAGCCAACTGATTTTTCCCTGAGCTTTTAAATGCAGAAATTTCCAGTCTCCCTTATTTCCCTGGGAGGAATTTTAATCTTGTTGAGCAATCTAACAATTTCAGAAAATTGTTCTCTACCACATCTAGCAAAAGAAGACACATTTTATGATTCCATTTAACTATTTCACTGAGTATCATGGAAAGGAGAAATTTGTCATTGCAAAGCTTTGTGGGGACATGGTATTTTTCTATTTGTTTTTGCAAAAGTCAATGATCAGCCCAGAAAGCTATATTTTTCTTCCCATTCCACTTCATGGCTCTTTTATCAGGACAAACACATAAAGTGTTGGATTGTTGCTTGATTCACCAATTGCATTAATTCAAAATGTCTCTTTTGTGGTAACCAAACCCAATACATAGTCCCCATGTCCCAGGCTATGTTTGTCTATTAGTCACAGTGGATTGGGACCAGGCAAACTATTGAATCTCAAGAGTACTATCTGCTCAGTCAGGCAGAACAGAATCTGAGGAACAAATGGACTTAGGCCTAGCAAAGCCATCCCATCCATCGACAGCATCAGATGGCATCTGATGATTTTTTTAAAAGCATCTGAATTAGTCATGCCTGTGACAGAGTACATGATTCTTCTGTCAAAGAGGAAAATTCCTACTTTTCTCTATGACTTCTTTGTACTCTCCTGGGTTGCTTCTCCAAAGAAAATCACAGGCAAACTTAGTTCTCTCATTTCCTGGAGCCACCTCAGCAGCTTGTGTCTGAAAGCTTTTGTGTGATTTGATTGAATTCATAAAGGAGTCAGTAATCATTTATTAAGTCTTCTATGTGTCAGACTGTGTTAAACAAGGCAAATTGGAAGCATTTATTAAGCATCTATTATATTCAAGGCATTTTGCTAAGTGCTAGAGATATAAATACAAATCACATAAAAGAATGAAAACAAAAAGAGCCTAATAGCAAGAAGCTTATATTCTGCTTATATCTTCTACTAAACCCCTTCAGGTTTCATTTTATCATGGAGGAAACTTTGGGTTTTTGAAGCTATGCTAGTGGTATAAATGGAACCCCAATCCTAGCAATGAATTTCATGTCTTTCAAAGAAAACTAGCTGAAGTAAGTACAGAGAGGATCAACACTAGAGCAGCAATCCACAAGTCATGAATTTGTTCCACCAAAACCATTCATAAAATCCATCCCTAAGGCAAAAAGCAGGGGGTGGAGGCTGTAATCGATGTTGATTGAGGATGTCACTCACCAAAGAAATCACTGATCCTTTCAGTATTAAAGTGTCATAGGACCATTGAATTGAAAAGGTCTTTTGACATCACTTAGTGTAAATTCTTCATTTTACAGATTAAAAATGAAACAAAACTGACTCTCAGAGGGGCGATGTTACCTGCCTAAGTCAAAGAGATAGTATCAGAATCTGATTTTATACCCAGGTTCTCTGACTTCAAATTCAACAATCTTTTAACTTGAATATATTACTTCTAACAATTAACAGTGCCAGGCTATCTTTCAAGAAAAAAACGGATAATTTACAACTGACCTGACCAAACTTTGTTTTTTTGGCTATGGTGTGGTGTGGAAGAAACAAGAATAGGAGAGTATAAGAAGCTTCTTACCTGGGCGGACACTATGCCTAAAATCTTTCATTATGGAAACTTCCCAGCCTCCTTTGTGTAGGCTGTCCAACTCTTTTTAATAGGCAGAGATGCCACTGATGTAAATCATATACTATATGTCTTCCATAAAGATACCTGTAAGATATTATCTATGTATTCTAGATTCTATACATTTAATGTGGGGAGTAATACAAAGGAAGGTTGTTGTCTTAATTGTACTTCATTATTGTGAGCTAAATAATTTCAAGGGAGAAGTTAGTCCCTCACCCGAACAAAACAAAATTTTAAAAAAGGTATATAAACAGTAAAACATAAAACACTCAAAGATCAGTAATATTTTCAAATAGTATCAGGAAAACACAATTCTGTAATGTTATATTACATAAACATTTTTAAGGAAACAAGATAAAATATCTTGTTAATACTATTGTTGGATTATAAAGGTAATAGAAATAGCAACAACTGTTGGGTGTTTATATAGAGACAACTAGAATCAGGTGTAATTTCTACATCTGCTTATTTACTTTAAGAAAATTACTTTCTATAGACCACATATATTTGATTTCTTTCATAAACCAACAGGTATAGTAGGCATTGAATAGCCTTTTGACAAGGTATCTCAAAGTAATAGCATCTCAGCTGTGTCTGACAATGCAATAGAAATTGAAACATTAGTTCAAGTACACTCAAGAAAGAAAAGAATTCTAGGCAAAGAAAATGCTGGAAATTTTTTACCCAATTTCCTGAAATCTGTCTTCCTATAAAGTTTGTGTTTTTGTGGGGTATGATATTTCTTCCTAAGGGATGATAGAATAAAATTGCTGTCATTAATGGCCAAGAGTAAGTGAATAATATGCAGCATATTGGCAAAAAAACAATTGGAATGCCCTTTGCTTTCTCTTACTGGGATTTCAGTAGAATTCTATGAAGACTCAGGGTGAAGAGAAGAGTTGCATTACAAATACTGATTAGTTGTATTACTTCTCCAGAATCCAGTTTTCAAATCTTTTCCCAGATGCAGAGAATTACTATTTCTAAATATAATTTTATAGTCCAGAGTTACTAGCAACTGGAATGTAAGCTTCCCAAGGACAGGGTTTGTGCCTTTTCTTTATATTTCTTTTATTTTTGCTGAAATGTACAATAATTGGAAAGATATTCAGTAAATGATTGGTCATTGTCAACACTTGGCAGAGTGCCTTAAAAGTAGGCAAGGCACTGTGTTGAGCATTATTGAATTCAATGTACTTTCTAAGTTACAGAAAGGAGACAACATGTACCTCATTTTCCTTTTGTTTTGTTGTCAAATGATGAATCACTTTAGAAAGGTGACAATACCAGTTGATGAATAATTTTTTTTGCATTTCTTTCTTTCTTTTGTTCCCCTAAATAACCAATCCATTATTAGCCAATAGTATAATGCTGTCAAAGAAGTCCAAAATTTTGCTGATAGCTAAAAAAGAAAGAAGCAGTGCGTGGGGAATCAAGAGGGCTCACAATTAAAAAGGAAAGCCATAAGCATACTTATTTTCCTGAATCTAATCACTATGCTTTGAAAATAATTCTACCAATTTAAATTGTATATAAATGCAAAAAGAAAAAAAAGAAAAATGCCACATAGTAAAAAGGTTCATAAAGTGGTATGGTTAGTAGGAATTTTCGGGGCCAATTTATTTCACTCATATTTCAAATATTCTCAGTAAACGGATACAGTTTCTGCTTAAAGATTTTAAATGACAAGGAACTCACTATCTCCAAATGTAGTCATTTGGGGACAGCTCCATTTGCTAATTTTTCCTCTCTTTAACTTACAAACAGTGATTTAAATTATGCTCCCTAAAGTCGTTAAAAAAAAAAGCCTAATTTTGCTTCTATATGAAGGTAGCTATCATTGTCACAAGCAGTCATGTTCTCTCTTCCTCATGTGATATGGTTTCAAGGCCCCTCACACTCATGGTCATTCAACTCCAGCTGATCAATACTTTGTTCTTATTGGTTTATGATAACATCAGTGTTAGTATTCCTTCCAACAATATAAATCACTGCCCTTGCAAACATCTCATTCTGTGAGTTTCTCATCTATTTTTTTATTAGCCATCAGTACACAATGAATTCAATGAGCTAAAAGACTTCCTCTGTATTTTTTTTTGTTTGTTTTATAACTCAGTGGCACAGTACACTGAACTATTGTCTTACTTCTTCTGGATCCTATATTTCTATTAATGTAAACTGAGTTCAAAATGAATTTCTAGCTGTCATGTTATATTTTCAACTCATACTAAGTTTATAATCTACTAAAATCCCAAGTCTTTTCCACACAATTGTTTATCCATAGCTTTCTCTCTTATATTTATGAAGTTGATTTTGTTGGAGTCCAAGTACAAGAGTTTACAGTTATTCTTATTTAAATTTCATCTTATTGACTCATCTTACCACATGGCTGAATAGCTGCTTTTGGATACTGATTCTGTCAAACAACATATCACCTATTTCTCCAAGCTTCATGTAATATGTCAGTTTGGTAACCATGATATTAACGCCTTTTCTCAAGCTGTTTATAACAATATTCAAAAGAAAGGGAAGTGGGTCAGCTAGGTGGCAAAATGGAGGAGTGGCTAGGTGTTGCAGTGGATAAAGCACTGGCCCTGGATTCAGGTGAACCTGAGTTCAAATGTGGCCTCGTAGCTGTGTGACCCTAGGCAAGTCACTTAACCCTCAATTGCCCTGCCAAAAAAAAAAAAAGGAAACTTTAACTTATTAATTGATACCCTTTTTGTAGCATCCTTCAACCAACTGCAAGTTCTCTCTCTCTTACTGAGCCCAAGTTTTTAAAACTTGTTCACAGGGATATAATAAGAGACTTTGTCAAATGCCTTGATAAAATCCATGTCTATTTTGTGGTATTCTCCAGGCCAGTAACTGCCCCAAAATGGAAAGGAAGTTAGTTTAATATGACTTATTCTTCATGAATTTAAGCTAGCTGGCTAGTAGCAATCTCCATTTTCCTTTCTAAGTGTTCGCAAAGTGGAACACCAAAGCCTACATATTTTCAAAATACAAATGAATTACCAGCCAAATTATATAATTTCCTCTTTTGAACATGACTCATATTTTCCCTTCTTTAAGCCTTCACGTAAGCCACTCTCATTGCTTAGAATGCTCTTCCATCTCCCTCCTCCCTTCCACCAAGTTCTGCTTTTGGAAACTCTCTCTTCTTTTAAAAGTTCAGTTCAAATGCTAAATCATCTAAAAAAGCCTTTCATGACAAACCCCACTGACAACCCCACTGCACTACTATGAACTTTCACTACACCTTGATTATGCATTTCCTTCACAAAGTTATTATATTTTTGTATTGTAATGGATAGAGGATCAAACTTGGGAGTCAAAAAGACTTGGGTTGAAGAGACACCTCAACACATATTGGTAATGTTACTCTAGCTAAGCAGCTTAATCTCAGTGCCTCTATGCATCTAAGACTCTTTCTTTCTCTTTCTTTCTTTCTTTCTTTCTTTCTTTCTTTCTTTCTTTCTTTCTTTCTTTCTTTCTTTCTTTCTTTCTTTCTTTCTTTCTTTCTTTCTTTCTTTCGCGGGGCAATGGGGGTTAAGTGACTTGCGCAGGGTCATACAGCTAGTAAGTGTCATGTGTCTGAGGCCAGATTTGAACTCAGGTACTCCTGAATCCAGGGCTGGTGCTTTATCCACTGTGCCACCTAGCCGCCCCAAGACTATTTCTTTCAGAAGAGAGAAAAGTTCTAGATACTTCTCAGTGGATGGTGTTTTATAACCAAACTATATTTCTTACGTTATTGAAATCAGATAATAATAACAATAACAATAATAATGACAATATAAGTTTCACCACTTATGTTGCCACCCTCAATAAATTTATATACATATCTATCTATCTACATACTCACACATGCACACACATACATATAAGCACACACATTATTTTACTGATTCTTTACACAATATTTTTTGTTTCTTTACTTGGAATAGTCAAGAAAAGACCAATAAATAGCATGTGAATATTCAAATACACAAGAATAAGGAAACGTTAAATAAATATATGTATATATAAACATATACATATATAAATTTCTATAAACATATAAGTATATATAAATATATATTCATATACACATATTTGAGATGCTAATTAATGGGAAACAATTATTTCAAACTAAAATTAGTTTTCTAATACTAGGTCAATTTTTAAACCTTTTATTATCTTATGTAATCCTCACATTGTATACTAGAATCTCTCCTCAATGGAGTTTGTAGGTAAGACAGGTATCATTATTCTCATTTTACAGATTACATACATGGCAGAATTAGCCTCTATGACTTCAGATGAGTAGCAGGTTTTTGTTTGTTTGTTTGTTTTTAATAGACCATTCTTGTTGTTTAATTCAGTCCAGTTCAATTCATTTCAGAGACTGTAATGTTTAGGGAGACTTTGTAGAAGAGAAAAGCTTTCTGACTTGCTTGCTACAATAATCTGGGGATGGCAGATATTAGAGAGCACAGAATACATGTACATGAACTTTCCAAGACTAGAAATGAGTTCAGAATTTGAGCAGCTGGATTTAAAGAAGTATTAATATTACATGTCCTCCCACTTCCATCCCACCTAACTCCCTAGGATTTATCAGAAAATAGTAAGACTATCATCTGGCATGCAATTCCCCGATATTATATCAGGGATTTTTTGTGGAAATTCTGAAAAGATATTACAAA
This sequence comes from Dromiciops gliroides, assembly GCF_019393635.1. Classification (NCBI taxonomy): domain Eukaryota; kingdom Metazoa; phylum Chordata; class Mammalia; order Microbiotheria; family Microbiotheriidae; genus Dromiciops; species Dromiciops gliroides. The sequence continues at coordinate 572,835,712 of NC_057862.1, forward strand.
ATAGTATATAACATCATTTTCTCCAAGTGCTAAAGATTACAGCTTGGACAGTAGACTAAGCCTTAATAACCAAGGCAACAAATTACCCATCAGTAGGATCATAGAAATGTTCTTATTTAAGAGAGAAGGATAGTTTGAAGTACATGTAAAATCAAACAAAAAATTAATGGACACATGTTTTTTGTGTGAAGTGATTAGCACTTAATTAAATACAAAAAGTGACCTCAAAAACTCATTCTAAGGGGCAGCTAGGTGGCGCAGTGGATAGAGCACTGGCCCTGGAATCAGGAGTACCCGAGTTCAAATCTGGCCTCAGACACTTAACACTTACTAGCTGTGTGACCCTGGGCAAGTCACTTAACCCCAATTGCCTCACTAAAAAACAAAAAACAAAACAAAACAAAAAAAACCCTAATTCTACATTTTATTAAAAAATATCCATGGTAGAACAGCTATTATTATCATGATTTGCAAATGTAACAGAAAAAAGTCACTTCTAAGCAGATCCATCTGCCTTTTCACTACTATAAAATAAGAGATTAACAGCAAGAAAATTAGACAGCTATTAATGTCACTTTTATCTTCTAATTTGACAATATTGATGAGAAGAGATTTAAATGTCAGAATGGAGAACTGCTTATTTTTCTGATATACTGTTACAAGCATATATTTTTAAAGTCGAATATAAACTCTAAAATGTACTTCATTTACTTTAGGATTTTTCATTTTATACTTCTTTAATTGATGGAAGGCCTAAAAAGCATGGAATATTATATTGAGAAACTGAATAATCTCACTGACATGAAAAGCATTTATTTCAATGAAAATTGACAAATTATGCAATTAAACACCAAATAGGATTAATCATTTGTTATGTTTTTAAATTCGTCCCTTTCATGGCATTGCTTTAGGCTAAGTACCAAATTAAAACCTTAAGACAGATAAAACATAAGAGGCACAATGAGAACAGCTCACCACATAACATCATATATTAAAAACATCAGTCTTTTAACATTAAGATGTTACCCTTCCAAGCAAAGCCACTTTAAAGGTACGTTTAACATCAATATCTTGGGAGTAGACAAGCTGTGGCTTTGTTGGGATACAGCAGGGCAAATATTTCTGCAAAGACAATGTCCATTAGAAACAAAGAAATATCACCCTGCCAGTTTTCAGAGAAGTGGAATCAATTAAAATTGTACTACATTTATAAAATCCTCCTTGATATCCCCTTCTTTCCTGCCAGCCACCCTCCACAAATTCCCAGACCTTCTCCTTTGAAATAATTACATACTTTGTTTCATAATTATTTGCATAATAAGTTCCTTGATAGAAGAGACTTTTGATTTTCTCCTTGTATTCCTAGTACCAACACTACTGGATTGCACATAGTAGGCATGTGATAAATGTATGTGCAATAGACTTGAATATGCATGGCTATTCCTCTTATGAGCAATGGAGCATGTGTATTTGGAGAAGTGCTATTGTCTGCGATCCTTCAGCAGTGACAGTTAAAGATGTAGTACCCCAAAATTTCAAGGTCCAGAGTGTTCAGTCTTTCTTGGTAATGGAGAAAAGGTCAGATGATTCCCAGTGACAAAACTTGTGAATTTGTACATATACAAGAGAGAAGGAAGGAGTGAGGGAAGTAAGAAAATTGTAATGGGCTAAGGTATATGCCAACTTCTCCTCTTGGTCCTATTTGTAGGGCCAATGAGATTAAAAAGCAGGCATCCTTTCAGGGGATGTCAAGAGATTTTATGTTTCTAAGAAGTGGCTAGGTTTCAGTGAGCACCAGAAGATGAAATTTGTGAAGAAGAAAACTTTAACACTCTCTGCTTTATCAATGTCCTTTCTAAAATGTAGTTTCCCAGAACTAATGTAATACAATACTCAAGACCTCATCTGACACAGGCAAGTACAGTGTGACTATCACCTTCTTATTCCTGGATGCTTATTTAATATAGCCTAAAATTATATTTCAGCCAAATGGCATAGTGGAGATAGTAATGGAATTGGAGTTAGGAAGACCTGATGTCAAATCCTGCCTCAAACACTTCCTAACTGTGACACTGGGAAAGTCATTTAACTTCTCAGCTTCAGTTTCCTCATCTGTAAAGTGAGATTCTAACTGTTCCTCATATCTGATAATGTCCCTTTTGAATGGAAAATTTAAATTTGAATGAAAGAGTTCTGGGAGCAGAGACAAGATGACAGAGAGAAGCTAGGAAGTTGCCCGAGCTTTCCCATATTTCCCTCAAAAACAACATTAAATCAAGCTTCTAAACAGATTCTGGAACTACAGAATCTACAAAAAGAGAGACAATCCTCCTACTTGAGATAATTTAGAAGACTTCAGGAAAAATATATCTTACCTGGGTGAAAGGGGAGGGCAGCTCAGCACTACTCCTCTCAGCTGGCAGCACAGCTCAGCTCAGCTCAGCAAAGCTCAGCTCAGTGAGCAGCTTAGCTCAGCAGGCAGTTTGAAACTGCTGCAATTTGATGCAGCTGAGAGTGGCGCAGCTGAAAGCAGTTAAGAAGCTTGCAACAGTGAACCCTGTGCCACAGGAGCAGAATTCAACTTTTTAAGTTTAAAAATAGGCTACAACATGAGCAAGAAACAAAAAAGGACCCTTACCATTGACAACTTCTATGGTGAAAGGGAAGACCAAAACTCAAACTCAGATATGTCTGTCAAAATGCCTACAGGTGAAGACTCAAGAGGGAAGATGATCTTGTCTCAAGACCAAAAACCCTTCTTTAAAGAACTCAAAAAGGCTTTTAAAAACCAAATGAAAGAGGTAGAAGAAAAATAGAAAAAGAGAGAAATGAGAGTTACACTGCAAAAAGAAGCACAAAATTTGACCAAGGAAAACAATTCCTTAAAAAATACAATTGGCCAAATGAGAGGAAAAAATGGCCAAATGGGAGAAAAAATTGGCCAAATGGAAAAAAAGGTGCAAACCTTACTGAGGATAATAAAGCCTTTAAAATTAAAATTGAGCAGATGGAAGCTGATACCTCCATGAGACATCAAGAATCTGTCAAGCAGAATCAAAAGACTGAAAAAAATAGAAGAAAATGTGAAATACCTCATTCTAAAAACAACTGACCTGGAAAATAGATCCAGTAGAGATAATCTGAGACTTATTTGACAACCTGAAAGCCATGATCAAGAAAAGAGTCTAGACACCATATTCTAGGAAATTATCAGGGAGAACTGTTCTGAAATTGTAGAATCAGAGGATAAAATCATCATTGAAATAATCCACAGATAACCTCCTGAAAGAGACCCAAAAAGGAAAACTTCAAGAAATATAGTAGCCAAACTCCAGAATTATCAGGTGAAGGAGAAAATACTCCAAGCAGGCATAAAGAAACCATTTAAATATCATGGAGCCACAGTCAGGATTGCACAGGACCTGACAACTTCAACATTAAAGGATCACAGGGCTTGGAATATGATATTCAGTAAGGCAAAGGAGCTTGGATTACAAACCATAATCAATTGCCCAGAAAAACATATCGGTATCTTTCAGAGGAAAAGATGAATATTCAATGAAATAGGGGACTTCCAAGGCTTCCTGAGAAAAAGACCAGAACTGAGTAGAAACTTTGATCTCCAAATACAGACTCTAGAGAAATATAAAGAGGTAAACAAGGGCAGGACTGGGGGGGGGGGGCGGGATAGATTGTTCAATGATATTAAACTACTTGCATCTCTATGAGGGAGGATAATACTTTTAAGTCTTGGGATTTGTATCTCTGTTAAGGTATTGTTATTAAATCAACTTTTATGTGATGATATAAAGAAACTTAAGGGGCAGAATAAAAGTAGACTGGGGAAGAGAGTAAGGGGGGAGGTGGAATGGGGTTAATTACATCATATGAAGAGGCACAAAAAGTACCCATTACAATAGAGGGAAAGAAGGGAAATGTAAGCATTGTTGCAACCTTACTCTCATCAGATTTCATTCAGGAAGGGAACAAAAGACTCCTATTTGTATAAACCAACTTAGCTTACTCTTTAAGGAAACAAAAGGGGAAGGGGGAAAGGGTGGTACTGATAGAAGGGAGGGCAGAAGTGGGGCTAAAGAGCAAGAAAAAGAAGGGCATCTGATAAAAGGGAGGGCAGATTGAGGGAGGCAGTGGTCAGAAGCAAAACACTGGTCAAGAGGAATAGGGTGAAAGAAGGGAAAAAAGAACACAAACAAAGGGGAAAAGAGGATGGAGGGAAATAAACAGTTAATAATTTTAACTGTGAATGTGAATGGGATGAACTCTCCCATAAAGCAGAAGTGAATACCAAAGTGGATTAAAAATCAGAATCCTACAATATGTTGTTTACAAGAAACACATTTGAAGCAGAGAGATACACACAGAGTAAAGGTAAAATGTTGGAGTAAAATATATTATGTTTCAGCTGACATCAAAAAAGCAGGGGTAGTAATTCTTACCTCAGACAAAGCAAAAGCAAAAATAGACCTAATTAAAAGAGATAAGGAAGGAAACTACATCTTGCTAAAAGGTATGATAAATAATGAAGTAATATCAGTACTACACATGTATGCACCAAGTAGTATAGCATCCAAATTCTTAGGGGAGAAGTTAAATGAGTTACAAGAGGAAATAGAGAGCAAAACTATACTAGTAGGAGATCTGAACCTTCCCCTTTCAGAATTAGATAAATCTAGCCACAAAATAAACAAGAAAGAAGTTAAAGAGGTGAATAGAATATTAGAAAAGTTAGATATGATAGCTATCTGGAGAAAACTGAATGGGAATAGAAAGGAATATACCTTCTTCTTAGCAGTACATGGCACATGCTCAAAAACTGACCATGTATTAGGGCACAAAAACCTCATAGTCAAATGTAAAAAGGCAGAAATAGTAATTGTATCCTTCTCAGATCATGATGCAATAAAAATTACATGTAATAAAGAGCCATGGAAAGGTAGACTAAAAATTAATTGGAAACTAAACAATCTCATCCTAAAGAATGATTGGGTCAAACAACAAATCATAGAAACAATCAATAACTTTATCCAAGAGAATGACAATAATGAGCCAACATACCAAAACCTATGAGATGCAGCCAAAGCAGTTCTTTGGGGAAATTTTGTATCTCTAAATGCTTACATAAATAAAAAAGACAAAGAAGAGATCAATGAATTGGGCATGTAACTAAAAAAAGCTAGAAAAAGAACAAATTAAAAATCCCCAACTAAATACTAAATTAGAAATCCTGAAAATCAAAGGAAAATTAATAAAATTGAAAGGAAGAAAACTATAGCATTAACCAATAAAACTAAGAGCAGTTTTATTAAAAAAAACAAGAAATAAAATAGATAAGCCTTTGGTTAATTTGATTTAAAAAGAGAAAGAAGAAAACCAAATTACCAGTATCAAAAATGAAAGGGGTGATTTTACCATCAATGAAGTGGAAATTAAAGCAATAATTAGGAGCTATTTTGCCCAACTGTATACCAATAAATTTGACAATCTAAATGAAATGGATGAAGATTTACAAAAATACAAATTGCCCAAATTAACTGAAGAGGAAATAAAATCCTTAAATAGGCCCATTTTAGAAAAAGAAATTGAACAAGTCAACAATGAACTCCCTAAGAAAAAATCTCTAGAGCCAGATGGGTTTACAAGTGAATTCTACCAAACATTCAAAGAACAATTAATTCCAATACTATACAAAATATATGGAAAAATAGGGGAAGAAAGAGTTCTACCAAATTCCTTTTATGACACAAATATGGTGTTGATACCTAAACCAGGCAGAGCCAAAACAGAAAAAGAAAATTACAGACCAATTTCCTTAATGAATATTGATGCAAAAATCTTAAATAAGACATTAGCAAGGAGACTACAGCAAGTGATCACCAGGATAATACACTGTGACCAGTTGGGATTTATACCAGGAATTCAGGGCTGGTACAAGTTTAGGAAAACTATCAACATAATCAACCACATAAATAAGAAAACTAACCAAAATCATATGATTATCTCAATAGATGCAGAGAAAGCTTTTTTGCAAAATACAGCATTTGTTCCTAATAAAATCCCTAGAAAGCTTAGGAATAGGTGGAGCTTTCCTTAAAATAATAAGCAGCATCTACCTAAAACCATCAGCAAATATTACATGTAATAGTGATAACTTAGAGGCATTCCAAGTGAGATCAGGGGTGAAACAGGGATGTTCATTATCACCTATAATAATTAATATTATAAGAGAAATGTTAGCTTTAGCAATAAGAGAAGAAAAAGTAATTAAAGGAATTAGAATAGACAAGAAGGAAACAAAACTATCACTCTTTGCAGATGATACGATGGTATAATTAGAGAATCAACTTAAAATTACTTGAAACAATTAACAACTTTAGCAAAGTTGCAGGCTATAAAATAAATCCACACAAATCATCAGCATTTCTATACATGACTAACAAAGTCCAGCAGCAAAAAATAGAAAGAGAAATTCCATTTAAAGTAACAGTAGACAATATAAAATACTTGGGATACTACCTGCCAAGACAAACCCAGGAACTTTATAAACACAATTACAAAACACTTTTCACACAAATAAAATCAGATCTACATAATTGGAAAAATATTAATTACTCATGGATGGGCTGAGCTAATATAATAAAAATGACAGTTCTACTTACATTAATTTATCTATTCAGTGTCATATAAGACTACCAAAAATTATTTTATAGTGTTAGAAAAAATAATAACAAAATTCATCTGGAAAAACAAAAAGTCAAGAATATCAAGGGAACTAGTGAAAAAATACACAGGAAGGTGGGCTAGCTATACCAAATTTGAAGCTATACTATACAGTGGCAGTCATCAAAACTATTTGGTATTGGCTAAGAAATATTGTGGTGGATCAATGGAATAGGTTAGGAACAGGAGACACATTTGTAAATGACTATAGTAATCTACTGTTTGATAAACCCAAAGACTCCAGCTTCTGGGATAGGAACTCAGTATTTGACAAAAAGTGCTAAGAAAACTGGAAGATAGTATGGCAGAAATTAGGTCTAGACCGACATCTTATACCTTATACAAAAATAAGGTCAAAATGGATACATGATTTAGACATAAGAGGTGATACCATAGGTAAATTAGGAGAGGAAGAAATAGTTCACCTCTCAGATCTATGGAGAGGAAAACAGGTTATGTCCAAACAAGAGATAGAGAATATTATGAAATACAAGATGAAAAACTTTGATTACATTAAATTAAAAAGTTTTTGTACAAACAGAAGCAATGCAGCAAAAATTAGAAGAGAGGCAGAAAACTGGGAAACAATTTTTATAGACAGCATTTCTGATAAAGGCCTCATTTCTAAAATATATTGGGAACTAAATCAAATTTATAAGAATTTAAGTCATTCCCCATTTGAGAAATTGTCGAAGGACATAAACAGGCAGTTTTCTGATGAAGTCAAAGCTATCTATTGCCATATGAAAACATCCTCTAAATGAATATTGATCAGAGAAATGCAGATTAAAACAACTTTGAGATACCACCTCATAACTATCAGATTGGCTAATTTGACAAAAAAAGGAAAATAATAAATGTTGGAGAAGCTATGGAAAAATTGGAACACTAATGCATTGTTGGTGCAGCTGTGAATTGGTCCACCCATTCTGGAGAGAAATTTGGAGCTATGCCCAAAGGGCTGTGGCATTGTTCATACATACCCTTTGACCCAGCGGTTCCACTGGTAGGTCTAAATCCCAAAGAAACCATAGAAAAGGGAAAAGGACCCACATGTACAAAAATATTTATAGCAGCTCTTTTTGTGGTGGCAAAGAATTGGTAATTGAGGGGATGCCCATCAACTGGGGAATGGCTAAACAAGTTATGGTATATGAATGTAATGGAATACTATTGTGCTGTAAGAAACAATGAGCAGGAGGAATTCAGAGAAACCCGGAAGGACTTACATGAACTGATGATGACTGAGAGGAACAGAACCAGGAGAACATTGTACACAGTAACAGAAATGTGTGATGAACAATGGGGATAGACTTGGGTCTTCTCAGCAGTGCAACAATCCAAAACAGTTTCAAAGAATTCATGATAGAAAATGTTCTCAGCATCCAGAAAAAAGAACTGTGAATTATGAATACAGTTTGAACCATAATGTTTCTACTTTTGGACAGTTTTTTTTCCTTCTTGTTTGAGGTTTTTCCTTTGTGCTCTGATTCATCTTTCACAAGATGACTACTGTAGAAATATATTTAATGTGATTACATATACAACCTATATCAGACTGCTTTCCATCTTGGGGAGAAGGGAGGGAGTGGGGGGAGAAAAAATTCTGGAATTAAAAATCCAGTGAAAACAAATGTTGAAAACTATCCTTATATGTAATATGTAACTAGAAAATAATAAAAATTAAAAAAATAAAAATAAATGTAGCACCAAAAAAATCGAATGGAAAATAAAAAGTAAAAAGAACTCACTAAAAATATTAGTCCTAAGAAACCCAGTTCTCATATTTTAAACTGTTAAAGTTTGAATTTGTTTTAAATGTAACCAATAAAACTTGAATAGAAACTTCTTTAACAGAGTCACCAAAGAAAGAAGTAGGAATAATACATTGATTCATTATATCAATTATAATACAAGTTCTGGCCACTTCCTTCATAGTTTCCTCCACAACTAAAGACTATGTCCTGGGGGAACTTGGATCCAGGGGCCATGATCTCCTAATTGAGGACTTCCTCTCCTGCACAATCACTTAGTTGCAGCCAAATACCCTTTCCTCTCCTTGGTCCCCTTAGTATCCTCAGTGCTTGACACATACATAGTAAATGCTTAATGCATCTTCATTCATTACTTCATCACAGAGCTTTGTATTTTTTCTTCATGCTATAAACCAGATCCTGGTTTATATCCTTAATATGCTATATCCTTAATATATTAAGGAGTAGGTCCTTAACCTGAATCTTCTGTGGTTGCTGAGTAATCAAAAAATAAGAAGGTACTAAGAAACCTAATCATTAAGTATCCAAAATGGTTGTCACTACTGAACAGACTAGTGAGCTGTGAATCTTTGATTCAAAATTATTTTAGAGATACAAATTGAAGAACAATTGTATAAATGAGAATAGCAATGCAATTGAGTGATAAACTATGAGAAAATTTCCTAATAACTTTGACAATTCCCTTGGTAAATGATTTCAGTGAAGAATATTCGTTGTGCATTAACTGATTTTTAATAATTCATAAAAACCAGTTTTTCTACAACTTATTTATTGAAAAAACTCTCCTTATCCTAGAAAACATGGAAAACAACATATTAATTTGTCTTCATTTTTCTATTATCCACACTGACTCAGTCTTAATTAGTGATTATTATTCTTATCCACATGTAAATATCAACAGTCACAACTGATCCATTTAATGTTCAGATAATGTTCCAGAAACTGGGACATAAAAAACATTGTAATCAATTAGTTCCTAATTGTTATGACCAACCCTCAGAAAATGAAAAAACAAAAACAAAAACATATTTTCCTCTTTCCTGAAAATGAAGTGGCTGAAATGGGTAATTCAGATAGCAATTTTTTCTTCAAAACATATTTTATAATTGCTAATGGTAGTGTATTCAAAACATTGTCTTCTGAATTAACTTCCAACAGTATTTTCAAACAGATGGTATTTACTTAAATCCTCAAAATAAATTTAAAAGTTCATTAACAAATATCAGATGGTGATCTTTAACATAAGAAAAACTTATAGAAAAGATATCAAAAGTTTTATATATGTCAAATGAATACAAAATGAAAAAGATTTAATTTACTTCCTTCAAATAATAATTGACTTATTTTACATAAAAATCATAAGTATAAACAGCTTAAAGAGAAAAACAGTTTCTTGCAGGTTTTTCCCGTCTTCAAGAACATATTGTCCTAGAAAACCACAAGGCATGAATACTATGATAAATTTGAGAATATTAAGAAATTCTCAAAAATAAGACTTTCCAGATTTAACATGTAATGCTAAAATTCAACAGAACTCTTTCAGAATATGATTTGATGCTAAAAGCAGTTTTAAAAACAACAGCTCTCATGGTAAAATGAAGAGAGACTCAAAGTATTTTGAAACTTTATGTAGCAGAGATATCAAGCAAGAGATTCATTCTTCCTTTGGACTTCATGTAGTTCTCCAAGTCATGCCATAGAGCCCTTTCTCTTTCTGTTCAAGTAAATAAACAATGAGTTACCATGAAGATAAAAACTTAGACAGTAAACAAGGTACACTGAGAATGACTATACTATAAGATGTTTAAGGTACTATCCAATTCAAAATTTATGAACCTGTGATCCTAAGGCAAGTAGACAAATGACATAAACTTAAAGCAAGCATTCTATTTGCATTTGAGATCACTGGTACATACAGTAGAACCCCATTATACAATGGTTCACTGTTTAAACCACTTTGTCATTCTTTTTCTTCATGTATAAAATAGGGGTAAAACCCCCATACGTATAAATTTATTCTGAAAATCATATAATTAAAAATTTAGATAAGAAGGGAAAATCGAGAACATATAGTACAACTTCTATATTTTGCAGATGAGGAAACTGAGTCTTGAAAGGTAAAATTATCTACTGATACAATTTATTTAAAAGTCCTTCTAAAGGAATATATCATTATTGAGGTACTATAAAACTACTGGTTATCATGTTGAAATAAGACAGAAGGAAAAAAAGGGGGGGCAGCTAGATGGTGCAGTAGATAAAGCACCAGCCCTGAATTCAGGAGGACCTGAGTTCAAATCCAGCCTCAGACACTTGACACTTACTAGCTACATGACCCTGGGCTAGTCACTTAAACCTCAATGTCCCACAAAATAAATAAATAAATAAGATGGAAAGAAAAAAAGAAAGGAAGTATTTATTAAATGCCTACTCTACCCTAGGCATTGTGCTAAATACTTTAAAAATATTATCTCATTTCATCCTGACAACCTGGAAAGCAGATTCTAATATTCTTCCCATTTTACAATTGAAGAAAGGAAGGCACTTAGAGATTAAATGCCTTGGGTCATAAGCTGGTACATAGTTGAGGCAGAATTTGAAAGCAGGTTTTCCTAACTCCCCGACCAGCATTCTATCCTCTGTGTCTCTTACATGCCTTTGTATAACTTTATATTGGGAGCTACAATTTGATCTCATGAGCACTATGATCCTGTCTTGCCACTGCCACTTCTGTCAGCACCATTTCCATAGTCTAATCCTTAGGCAGCTGCTAGTGTCCAGACATTCTCCCAGATTCTGTTTCTGACAGAAACAACACAAAGGAGGGAACAGGTAAGGAATGTCTCTCTATTAAAGACAGATGTAAGCAAAAATGGATCCTGGATGGTCTTTACTCATTAGCAACTGCTGAAAAAATAAGAGACATGTTGAGAGGGAGTAGAAAAAAATTTCTACTCATTAATAGCCTCCACCTAAGTTGATGTAGAAGATGACCCTATTTGAGTATGAGGGGGTGGGGTATAGAGAAATAAGGTAATTAGTCCCTACAACAGAAGTAGTATGCCTATTTAATAATAAAAAGATATATGGGCCAGCAGGGTAGGGGGCAATGATCATGGGTTTCCCTCCCTTTTGTTTTATTTTTGCTTAAATTTATTTTATGCCAATCCAGAGATGCTCCTGTGGATAAAATGTACAGTGTAGCCCCAATCTTCAAAAAGTTTTTGTGAGCTGGAAACTCAAGAGTTTCTAGGGTCAAATTATATACATGAGTAGTGAAGTGGAAATTATACAGAATTTGAGTTTCATTAAGAGAGGCAGAACATCCAGTAATAATAAGATGATAGTCACATTGTATTATTCCCTGGTCAGTCTACATATGGAATATGAAGTTCAGTTTTGGTCACCACATTAGAAAACTGGACAGTGTTGAGAAGAGGGATAATCAGGATGTTGAAGTACATTGACTTCATGTCACATGGCAAAGAGTATTTGTAATATGTAGCCTAGAATAGATAAGACTTAGGGGAAAATAAGATTGCTCTCTTCAAGTCCCTGAAAAGCTCTGATATAGAAAGATTAGACATTCTTTTTTACTTCAGAGGGTAGAGATTGGTACAGTGGGAAGAAGTCACAAACAGGCAAATTTAATATTTTTTAAGGAAAATGAAAATTTCTTCAAACTTGGCATTATGCTAAAGTAGAACATGCTACCCCTGGAGGTAATGATTTCCTTTTTTATTTGAAATGTTCAAGAGCAGGCTAAATAACTCTTGTCAGGTACGTTGTCAAGGAGATTCTTTGTAGAGTATCACTTGGATTTGTTGGCCACTGTGATCTTTTATAACCCCGAAATTTAGGGTTTTTGTTTTGTTTTGTTTGGGGGGGGGCGTGTTAAGGTCCAGGGAAGGCAGATAGGTGGCATAGTGGATAGAGGACTGATCTTGGAATTAGGAAGACTCATGTTCATGAGTCCAAATCTGGCCTCAGGCACTAGATATGTGACCCTGGGCAAGTCATTTAACCCTTTTTGTCTCAGCGTCCTCTTCTGTAAATGAACTTGACAAGGAAATGGCAAACCACTCTAATATCTTTGCCAGGAAAACCCCAAATGGGGTCACAAAGAGTTGAACATGACTGAAATGACTGAACAACAACAAGGTCAAGTGATTCTCTCTTCATCATCATGAATATCATTTCCAATTACTCAATGACTCAGTTGGGTACAGAATTGTGACTTCTAATGTGGTAATTCTGCTATAATTGCTGATAAGAGTATTTCACTTAAAAAAATAGAACTGATTCCTTCTATTTCTTGTCTGTTGTCATCCTTCCAGTTTTAACTACAAATGTTCTCAGGTTTAAGTTGGATTTTGTTTAGCTGAATTGTTGATGTGGTTTTTCTATAGTTTCATTTTCTCTCAATTTTCATTTTACAATTTGCAAATTACATTTTCTGTCATCCTCTAGTGTTTTTAAAGTGATTTCATATTCTAAAAATGTACATCTTTTGACTACTATGTCTATCTGCTTGACAAGGCCACTATGTTTTCTGCTTGAGATGGTTTGTGGGCTCGTCTGCCCCACTTATTGTGGAGACTGCTTTGCATGAATTAAACTGCTCTATGAAATCATCACAGCCAACAGCTTTTTAGCTGATAATATTAAAAGCTAGCATTTACACATCACTCAAAGTTTTGCAAAGTGCCTGACACATGTTGACTCATTTGATCCTCACAACCACCTTGTGAATTAAGTGTTACTATCATATCCATTTTACAGATGAGGAAACAGTGATACAAAGACATTAAGTGTGATTGTCCAGGATCATGTAGGTATTTTGTGTCTGAAGCAGAATTCAAAGGTGCTCCTGATTCTAACTCCTATGTTCTAACTATTATGTAACCTTGCTGCCTCTTGCTTTATGGTAGCTACTCTTTTTGGGGGGGTAGGGTGGGGTGTAATTTACAATTTATTTTATTAGTTATTTTAAAAGCTGTAATCATATTGTCTTCTATTTTCAAGATATAGGGGAGAGAAATACAAGAGTTCATCTGTTAGCCAATGATATGAAAATAGTGGAAGTGGAAATATATATGCAGCTCAAAAGTTTGAAAAGAGGAATTATCTGGTGGTCACAGTGATCCTGTACAGGAGATACTACAAATATTTAAATAACAATTTAACAGGTATGAGATGGAGATACAAAGAAGTTAAAGTAGCTTGTGCATAGTTAGACAGCAATTATGTATCAGAGGCATGATTCAAATCCAGTTCTTCCTGACCCTAGATCCAATAGTCATTTCAATATACCACATGCTCCACTTCCCTTGTTGGGAAATTTAAGTAAATTTTGGTATATCATGGGGCAGATCACATTTTGGGCTCTCAAATTTTACTCTAAATTAGAAGCATGTGGCTAAGTCAAGGCAGAGTGGAAAAGATACCTTGCAGAATTAAAATGCCTATCAATGTGAATTGAAAGAAAATAGAAAGAGAACGAGAATTCTGCAAAGTAACCTGGTCACCTAATTGGAAAACCTCTAATATACTTCAAACTTCTCATTTTCCATGTAACCTTACTGCCATGAAGCTTTTAATCATGGAAAGTTACTAAAAGAAAAAAAAGGTAATGTGATGAATGAGTTTTAAGACAGGTTTAAAGGAATAAAAAAGCTGGCTGTCATAACTTTCAGGGCAGGTAAGGAGGAGAGAGAGCAAGGTTAAGATATAAGGATGATCTGAAGACTTGGCAGGGAAGAGGGAGACTGAGTAGGAATAATGAACCAATTGCTGTGAGTAGGAGAAGAGTAAGAAGACTGAACACTAAGAAAAGAAGTTGAAATATACAGAGGAAACTGACAATGCAAGGAGCATTTCTGACACATTTAGGAACACCCAGCAATACATGCCATGGGAGATTCATCTTCTCTATTCTTTTTGTGATAAAATGCTTTGTTCGCTACATAGCAAAGATCTTTTTGACATTAGAAAAGAATGCTAGCTGTTCTGAAAGAAAGAGAATGTTAAATGCTAGAATTACATTACTAGATTTAAAATATTGTGATTGATAGTGGCATTCTTTCCTTCATAAAAGTGTGAAAAGTGGTAGAAGATGCCTTTTACTTATCTTGCCAATAATATATCTTATTTTGACTTCTAATGGTTACAATAAAAAAATAATACAACTTCCTAGCCTTCAAGGCACACTTAGGTGGTAGCTATGTCATCCATGACTGCTGCAGGTTGAAGTTCTATCCCTACCTTGCCAATAATATCTCTCTCTCTCAGGATCTGTTGTTAAGTAGAACCCTCAGTTATACCACAGTGATATTATAACTACAATTAAGTAATCATCTTCCCTAGTAGATTGTAAGTATCTTTTTAATGCCAGGAGCTCTATCTTATTTCATCTCTGTACCCCCATGCATTTTTATGAAGGAAACATTTAATAAATATTGTTGAATTAAATCTAAAATGTTTGAAGCAAGTATTAATGATATTCAAGGGATGTTCAAAGCACTACTTGGGTGTTAGTAGAATAAAGAAACAGAAAAAACATTAAATATTCAGAACATTCTATACAAGAATATTATATGGAAAATATTCCTTGTAAAATTGCAACTATATCTGATCCATATCTTGGAAGATGTTCCTTAAAGAATGTCTACTGGGAAAATGTAGGTAGAGACTATATCAGCAATTTCCCTATTATAGGGACATCCCTGTTCTGGATACTCTATTAATATAGGAAAGTACCTTCTCTGCAACACATAGTCTTATAGAGTTGACTAGAGCACTGAGATGTTTAGTGACTTGCCCAGGGACTCACAGCTAGTATGTGTCAGAAGTCAGACTTAAACCCAGGTCTTTCTGGCTCTGAGAATCTACTACTCTACTCTACCATTTTCAAAAAGATTGCTTCTGTTAGGTAGACTATCATTTAAAAAGGTGCTTTTCAGTGGGTATGGCACCTCTTAACTATTCCAACTCTACATAACATCAAATACACAAATACTTGGAGTGTGTGGGGAGATTTTTATTGGGCATGGTTAGGTAAGTATCTAGAAGAGAGGGACATGATTTCAATTTTAGAAGTTTCAGATTATAAGAACATGAAATAGGTGGGAAAGAGGTGTGAAAAGGGAATGAAAAGGGGAGAGAACACACACACACATACACATAGCAGTGCCTTATCAATTCATAACAATCTATCCTAGGAATATACGTTTATTTCCGTGTTAGTTACTTCAAAGAAATGGACATCAGATTTTAAAATTATGTTACTGACAGCTTTAATAATTTTGATCCTATGAATACAAAATGATTGAAAGAAAAATAAGAAATCACTGTCAAAATAAAGAATAGCACAAATGCTTCAAGTTACAAATATTAGTACACACTCAAAAATAAATTAAAATTTTATTTTCAGAAAGACTATTAAGGTGTACCTTGTGAAAAATGCTTTATTTTGAAGAGTCAAGAAAGTATATTCATCTAAAGAGTGAGTTAAGTCACATTTTTACTTGGTCTTTATGAGTCTTCATTTTGTAAATGCCGTTTCAATAGACATTATCATTGTCCATCCAAGATTATAGCACCCCAGAGCTAGGAATTAATTACTTGCTATTTTGAAGCTTGTCTGTTGACTGTCAACAATAATGATGTTCAGTAGAACATGGGGTACTTTAATAGAGCTAAAATGAATTTTAAATAATGGTTGATCCAATTAGTTGAAGATATTCACATTGATGCTGATAAAATAGCAGTTTGAAAAATGATCATTAGCAATTATTACACAGTGTGCTAGCTTATTCTCATCTCAAAGCATGAAAAATCAACAGTATATAGCTTAAGGAAAATAATTTAAAATCTATTTTTCATGACTTTGAAAGATCCTTTGTTTTGTTACTCTGAACATGTCCCCTAGTGTGACTAATAATTAGGCACTTGCCCCCTCACTCCCTGTACAAGTGGTGAAATAAAGTACCTGCCTACTCATTTGGTGGTAGGTGATAGTGTATTGACCAATTAGCTGTTTCAGCTCTTGTTACAAGCTCAAGCATGAGAGTTATGATAAAACTGATGATTTAAAGGAGAATACAGGTGTCTTTGCTTTTTCCATTATGCCATACTCACAGAAGAAACTCAGATTCCCTAAAAGGTTGTGGTCCTTTCACAAGGCATGGGTTTTGAAAGCTCATAGGTGTTTTAAGATTCTTCATCTTCAGCAAATTTGAATCTTCTCTTTCTAGTTAGTCTGTCAAAAATCATTTGTTAAGCACGTAGTATATGTCAAGCACCTCAAGGAGATCTAGTCAAGAGTATATAATAGGGGGCAGCTAGGTGGCACAGTGGAAAGAACACCAGCCCTGGAGTCAGGAGGACCTGAGTTCAAATCCAGCCTCAGACACTTAACACTTACTAGCTGTGTGACCCTGGGCAAGTCACTGAACCCCCAATTGCCTCACTAAAAAAAAGAGTATATAATAGCTAACTGTTCTACCCCATGGGCATTGTCAATGATGTAAGCTTTGGAGTACCTAGAACTAAAGACCTCACAAGGGAGGCAACTTATGAATGAATACTTCTCTTAAATTCTCCTTGGCACTGTCACTAAACCTCATCAAGCCTTTCTTGCCTGCAGCCTAGATGATATCAGATTACCTGTTCTGCTTTTGCTTACCCTAACCTGCTACCAGGACACAAATTCACTTATATAACAACCCTGATTTAGGTATAGTCTTGTCTTAATGGCATTGCCTAACATTGCTATATCTACATTTAGATAACCAAAACAACTCTAGCCTTATTGACTCAGGATTCTGCCTTGTTCTGTGTAATTACTGTGGCTCATATTGATATACTTACTGGCAGAGTTCCTTTAAGGCTGATGACTTACCCATAACACAGCATTTTCTGCTGGGTAGGAATTAATTCAGATTGTAATGAACCTATGCAGCAGTAACTTGACTAGGAATCTCCAAGGCCACTGCATTGTTAACAAGTGAGATAGTCTGATAGAGTCAGTCTCTTCTTGTATTTGAAAGGGAGGATCAGGAACCCTGGTATCCCTGTGCCTTCTTTTTTATAAAACCTATTAAGAGTCCTAATACCTCTGTCATAAATAAGTAAATACTATAAATATAGAATAGGATAAATAAATAATAAATTTAGAAGTCCAATAAGATACCAAAGGAGTGACAACAGATATCTGGTGGAATAACATTTTCACAAAGAAAGGAGTTACATGAAATTTGAATTAATTGTCATGGTTGCTTGATCAATCAATAAGGATTTCTTAAGTGCTTACCATGTATCAGGCACTGTGATAAGCACTGAGTATATAGAAAAAAAATGGAAACAGTTCTAGCTTTCAAGCAGTTTATGTTTTATTGGGGAGAGTTAAAATATGACAATATATGCACACATGCACACACATGTACACACACCATCAAGGTAGTAGTTTGGGGAGACAGTGCATTATTAAGAAAAAGAACCAGTAAAGACTTCATGTAGAAGGTGACACTTGACTTGAGTTTTAAAATAAATCAGGAGACAGCTAGGTGGTACAGTGGATAGAGCACCGGCCCTGTATTCAGGAGGACCTGAGTTCAAATCCGGCCTCAGAAACTTAACAATTACTAGTTGCGTGACTCTGGGCAAGTCACTTAACCCCAATTGCCTCACCCCCAAAAAAAGATTATATATGATGCTGCACATTAACAATCTATTTTCAGAATATAAAGGCCATCCTCTGACACAATATATGCTTATTTTAATCCATAAATTTCAACCACCATGGGGCAAAATGATTAATTCTAGGGAATTTAAATGCATAAACTGTCATTCCTTTAATAGTGGGTTTGAAAAAAATAGTGGGTTTGACCACTTTGAATGTCGAAAATTTAATTACAAAAATCAATTAAAAAAACTCAGCTATCAACATGTTTTAATGAGAAAACTAAAAACAAACAATTCAGGAAAGGTTTTAATTTAGCAGTTTAAAAGGCAATTAAATTCACAAATACTCTAGGTGACCCTAGTTTGCTATAGAAAGAATGCAAATTCTAGTCGTCATTGGCCTCAGTATACATATAATAGTTTAATAAATACAGGATCCTCTGGAAGTCACAATTAAAGAAAATATATAGAAAGGAGCTTGCTGACTCAATGTCACCAGTAATTAGAAGAGTGCCTGCCTGGCACATAGTAGGGGCTTAATAAATGCTAGTTGACTTTACTTAACTATAATTTAAGTATTTTATTTCAGTAGTAATCCTGGTTATATGTCAAGTAATGAACTTCCATATTAGATGTTTTTCATTATAAATATTTCTCACATTTCCCTATCTGTGGGTACTTGAAGTCTTAAATAGAGCTATGCTGGCTAATATATGTTACCTCAAATCATCCACTATTTAGTGGCTAAAACCTACTGTTCCATGTCACAAGCATCAAGATAATTGCAAAGACTTCTAGTATCTCCTTCCTGAAGAGGTTAGATAAGGCCCAGATCAAACAAAGTGAGAGTATGAGGATCCTGGGACTTATCTAAAGGTGTGGAAGGAATCCAGGGGTTCTAAGGTTCCCCTGAAAGGTTCTGCACAGATCCAAGAGAGTATGAGGGAAGCCTAATGAAGCTATCATTCCTAGATATTTCTTTATCCTTTAGGTCAGACATTTGACAACCAAGTAGGCAGTAGTTAGGAAAACTGCTTAAAGTTATTGTAGAGATGAAACCCATTTAAGCCATTCTACCCATCCTATGTGTTTTCCCTTACTATCTATTTCTTCTCAGTTTATTCTGCTGGATTATTGGACTAGATTATCCTGATTAGACATGATGCTAATGTTCAGAGGCAATGGCAATTCTACTGTATGTGGCAAGCTTCTTTCTCCCAATGCTTACTAAAGCCCCAGGTAAGGGAACATTTTGACAAAATGTGTCAATAAATAAAAATACTTCCACTTTTGTATCCCATTGTGGTCTCATGTTGCTGTTATTCATGAGAGTAGTTCATATATTAGAATAATAGGGAGAAAGAAAAGACACAGGAAATGGTGAAAGATCTATGTTCCTATTCACTGTGGCACAGACAAGGAAATGACTACACTTTGCCTCTCTTTATGTCAACATTATCAACTTTGAAAAATAGAGACCTAATACCTAACAAAGAAATGCCAACAATAAAAACAGTCCTGTAAGCCAAGAAATAATACTTATGGCACTATGTTTTCTGCATAAAATGCTCCAGAGCTTTTAATATCTGTACTGAAATTAATTTTTTTGTCACTACTTCCATCCAGTTAATTTGTCCCTATGGTATTCAGAATTTACAAATTTAGTAGAGTCGCCTTTTCTTTATCCATACAAGCATAGAGCACATTTTTGGTTTACCAAAACATCCACTCCCACCCCTGCAATTGGATGGTGGAGGGGCAGCTAGGTGGCACAGTGGATAAAGCACCGACCTTGGATTCAGGAGGACCTGAGTTCAAATCCAGACTCAGATACTTGACACTTACTTGGCTGTGTGGCCCTGAGCAAGTTACTTAACACTCATTGCTGTGCATAAAAACAAAAATAAACAAATAAAAAATAGCTGCCACTGGCCAGCAAGATATTGAAACATTTTATTCTGGATTTAATGTACTCAATTTAATTCAAATCACATTTATTAAGTACTAATTGTGTGCAAGCCACAGTCAGAGTATCTATGGGTTCCAAGACAAACAAGACCTAGTCTTTACCCTCAAGCAGTTTTCTTTCTCTTCTGGGAATCTTTTAAATTCATTTTTCTTTAAGACTATAAGGGAACAATAAAAAAAAGAATATAAGGGAATGCATTCCTACTAATAACAGCTAAGTAAAAAGAACATTAAGCAGTCCTCCCACTAAAAATTTCTGCTTCAGATAACTTAAAAAAGAAATTCTACATGATCTAAAAGCTTCAGAATCTGTGATGCAGAATGAATATTTTCTTCTTATCAGGAAGCATTTTAGCTCATTTTTTCCTCTTGATTTTTTGGTGTTGAAATTAAATTTTAAAATATTATATTTCCTATCTACATAAATATTTTGTGACAAATCAACAGTATTTATTAAGCATAGCCTAGATGTGCCAGACACTGAAACAAGTGCTGAACTTACAAAATAAGAGAATTTACAAAAAGTCTCTGCACCCAAGGGACTCCCAGTTTAATATAGTATACAACATGCAAATAATTAGGTAACTACAAGACATAGACATGATAAATTGACAGAAGGAAGACACTAGCATTAACGAGGACTGGGAAAACTGCTAGGATAAGTAAGGATTTTAACTGGGACTTAAACAAATCAGGGAGAACAGAGAGAAGGTAGAAAATTCCAGGCTTTGAGGACACCAAGTGAAAAAGCCTGGAGTAGGGAGATGGTTTATATTGTGCAAGTTTCAGCAGGAGACCAGTGTCACTGGATTGTAGAGTATATTGAGGGAAGTAAGAGTTTTAAAGTCTAGAAATGCAGGAAGGGGCAAAATTACAAAGGGCTTTAAAAACCAACCAAGATTTTATATTCCCTAGAGGTGATAGGGAGCCACTTCAGTTTTATTGAATAGGAAGGGTGACATGATCAAAACAGTTTTTTTAAATAATATTTTATTTTCCCCAATTACATGTGAAAACAATTTTTAACATTCTTTTTTATATTTTGACTTCCAAATCCTATCCCTCCCTTTTCCCTCCCTGAGACAATAAGCAATCTGATATAGGTTATACATGAATATAGTATTATGCTCATTATAATTATAAAACATTTCCATATTAGTCATTTTGTTCAAGGAGAGAGACACACATATCACACAAATAGACTGAGACAGAAAGACAGAGAGACAAAGAGAGACAGACAGAAAGAGACATACACACACAGAAACAGAGAAAAACAAAGAGAAACAGTATTTTTGATCTGTATTCAGACTTCAACATTCTTTCTCTGGAGGCAATAGCATTTCTCATCATGAATGCTTTGGAATTGTCTTAGATCATATTTCTAAGAATAGTTGTCATTCACAGTTCTTCATCACACAATGTTACTGCATATAATGCTCTCCTGGTTCTGCTCATTTCACTGTATCATTTCATGAAATTCTTTTCAGGTTTTTCTGAAATCATCTTGCTTGTTTCTTATAGCACAATAATATTATATTACAATAATATACCACAACTTATTCAGCCATTCCCCAATTCCTGAGCATCACACCAATTTATAATCCTTATCCACGAACAATAAGAGCTACTATAAATAGTTTAGATGAATGAGTTCTTTTCCTATTTTTTTTTATCTCTTTGTGATACAGACCTAGTTGTGGTATTGATGGATCAAAAGGTACGCACAGTTTTATAGCTCTTTGGGCATAGTTCCAAATTGTTCTTCAGAATGGTTGACTCTGTTCACAGCTCCACCAAAAGTGTATTAGTGTCCCAGTTTTCCCACACCTCCTCCAACATTTATCATTTCCTTTTTTTGTAATATTAGCCAATCTTATGGGTGTGAAGTGGTATGTCAGAGAAAAACAGCTTTTAGTAAAAGCAAATTAAGGGGCCGCTACGTGGCGTAGTGGATAAAGCACCGGCCCTGGATTCAGGAGTACCTGAGTTCAAATCCGGCCTCAGACACTTAACACTTACTAGCTGTGTGACCCTGGGCAAGTCACTTAACCCCAATTGCCTTACCGAAAAAAAAAAAAAAAGCAAATTAACAAAGGAGTGGGGAGACTTGAAACAGGGAGACCAAACAGCAGGCTACTGCAATAGTACAGGTATGAAGTAATGAGAGCCTGAACCACAGTGGTAGAAGTTTTAGAAGAGAGAAGGGAGCATGTACAAATTAGAACTGACAGGACTTTACAGCTGGTTACATATGAAGGATGAGAGACTGAGGAGTTGAGGATGATATCTAGGTTGTGAGACTATGTGACTAGGAGGACAGTGGTATCTTTAACAGTAACAGGAAAATGTTGTTAGATGAGAAGAAAAGAGGGCTGAGAAGAAAGAATAAAGCTTTAGAGGACACCCACAATTAATGGGTATGACTGGAAGCAATTCCAACAAAGCAGAGAGAAGAGTGGTCCAATATATAGGAAGATGACAAGGCAAGAGCAGTGTCATGAGAATCTAGAGGGAAGAGAGTGTCAAGGAGAAAAGGTGATCATGTCAAATTCTGCAGAGAGGTCAAGAAGAATGAGGATTAATAAAGTCATTAGATTTGGTGATTGTTGGTAAATATGGAGAGAGAAGTTTTAGTTGAATGATGAGTTCAGAAACTAGATTTCAGGGAATAAAAAAGATAGTGAGAGGAAAGGAAGAAGAATTGGTTGTAGATAGCTTTCTCAAAGTGTTTAGCCATGCAAAGGGGAGACATATAGGGCAATAGGCAACAAGGATTTATGGTAATGAATTCAGTATGACACAGTGATTAAATACATATGAAAAAAATGTCTATAAGCTCTAAGAAATGATGCCACAAAGATTTCTGCCTTTTAATATCTAATTTAAGTAAAAAATAGAACCTATTACCTTTCAACAAAGCAAAGATAAAACTAATTATAGAATAATAGTAGACTTCCTAAATAATGTAGATAAATAAGAAATGTTGAGGTCATGGGGTTGGCCTATCACCCAACTACATTGTGCTAGCTTTATTTATATCTGCCTTCCCAAGCTATGAACTAAATTTTGAATTATTATTGAATGCAGAAATCACTTAGAACAGAGATTTCTTATTGTTACTTCTATCTACAATTGTATCACAGAACTAAAACTGGGACTGACCTTAGATTTCATGTACTCCTACCTTCTTTTTTTTTTTTTTGCGGGCCAATGGGGGTTAAGTGACTTGCCCAGGGTCACACAGCTAGTAAGTGTCAAGTGTCTGAGGCCAGATTTGAACTCAGGTACTCCTGAATCCAAGGCTGGTGCTTTACCACTGCGCCATCTAGCTGCCCCTACTCCTACCTTCTTAATACATAGATGATGAAAACAAGACCTAGAGAGTTTTAAAAGTTTGCGCAATAAGGTAGAAAAACACTAATTAAATGCTTACTTTTTTTCTGGTGGGGCAATGAGGGTTAAGTGACTTGCCCAGGGTCACAGAACTAGTAAGTGTCAAGTATCTAAGGCTGGATTTGAACTCAGGTCCTCCTGAATCTAGGGCTGGTGCTTTATCCACTGCACCACCTAGCTGCCCCCAAATGCCTACTATTTTACTAAGCACTAGGGATATAAAGTAAGGCAAACAAAATGTTTCTGTCCTCAAGGAGCACGCAATCTAATGGGAGACACAACATGTAAGTAATCATGTGGAAAGAAGATATATATGACATAAAGTTGAAATAATTACAGAAAGAAGAATAAAATTTAGGTGGACCTGGAAAGGCTTTTTGTAAAAAGTCAGATTTTATCTGATACTTTAAGGTAACTAGGGAAGACAAGAGGTCGAGATGAAAAGGAAATAGTAGGACTGGAATTTGAACCCAAGTTCTATACTCTTTCCATTAATCACTGTCTCCTTCTACAGTGGTTCTGTTGGTCCTACTTACAGATGGTTCTATGATAATTGCATTGAATCTTGACATACTATGATGTTTTAAAAAATGATCAACAGTTATTTAAAATGATGAATTATCTATCTCTTCTATAAAAGAAAAGTAAATGATGACTATATATTGCCCAGATGATGGCATGCAGTTAAATGGGCAACCTATTACTTTATTTATTTTGGAAAGGTGTTAAATAAAGCTAGAGAATGAATAGGGGTTGGAAGGTTAGATTTGAAAAAACAAACAAACACACAGAACTTTGGATAGAGTATACATGGGAAATTGTGAAGTACATTTGATAATAATTGAACTGAATGCAAGGAAGAAAATATCTTTTAAACACTAATATCCTATATATCTGAGAAAAAATTATTTGGAAACAAAAGTGGAAAACAAGGCAGAACTGTCTCCCACTTAATTTCTTGCCAAAACAATCATTTGCCATCATTAAGGCTCAGCTTTAGAATTGGCTTGGTTATGGGTGCTATGATGATGTCTCAGAAACAAATTTTCAAAATAAACTGTATTGCAGACAGTCATACTTGGCAAGCAGTCAACATTTATATTTCCTATTTAAAAATATTGTGCCCTCTGTAATTAAATTGTCTTCCTTTGAAAGAGAATGTGTGCCATGAGCAACACCTTCAAAATACAAACTTTTTCTGCCATCATTCAGCCTGAACAAAGCAGTTTTATTTGGATCTCATTGTGGTTAAATATTTTTGCATGTTTCTACTCATTACTTTCAGTAGGGGGATCACCCCCTGTAGACTGTAAGAATCTGTATAACCTTTTCTATTAGGAAAATGTCCTTATGATTCACAGTGGTAGCTGAATAGAAGTGTTGATATGTAACTTAGTTTGGGTGCAGAGGGCCATGGTCTTTAAGAATTTAATTTAAGCCCCAAATCAATTGAGCTGCAGGGGAGAAAAATAATTTTAATAAATTATGAAACTATGACCTAGTGCACTAAAACTATGATTTCTTTAGGCTGCAGCTTTTCAAGGCTGGCTGTCAGGTACAATATCTCTATGGCTATATTGGAAAAGATATTTTGGATTTACAGTCCCCCCTACCCTGCTTAAGATGGAAATGTACAGTTAACTCTTAAATTCAATTTGATAAGAATCCAGTCTACTCATTATTATTCACTGGCAGTTTGCTACTAAAGAATATGAGATATCATTTAGTATCCAAGCTCTTCAAATGATTTAACCAACAAAAATTTATTTACTGTATGAGTACCAGGTGTTCATCAGTGGACTAGGCACCATAGGTGATATAATATATGTCTAAGATATGACTGCTCAATGAAAGAAACTGATAGTCCAGTACAAAATTTCTTAAGCTGTGCTCTGTTTTGTATATATGTGTATATATATGTATGTATATATATGTACATATATTTTGATAATTCTTTTCAGCATTTTTAGTTTAATATGTAATCCTTTGTGTTTTAGTTTATATATTAAAAATATTCTGAGAAGGGATGCTGAGGCTTTGTCTGCCTCTAAAAGGGGTCTAAATTGCAAAAGAAGTTAAGAAATTCCTGATCTTATGTAGGAGGAAAAGACTGACAAAAAAAACAAGAGGGAACCATAAAGATAACGATTTAATGCTTAATTGCACATGACATTAAATAATTTCGTGCTACAGTATGTGGTAATCACATATGAAAGAAGTAATAAGATATGAGGTATTAATGAAGTAATGAATTTTGATTTTATAAAATAAATAATGTCTTCAGATAAAGCAGGCAAGCCCCTCCCTGAGCCTCTAAATTGTAGTTCCACCATGAGGAATCGTGCCTGATGGGGATGCAGCTAGGAAAAGAACCAAAGAGCTGATTGAGCTGCAAACTCAGCAAGAAGCAGGAAAGGAGTAGAGCAGCTCCCAAAGGCTACAATAATGTTTGACTGAATTTAGAGAAATTTGACTGTATTTTCCTGTGTGCAGGAAATTATACTTTATTATGCTCTACCCTCATCATTCTGGAAACCACATTTAGGCAGGATTATAACAAACCAGCACAGCTATATAGTACAGTGGATAGGGTGCTGTGTCTGGAGTCTGGAGGAATCATCTTCCTGAGTTCAAATCTAGCCTCAGATACTTACTAGATGTGTGACTCTGGGCAAGTCACTTAACCCTGTTGCCCTCAGTTTCCTCATCTGTAAAATGAGCTGGAGAAGGAAATGGCAAACCACCCTTGTATCTTTGCAAAGAAAACCCCAAATGAGGTCATGAAGAGTTGGATAGCACTGAAACAAAAAGGGTTTGTTGACCCAATCAGTTTATTTTGAAGAAATTTCCCTTCCAAAGGATCACTTTTTCAATTGACACACCTGTATAAAACACAGGGATAGATAATGACTTTATTTTTTGTTTTGTTTTGTTTTTGCTGGGCAGTGAGGGTTAAGTGACTTGCCCAGGGTCACACAGCTAGTAAGTGTCAAGTGTCTGAGGCCGAATTTGAACTCAGGTCTTCCTGAATTCAGGGCCAGTGCTTTATCCACTTCACTACCTAGCTGCCCCTGTGTCGAGCTAGTTTTTTTTATTTTGTTTTGTTTTTGCGGATAATGACTTTATATACACCAAAGAATCAAAATGATTCCTTAACCATTTTCCCAAGTGGAAGCAAAATGCTACCCTATAGCTCTATATAACTTAGAACACTAATGCTGAATATCACAAGTTTTACTACAAACACTGTATTATTTATTCTGTGCCTTTATTCTAGCAGCAGTTTTATGTTTGAAGTGTGAAGTCATAAGGACTTTTTTTTAATAGCTGGGAGGGACAGAAAGTCTAGTCCACCAACATCCACATTTTACAGATGATGCAACTGAGGCACAGAGAAATGAAATGATTTTCCTAATGTTTCAGACTGAAAGTGGCAAGCCAAATTGTAATCTGTTCATGATTACAAACCCAGTGCTCCTTCCCTTGCAAAATACTACCTCATTTGCATAGACATGCATATGTATGTACAATCTCTTCTGTTTTAGAGAAGATATATTGGAAGTTTAGAATGTGATGCAGGGAAATCCATGGGCAATGTTTTATTAAACACTATAGGATGATACAATTGCAAATGAGTTACACAAATGTTCATTAGTAACAAAAATTCTTAGATAAAACTGTGTTTTGCACAGTTTTTCAGGTGATAATATTATTGCCTTTGCCTTTGTTCATATTATAAAATAAAGCAGGGTAAAATAGCACCTACATAAAAGGGTTCTGGACACAATATTCTTCCATATTACCAGGAAGTACACCTTGCATGTAGTTCTAGGGTACCCACACCTATGCTACAATTACATAATCTATGAATAATTTACAAAATTTTAAAGCATATAAATAAAAGCTAAAATTACTAAACAATTGGGATTAGTGGAGACGCTTAAGAAAATTAAATGAATATGTAAATGTATCAGGCATGACCTTTTGTACTATTTCAATTTAATAATAACATGCATCACTTACGGAATATATTTATTCCATTAACCAGAAGCAGGAATTATTTATTTTGATAAAAGATGAATTCTACAGGTTTATAGACTTTAGTGCCAACATAAATTCCACATATTGGCTATCTACAGAAAAGTGCATAAACACAAGCGTCTGGGAGAACTCTGTGATGAATCATTAATGGATGTAATGGAATATAGCTGAACAGATACCCAAAATACATGAATTTCAATAATTTCCAGCATTTTTAATTTGTGGTAAGATTTTATGGATAAATATGGTAGGCAATTATGGGAAGGGAAATCACCCTTCTAAAATTATTATTTATTAAACCTTTTGCAAATCTTATACTTTATAGTTATTTAAAATTGCACACATACATTTCCATTCATATACTCATGAAATAGGATAAATGATAGCTGTAGGTAGCTACCATATATATGCAATTTATTTGAATAATGGTCTATGGTAGAAAACTAGAACTACTATAATTTCACTATAATACCTTTTAGTTCAGTACCAATAATTACAAAATGATAAGTTGTTAAATTATATCTACTTGAGACATATATATATATATGTGTGTGTGTGTATTTATGTGTGTGTATATATGTGTATATGTATGTATGTATATTTTCGTATTATCTTTGAAGTTCTTATTTCCTTGAAATATGGAGTTGGTCTGCATAGCTTCCCTCTCATACACCTCCCCCACTCCTCTTGATGGCATATTTTTTCTATGTATGCACTGAATGAATGAGAGAAATTTAATATCATTCCCCCAGCTACATCCCCCAGACAGCTTAGTAGGAGTGGAAATTCCAGCTAGGTTTGCTACCACATGGAACAGAGCAAATAGACAAGACATCCTGGCTTGTCACAAACATGATAAATTAAGACCTTAACAGGAAGCATAGAATACTTCCTGAGTCAAGACAAGCCAGGAACTTCATGGAGAAATTACAGACTGGATTTTCAGAGGGAGAGGTATTGTTCTATGCCACAAAATTAGCAACTTATTGTATACATCTTAAACTCTAATTTCTAATATACTATTTTCTCCAATAATTCTTTCATATAAATATGCTTATCTTATGTAGATTATAAGCTTTTAAAAATTATGTATGGACCATAATTTATACTTCTTTTCTCTCCTCATAGCACCTAGCACAGTCTTAGGCACAAAGTAGCACTGAATTAATATGTGATAGGTTTAACTAGTTTTGTATTTCCTATCTATCTTTATCTTAAGCTGAAAGACAGTATTTGCAGGGACCAATAATACAATTATGTGGGTATATCTGTCTATACTCCAACAGCTTCACATAAATTAATTGAACAATTTTTTATTCATATGTTTATAAAAACATATAAACTTATAAAATATATAAAAACATTAATACAATCACAGGCTGTCTAATTCAACCTGTACATGGATAAATACTTCCTCTACAATGTAGTCAACCAATGGTTATCCACTTTATCCATAGAGGTTATCCGGTATTTGCTTAAATAACTCCAATAAGAAGGGGCACTGAGAGAGAGAAGTATACTACCACACTAGGCAGACTGTTTCACTTTTGAATAGTACTAAAAATCTTCTTTCACATAAATAGGATAAGTGTGATCATTCAGTTAAGTCATACAACTTCAAACCCATGAATACAGCTATCATTTACCTCTAAATCATGTCTTATCCAGACTAAAGATCTTCAGTTTCTTCAAACACTCATCAGATGACTGCCATGCCCCCTCACTCACCACCCTGATTGTCTTCAGGATGCTCTTCAACTCACCAATGTCTTTGCAAGAATTGTCTAAAATTTTACTAAAAATTATCAAAGGGGAGAGCAGTAAATGGAGTGGATGTGGAGAAATTGGGACACGTTGTTGGTGGAACTGTGAACTGATCCAATGATTTTGGAGAGCTATCTGGAATTATGTCCAAAGAGTTATTAAAATGTCTATGTCATTTGACACAGCAATCCCACTCATAGGTTGATTTCCAAAGATGATTAGGGAAAGTGAAAAAGAAGGTAAATGTTTTAAATGATTTACAACAACTCTCTATGGTGGCAGAGAACTGGATATTGCAGGGATGCCCATTAAATGGAGAATGGCTAAACAAGTTGTGGTACATAATGAAATAGCACTGTGCTGTAAGAAATGATGAGCTCTATGACATTAGAAAAACATGGTTAGGTTTGCACAAAATAATGAAAAGCAAAATGAGCAGAACTGAGATAATATTGTATACAATAAGAGCAATATTGTTTTAAGAAAAACTTTGAGCAAATAAGTAATTTTAACTATTATAAATACCCAAATTAACTACAAAGGACATATAAAGGAATATGTATCTGAATCCAGAGAAAGAACCGATAAATAAAATATATGTAGAATATATATATATATGTTATAAATACATATAAACACACATACACACATATATATGTATACACACATGTACATATTTGTGTCTAATGGCAGCTATCTGGGGGGAGAAGAAAAGAAATTTACATGATTATTTTATATTGAAAAGGAATAGCAAGTTGTGCATAATAGATTTAAAATTTTGTAAGCAATCATCTTTTTATTATGCTCTATTATGGAAATGCTTGTTTTACTCCATAAATTAAAAATGAAATAAATTTATTATGCCTGTTTTATGGTAGAGGAAACTAAGGCAGACAGAGATGAAATTACTTGCCTAGAGTCACACAGCTGGTAAGTATGTGAGGCCGGATTTGAATTCAAGTCTTTTTGATTCTAGGACCAGTGCTCTCTCCAGTAAATAACCTTTCTTCTCTAGTTACTGGCTCTGATTATGACTTGGTCTATTTGTGTTTTTTAAAGGAACATTTGGGAGTGATTATTAAGATGCTGTACCCACCTATAAAGTGGATCGAATCTTTTTTAAAATTTCATTTTCACAACTCTTTGCCATTTTTCCTGTGACATATAGACATATCTCCAACCCACTGTTGTGTGGGTCATGAAAATGAGATATTAGTATAAATCAGATACTTTCCTTCGAATCAAAGAAATCTTACATATTTAGATAACTAGGATTAAAACATTGTTAAAAGGAGCCTTTAAAAATAACATTTTATAAGATGCTTGGGAAAAGAAATGTTTACTCCAAACAAAACCACATAATCTTGGGGTTTTGCAAGACAATCTTTCCACCACGTTCTAAGAATGGGTTTGTATGAAGCAACAGAGAGTTATTTCCATGAGGCGATCAACAGTATTGCTTCTTAAGGTTGTGCTTTGTTGGATCAGCTCTGCTGAATCAATTTGACACCTAATAAACAAAGAGTGTACAACTGACTGGTATTCTCTATAGGCAGGAACTATGATCTTCATGAGCCAGACTTTTCATTTTCTTCTCTGTTATCAATCACACCCTTTCCTCTTCACTACATATAATCTCCTGATCTATCTAAATTTTAGCTGATGTTTGCCCTGGAAAATTATAGCTCTATTAGATGAAAAAGTGACTAACGCTAAATGGGGCATGTACATGGCTGACTCTCTTTTTTTCTGCCAGTTTCTTTTTTCAAAAGCTTTAACACAAAATGAAAACTGAGATGTTTTCACTGTTTGTCTGTCATCTTTAAAATTGATGTGCAAGAAAAACATTGGTTGAACTTAATGGCTTTTTGGATGACATCGTGAGCAAAAGGGGATTATTAAACATTAAATTGCAGGAATCATTGTTTCCCTCAAAATAGTATTAGATATGGTTCTTCAGTGATCCAAATTATTAGAAGAAAAGGATTACTAAAACACTAAGCTAAGATGGACTTCCTCAGGTAACTTGGTTCACTTCTCTGCCATAACTATAAGGCATACGATTCCCAAATATTTTCTAAAAGAAAGTTATTCAATCCCCACTATTAATCCAATTCTATTTCTTACATGAAGAAGTTCTTCATTAGGCATTTTTTCACCTATTTTTTAAAAATAATTTTCTGCTCATTTCATATAAACATTGATTTCCTGGCTTTCCTAGTTTTCTATGCTAGGGAGTCATTAATTACATATGTATTGTATGCATGTATGCACATACACTCTCATGATTATATCATAGGAGGGAACGTGCATATAACATATCATTAGAGAGCTGTTGGGGGCACTGAAAAGTTAAGTAATTTGCACATGGTTACTCAGGTATTTTTTTAGACTCTGGACTTGAACTCATGATTTCAAGGTTAGCCCTCAAAGCACTAGGCAGCACTGCTAGATTTCCCTTACTTTAATATGTGACCAACCACTGAGTTTGAAAATTAAAAATCTACTATAAAATGGGATTCATATTATAAATCATCAGGACACATATTTCTAGTTCTCCAGGCCAGCTTATGCATACAGATCAAGTTGTGAAGCACTAGATGACACCAGAAAATGATTTCTGACAACCCAGCTTTGTTAGCATTGCAATGAGCATGATTAATGTGAAGATTGTGGATACCAGAGCAGATCTAAAACACTAATGGATAGCAAATATCCATCAAGGAACCTGGCAACATCATCTGAATGGAAAATGACATCAAGTAATTTGTTTTGTCTGAATTGTTCGTTGTATGAAAATTTGATTCAGGCTGGGCAAGACATGATGTCATTTTCCCTGGAGAAGCCACTGGGCAAGTGAGCTGTAGGTTTGGAATTTCTTATCCATTTCCCTTTTCTTTGCATGACTTTGTATTACAACTATTTATGATAACTTACCTAGAAAACTTCTTTTGAAGACAAGAGTCCTATACAAACCTAATGTAAAAGAATTAACTCCCCTCATAAAGGCAAGTTCTAATCCTTCCATATATATACACACACACACACACATATATATATATACATACATACACACATATACATACATACATATACACACATGTATACATACATACATATACACACATACCAGATTGTTCTGAACAATCTGAAAAAAATCTCAGTAGATTGTATTTAAGAAAAATTATTTTTATGGTGAAAGGAATCCCTTGCTTTACAATTATGAAATGAAACTCCCTATATCTTTGAGTGCAGCAATCTACAATGAATTAACAAATCACAATGGCTATTTTTCTCTAAATTAGCACCACTCGCTTTCTCTGTTCCCCTCAGTATCAAAGTTGGAAGAATGCTTGCCAACCCCAGGAGAATGATAGATACAATAATATCCAAATAAAAAATCCTGCATCCTGGGAGGATGGGTTTTCTGTTAAGATTCAACAAGACATCCATAGTTACATAGTCCCACAGTGGTACTGGATTTGGACTAATGTCTATATTGTCAGTCAAACTTGGCCATCAACATAGCATATCAGTGATGGGGTGCTAAATGTATTACTGAGAATTCCCGAGCTATTCTGGGAAGTCAGAGAAGAATTCTAAACTCTAAATGCTTATCATAATGACTATTGAATTCCAAATTGCATTAGTCCTTCATGTGTTCTAGGGCCTAGCTACTTAAACTATGGGTCACAATCCATATAGAGTTGTATAACTTAATGTGAGGGTTGCAAAAAATTTGGTAACATTAAAGGGTTATGCATACCTATTTTATATACCTATATACCTGGGGTCACATTAAAATTTCTTTGGCAAAAAGGGGTTGCAAGTGGAAAAAGTTTAAGTAGCCCTGTTCTGGGGTAAAGCAGGAATGGGAACAATTTTTCATCTATATTTGTCCTAATCACATTTGGTTTGACCAAAGTTTAAATTTAAGGAAACAACTTAAATGGCAGCACAGCATTCAGGTCAGAATAGCCCAGAGTCTAATTCTACCTAGAATGTTGCTAGAAGGTACCTTTTCTCTCTGGCCAAAAATAAGTTAGCATATCACTCTTTTATAAACAATAACAGCAATACTAGCATTAGTAATCATTGGCAATTATCATAAATAAAGAAACTAAATTTCCATCTACTAAGTGTTATTTTATTTCAGTTGATTGTTACAATAAACAGACTCAGAGAGGGGAAAATTCAAAATGAAAGTGGAACTAACAACTTGAACCTTTAAAATAATATATCTTTAGCAAACTCAATGAATAATTAAGCGATGCAATTTCGTATTTTGTGTAATTAAATGTATGATATATACATACATAAATATAAAATATATTTTTACTTAGCATAAATATAGTTTTTAGATTCATATACTTTATATAATTTCAATCAAAATAAACATCAAAGAAGTTAGAGGAGGCAATTAATTATAAGAAAGAAAGCAACTACTCAACTCTCCTATAATTTATAATAGAGAAATATATCTGTTTCCATAAAAATATGAGAAAAGACTATCCTTATAATATTCATATTCTTAATATAAATGAGATAACCTATAGATCATATTGGCTTCATAAAATAAGTGACTATTATTTCTCTTGGTACAAAAGACTGTGGAATCTACCAAGAAAAGAAACACAACTGATAAAGGCATACTTATTCAAAACATACCCTGAGTGGTGGGAAATAGTTCGCTGTTAATGTCATTTACAAAATATAACAAAAGTAAACATCTAAATCCAGTTCATTCAGTAAGCAGAGTGTCAATTATGAACTCTAATTAAAATAAACAAGCAGTTTAGCAAGAGATAACATGAACTGCCAGTTTCAATTATTACTTGTACCCTCTACTTTCTTTTCTAAATATTTTTAATTTTATTGGGTTAGAAGTTAGACTTTTATTTCCAATTTTATTTTGGCATATTATTTACAAATCATTCATTATTGCTTTTCACATGAGAACATGTCATATAACCATAATCTTTAGTGGTAACTGTCCTCTTTTTCCAGGAATCTTACAAATTTGACATAATCACATGAGACATTTTAAGTTTAATAGGGTAGACAGCATGAATTATTCAGTTTTTGCATCTCCCCTAAGAATTTAGCAAAGTGCTCTCCATGCATTGAACCTATAGGCAGGGAATAGCATTCATGTAACTCTTAATCTAAGTATAGCCTCAGTGACTCAAGAGCATTGATCTTTTTCCTCAGTGGCCCTATAGCACTTAGAGTTGGTGCCACACCATTTACAATAGCTCTTCATTATAACTTTCTTACGTGCTATTGATTCATGCTCAGCTAACCTATCAGCTCCTGGATGCCTAGAATGTAACTTCTACCAGCAATGGTTTGATTAGATTCAATTCAAATACTTGTCAAGTTCTGTTCAAGACACTTTGCTAAGCACTAGGATTACTAAAATGGATATAACACAAATTCTGTTTTCAAGGGGTTTCCAATCTAAATGGACATGTGCCTATACCACAGTAGTTACAAAGAATAATTCCAGGCAAAGTGTTAATAATCTGCTTAACACCAGAGCTTGTAGAAGAGCAGCCCTGCCTAATGATTATATTTTGGAGTAAATCAACCACATATACTCCTCTCTAATCAGTCAGACACTAGACTTGGGATCATCTAATCTTCAAGTGATTATCAGGCCTGTACTAGGTTTTGCCATCTCTTCTGCTGCCCCTCCACCATAGGCCCTGTTCATTGAACTAACATTTAATAGATTTCAGTATACACACCCACATCTCTTTGAAAGTCCAGTTCATCAACCTCCTAACATCTAATGGGCTATTGCTTCACTCTATCTTAACCCTAACAGGAACTGTTATATTTTGAATTTCATAATTAGTCACAGGTGTTCCATCTCTACAATCTGTAGCTCTAAAATTCCTTTTTCCTGAAAGTAATAGGTATCTTTCCCCTGCTTCACCCCTTCTGAACCTTTTCTTTTTTCTGTGTGTTTTTTCTTTTTTTCTTTTTGAGACTTGGTCTTCCTGTCTCATCCATGTTAGAAATACAGTATCTTATCACTGGTCCTATCTCAATACTAATTGGCACAGAAACTTTAATTTTCTTTGTTTTTCTGACCTGGACCACTTTAGTCCTCCTTAGAAAGCCAGATGTGTTTTCATCTGAACTGAACCCTAGAACTCAGCATATTGGCTCCAGACTTTATTTGGACATTGGACTGGGTTTTAGCCCTATTTTAGCTCAGGACTCCCAAACAAAAACAATTCACAATGCTAAGTCTTGAAATTCTCACTACAACTCTAATCATTTCAGTCTTTCTTGGCTTTCCATCACCCCTACTCTGGACTCACTTTCTTTCCTTCAAAAGTTTGCCTATACTCTTTAATCAGTTTAACTTGTCACTGTCCTCTCCCCTTCAGCCACTTGTCCCCTTGTCCTACTTTTTCTCATTCCTTGCCTATTCTAACCCAGATTATTCCCACCACCTGCCTTCTTCACTCCTACATTCTGATGAATAGTGCTTTAAGAGTTCATGTAACCATGCTGTCTGGGTCAATTAAAATATGAAAGTTGCCCCATTTCAAATAAATTCTCAGTTCTGTGAGAGGCAGTGTTACAAAGGGAATAGAAAGCTGACTTTGACTTGCATGAACTGATGGAAAGTGAAGTGAGAAGAACCAGAACATTGTACATAGCAATACTGTACAATGATCAACTGTGATTGACAGCTCTTTTCAGCAATACAATGATCCAAGATAATTCCAAAATATTCACACTGGAAAATGCTATCTACCTACAGAGAAAGAACTGATGGAATTTAAATGCAGATTGAAGCATACTATTTTCACTTTTTCTGTTGTTTGTCCCTGTTCGTGCTTTCTTCTTATACAATGGGACTAATACGGAAATATTTTTTGCGTGATTGCACATATATAGCCTGAAACAAATCACTTACTTGGGGAGGAAGAAGGGAGGGAGAAAACTTTGAACTCAAAATTTTATTTTAAAAATTAATGTTAAAAGTTATCTTTACATCTCCCAAAAGAGGAAAAGACCTATGTGTACCAAAAACACTTATAGCAGCTCTTTTTTGTTGTGGATAAGAACTGGAAATCAAAGGAATGCCCATCAATTGGAGAATGGCTAAACAAACTGTGGCATATGATAGTGATGGATATTATTGTGCTATAGGAAATGACAATCAGCATGACTTCAGAAATGCCTGGAAAGACATGTATGAAATGATGTATTGCAAAGTGAACAGAACCAAGAGAACTTCATGTACAGAGACAGAAATATTGTTTGATGAAGAACTGTGAATGACTTAACCATTCTCAACAATACAATAATCCAAGACGATCTCAAAGAACTATTGATGAAATGTACTATCCAACTCCAAAGAAAGAACTGATATTGATAGAACAGACTGAAACATGCTATTTTTCACTTTTATTTTAAAAATTTTAATCAAGTTTTCTTGTACAAAATGATAAATATGGTAAAGTTATACATAATCATACATGTATAACCCATATCTGATTGATTCCAACTAAAGTGACCTACTTCTTCTCATAAACTATATTCTGTCTCCAGTTTCCATGCCTCTGCATAGGCTAGTCTGGAAATTTGGAATTTCTGTCTCTCCTCAGCTATGCCCCTTGAAACTCTTGGTTCAGTTAAAGGCTCAACTAAAAACTAACTCCAAGAGATGTTTCCTGGTTCATCCAATTTTTAGTGAGCCCTGCCAAATAAATTCATGTTTCATTTTGTCTATATGTGTATATTTGTATGTGGTTTGTATTTGTGTAGGTATGTACAGACAAATGTAAATATATGTATATGGGTATATTTGTACTTCTGTGCATATTCTGTATCCCTCCAGCAAAATACAAGTGCCTTGAAGTCAGAGATTGTGTCATATTTGATCTTGTATCCCTAGTACTTAGCACAGTGGGTCTGACACAGAGTAGGAACTTTAAAAAGATATAATTTTAAGAATTGATTATTTGTTATATTGTTGTTATACTGTTATTTGATTAATCTCAGTAACTTGATTGTGAATTAAAGCCTTAAAGAATTGCCGGGGTATTGAGAGGTTAAGCATGGTCACACACTCAGTGACATAGACAAGAGTTTCCTTCCTTGAAGTCCTGCTCTCAACTACAATGCTCCGCACAGTTTATCTCACCAAAGAGACCTAACTGTTTCAAAATATGACTTGATATATGAGTGAAAATTTTGGAGAGATAAAATTGATAAATGCTAATAGGAAACTGAATTTGACATTCTTATTGTGACTATGACAACTGTTTAAGACAGCATAACAATAGTCAACTCTTTTATGAATTTGTAACATTTTAACTTAGGAATGCAAAATCAGTCTGTTCTATTTAAGAAATCTCTTGATTTTATATTAATTTATGAACTTTAAATGATGTAGCTTTTTGTTATAACCATATCTGTCATAATGTGCCACGGTTCACTGAATGTTATGATTTATATCCTCACTACTAACAGCCTGGTTTTCAAATTCTTCTGAACTCTGCAACAATAGCAAGTTGGGGGTAGGGTTGGCTATGTGACGCAGTGGATAAAGCACCAGCCCTGGATTCAGGAGGATCTGAGTACAAATTTTACCTCAGACACTTGACACTTACTAGCTGTGTGACCCTGGGCAAGTCACTTAACCTTCATTGCCCTCCCCTGCCAAAAAAAGATGGGGATATTTGCTCAATGGGAATGAAAATTTATTCACAAAGATATTTAGAAAGAAAAAATAATCTAGGAATTTTTCCTTATTTCTGAAGATTAATTGACTTTTCCCTCAGTACTCCAAATAATAGCAAAGACAAAAGGATATACTACTGTTCATTAAAACTGGAGTTCTCTGCAGGATTTTAATCTTACAGTAAACAAGGCAGTTGACTTGGATTTCTCAAAATATCAGTAAGGAAATGCAATGGAAAGTTCAGAGAAAAAAAAATGATCCTCCCAAAGCAATTCAGATCAATAAAAACTAAAGAATATATTCCTACTTTTTACCTTGAGGAAGAACTTAAAATTACTTAGCCAGTAGGCATAAGTACATTTTTAAATTCATTTAAAAAATATGATCCATTTATAATATTCATGCCATATGCAACTAAGCTTTTCTTATAATTAAAGAGATTAAAATCAAACATTATAAAAGCTATGTTGAAAATATTATATATATTTGCAACATATATATTATTTAAATTATTCTGATACAGAATTAGATATTTACTGAAATGTCTAATAATGCATAAAAGAAAACCTGTATATATGGGGAAATGAAATTTGTATGCAATAATATCTTTAGCTTGTGTCAGCATGAAGCATTTTTCTGAATTAATTAACAAAATAATGAAAAATCAATAAAAGAACAAATAGTCCAATATCAATTTATTTCAAAGAATAATAGCCTCTTGTATCTGGGACCTCATAGATAGCCTCTCTATAATATTCCAAACAACTAGTCACTAAGTCTCTCCTTAATTTCTTCCAGTTAAGAGATCAACTTCCAAGGTTGCCCATTCTTCTTGTGGATGTCTCCAATGGTTGGAAAAATTTTCCTGACACAAAGCCTAAAATATCTCATTGTAGCTTCTATTTATTGATATTTGGCTCTTTACAACCAAGAAGAAAAAAAAAAAGAATTCCTAATGTCACAGAATTATTCAAATGCCTGATGCAAAGTATTATGTTCTTTATAAATCTTTTCTCTAGGTGACATATTATGCATTCCTTCCATTGATCTTTTCCATAAGTCACAGCCTCAAAGTCCCTTTACCCTCCTAGATACTATGGACAAACTTGTATTGTCAGTATTCTTCTCAAATGTGGTACGAGAACTGCACACCTTATTATTTGTATGTTCTGACCAGGGCAGTCTAGTGTTATAATCTAACCATTTTAAGGTTAAGAGGCATCAAGGATGTCAAAATGTTGACTAAATTGTAAAACCTGCCTGATTTTTCTTACATGTGATATAGATAACTATAATATCTTACACTATACTTGGTTAATATGAAAGCTACTCCTTTCTATTCTGCTCTATGAAACAAAGCACTTAAAACCAAGTATTATTTCAAAAATATCAATTTTAGGTTTGTTCTTATAGACCATAATTAGGTTGAAATGTCTAAGAAAATGATGCATGGTGAAGACAATGTGTTACATGACATTTATCTGATCTGACAGTTTAATAAAGCATGTCATAAAAGAAATAATGCTTGTCTGGCTTAACCTACTCTTACTAAAGCCATGTTGGCTCTTAGCAATGATTGATTCCTTTGCTAAATGCTCTCCTGTAATCTCTCTGTAACCAAACTAGATTGAACTACATCCATTAGAAGGAATAACCCCAGAATAGCTTATTTTCTCAGATAAGTCTGACCCATTTTAAGATCTGTAATATGATTACCATGGGGAAAAATGGGTGTTTCGCTAAGTGCCAATTCCTCCACCAAATCTTATGGATAGACTCTTCCTTCTTAAATCTTTCAGTTTTATTTATTACAGTCTGTTCAGTACTGCTACTACACTTTTCACATTTATAACATGTCAAGGTTTACAGCACCCTTAAATTATAATTTGTGTTCTAATAATCTGCACACGTGTCTCATTTCACTTGCCAGATCATTGTGTTCCTTGAAGGTATCAAAATGCTATTCCACCCCCACCCCCCATGACTACCACGACACCTTACACAAAGTAGGCTCACTAACATCATTTTTTAAAACTAAATTATCCAAATGAAATGGAATTGACTAGAATTGCATGATTAGACACACACATAATTAGAAATCAGCGATATAATTTTATTATACTTTTAAAAACTCCTGACAAAACTTTGAGGCATCTGCCAAAGGTTTAAAAAGAAACATTCTCAAACTGAGCAATGAGAAAATAGGGGACAAAATTTTCCTTTACATAGGGTACAATCTAAAGGATGCAAAGTAAATGGTAATGATAAATGGACACTTCTCTGGGGAGAATGGTGTTCCCAACAGAATCCCTGAAGCATTTTTATTGACTGGACTTCAAATTTTTAGAAATGAGAGCATAATGGAATATCCAACTTTACAGATGATGCAGATTTTTCTGGTTCTTGAACTGACAGTATAAACTGCAGAAAGATTTTGAAGAACTGTGTGAGTAGGTGGAAAAGTGGCAGATGAACTTCACTCTGTGCAAATGTTCAGTAACATATCTAAAAAGAATTACAAGCTGTGTTCCTAAAATGATGAGCTGTGGGCTATCAATGATGACCCAGGAAAAGAATCACAGTCATCATAAACTTTATATTAGCTCAAAGTAGTGCTGTAGTCAAAAAGGCTATAAAAAATACTGGGGGAAGCTAGGTGGTCTTGGATTCAGGAGGATCTGAGTTCAAATCTGGCCTCAGACACTTGACACTTACTAGCTGTGTGACCCTGGGCAAGTCATTTAACCCTCACTGCCCTGAAAAAATAATCTAGGTTTCAACAAGTATTGCATTGAAAACAAATGGTTCCTGGTCTGTTACATAGATGATGCCTAGATATTCCCCAACTGGTTACAACCCCAAATTTGAAAACCTGTTTCCTGCCCTTTGTGACAGAAGGGTTGATATTGTGTAATAATGAAAGGTTTTCTATTTGACCACAGAACAAGAAAAGTCAATGACTCAGGGTACTAAACCAGATCTGAGTACAGACAAAAGGGAAAATCCACTACTTTCTCACCCTCTTTTCCTTCTTGGTGGGGAGTAAGGTAAGAACTACTATGAGCTCCAAGGTAGAAGAATAGCTGTGTTTTTCTTTTTAATCAACCCAGTTTCTGTGTGTCTCTGTTTATTCTTTGTAATCTTAGGTGAATGAATAGTATTCTGAGGCAAAAGGTCTCAAGTAACTGTTTGTCTTTGGAAAATACTGTCATTCCATTAAAGGTCCCTAGCAATGACATATATTGGTAGTAGAGTCCACCAGAAGTGGCAGACATAGGAGGAAGGAGGTGATGGAGTGGCAACTTTTAGATGGGTATATTCAGGGAGTGAATTTGTGGGTGTGGCAGGGTCTGAAGAGGTTGTTAGAGAGACAGCTCAGCAGTCTAGGCCCAGTAGCAACAAAGCCCTAAGAAAACTCGTGTCCAACCATATCCTTTTAACTGAATAGAAACAGGGGGATGTGGACTCTGCAGGTAGCTGATGCTGACTTCTCTGGAATATGGCTCACCTTCTTCCTATACCCCAATAAGAAATATATCTGTCCAGACCAGTTACTGAGTTACAGGCAAACAGCTCTTTAACCAAGGGATAAGGTAACTGTTTTACCAGCTCAGCTAAGGTTCGGTTCCCACTCCTATCTCCTGCAGCATTACCAGAATTCAAATTTAACCCTCTAAATCCCGGTATTCCACTTTGGGGATAAAAATAATTAAACATAACTACAATATGGGTTTATAGATATGGAGGTAGAAAAGATATGGGAGGAGACAGCTAGGTGGCACAGTGGATAAAGCACCAGCCCTGAATACAGGAGGACCTGAGTTAAAATCTGTCTTCAGACACTTGACACTTACTAGCTGTGTGACCCTGGGCAAGTCACTTAACCCTCATTGCCCCACCAACAACAACAACAAAAAGACATAGGAAGTTATTTAAATATTTAAAAAACACCTGACAAATATCTTATT
This sequence comes from Dromiciops gliroides, assembly GCF_019393635.1. Classification (NCBI taxonomy): domain Eukaryota; kingdom Metazoa; phylum Chordata; class Mammalia; order Microbiotheria; family Microbiotheriidae; genus Dromiciops; species Dromiciops gliroides. The sequence continues at coordinate 572,877,753 of NC_057862.1, forward strand.
TTGCAAATAAGGGAAATGAGGCCCAGAGAGGGAAAGCAACTTTTCAACATAATTTGTATAAGTAATGAGTAATGGGTTTCTTTTTTGTTGTTGTTTGTTCGTTTTTTTAGAAATTGGATGTCCAGGGGCAGCTAGGTGGCACAGTGGATAAAGTACTGGCCCTGGATTCAGGAGGACCTGAGTTCAAATCTGGCCTCAGACACTTGACACTACTAGCTTTGTGACCCTAAACAAGTAACTTAACCCTCATTGCCCCCAAAAAAAAGAAAAGAAAGGGGATTGATGCCCATCAGTTGGGTAATGCTAGGTGGCACCGTGGATAGAACACTGAGCCTGGAGTCAGGAAGACTCATCTTCCTGATCTTCAATCTGGCTTCACACACTAGTTGTGTGACACTGGGCCAGTCACTTAACCCTATTTGCTCATCTATAAAATGAGATGGAGAAAGTAATAGCAAACCCCTCTAATATCTTTGCCAAGAAAACCTCAAATGGAGTCAAGAAGAGTTGGGCACAATTGAAAATGATGCAACAATAACAAAAACAAACTGTGGTATATGAATACAATAGAACATTGCCATATTATAAAAATGTTGAATGGCTAATATGGAAATGTGTTTTGCATGAATTCACATGTATAATTCATATGTTGTTTTCCTTCTCTGTGGTTCAGGAAGGAGGTAGAGGAAAAGAAAGAATTAGGAACTCAAAAACTTTGTAAAAACATTTAAAATAATTAAGAAAAATGTTGAATATGAAGAATTCAAATAAATTTGGTGTGAACTGAAGCAGAATGAAGAAAAATAATATACAGTTCCTATAATAATGTAAAAGTAAACCATATAAGGACAGCATAAGTTAGATCAATGGCAGCCTCCACATCAGTGGTCTAGTGAAGGCACGCATGTCCTACCTCTTGGTATAGGTACAGAAAGTAGCCTCTATACCTCCAAGTATCATTTCGTTGGTTTGCTTTACTTTACTACAGATCTTTGTTCTAAGAAAGAGTTTTATTGGTGATCAGATTGCTAGAAAATCAAATTGATATTTATAAACAGCATCAATAAAATATTTTAAAAGAAAAATAATCATGTAGTTAGTATAAATTAACACATGGCCAAATCCTGCTCTCACAAATGGGTGAGTTTCCAATACATATTGCTGGATATGTGACTTCTAGTTCACTAGTTGGCCTGTTTGACTCTGTAACACCTTATATGAATAAGTACATGGAGAGTAATCCTCAAAAACTTTGTTAGAATGTAGCTTTCAAAGTGATTAATAGCATAGAAATAGCCTACGCTCTTGTATTTTAAAAAGTATGTGACAAGCAATTCATAATCCATTCTACAATGGCTTTTAACTCTATTGAAATGCATTCTGAACATTTCACAGCATATACACCCTATTATTAGGTACTTTTTGTGCCTTCTGAAACACTTCACATATCCCCTCACTCTTCTGCATAATCTACTTTATGGAGTGGGTGGCATGGATTAGCATTACTCATTTACATGTAGAAAAAATTATGGCCAAAGATTAATGATGTATTCTTTAGAGGAAGAACAAATTAGAGATTCAAATATACTCTTCTAACACAGGGCTTCTTAAACTTTTTCTACTCACAAGCCCTTTTCACCTGAGAAATTCTTACACAATCCCAGATATATAGGTATATAAAAAAGCTATAACCTTTTACTTGTTGCCATTTTTTTGCTGTCCCCACATTCCATATAGGGGCGTGGCCCATAGTTTAAGAAACTTTGTTCTAACTTGTATAAGAAGAAATGTTAAATTCAGTTCTATAACCAAGATCTGGGCAATCCTGTTGTGAACTCTTCTCTATCCAGATGCATCTTATTTCCCCCTATATTTTACTCTATGTCCTAAAGCAAGTTCTCTTGAAGTGGGAAAGCATTGTTCCCAACTGGACTATGTTAGTGTTTCTTTTTAAGCCTTTTATGTGAGAAAAAGCCTCTCTAGGGGCATTTTGAAGTCCAATTATGGGCATAGATTTCCTTTTTCAAATATGCCTAAATATGTACATATATTAGATATGCATGTTCAAATAATTCTATTCAAATAATTAAATGTCAATTTGATAAACAAGTCACTGTACTATATGCTAGGAATATAAATTCATAGTCAAAATGGTAGCAATGAAAATAATAGTAGAAATTGTCTCCAGGGTTTGTTAAACTTTCATGCACTCATTTGGCAGTCTGATGAAAGCTATGGATCTCATCTCAAAAGAATGTTTTTAAAGCATAAAATAAAATACATAGGATTACAAAGGAGGCAAACTAGACTGAAACACAGTAAATGAAATATTTAAAAAGATGATGATTTTAGGATTACAAATCCAGAATCTCTGATCTAGTTCAACCATCTTTTTTTAATTGATAAGGAAACCAATGATTCCCTAATCTAGAAGTGGAGCTAAAACATACATCCAAATAACTATAATACAAATTCAAATGTCTTCTTTTCTGTAATCAGTCAATTGGAACTGGCAAGAAAATTAGGTAATGGAAGTAAAGCTACTCCTTAGCATGACTAGCACTATCATTTTAGAAACTTGTTATAATGCCTTGAAAAACTAGTCAAGGTGACAGAAAAAATCATATGCAATATTGATAGGATCATGGATCTAGAGCTAGATGGGACCTCTAAGAAACTCTAGTCCATCTTCTTCAGTTGGAAGATGAAGAAAAGGAATCCTAGAAAAACACTTACTTGTCCAAGGTCATAATTTAAATGCTGTGCCAATGTGCAATTTGCTACTCTACCAGAACATGGGATGTAAAAGCAAGATAGCTAATATGTGGTCTTTTGTACTTTCATGTATGACACCCTGGAAAAAGAAAAAAATGAAATGGGGTAGATTGTCTCACTACCAAAATTCTGAAATATTTTATTCATTTATTTATTTATTTTGGGGTTCTCTCCTACTTGATAGTAGATTAGCCCGGGCCCCCACTTATGTACTTCATGTACTTCCCTATTTCTTACCCCAGTTACCCAGAACCCTTTACTCAGACCTGTTTTCCATGGATAGAGCTCTATTCTCTGAATTGTGTGCACAATAAAATTTATTTATCCTGTCCCCTACTTTCATTTGGCTAATCTGTTCTGATGTGTTAGTGCATACTAATAAGTGAACATGCTGCCCTTCCAAGGTAATATACTTTTTTTTTTTATTAAGGGCCTCTTGGAAATACTTGGAGATACAAAATGATCCATAAAAGACAGCTGTAGTGTAATGGAAAGGGCCTTTTATTGGAATCAGAGGGCCTAGGCTGTCATCTTAGTCCTGCTACATGCTACCTGAACTTGTCAAAGGCACTTCACATCTGTGGACATCTGTAAAGTGGCAGGTTTAGAATGACCTATTTCTGAGTTTCCTATCAATTCTAAATCCTATGTCAGCTCCTGGGATCATTGTAAATATGATTCTTTTTCAAGTGTTCAGGAAGAGAAATATGTTTTGCTGTTATTAAAAAGAAACTGTAACCAGGCACAAGAAGATTGTTGTTAAACCAATAAATATTAGGTTGGACAGGAATTGATATTTCATACTTCAAATTTGTTTCCAAAATTCCTTCTAGTGTGTATGTGTGACAGGAGGTTGTTTTCTCAAATGACAGAGGTTTCTCTTTTCTTTTATCCTAAATGTTGCTAGTTTTAAGGGAGTAGCTTTAACCATAATGTTTATTCTGCTTTTAATAAATGTATTAGGAAATATGGTTAAAATCCTTCAGTTTCAAAAAGAAGAAAGCAATCTTTTGGGAAGGACAGAGAATGTTGGTTCTCTGAAACAGACAGAGCGACAGAGACAGACACAGAGACAGAACGAGAGAGAGAGAGAGAGAGAGAGAGAGAGAGAGAGAGAGAGAGAGAGAGAGAGAGAGAGAGAGAGAAGGAGGTGGTACAAAAAGTATATCTATTGAAAATCTGAAAATCTCTATGTTCAATCTTCTTAGATTCTGAATTTTGTAAAATGTGCTATGTTTTAGAGTTCAATCCCTAGACAATTTGTTTCAACAGTAGGGCTATGGAGAAGCATCACCTCTAGCTCACTCCCACATACAAACATGTGAATTCAATTCTCAGATATTAATTCAAGAAACTTTATAATGCCTATATTGTTCAGAATAATACTCCAGGATGTGTGGGAGATACGAAGTTTAGATAAGATTCCATTTCTATTTTTGGGAAATTTATCCACGTCTATTGTACAATAGCTCTCATATGATATAATTCCAATGATACCTGTTTACTGCAGGGTAGAGGTGAGTCCAGCCAATGCATACACTCTACATATTTTATATCTTCTTTTGACTTTATCAAGTTTTTCTGCAGCTAGAAGGGTTTCCTATAATTTCATGGGATATATCCAGACAACAAGGAAAAATTTAATCAATATAAGTAGTTAATCTCTCAGGTGCCCATATTGTTGCTTCTTTTACATGGCATAAAACCTCCAGTAAAATGAAATGAAAAACAAGTGTGAGGAGACAAAAGAAACATATCTCTTTCCCAATAGCCAATCTGATAGGTGTCAGGTGGTACCTCAGAGTTGTTTTAGTTTGCATTTCTCTAATCAATAGTGAGTTAGAGCATTTTTTTCATATGGCAATAGATAGCTTTGATTTCTTCATCTGAATAATATCCTTTGTTAATATCCTTTGACCATTTCTCAATTGGGGAATGATTTGCATTCTTATAAATTTGATTTAATCTCCTATATATTTTAGAAATGAGGCCTTTATCAGAAATACTGGGTGTAAAAATTGTTTCCCAGCTTTCTGCCTCTCTTCTAATTTTGGCTGCATTGCTTCTGTTGTACAAGACATTTTTAATTTAACATAATTAAAATCATCCATTTTGCATTTCGTAATATTCTCTATCTCTTGTTTGGATATAAATTGTTTTCTTCTCCATATATCTGAGAAAAAAAACTACTCCTTCTTCTCCTAATTTACCTATGGTATCACCCTTTATGTCTAAATCATGTACCCATTTTGACCTTATTTTGGTATACATTGTAAGATGTTGGTCTATGTCTAGTTTCTGCCATACTGACTACCTGTTTTCCCAACAGTTTTTGTCAAATACTCAGTTCATATACCAGAAACTGGAGTCTTCAGGTTTATTAAATAGTAGATTACAATAGTCATTTACTACTTACTGTGTCTCATGTGCCTAACCTCTTCCATTGATCCACCACTCTATTTCTTAGCCAGTACCAAATAGTTTTGATGAGTGCTGTCTTATAGTCCACCTTTCTTTTAAATTAATTAATTCTAATATAAATAACCAAATAGGTTCAATACAATTCAAGTTTACAATATTTTATTTGGGGAAATATGGATTTGCTCAGGCTATAACTAAGATTGCATAATTTAATGGGCAGAAGTGTATGGGCCTAGATGTATATTCACTTCTTTATTCCTCTAACTTTCTTCTTTTTTTTTATCAAGACCACTGCAAGTACTTTTTTCCAGTCCATATCACACCAAAACCCACCTTTTTGCTTCATTCATTGGAATGAAAGATCCTTGAGGTAAAAGAGTGTCTTTTTTTGAGGGAGGGAGGCCTCGTAATTGTATCCCAACACATAGGACAGTGCTTGGATCATAGACAGTACATTATAAATGCTTGTTGGCTTGATGACTACAATAAAGAGGCAGCATGTTGTAACAAAAAGCATCCAAAATTTGGCTTGATTTGGAGATTTCAGTGGAACTGGAGACTTTGGACTAGTCCGATACCCTTTCTAAAGTTCATTTGTCCCACCTGTGAAATGACAGGACTGGATTAATTAAGTGTAAGAGTTGTTCTGACTCACAAGGTATGATTATATGAATTCACATGATCACTAAATGAAAAACGCCTATAGCCCAGAGGGAAAAAGTCTTAAGGTTTTTATGCTAAGCTAAATACTTGTACACTACTACTTTAATACTACACTGCTAAAGCATAACCAATGTGAATCTCTTTGCTTGCCATTGCATGTATATTGTCTCCTTCAGGCAATGCATAAACAATTGTTTACACTTTTTTTAGTAGGATAGTATTATGAAGTTTTTTTCTTATAACTGTGTAAAAATGCTGAGTATTACAATGAAGTCATTTTGCTTAATTGTTTTATTTTGTTACAAGACCTCTCATAGTGTGAGAGTAATCTGCAAATGTTTCTAATGTTAAAACAAAGCACATCAATAAAACATTTTAAAGAGATTCTCATGCATTTCTCTTGAATCTCCCAAATTACCTGCAGGAAGGATACTCTCATCATTTCATATAATGTGTATGTATCATACATAGCATTATTCACCTTTTGAAGGACATGGCATAAAGAAAAGAGTGACAAAGAGAAAACAATACAAAGACAATAATCCAATATAATAGCTGTGAGTAACTAAATGGCAACTGAATTGGATTGGAGTCACATTAATTATCTATCCATGATATACCCTCTCTCCATGAAATGGATATAAGGATTGCTTTCATTTTAAGGGTCATTTCCATATTCTTTATTTTAAGACTTTGCAGAAATTTAATTCAATTTATTTCAATTTAATTCCAGCATTTTTCATGCCATTGCATGTTTATGCTCAATATGTTAAAAGACAAGTAAATTTTCTAACTCAGAAGGATGGAATAAAAGTCCAATTAACTATGTGTTTGTGTATAATTAAATTTTTTGGAATGAAGATAGCTATTTGGTAGGAAGTGTTTTTTAATAAAGTATTTAAATTCAATCCATCCATTTATTCTGTCTTATCTCTGATCTTAAGATAAATTAAAAGTATAGTTTTTCATGGTCAAGGGGAGGGAGACTAGAAAAATAATGATCTTGAAATATTCATGACAACCTCTTTGACATTTAAGAGACTTAGAGTAATAAACTCTTTGTGCCCAAGTTCTTATTTTACTACATAAGTGAATTCTAACAAAATTATACTTTTCCAAATAACAATTTTCTTTCAGATGTGTTCCCTCAATTAACATTTACATTAATATCCATTATAAAACAAGACATGTCCCCATACATCTCCAACAAACTTGTTTCTTAGAAAGAAAATACTGCGTGATGGCATAGTAGGAATGGTAGAATGCCACTGGGTAAAACTGTAGGTGGTTGTAGTATATTCCTACTTAGCACCATTTTTCTAATTTCAGGATCTCACATTTGCATAGGGGGATAGCATGTCATAGTGGATAGGAGATGGGATTTAGAGTGAGGAAGACTGAGGTTCAATTTCTACCTCTGATAAATATTGGTCATGTGATCCAGGATAAGTCATTTAAGCTCTTGGTGCTCACCCATAAGTTGCTTTGTAGTCAGAGCCATAGGAAATAACTGTCATGGACAAAACTACAACCACAAAACAAAGCAAAACAAAAAAAATCCCTCCCCTTAGGCTAAAGATCACTCTCATCTAGCTTTCTACCATGGGAAACTGCATCTTGTCTGAAAGTTTCTAGAAAGAAAATAAAAGTTATATATGGTTGATATACTAAGGGATACCTATATACATATATGATAAAGGTTTATATATAATATGCAAATCTTTACATAAAATATATAAAACAATTATAAAGGTTCTAAATATAAATATTTATATAAAATATAAAATATTTTAATTTTATATATAACCATATTTTTATAAATATATAAAATTCTCTCTCTCTACATACACCCATACCCCCACAAAACCAAAAAAAGGATTTTTAAAAATCTGTAAATACTTAATATATTAATCATAAACAATTTTAATTTGCTTTCTAGAAACCTGCTGATGGGAAGCTGAATAATACACACAAATTTGTACGTGCACACACATATGTATATTCTTCACAAATCCTGTAGTGGTACAGAACAGAAACCCTCAAATCCCAAGTGAAATATAAAGAGACAATCACAGATTTAAGAATTCAGACATACTGGGTATGGGATGTCAGTTTATAACTATATTGGCCTTTGGGAAGGTCAGACTTGACTGAGTCATTCCTGGGTGAAAAATCCCCTAAAAATTTAATATGATCCCAAATTAAATATGGATGTTTGGTGCTAAATTGGGCTATAGTAAACCCATGTTTATAGTGTCTCCCAGACACGAACCTAGAACAATTCAGTCCTCCAAAATGTTAGCCACATGTGACCAAAAAAATGTCCATCCAGTGTTGGAAGCCATACATAAATATACATTTGATACGAAAGAATGACTAAATGTCAGAACTGGGACCTTTAGAATTCATTGAGCCTAACAACTTCATTTTATTGATAACAAAACTGAAGCCCACAGAGTTTTAGAAACACATAGATTTACAGGATTGAGAGCCAGAAGGAGACTTAGTGGTAATTTAGTCCTAGTGCAATTTTTTAGATAATAAAACTAAACCTGAGGATGATAAAGTAATTTAGCAAAGTTTCTGGTAGTGGTAAGTAAGTAGTAAAACTATGACTTTCACCCAGGTCTTCTGTTAAGCCCAGTATCTTTCCCTCTTCTTGACAGTTCTTTCCCATCATCCTTTCCTTACTGATAAAAGTGTAGGAAAAGGAGGGAGGGTAGAGATTATTGTTTTGTTAACATGTACATAAAGTTTTTTTTTTCCATTGTAAACTTCGAAGGCATTGCTAGTAACAGCGGCAACATTAAGGTGTTTCCTTCAAAAGTAGGCAGAAAATTGAGTAGAATAAGAGGGATTTCCATTTATCACAATTAAAGTAGTGAACTGTGAGGCAGAAGCTTCTTAGAAATGTGAACTCGAAGAAAGTCTAAAATGTAGACATAGGTTTTGAATAAGGGGAGGCAGCCTGCCCAGAAACTTTACAGAGAGTAGGCTCAAATTTCCAACAGAAGATGTCACTTAGAAACATGGCCAGCCACAAGACCTTTAGGAAAAATGTGTCCTGGATAAAAGGGGTAGAGAAGCAAAGCTTAGCATGAAGGACAGGACCATTCATAGTAACTGGCTGGTGTATTTCCCTCTACAAATCAAACAAGACAGAGGAAAATGTCAAATGTATTAGAACTTACAAAGGCTGGAACCATAGAAACCTGGGTGAAAAAGGCAACTTCAAAGTCAGAGCAGGATTTGTTGAAGGCCAGGGAAAGTATATTTAGGTGCCATATTGGGAAATATCTGTCTGGAACTGAATAGCCTAGCTTTGAGGCTTGTGGATAGAGGAAAGATAGGAGAATTAGAGGGCCATATCATCCTAATTTCTAATTGTTCTGCTTTAATATACAATGTTAATCAACAAACATATACATGCACATTTGCACACAGACTCCTCTCTGTTCAATATTGTTATTGTTGTTCAGTCATTTTAGTCATGTCTGACTCTTTGTGACTCCATTTGGGTTTTTATTGGCAAATATACTGGAGTGGTTTGCCATTTCCTTGTCTAGCTCATTTTACATATCAGGAAACTGAGGCAAACAGTTAATTGGCTTGCCCAGAGTCACACAGCTGGTGTCTGAGACCAAATTTTAACTCAGGAAGATGATTCTTCCTGACTCCAGGCCTGGCACTCTATCTACTACACCAACTAGCTGACTCTTGCACGATCTATCTCCTAGTTAACTTTAATTGGCAATGTCCAATGGATAGTGTTTGTTGAAGTGAATTAAATTGGTTAACAGAGCTATGTTTTGCTAAAAAAAAAAAAAGTCACATTGATGGACCACATTTGTGGTTTCCCACAGAAGAAACATGAGATGTGATTATAATGTAACCAGTCTGATTTTTGGTGGGGTGGGCCTCATTACCTCACAGACACACCTTATACAATATGCTAAAGTTGAAAGTGTGGTTTGAAACTTTCAAACTTTCCTTCAGAAAAAGAAAAAGGTAGCATTTAGTAGAAAGATTTCCAACTTAAAGCAATAAAAAATAATAATTACCCTTGAAATATAATGTTGATGTTTCCTCAGAGTTTGCTTAAAAAATAGGTATTCCTATTTATGCTACATGAATTACCTGTTGCTGAATCAACATGGCTGTATGAGAGTTTTTACAGCACTGGAGAACATCTTTCTCTTTAGTGGTATCCTAACTCAGTAATTAGGCTGCCAGTTGTAACTTCTTCCACTGCCTTCTAAACACAATGCATCAACAGATTTAGATAGCACATCAGCCACTTATCTACACAAAAGGCACTTTTCCCACAGAAAAAGTCACTTTTGGTAAGTATCTGAAAAGGTATAATTAGCAGCCATTAGTATTACCAAAAATAAAAAAAAAGTCTTGCAAATGATGTTCATTTAGGGTTTCCAGAACCCGTTCACTTAGGGTAAAAATATCTGGCAGGAACCAAAAGAAAAACACATCCACCATGAAGTTTCCTTTCTGTGCAATGCATTTCTCATTCTGGTCATGGAAAAAGGCTGTCCTTTTACAAAAGTAATTTGTTCTGGTTTGCAAGCTTGAACCCAAAAACTAGTCTACTGGGGAAGCATGCGACCCTTGTAGCACAGTGATCCATTGTGCGTTACTCAATGTTTCACTGGCCGTCAAGCCTATGTGAGCAAGGAAAATATTGGTTCTTTTGCCTTCCCAGTGTTGACAATGAGAAGTTGGGGCAACAAGTCTCAGAACTATGGCCAATGTGTTGATTTGCAGAGGGCAAAAGGAATACAAATAAAGGCAGCAACAGTTTCCCCTCACATCCAATCCAACACATACAGAGAATCTTATTAATCTTAAGAGCAGTTTACATTGACAGCAGACTTCACAGTTACAAAGTGCTTTGCATACATTCCTTCATGTATTCCTGACCACAACTTGTTAAAACAAGCAGATCAAATATATTTTTGTCTTCATTTTTAACCCAAGGAAAATGGAAGCAAAACGAAATGAAAATGATTTGGCTAAAATTGTGTATCTTGCTAGTAGAAGAGCTGGGACAGAAACTCAAGATTTCTAACTTAATTGAGTACCTTTTCTATTGTGATAGCCAGAAGAAACCTTCAGGGGAATCTTGATGCAACCTGCTCATTGAGAAATTGAATAAAATGAGGCCCAAGGAGTTTGGAGGATTTATCTAAGGTTGGACTGAGAGTTAATGGCAGTCAGGATAAGAAGCTGAGGCTGCAGGCTACGGTGTCTTCCACATTGTGTTTAATAAATGTTTATTGAACTGAATGTTAGTTTAGTGATTTCTCCCTTTTATACAACGAACTTTGGTAAATTAAAATATGGTAAACAAATTATTCTATTGCTCAGAATAACATCATAGCCGACAATGTAGCAACTTTAAAGTTTGTTAGACACTTTACATACGTTATCTCATTTGAGTCTGATGATAACAACAATTGTAATAATAATTAGAATTTATATCATGCTTTAAGGTTTGCAAAATGCTTTACAAATATTGTCTCACTTGATCTTCACAGCACACCTGGGAGCTAGATGCCCTAACCACTGTGCCTCCCAGCTACCTCATGTCAAACCTGGGAGGAACACTACATATATTATTATCACACCCATTTTACATTGTTTGTCCTTCATTCTCAAAGGGAACTGTGGCATCAGGGAAATGATGTCATCACTTGGAGTGAATTCGATTTAAGTGAGGCAGGGCTGTACAGAGTCATTAGCCTCACTCTCCTCCAGAGCCATCTGGGTCCAATGGAAAGATTTAGATCAGGATGACTAGAGATGGAGACACCCTGGTTTAAATATCTAGTATGAAAGCTTATAATCAAATATATATCTTGATTCAAGCACCCTCCTTTCCCACACTGCCTCTTCAGTCTAGTCCTTTGGCACGAATTCCTATAGCATTCTGTGTTGGAAATTTAACAAGCATCAAATGCTACCTGCATAACCTTGAACATGTAATTTAACTTCTTAGTGCTTCAGTTCCTCATCTATAAAATGAGAGAGATTGAGTAAATTACCTCCAAGTTCACTTTGAACTTTAAATCTATAATATATGATTCAATGATATTAATGTATTTTAATAGTCTATAATTTTAAAATCACTTTTGCTAAATATCTGAAGAGCTATAATTATAATTATAACAATAATCAATAATAATTGATTGAAAGTCAAAAGTAAGAAAATTGCTTTGATAGGCAGAAAAAATGCAGTCATGTATAGAAAGAAAAAAAAATATCCATCTAGAATTGTGATGTCAAATCAAAATAGAAATCTGGCCACTAATCTATACATAAGGATCCCTGAGGGACACATATTGACTTAGTTAGGAGGGTTGTGGGAGGGCTCGTGAGACCCACATGCAGTATATTTGATAGGGAGCATATCTAAAGCAAAAAGAAAAAAACGGAGAATAAGAGAAAAAAATGAATATTTTGAAGCAAAACTTTGATTTTTAAGCTCTATTAGCTTAAAACTTCTCTAAGAGTTTTAGTACACACTGTATAAATTTATATATACTATCTTTTTTTTGTGGGGCAATTGGGGTTAAGTGACTTGCCCAGGGTCACTCAGCTAGTAAGTATTGTGTCTGAGCCCAGATTTGAACTCACGTCCTCCTGAATCCAGGGCCGGTGCTCTATTCACTGTGACACCTAGCTGCCCCCACACTGTATAAATTTTAGGTCCTATAGGGCACATGGGGAAGAAGTCAAACAAATTAACTTTGATAACATTATCTAGCAAATGAAAATTGTCAGATAGTTTTTGTGCCAGCTTTTTTGTTATATCTATAGCAAAGTATTGCATGTCTTAATGATGAATTCTGTTGTGGTGGCTTTATCAAGTAAATTTTAACTATAACTTGCATTTCAATCTAGAATTCATAACTATTACAAAGAGCTTAGTAGGTGATATAAACTAAGAAAAATTACTAGAAGTTGATGAGCAAAGAATTGTCAGTTTTAGAGCTAAAGGTTAATACTTAGATTAGATGGACTCACTGAATATAGCTATATATATGTATATATACATACATACATATTTACATATATACATACATGAGTACATAGATAAGATGTTAAGACACAGTAATCTAGCCATGTGTAATTTTCCTTTTTATAATTAGCAATAATTCACCTGAGAACTGAGAGAATAACAATCTAGTTTGCTTATAAACCAATACTTTCCCTTTAGTGGATTTATTATTCTATAAAACAAGCCAAAGAATTAAGACTGGCCATAGAAAAAACCACTATGACTCACACAGAAAGGACTATTTGAATCTAAATTTATTTCCTTTTAATTTTCTACCTACAAATACTCTTTTCATTGGTTCTATTGTACATATGGTTTTTGCTTTGAAAAAAAAAACTTGCTTTAAAAAAATTGCTACTCCCCATCCATTCCCTTCACCCTTCAATTATTACATAAAGGATTAAGCAAAGGTTTAAAAACCTTCATGACATCTAGGTATTTGCTAACATTAAAATTATTCTCCATTCTTAGGTACAGCCTTTCAGTTTATAATTACAAGTCAATCACTAGTTATATAGCATTTCTATGGCTTTCAAGTTACCAAGGTTTCTGTCAAAACATACCTAGCATGAATCATTCCATTTCAGTTCTTTCATGGACCTGTTGTTTGGCCAGGGAATACAAACTCCTTGAGGAAAGGAATTATCAAAGATGAAGTTCTGTTGTCCTGAAATATTAATGTTTCTTCAGTTCTAACTTCTTGAAAGTAGGATATGCTTCATGATTACAGTTTTCACAATATTCTATATATTTATCTGTAAAGGTAGCTATCTACTGCTATATAAAACATCCACATAAGTTCAAATCAAATAAGTGGAGCTTGTAGTAACTCTGTAAAAAGCAAGGCAGAAGACTGGTGAAAGGAAACCTTGAAAAAGAATTTTAATTTCATAAGAACTCTGATGCAAATTAAATGGTTTTCTATATCAGAGTTTATTATTGTGAGCAAAGGGAGAATAAATTAATTACCTAACTGACCAAAAATATCTAAAAAAGATCTGAGGAATGTGTGAGGAGTTTGGCTGAAGTTTGATATGGCCCCTTTTCCTCCTTGTAAAATAAAATTATTGCATGACAGCTATCTCTAGTGGGTACTGGTAGACACATCTCCTCTGAGCTTTGAGGCCAATAGGAGGGAAAAACCCTGACTCCCACCCCAGTCCCATACCTTGTGATTTCCCTTAGTGTTCTTTACTCTTTCTGCTCTATGCCATAGGAAAGAAGCTGGGACAACTGAGGGAAGTGGCTATCAGCAATAGCTTCAGGAAATAGCCCTGGCATTGGTACCAGTTACTAGCTCACTTGGGGACTGCCTCAAGAAGCAAATAAAAGAAAGGAAAAACTAAACATCTCCATAGGTGCTCATTTGGCTGGTTTTTCTACTGAGGCTTCCTCATGAAGAAGCAGGATATCTGGGGTATCTTTCGTTTCCGGTAGGCTTTCTCTGTACCCAGGGTCTGGTGATTGAGCTATGTTGAATGCTTGACAAGGTCTTGATGTTAACAGTTTTATGGGAGAACTCAGTATTGCAAGCCAATGAAAAAATAGCAAGCCCACAGTCCCTAGCTCAGTGCGCACTGATTAGGAAAAGCAGCAGCTACACTCCCTTTCACCCTTGTGCCCATATATGTGGGGATGTATTAAGTAAAATATTTTATGAGAATGGGTCAAAATATTTTCCATTAAATATTTAAGCTCTGCAGATGTTAGAGCCAGACCCATAAGGTAAAATTCCTGAGCTTGGAAAGACATATGTACAATGGGTTTTCTGAGAAGAAATTTCTCCACTGTAAAAAAAAAAAATGAAACAAGCATTTATTAAGCATTTTCTAGGTATTGTGATAAGTACCTTATAAACATTCTCATTTGATCCTCACAATAATCCTGGAGGACAGGTGCTATCACTAACTCCATTTTACAGATGAGGAAATTGAAGCAAAGTGAGGTTAAGTGTCTTTCCCAGGAACACACAGCTAGTAAGTGCCACAGGCTAGATTTGAATTCAGGTCTTCCTGACTCCAGGCCCAGCACTCTGTCCACTCCAATTCCTTGCTGTAGTAAACCCTTCCCTGGTAAACCCATCGTGTAGAAGGCTATGCGAGTTTGTATGTCTCTATACTTCATTATGAAACTATACCTATTTCCGTTAAGATGTTTGAAAGCCTGCATAAACATTACTTACAAAAAACACCAAATAATTTCACAATGAAAAGTGTGTCACATTGTCAAGGATAGTTATGTCTTTGGTTACATTGTCTGAGAACTTAACTCATCTCTCAAATGTTCCTATAACAAAGGTAACAAATTTTTTTGGAATCAAAGACTCTCAGCTTCCAACACTGCCAGTCTCTATGTTATATATTAAAAATGAAATGTTGAATTAATGATTTGCTTCATTAATTTCATTCAACAATTTAGGTTTTGAAACATTCTTTTGGTGGCAGGTTTTTTTTTCTACCCTGTCCAGAATTTCTCATTTATGGTTTTCTTGGCAAATATACTGGAATGGTTTGCCATTTCTTTCTCTAGTTCATTTTACAGATGGGGAAACTGAGGCAAACAGGGTTAAGTGGCTTGTCAAGGGTCACATAATTAGTGTCTGAGGATGAATGAATGTTCATAATTATCTCATAGTAAAATTATTCCATTTTATGTTAATTTTTCCTATAAATGCAGTCTAAGTACCTTTGATATTTCATTTGTAGAACTGTTGCATATTTAAAATGTTATTTTAAAAGTACATTTTTGTCCTTTTCAAGTAGAAAGACCTATTTCAACATCTGAAATAATTTAAAAGACTCCATGTAGAACACAATAAATTTTAAAAAATTAAAAACTAAGTTGGAAGGCAGTGACTGACATTCAGTACATGTCTCAAAGTGTTTATCTACAATGGTAGCATTTGGAGCATTCTGAATAAAATTCTCTAACCATATAGAATAGTATTCATGCTGGAGACAGTTATTGACTTTGTACATTAAGTGGGAAAGTAAGTTTTATTTTAAAAGTGTGAGTTGAGACTGCTTGGTTGTACACAAAACTATTAAAGTTGGTGATATTTAAAAAATAAAAAAATTAAAATTTTAGTGATCATGATCAGTGTGCAGAGTTTACATGAATAATTCATAATTGCCCACCCCCAATCCCTCTAAATTAAAAGTTTTTAAAGTAATTTACTTATGGACCATTTATAAGAAGCCTTGCCTGATTTCCAGAGTCCCTGGTACTCAGCAGGTGCTTACACAGGCTAATTGACTGACACTGACTGACTGATCCCTCCTTAAAATTTCCTATTTGGATTTCTCTGTTTCCATGTTATATGGTTAAATGGTCCCTGCTCTTCAAAGGCAGGGGCCATTTTAAAAAATGTCTTTCTGTCCTCAGTGTGTAGATTAGTGTCTTTCTCATAAATGTCTTGAGTTGGGTTCTTCCTTGGTCATTTTCCTGAAACATATCCCAATTCTACAGCTCTCTTTCATTAAAAAAAATAGTGCATGCAAACCAACTTTTTGGAGTTGGTTGGAAAACAAGTCAACAACTTATACTATTCTTAGTCTATCAGGGAATGAATCTCATATGACCTACTTACCAATACTCTCTCCAAGCAGTTTCCCTTAACACAAATATAATCATTAATTTTGTTTAGTGTTTTAATTCTTTTGACAAAAGTCCTACATGTAAGAATATATCCATCAAAATGACTTTCTAAAGCTCTTATTACAGTTCTGTGTACAAATTTGGGTTTAATAAGTACTATTGATAGTACTTTTTAACAAAAAAAATATTGCTTCAAAATAATAAAGTGTTTGGTTGTGGGTTCTTTTTTATTCTGCACACACATTCAAAATTCTAGATATACTGAAGCAGAAATTCATTTCTACAAGTGCACTCAACCACATAAGCACCATATTTATTCTTCCTTGGTATTCAATCTTCTCAGTGATAAAACTTTCAAAAGATATAGTTCAGCAGTTTGGTGTACATATAATTTCCTTCTCTTCATTTAGTGGAAAATTAATGTACCCTCCATAGGGATCATCCAATAACACTGCAATCTATAATTGGGAAGTTTCCATATTTTATTATAGTTTGTCCTTCCATCCAAGAATTATCCAACCATAAGAATGGCATTTCAAAAAGTATTTAAGTGCAGTGGATAAAGCACCAGCCCTGGATTCAGAAGGACCTGGATTCAAATCCGGCCTCAGACACTTGACACTAGCTGTGTGACCCTGGGCAAGTCACTTAACCCTCATTGCCCCACAAAAAAAGTACTTAACACAGATAAGCTTTTTCCAAAACAATTCCCTTTATCTTCTTTAATAAATCTGATAGAGTGAGGCTTCTCACAAGATTCACTGTTAAAACTGGGGTGTACTTGTAGAGAGAAAGTAAGGGGGTGGCTCATATGATTCAAACTGGCTTTTCTTCAGTAAAGAACAACAATAACTAGGAAGTATTTTATGCCTTTATGAAAACATTAAAAATATTCATACATTACTGATAATAAGAGGTAGCTGAAGGAACATGAATGACTTAACAATGAAAGCACTTGAAAACTTTTTAAGTCATTGAAAGTATCAAGCATAAGTCAGGAAAACAATGCACTGCCATTTTTACATGCCTGAATCCTTGTCAGTGGGACATGTTCTTCAAACTTATTTCTATTTTCCCAGAATTTATGCTAGTTTTGTGCTTTTTCTATTCTCCTTCATCCTCCTTATCAAGGGATATGTAAAGGGAGTAAGAAAAATACTTTTGGCCTTAGAACAAAAAGCTATATTGGGGTAGATAACCAAGATTTGGCTACTCTAGCAAACCAAGCTAGTTAGCCCCCAGACTACCCCACAAAACTGTTTTTGAAGAATAACATAGAATCATAAAGATAAGAATGGACCCAGGTGGTCATTAACCACAATCTATCATGTTATACATAATGGTAACAAAAGACTGCAGATGCTAAATAATTTTCCTGAATTCACACAGCTAGTTTGTAGCAAAACTAGGATTTAATTTTTTGTTATAACTCTTAATCTACCAGATTTAAGTAAAAGTTATGGTTGGCCCATATCTGGAGTCATCAACAAACATTTACTAGGCACTTGTTATGTGCTAAGTGCTGGGAATGAAAAGAAAAAGCAAAAACAATCCCATTCATCAAGGAGCTCATAATCTAATGGATGATATGACACATAGACAACTATGTATAAATGAGAGAAATACAAGATAAATTGGAGATCATTTCAGAAGGAAAATGCTAGCAGAAAGGGACACTGGTGGAGGCTTCTTACAGAAAGTGGGGTTTTAACTAAGACTTGAAAAAAGCCAAGAAAACCAGGAGGCAGAAACAAGAAGAGAGAACATTCTACTTCTGGGGGACAGCCAGTGAAAACTCACAGGTGGCACTACTTTCAAGTAATTGAAAGTCTAGTGTGTTGTAAAAGCATTAGTTTTTGGATTCGATTAGGATTGTTTTTCTCAGCCTAAGAGGGCAGAATTAGGAGCAATGGATTGAAGTTTAAAAGAGGAAAAAATAAGCTTGATGCAAAACTTCCTAACAATTATAGCTCTCCAGATGCGAAATGGTGAGCCTTAGGAAATAGTGGGTTTCCCCTCAAAAGAGGTCTTCAAGAAAGGCTGAATAACAATTTATCAGATATATTAAAGAGGGAATTTTTTTCAGATATTAGTTGGCTTCATAACCAAAAAAAATCTGAAATTATTTAGGTTGTATATACACAATAACTACAGTTAAGGAAATGAAAGTGATCCTAAAAAGCAGCTTAAGCCAGATTCATTGTAATGAAAAACATGGCTTCTAGAGAACAGATGATGAAAGATGTAGTGTGATACAAAAGAAAGAGGTTGGAGTTGGAATCAGAGAACCTTTTCTAACGCTGCTTCTTAATATGTATAGGACAAATGACTTATATAAGGATATAAAATGAGGGAGTTGGATCAAAAGTCTTCTAAGATATCTTTTAGCTTCAAATATATAATCTTATGATCATGCTAGAGAGGAGGGGGACTCGAGATAGGACATTGAACACTTATCAGATGAAGCAGCCATTTTGATCAGTTATTATACAATTAAGTTTTACTTAACTATCTTTTTTACAAGGGAGGACCCAATAACTGTGGGACTATATCAGAACATGTGATGTGAAAAACAAAAGCCATTTCTTTAAAAAAAACTAAAATAAATAGCAAGGTACATCAACACAATGCCTAAATAACCAGTAAAAAGTTTAGAAATATTCAAAAAACATTGTTTTTTCAGCATGATGACAAATAACTGGATTGCCTGAATTATAACTTTTCCATAATGATGAGAGAGAGTAACTCCCTTCATAAATGCTTCCACGAACAATTTACAAAAGTGAACTGTGTGGATTTATACAACATATATATATATATATATATTGCATTGCCTAAGTTAAACTGAGAATCTTAAAAGTCCATCAAAGAGTTCACATAGATTGAAAAGAAATTAGAGGGGGGCGAAGGAAGAATAGCTTTTTCACTTACAAATCATGTTCTCAAAACATTTGTGATGTTCAGTATTTCATCTCTATTTTCCCAAACAGAAGAATTCTATCATGAGGTAGGAGGCACTTTTGCTATGTAGTTATTAGAAAGTTAAATTACAAAATTCCCTCCAGACTTTGATAATTATATGTCTGATTCTGTGGTTTGGGATTTTGTTCTAGCCTACCTACCATATGCAGAAAAGGACAGGATGCTGCAAGGAATTTGTTTCCTGTTTTGAATTGTCCTGCCCAGAGGCTAATTGTATTAATAGACTTTCTTGGGTCTAATTAGTACTTTGTATAACCTCAGCTGATTGTGACAATTTCATTTAATGTCTTCAGTGAGAAATAAATTATTAAATCCAGTCATGATAAAAGGTTTGCACTTGTAATCATAGAAGAGGAAGAGAGAATGTATTTGAGAGGTCATTAAACCCTGACCAAGCCAAGTTCAGAAGCTTCCTACCAACAATGTTGATGTCAATACTAAATTTAACCCAGGGTAGGAAATGTTTTCCTTGCCAAATGGCTTTCTGCACCTCAGCACTGTGAATTCAGACTGATGAAAGATCTCTTTGCCGTGTCTGGCTGACAAACAGGAGCAATTGATCAAACATTTAACACTGGCAACTTCAAATGTCACTTCTTACTTTCTATCACTTTAATCCTACAGGACACTTGGTAGTGAAGACTATCACTCAACAGGGTGGAAGAAAATGAGAAAACCCACACATCCACTTAGGTAAAGCAAAAATGAACACAGCACTTTGAAGGTTCGTCATGTGATGAAGAACTGGAAGTGAACCAGAGAGGATCTAGTCCAACAACCCCATTGCACAGATGAGGAAACAGGTGCAAAAGGTTCAATGACCTGCTTGAAGTCACACATTCATATAGTTAATAAGTAGAAGAGCCAGAATTCAAACATAGAGCCTCTGACTATATATGCAACTTACTTTTGTCTACATACTCTACATCTTTCATCTATTGTTAGCCATATGTACATGTGTATTATTATTACAACTATATAACAATTAATATAATTGATAAGTTACAATTATACTAATACTGATGATTAAAGATCCATATAAGTATACAAAAACAAAATAAGTTAATTCTTGTTCCAATTGCCCCCATGAATAAGAGTCTGTAGTGTATAAAACATTGTCCAGTTTATAAGCTGTATTTAAATATCTTTTCACTGAACTCTCTACCATGCCTGGAAGGTTCTTCCTCTTCATCTTTGCTTCCTAGATTCTCTGACTTTCTTCAAGACACAGTTAAAATCCCACCTTCTACTAGTTTTCCTCAATCCCCCTTGATCCTAGTACCATACCTCAGTTGATTATTTCCAATTTATCCTGTATAGATCTTGTTTACACATAGTTGTTTGCATGCGGTCTCCCCAATTAGACTGTGAACTCCTTGAGAGCAGGGACTATATTTTTGTTTCTTTCTATCCCCAGCACTTAACATAGTATTTAGCACATAGTAGGTACATGATAAATATTTATTGACCTACTTACTGACAAGATACTTAAACTCTAAATCAATATTTCAATAAAAATATTTATTAAGCCACATAATATGTCCTAGGCAATGTGCTACAGGCTAGTAGCACAAAGACAAAAATTAAATATCCCCTGCCTCTAAGGCACTTATGTTTTATTAGTAGAAACAAATGTAAACACACATGCACACACATGTATACATACATGTCTGTATACATGCAATTATATATTTATACACATATATACATACATGTAGAGAGAATTTTAAATACAAAATAATTTCTCCAGAAGAGGAAAGAGAAACAATTAAATGAAAAGATTAAAATATAATAGTTAATCTTTGAATTTCTAAAGTATTTAAACAGATACTGATTAGGCTACTTATAGTTTAAATGCAAGAAAAGTGAGTTCCAGAGAAGTAAATTAATACTGTTTACTCCATAGCTTCTCTTCCCATGTTCACTTTTTAACTCCAAGCATTTGAAGTTTTATATATGTCTATATACACATACACATATATGTATATACATGTATATAGGTGTATTCAAATATACATAGATGGTCTTTGGATGTCATATAGATATATACACACACACATACACATACACACATATATACAACTGCAAATATATATCCAAATACATATATGCACATAACAGATATATGTATATATCATATATCTATATGTATGTATCTATATGCATATGCATACCTGTATCTCTCTCTCTCTCATCTAACATCTATCTCTAGTAGCTAGCTAGATTGGTGCTTCTCTGAACATTTGACACTGTACATCAAATCTTCCTCTAGGTTTGTTCACCAAACCCTCTCCCTCCTGAGTGTTAATCTCCATCCCCCCTCCCGCCGACCCATGGTCATTATTGTTTTAATCACACTGTTCTGTTCCCCGAGTTTTCAACCTGTCTCATTACTCCTTTTCAGTTTTCTGTGGTTGTCCCCCAAGGCTCTTCCCCGACTTATTTGTCTCCTATCACTTAGTGATCTCATCAACTCCATTCGAACACTTTTACAAGTAGATCTATATATGCAGTGCCATTCCCTCTCTTGATTGCCAGTCCTGTACTACAAAATGTGTCTTGGACATTTTAAACAGGATTTCCCACAGATATCTGTCCAAAGCAGACCTAAATCTCTCTCTCTCTCTCTCTCTCTCTCTCTCTCTCTCTCTCTCTCTCTCTCTCTCTCTCTCTCTCTCTCTCATCTAACCAAATATTTCCTACAAATTCCAGGCTTTCCTATTTCTGAGGACAGTACCCTCTTTCCAGTCTCTCAGGTTTATAATCTTAGTATTATCTTGACTCCTCCCTCACCAATATTCAAATATTCGGTCAGTTGACAAATCTTGCCCTTCTGCCTCTGCAACATCTCTCAGTTTGACCTTTCCTCTCCAGTCATATAGCCACAATCTTAGTTTAGGTCTGTATCTCTTCTCATCTATGCTATTACAATAGTCTTCTAATTGTTTTCCCTGCCTCCACTCACTCTCCTCCCATCCATTGATCAGTGGGGCAAAAGTGAATTTTTTTTCCTTAAGGATAAATCTAGTCATACCACTGATCTGCTTAATGCACTTAAATGACTCCAAAAGACAATACTGCCTAGGTAGGACAATTCTTATACTATGATGCATGAACTTGATTTTTTAGTAGTTTGTTGACCATATTTCAATGTATTTGGTTTCCTTCTTAATAATTTCATTTTATTTTATTTCATACATTTCAAAACATTATTCTGAGGGGTCCATATATTCCACCAGAGTGGAAAGGGGGTCCATGTCAAAAAAAAAAACACCTGGTCAAGGGTAAAATAGAAATTTCTTTATTTAGTTGTTGAAGTCCTTCACAGGCTAACCTCAAGCTACAATTCTAGCCTCATTATATATGGCTTCTCTTCTCATGATGACCTTGCTATTGTCCATTCCCCACATCTGGAATGTACTTCCTTCATGGTAGAATCTCTTCTACCATAACTCATCTCAATCAGTGCTTCTATGTGAAGATTTTCTCTGATTCCCTCTAATTGTTCATGCTCTCCCTCCCTATACTACATTGTATTTATTCTCTATATACATATATGTATACATGCTGCTTCCTGTGATACCAGATCTTTGAAGGCAGGGATATATAGCAACAAGCTCTATTTTTTGTGGGACAATGGGGGTTAAGTGACTTGCCCAGAATCACACAGCTAGTAAGTGTCAAGTGTCTGGGGCCAGATTTGAACTCAAGTCCTCCTGAATCCAGGGCTGGCGCTTTATCCACAGTGCCACCTAGCTGCCCTGCAACAGCCTTCTAATTAGTATCTCAGTTTTCCCTCTTTCTAATATATCCTTAACCCAGATACCACCATAATTTTCCTAAAGCATGACAGTGGCTCTCTATTTCCTCTAGGATAAAATACAAAATAATTTACTTGGCTTTTAAGGATATCTGACTATGGGTAACCTTTCAAGATTGATTTCACATTATTCCTTTTTATGTACTATAATGTTCCAGTTGAATTGACATACTAGATGTTGTCTGGGTTTAGCATTATTTCTTATGCCTGGAATGCATTTCCTCTTTATCTAAGCCTCTTGGAAAGCCTAATTTTCTTCAAAGAACAAGGCCCAGTAACAACAAACACCCCCACCAGTTCTACTTCCAACGCAGCCCTCACAATTATTATCCAGGGAAACAACAACTGAGGAAGAAGAATGGCTATCTCTAGCAATTGTCATGCAATGTGCAAGCATGCCAGCCCAGATGAAATGACAGGCACCATGAGAAAGGGACAGGAGGAAGTGTGTGCCAGTCAAATCAAACCACCAGTACCGCCACCTTGATCATCATCTCCTCTCAGATCCTGAGGAAGACAGCTCAAGATTTGGAAGCCAAAAGACTGGGGAATAACAATGCTTCCAGCCTAGTGCCTGTAGCCATCATTCTGGGAATCAATCCCTGTGGACAGGCAGCCTAGCACTGCTTCAGTGTGTGCTATCACCACAGAAAAGCCACAAAGGAAAGGTCTTGCAAGTCCTTGGCACTGTTGAATAGTTTAATTTCAGAAATGGATATGATTTTATCTGTGAAAATAACATTAAAGAAGAGGAATTACCATTTGCCTTTATGCTGCATACTAAGGGACCTTTCCATTCGACTTGCATCTACAACCTTCATTATGGGTTGTCTTTCATTAATGAAATCTCTTTGAGCACAGGGATTATCTTACTTTTTCATTTGTATTCCCATCACTGTGTTTTGAACATGGTGAATTCTTTTAAAATTATTTATTTAGTATTTTATTCTTCCCTAATTACATGTAAAATAATTTTTAACATTCATTTAAAAAATTTTGGCTTCCAAATTCTTTCCCAACCCCCCATCATTGAGAAGGCAAGAGGTTTGATGTAGTTATACATGTGTCATCATGCAAAACCTTTTTCCATAATAGTCATATTGTAAAAGAAAACATAGACCCCCCCAAAAAAAACCCCTCAAAAATAAAGTTTAAAAAGTATGTTTTGGGGGCAGCTAGGTGGTGCAGTAGATAAAGCACCGGCCCTGGATTCAGGAGGACCTGAGTTCAAATCCGGCCTCAGACACTTGACACTTACTAGCTGTGTGACCCTGGGCAAGTCACTTAACCCCCATTGCCCAGCAAAAACAAAAAACAAAAACCAAAACAAAACAAAAAGTATGCTTTGATATGTATTCAAACACAATCAGTTCTTTCTCTGGGGATGAATAATATTTCTCATTCTAAGTGCTTCAGAATTATCCTGGGTCATTGTGTTGCTGAGAATAGCTGTCATTCACAGATGATCATCTTACAATATTGCTGTTACTGTGTACAAGAACATGGTAAATTCTTTTTTTTTTTTTTTTTTTTTTTTTTTTTTTAGGCAATGGGGGTTAAGTGACTTGCCCAGGGTCACACGGCTAGTAAGTGTCAAGTGTCTGAGGCCGGATTTGAACTCAGGTACTCCTGAATCCAGGGCCGGTGCTTTAACCACTGCGCCATCTAGCTGACCCGTAAATTCCTAATGAATACTTTTTTTTTTCTTTCAAATGAAAGAAAATGGATCATGGATCAAATCCCATGCTATCTCTTAAAGGAAGCCTTTACCAATGGCTCTAGTTAGTAAGAACCTCCTTCTTCAAATAATCTTGTATATACTTCTCATTCTACATATTGTGCAGCAATAGTACCATGTAAGGTCCTTGAAGGCAGGGACTATTTTTTTTATATCTCTATTGTATTGAACATTGCAGGCATTTAATAAATGGATCAGTCTTCTTATCTTGTGAATTCAGTCTATATCACTATGATAAATAGCATCACTCCCCTTCCAAACTATGTGATCCAGTCAAACTGTCTCTCTCTGATGCCCTCAGATAACACTCCATATCTAATCTCCATACCTTTTCCCTGGTTATCCTACATTCCTGGATTGCACATTGTTCTTATCTCTACCTCATGGAATCCCTCTCTTCCTTTAATACATACCTCAAATATCCCCTTCTACTTGAAGCCTTTCCTAATCCCAATGGCCAGTTTCCTCTATTTTAAACCATCTTGTATTTATTCTTTTTATGTTACATGTAATATGTAATATATAAATGTATATATATATATATATATATATATGTGTGTGTGTGTGTGTGTGTGTTGTTTATTCATTTTCAGTCATATTTGACTCTGTGAATCCATTTGGAGTTTTCTTTGTGGAGATATAGCAGTAGTTTCCCATTTTCTTCTTCAGTTCTTTTTACAGATGAAGAAACTGGGGCAAACAGGATTAAGTGACTTGCCCAAAGACACAAATATAGTAAATGTCTGAGGGAAGATTTGAACTCAGGAAGACTCATTTTCCTGACTCCAAGACTGGCACTCTATCCACTGCACCACTTAGCTGCCCTACGTGTGTGTGTGTGTATGTGTGTGTATATAAATTTTTTTAGGAATAGAGATTGTTTTATTCATTATATTTGTATCCCCCATGCCTAGCATAAAGTAGGTGTTTAAAAATAAATATTTTTAGGGGGCAGCTAAGTGGTGCAGTGGATAAAGCCTTGGATTCAGGAGGACCTGAGTTCAAAATCCAACCTCAGACACTTGACACTAGCTGTGTGACCCTGGGCAAGTCACTTAATACTTTTGCCCTGCCAAAACCAAAACAAAATAAACAAAAAAAAATATTCTTATTTGTTTATTGATAATTAGAAGTTAAATCTCAGTGTTTCTGAGAGTATCTAAGATGGTGACAGAAGGAAAACCCAACAGATCAATATCATGCAATTTCATAGTCAGAGGTTTGACCTACAAGATGAATATTTTGGATTCCCTGTTTGCTATCGCTCATCTTCACAACAAAGCTGTTACCCAGATCATTCTGCTTTCAACAATCTCACAGAATGAACATAACAGGGGGGAAACCAGACCAAACAAATATTTTTGTCTCCCCATCTGGTTTCTTAGGACTCTGTAGATGTTGGTCACTGTCTGACACACTCCTGAGAATTCTTTAATTTGGCCAACTCTTTCTGCCAGGTTACATACATGTTAGCCATGTGGTGGGATCCAGCCAGTATATTGTAGCTTATTGGGCGCTGCTTCAGATATGTAGGCCTAATCTCAATATTTTTCTTTGAAGGAAGCGAAAACCACAATTTTGGCAGGACCTACATTATCACTCTTTCAGCATAATCTACAATACAAGACATTAATATACTATTACTCATATAAAAGATAAGTCCACTGCTCTAGTGCTGTAGGGGCAATGAAAAGAACACTGGTTTAGGAGCCAGCAAATCAGAGTCTAATGTCAGGTCTGCCAACTCCTGAATAGCAAGGTCGTCCTCACAATCTTTTTCATTCTCATTTTCCTCACTTGAAGAGTGAAGGGACTGGACGACACAATCTCTTAGACCACTTCCGGGTCTGACGTTTGGTAATTCTACAGCTGTGAAAAACCTTACTGTCAACAAATAATCCTACTGTGCTTTTTCTCCAGGGTATTCTGAGAATCCCCTGTGACTTATTTAGTTGCCTTTCTTCTGAGGTTGTGTTTTTGTGCATTCAAATGCAAAACTTGCTTTGGTTACAGATAGGGTACTTGTGTAAAATGGACATTAATAGAAATCTGTACCACTCCTTGTTGAACTATGGATAAAAACATGTCAGCAATCAATTTTGCATTTTGGCAATCTGGCAATGATTTCTGAAACATGGTAAATCTAGGCAATAGCTTTGAACATATATATATATGTGTGTGTGTGTGTGTGTGTATGTATAATACATAGAGAGAATATTTATAAATATTGTATATATTATCTATATATGGATGTATATGTATGTATATATGTGCTTATGTATATGTTTGTGCTAGCTGAGCTGTCTCCATTCATGGCATGACATGGCCATTGTCATAGTTCAAACCCTTATCACCTTTTATTTAGACTATAGTAGTAGAAATTCATTAGCCAGTAGGTATTGTAGTTAATGGAGAACATTGGACAAGGAATCAAAAAACACATGAGTTTAGACCTCTTTAAGGCAATTGTATTTAGACATGCTAGGTATATGATCCTGGAAAATCACTTAAGTTCTCAGTTCCAGTTTCCTCCTCTGTAAAATGGGGTTAATAATAGCATGTACACTTCCTGGAGTTGGCATGAGGACAAATTAGATAACTTTGCAAACCTAACAGTAATACACACATACATACAAAGACACACATATACACACATGCACCTGCATGTGTATATAAACACACATTGTGCATATATATGTACCTATATATGACACAGAGTTTTATTGTTTGCCTCCTAACAGTTTTTCCTAGTTAGTCTTTCTTTTCTCCAGTTCATCATTTCTGGCCCTGTTGAAGCAAATGCCCTAATACACAGGTCTACAATGGTTTCCTCCATCAAAAAGCATATAATTTTTGAAATCTGTCTCTTCCTTCCAGTTCCAGTGCATGTACTACCTCCTTTATGACACCATTCCAGATTCCCACAGTTATAAATGATCAGAATTTATCATACTTCTTTGTCACATATCTTTTCCATCTTCATTTGCTTTATAATATTTTACATATATATCTTATCCCTCTAAATCATTATGAGTACATGGCTCATTAAAGGCGATAATTTCTTTATCTTTGAATCTTTAGTACCTTAGACAGTGTACTAAACAGAGAAGGAACTTAATGTTCATTGAATTGAATATCAATCCTATATTTGTCCTTGATTATGTGTCCCTTTTTCCATCTTTCATATATTTCCTTTTTAAAAGCTCAAGCAATTCCCTCTATAGCTAAATCAAGAGATTCTTTAGAATCTTCTGCCCTGTGGTTCTCATTTAGGTCACCTAAGATTATACAATTAGAGTTCATTTTTGTGAATTTCTCATCATTTTTAACAACTATCCATTTTAGAAGCATAAATATTATACTATTGTCAATAGTTTCTTTGAATTTTAAAATCTTCTTTCCTAAAGGCCATGCTCACCATAAGCTCCTCTTGATATGATGTAGTATAAAGTCACATGATCACTTTTCCCCAGAGTTCATGCTGCTTCAATACCTCAAAAAGTTCTTACTTATTGGACTAAATATTTAAATTTGTACTTTTGAATAATGTGAATATTTTCATTATTGTACTAGCCTTTTATTTTTTCCTTAATATATTTTCTTTCTCTAAGCATTTGACACCACTGACAGCATCCCCTTTTCCTTGATACCATTTATGATATTGGATTTTACAATATTGAATTCTTATGCTACTCCTTTTCCTTTTTATCTTCCTCCTACCCAATAAATATAAAGTACCCGAAGGTTCTATACACTGAACTCTTTTATCTATATATTCTCTCCCTTGGTGAATTTATCATCTCCCATAGCTTCAAAATTATTGTGTAGCTGACTTCCAAATTTCTTCCCACTTACCCCTTTACTCTGGTTCATATATCCAATTGTGCCTCAAAGTCAACATGTTAAACTCAGAACTCCACAGCAATCTCAAATTAAATACTGTATGACAGCAACTCAAATAATGTATGACATATAGTAGATATTTGAGAAATACACTTTGTTAGATTCATGCCTTAAAACTGAACCCTAAGTTTCTCTCTCTACATATGAATTATATGATTCATTTAATAGCACCTTCATTTTCTTAGTCACCTAGGCTCAGAAGACCAGAATTATCTTTGACTCTTCTTTCTGTACCACCCACATCCAATTAATTGGCTAAAACTATCAAATCTCCCTCCATAACTTCTCACAATCTATCCTCTCTAATCCTACTGAAACCATCCTATTGTAGGTCCTCATTTCTTCTCAAACAAACTACCAAAAAAAGTCACCCAAAGGATAGTGTATCTCCAAATTGATACTACAGTAGACTTCCGAAAGAACTTTACTAGTTACTGTTGCAATTGTTTCTCAAATTGCAAAACAAAACAAAAACCTTCATTGTTGATTGTATAAGATGTAAATAATTGATCCTGACATTTAAATTCTTCCATTATCTTGACACAAATATCTTTTTAGTCTTATATTATTCACCTTCAGATACTGAAATATCACAGTGTCATAGATTTAGATTTGGAAGAGATTTGAAAGGTTATACACGTGACCAACTCTCACTATTGTATCCCCAGCACACATTTGCTCTCTCTTCAATGCCCAATTCAGAGACTAGATCTTCTGTAAAGTATTCCCTGACCACTTTGCCAAATGTTTTGCCCAGAGGAGGTACTAAATAATTGTTTAATCTAACAGATTTATAGATTATATTTCACTTTACTCAACAATTTCCCATCATGGCCCACTATTCAACATTTCCTCTACATTGATAAGCATCTTTCCCCTCCTCTCTCCACCCATGTTTGAGAGAAAGCTAGTCAACCTATTTGGTCATTAATGAATGGAGGAAAAATTAATCATTTTCCAGTTTTTCAATGTCTATTGGGAAAAATGTATTTTCCCTTCCCTTAAGATTAGGATTTATCTTTGGTGCATCCCTGAAACTCTTGAACACAAAACTAGAACATTTCTCATGTAGCTGGCCTTCAATGAAGAATGATCACTGTGTTACCTTTCAGTTATATTTTTTGCCAATCTTCCACATTTTCGGGAAATAAATCATGCTGTCAGTGTGTTCCTGCCTTTTACTGGCACGAATGAAATAGTGATTTTAGTGGTTCTTTCAATTCAGGATACAATCATTATTCTAATGCCCTGGCAAATATTTCAGTACTCTGATGCCAGAAGGGGAGAAAAGTATCATTATAAAAGCCAAAGTGAAAGAGATATTTATTTCAGGAGGTTTCCTCTTTTGCTATTCTGAAAATACTAAAAAGATCAACAGAATTGGAAAAAAGATATTTGTTATATAAATACTGTAGGTCTTTTGAGCTATTCTTAAAATGGTTGCGCCTTAGAAGTGAGTGCATTTCAGTCTTAAAATCTGTAAAATGCAAATGAAAATACAAACAAATATTATCAAATAAATTATGAAAAATATATATTACAAATTTTAAAACAAAGTTATTGTTTTTATAGGGGAAACAAATAGGCTTATATATGAATGATAGGTTTTTAGGTTGATACTCATAAAAGTAAGAATTTGGATACAATAGAAGTGAGTGCCCAGTCAAAAGCCTCTCTTAGCTATGCAAATATCATGAATATTAAATAGAAAGTATTTTATCTTTGTTAATCTTTCCCCAAAAGAATAAATATTCATTGTAATCCTATGTATTTGATCAATGCACACATCCTTGAGGACGGGGTAAGAAGAGTTGCCAGTAGGGGCTCTCTTCTTCCTCTTTTTCCCCTTCTTTCCTGATCTCTGGGTCACCTAAATCTCACTGGGGTGGCCCGGTAGAAAGAACAATATTGTCATGTTCACACTACTTAGATGAGCAGAGAACCACCGACTACAGTCTTTCTGGTAAAATGGCAGACCATCAGGCTTTATTATCTGCCCTTGCCACTTAATCTTAAAAGTTCTTTGGGTTTGCCATCTGATTCACTGCTATTGCTTGCAGGCCCTCAAAGACTTTCCATAGTCCCTGCAGATGACATCTTCTTTTCCTTGGTTAGACAGTGAACTTCTTAAGAATAAGAAGTATCTTGACTTTTCTATTTGAATCCCCAGCACTTAGCATAGTGTTTTACAAATATTAAGTGCTTAATTAACACTTTCTTTTCAAAGGAAGACATGTCAGAGAAAATTTTAATTATAATCTGCCAAGGTGCACTACTTATAAGTTCTTAAGGTCCTATATTCACAGAATTCTTGAAATGCATTGTGCCCAAAAGAAGAGAATTGGTAATGTGTCTAAAAGAGAACATATAATCTTTTCCCCCTTAACTTTCCCTCATTTGAACTTCTCTACTCTTGTTAAAGGCACCATCATCCTCTCAGTCATCTAGCATCACAACCTCAGTATTTCATGTGTCCTCTTCGATTCCTGATCTTGCACCAACCCAATCAATTGGCAAGCCTTGTTGTTCCCACCTTTACAACATCTCATATTTATAAAAGCAGAGGGAATTTCTTAGGTTGGGGATGGTCAAGGCCTCTTGCAGAACCAGGATTTGAATTGAGCCTTGAAGGAAGACAGGAAAGTCAAGAGGTAGAGGCAAGGAGGGGAATGTTCCAGATATAAGAGATAGCCAGTGAAATAACAGAGAGTCAAGAGAAGGGTATCATATTTGAGGAATGGATATCAATATGAGGAAGGTCAGTGTTGCTAGATCATAGAGTATGGTGAAGGGAATAAAGTGTAAAGAAATTAGAAAGGTAGGAAGGGGTAAAATTAAGGGGTTTAAAATAAAAAGGGAGGGTTTTAAATTTTATTTTTAAAGTAAGAGAGAGAAGACAGTTAGGTGGCACAGTGGATAAAGCACTGGCCCTGGATTCAGGAGGACTTGAGTTAAAATGTGGCCTCAGACACTTGACACTTACTAGCTGTCTGACCCTGGGCAAGTTCCTCATTGTCCCGGAAAAAAAAGTAAGAGAGTGAGCTACTGAAGTTTACTGAGTAGGGGTTCGACATGGTCAGACCTTCACTTTGGGAAAAACACTTTGGCAGCCAAGTCCAAGACAGATTGGAGTGGGAATATACTTGTGGCAGGGACATGAAACAGAAGACAATCACAATAGTCAAGGTGAGATATAATGAGGGCTTGTACAAGGATAGTGACTATGTAAGTGGAGAGAAGATGATGTGTATGAGAGATTCGAACATAGAAATGACAGCACTTGACTCCTTGGTATAAGTGGGGTGAATGACAGCAAGTAGCCAAGTATGACACTTAAGCTGAGAGACTGGGTGAGTAGGAGTATGGCGGTGCCCTCCACAGTAATAAAGAAATTTAGAAGTGTGTATGTGTGGGGTGGTTTAGGAGGAAAATATGGAAGCAAGGATGGATGAAAACAAGCATTCAGTAAGAGCCTACTCTTGGAAAGATATTCCTTTTTAAAAATATTTCATCATCACAATAACTCTGCAAGGTAGGTGCTATAACCATTCACATTTTACAGTTGAGGAAACTGAGGCAAAGAGGGAGTAATCTGTCAATGTCTGCAATGTAAAAACAAAACATGTCACTAAAGCTTGGTTAAAGAAAAACACAAAGCAGTCCTTAAATGACATTCCTTAATTCTAGCTCTGCAGAGACTTTCCTCCATACTTGACATGTACTGCTCACTCCTACCCCACCTCCACCTCTTAGAATCTCCACCTTCCTTAAAGGCTCAGCTAAATTGCCACATCCTACATACACAAAGCCTTCCCCACCCCCAGTTGCCAGTGCCCTCCTGTCTGCCTCCCAAGTTGCTTTGTATTCCCTATATGTACTCAGTACATATATCTCATACATGCTTCATATTTAATCTATATAATTTGCCTATCCATATATCTCTATGCATGTTGTAATAAAAGATCCTAAAGGTGAATGTCTGTTCTGTTTTTAATTTCATATCTCTATTGTATGGAATATAGTAAATAGGCACTTAAGAATTTCTTGTTGTGTGAATTTACTTGGAAGCACCAAGTTCTCTGGCAAAACAGGGGTCCCCGAGTAAATGCTGAATGTCTATAAATCAAGTATATTGTGAAGGATATTCCAGCTTTAATTAGATTGAGACTAAGATTCTTTCTACAATTTCAACCTCTGAGTATTTAGAGTGAATGTTTATCTCACATTGTTTTATGTACGGCTGTCACTTGAAGGTGTAAAATGTTATCATTCTAGGATAATTTTACAGGTAAAACAATTTTGGCCATTGCCAAAAATAATGTTATTGTATATGGAGGGCAGAAATCTAAACAAATGGCCATTGACATCAACTACTTTTGCCCGATATAAGACATGTAATAGCATTTAATTCATTTCACCAAGTGTTTCTTAGGTGCCAACTATATACCAGAAACTATGTTGGGCACTCAGGATGCAAAGAAAAAAATGGGATAGGTGCTGCTCTTAAGGAGTTTACATCTATTCCATAAATGAAAATAATTTTCTTTAAATAAGTAAGTATTTTGGGGAAATTAAACATAAGAACTTGTTATTGTGTTTGTTTCTACTTCTGTTTTGCAGCGATGGAAAAATATGTTCATAATCTTCTTAGAATATGTTTTCATTGGGAATAAATTAGTTCACCTATAGAAGTAGGGCAATCATATGTAAATCCCCCTTTTCTATGGGGATTGCTACCTTTGTTGGTATTGTGAATATCTGACAGTCTTAAGAAGCATTATAGAAGCATAATCTATCAGATACAACTAATATTCATATTTGAAATACATCCTGATGCCAAGTTTTAAGTGCTTTTCTGTAAAATCTGTACTTCCTTGCCCTTTTTGTGCATATGCAAATCTTCCCCTTGAAGTATTAGTCATGCTCTGATTCTGTTCAATTCATCTGACACTACAAACGCTACCAGCTGATGCTGTGACTGAGAAAAGGCTGTGTTGGAAGTCATAGCTTCTCGGTAGTTCCAGCTCCCCATTTCTGTCAGTCCTGGAGCTCAGTGGGAGGCTGGATATGCTGAACAGCAAACTTCTGGGACCTGGAATCTAGACAGAGCCACTGGGGTATGGCAAATGATTTGGGGAGGTGAAGACGAGGAGGAAGTCTAGATGGGTGGGACAGCATGGAGGCAGGGCTATAATTTTGTATATGTTTGTATTACCTATCTGTACAAGTAATTCCTCCCCTCATCCCCTCTAAAGAGTCCTTGAAATCATGGACTCCATTTTTGTCCTTATTTCCCCAGTGCCTGGCAGAGTACTTGGTACATAGCAGGGACTCATTAGGCCAAAAGGGCAAATATATGGCAATATTTTAAAAGTATATATGAAGCATGAGGACATGTAAGATGGCAGTCAGCATCAGGAAGGTCATGGGAGCCTTGTTATGGATGCAATCAATGGGTTGGAGGCAGGGCTGCAATTCATAAAATTCAGATTAGAAGAAGGAAGAATCCCGGACCCAAGACATTTCAGTGATATAGTATCCACATAAATTTAGATTGGGCAGGGGAGGAACAAGGCAGAGATCCAGGTATTGAATAATGTGATGGGGTCAGTAACAGTGGACAAAAGAGGAAATAAATACACATTCAGTGACTTTTCTGCTGAATATAAAATGCAGATTCCATATCTTGGCATTCAAGGCCCTCCACAACATACCTTTCCAGCTTTGTTTCACCCTATTATTGTTCATAGACTCCTCTCAGGCCAAACTAGATTATTCATTATGATCTCTCTTATCTCTGTATATTTGCATGTGTTGCCCTTTAGTTTGAAGGAACTCCCCTCATATCTCCATATATTGAGGTTATTCTCATCATCCAAGATCCAACAAAGGTGCTCCTTCCATGGATTAAACTGAAAATAATATGGTTGGTAGAACTGTTGTATGAGGTCTGAGAAAGACAACAAGGGTAACTTTAATAGCAAGACATTGGCTCTACAGATCCATGAGTCATCATTTTTCACATTTAGGGGTCCCATGGTGGAGGAAGGGGATTAAATTGTCCCAGCTATAGTGAACTGGGGCCAGAGAATTGGATCCCTAATTAACGACAATAGGTAGCATTTAGATAGTGCTTTAAAGTTTGCAAAGTGTTTTACAAACATTTCTCTCATTTGATCCTTGCAATAACCCTGAGAGGCATATACCTCTAAGAAGGACACGTTTTCTGTGCATTCTTCACTCTGGAAATTGCCATTTTCATGGTTCTCTAGAGATGTTGAGTATGTCTGTCCCCCTATCTCCAGAAACCCTTTGGACACCATTCTCTCATACCACCACCCCCATTAAACTTTCTTCTTTACCTCCATACAACCGCATCATGCATCGTTCAGTTGTTGTCCTCACAACCACTTCTGCTTCTGTCCAACTTGATTTACCCCAGATGTGGTGCCAGCTACTTACAGCTCAAGGCAGAAACAGATCTGAACTAGTATTCAGGAAAGAGAGTTACATTCACCTCTCTGCCACAAAGCATCTGTGATAGTTTAAACAAGACTTTTTATCTCTCTCAGTCTTAGTTTCTTCATCTTTTAAAATAAGGATAGCCTCAATAACAGCTCTTTCAACTTGAAATTTCTATGTATGATATATATCGAAACACTGAATTGATCTATGACATAAATCATGATATTTTCCCAAGTCTCTTCAAGGGACATAAATTCAGTGATACGTGTGTCTGTGTGTGTTGAATGGTATCTGGGTGGCCACTCAAAAAGAACAGCACATGGAGATGTTCAACTTAACCCATATGCACAAAGGGGAGATCTGAAGATGGCACATCCATGGTAATAGGTATTTTTGAGGAGAAAGATAAGGAATAGGACAGGTGAAGTTCCAGTGCCTGAGAAGCATTCAGGAAATAGCATGAAAGACTGGTTTGGCAGGTGTGGAAAATGAGATCTATGGAAGAGGAAGAGTTCTGATAAAGGAGAATCTCTTCAGATGACAACCTTCAAGGCCTTTGGCTTTTATAGTGATTTTGGTGATTATGATAGGACATATAGAAATAGGATCTTAAAGCCAGAATAAAATTTTGAGACTATCTAGTTCATAACCCACATTTTACAAATCATAAAACTGAAGAAGTTAAGTGATTGGTTCAGAATCACATAGGTATTTAATACAGTCAGACTTCTTTACTTAAATCTCATGCTCTTTACACCATATGATGTTGTCCTGGTGTTACATTAACTAAAAGGTACACAACTGCAACTAATGTTTTTTCATAGTGGAGAATTAAAAAAATAAGAAGAGATCAACTTTTTCTGTTATTTTACTATAATAGTATATAATATATATATGTATTTATAGGTCATATATATTCATTCCTTTCTCTTCATGTAGCATGTTTATCTCTTTACATCTTAAAGGAAAAAAAAGAATTAAGGGGAACATTGGCACTGAGAATATCCACTAATAGCAAGGAGTTAAGTCCACAAGTGACAGTCCCTCTCTTGAGTATACATGTCCCCCTGTGGGATGCACAGCAGAAAAACATAACAATTGCTAGTTCTCACCAGTTATTTTTTGCCACTGTTTTCTGAAATTCCAGGCCACTACATCCCTCTAGGACTTACCCTTTCACATGGGGACTTGTTTTTGTACTTCATTGGAAATGAGAAGTGGGTGGGATTCAAGCAAACTCAAAAGGCCTTGATAATTCTCAAAAACAAGGACAAGGTTGTACACATTAGAATGTTGGAGATTATATTTTTATTGAAGCAAAAATATGCTTTCAAACATTACATCAGCCTAATAGAGAACACAAAAACTTCAACCGAGTCAGAAAATCAGAAAATAGATTTGTTTGTTATTGCTGTATCACTTAGCACCCCAAACACACACACACACACACGCACACATGCACACACACATACACAGACACACTCACTTAGGATTACTTCTGCAAGGAACCATAATGTTTGCAGCTACTTTTACTTCCCAAACTTTGGCATGTGTTTTCAACAGTTTTCCAAGACAATAAATCAAATATCTCTATGTACAGATTGGGGGGTGTGTGTGTGTGTGTGTGTGTGTGTGTGTGTGTGTGTGTGTGTGTGTGTGTTTCAAATAAATTTGGGAAGTTTTGAGCAACAATGGAAAAATATTATTTTTCTATTTGGATCATGCCAATTCCCCAAGGTTTTATTATTTTTAAATGCATTCATGCTACATTGCATACCATGTGAAAGTCCTTGTCCTAGGTGATTATTGAATTGGCTTTAAAATTTCTGACTTGTAAAATTATATTATATTATGTAGGTCTTTCTTTAGTCATGTTATGTTAATTTGAAATAGGATGATGATGTTTTCAAAATTAGATTAGTGGAACAAGATATATTATTAAACATCATA
The DNA here is from genome assembly GCF_019393635.1 of Dromiciops gliroides. Taxonomy (NCBI): domain Eukaryota; kingdom Metazoa; phylum Chordata; class Mammalia; order Microbiotheria; family Microbiotheriidae; genus Dromiciops; species Dromiciops gliroides. The sequence continues at coordinate 572,915,142 of NC_057862.1, forward strand.
GTAGGGTATCTGTGATATTCAGCATTTGAGCTACTTTCCCCTTTTTTTCTTTCGAGGACTTGGACAAGTGCATTTTAATGATACAGGTCTATTTTATGTCACTGTTTCCAATGATGTTTATAAATATTTAAGAGAAATAAACCCACAGTAAAAGAAAACAAGAAAAAGGAAACAGTGTTTGAAATATTGTTTTAGTTGTCACTGCTGCTCTCAAATTTAACAGGAAGTCTCTAAATTTATAAATTCAATAAAAGTTTATGAGGCATCACAAATCACACTCTCTAGTAGGAACTCTAAGACATAAATCAATCATTCATTCACTTAACAAATACTTATTAAGTAACTAAGATGTATAGCTTTTCAGTTATGTGCTACCAAAGAAATGAAACACACTTTACCCTCAAGGAGCTTATATTCTAATGATGGAGACTACATGTACTTATCAAACTACATACAGGATATATGCTAAATAAATACAAAGTAAGTTTGAGAGGAAAGACAACAGGACCTGGGAAATCAAGAAAGGCTTCTTATAGAAGCTGAATATTAAAAGGGAAAGAAAAAAATATTTAAAAAGAAAGAGATAAAGAGGAGCTAACAGTTATTTCATGGGATCACATACTTAGGATTCAGAGAATTTAGATTCAAGGACATCTAATATAATCTCCTCAGTTTTAACAAATGAAGAAACTGAGGAATAGAGCAGTTGATTATGTGCACAAAGTCACATAGGTAGTAAGTAGCAAAATTGGAATTCAAACTTTTTTCCATCTAATTTAAAAGCTACTCTCAGCACCAACTGGCCTCATTGCTATTTTTTTCTATTCCTAGAATAAGTTTAATCAGATGATGAGATCCTTATGTGTATGGCATATTCAACTAATCCCAAATATACTAAAGCAATTTGATTTTTTAAAACTCATTTGCAAATTGATTGATTAACACCAAGGCTTCTTTCTATCACAGTAAGTACTGTTCAGAACTGAATATCGCTGAAGTTTGCAATAATATATAAATTAGGTTGTAGTTACCCTCCCAAAGCAGATTACTGATGATCCTCACCCCTTTGCTCCCCATGTCCTTTAGAGCCACATTTAAAGATAACTTTGACCAGGACCTTGAAAGAAGTTTAGAATTTTTAATTCAATTCCATTTGACAAATAAACACCTACTACATGCAATCCACTGATTTTGGTACTAGGTGATATTAGAGTTCATTTCAGGCAAATGGAATGTGCAAAGGCTTAAGAGCAGGAGGGTGTTTTAGCAAACAGCAAGTCCAATTTAGCTGGAATGTAAAGCATTTATAGGGGTGCATGGGCAGATAAGGCTAGGCATGTTGGGGATAGGGCATGTACAGTACATAATGTCAGGGTGGCTATTTGCTTTAATTCAGTCATCCATGGCAAGACAATGAATATTTTTGAGTAACACTGGAAAAGTGAGGAGGAAGGTAGATTGACCTGATGAAAGTTGCTTTAGGGTGATTAAACAGGCATTTCTGGAGATTGAAGAGAGATAAGACCAAAGGAAGGTAAACTAACTAGAAAGCCATTTTTGCAATGGTCAAGGCAAAGGACAATGAGGAAGCTAGGTGGTAAAGTAGACAGAGAGGTGGGCCAGGAGTCAAAGAATCCTAAGGTCAAATGTGGTCTCAGATACTTAATAGCTGTGTGATCCTGAGCAAGTCACTTAACCTTTATCTGTCTCAGTTTCCTCAAAAGTAAAATAGGGAACATAATAGTACTTCCCTCTTAGGGTTGTTGTGAAGATAAAATGAAGTAATATTTATAAAGCCCCTGGCACAGTCCGTGGCACATAGTAGGTGCTTAGCACTTTTTCCACTCCTTTAATGAGGTTTTGAATTATAGTGGTTGCTGCAGATGGAAAGGAGTTAGCAGATGTGTGAGAAATAATGTGCTCTCTCAAATGACTGAGACCCACAAATATCCATCCATACACCATTCCATTCTAATCCTGAAATTATGTCCTGTTGAAGACTGAAAGCTTATTTTTTCAAATCTTTTCTAATTATACAGAAATAGTTTGTTTCATCTCTGTTAGGTACTGAATTAAAATTATATTGCCTTAAAAGGGGGGCAAAGTTGAGGATCAAAATGGTTTTATGTAAAAATGAAGGTTATATTACTGTGGTATACCAAAAGGAATCAGTATTTCAAAAGGAGGATAGTTGGATTCATTTTAATCTTATGAATAGTTTGGTTGAAAACAAAACAAAAACTGTAAGATTAAAGTATAGTCAGTCATTTAAGAGTCATGATTTCTTCCTCTGATGCTATCCTTCAAATATAATTCTGAGGACTACCACTAGAGTAGAAAGTAACCATTTTAAAAAGATTTTTATTTGTGTATAACTTGATTTCTTTCAGTCCCTAGACCAGTAGTCCTATTTCAATTTGTATGACTGACTAGTGCATTACAATAGACTAAATCATTCTCCAGTAATAGAAATTGTTTTTTTAGTATCCAGCCAATTTGATTTTCTTCTTCTTTTTTTGATAGGGCAATGAGGGTTAATTGATTTGCCCAGGGTCACACAGCTAGCAAGTGTCAAGTGTCTGAGGCCAGATTTGAACTCAGGTCCTCCTGAATTCAGGGCCAGTGCTTTATCCACTGCACCACCTGGCTGCCCCTTGATTTTCTATCTCTGTGATGATTCTCAAATTAGATAGTCTGTCTTCTCTCAAAATACTGCAAAATTGGAAGGTGCTATGTACAGTCCCTCTTTTGTTTGTTCAACTGTTGTGGGAAGTATATTTTGTTTTGGGGTTGTTTATCTATTGTGTTCAAACAAAATTTATCAATAAAAAGGAAATTTCGTATTGTAACAAATAATATAAGATTCCATAGAAAAGAAAAATTAATTCTTAAATTGATTAAAATAATCCAAAGTAGATTATGGATTATTATTATGGACACAGGTCCATTGAACTGATGCTTTTTTCATAAAGAATTAAAGAATGAATGGACTAGTGCTAGAGAAACTGTAAAACCAGTTTGCCCCAGCAAATGTTGAAATGGGAGCTGCTATGTTCAAGTGCAGATAAAGTATGACCTAGAAGTCTGCAAGGTTTTTAGAATGAACATCTATGTCTCATGTGTAACATCATATAGATGAGTCTTAGATTATTAAACTACTTATGGCAGAGATTTGCCTGCTCAAGGAGCCTCTGTTTGTGGTCTAAGAGCATTTAATCACTCCTCTTTATCCCTATTTAATGCAGTAGTTGATAAATTGGATTGCAAAATCTCAAGAAGTGCAAGAGATCTAAGAGATTATCCACCCTGACCAACCCATACCTGACAAGAGTCTTCCCTACAACATAGTTAACAAGCTGTCATCCAGTTAGTGGGAACCCAGCATGTCCTGAGATAGCCCACTCCACAGTGGGATAACCCTAACAGTGATGAGTTCCTTATATCCTTCTAAACTTGCCTCTTTGCTAACTTAAAGGCAATACTCCTAGTTGTGCCCTCTTAAGTAAACAGAACAAGTTTAGTTTTCTGCATTAGAACCTTCCAAGTATCTGAAGGCAGTTTACAACCAAAAGAAAAATCAACCCTAAATATAAGCATGAAGGCTCAGCATCTGTAAGACATCTTTTGTTCATTTATAAACATGACCTTAAGATGTCAAGCTCTATTACAATAAAACCTTAGGTCCTTTAATTTGTTCACTGTTGAAATAAATTTGTTGTGAGAAATCATACCCCCAGAGTGAATACAAGGCTAATATTCAGTTGACCTTAATAGATAATGAATTTTCATCTAAAAACTCAGGGGCAGGGGCCTCTCATTCCTTAAGCACTTCTCCATTTCCAAATCTCTTTCTCTCCTCCCATTTTGGAAGATTTTTTTCTTTCATCATAGTAAGCTTTTAGATTTGGGTCACAATGTTTCTCAATGTTGTCATTCCTATTCCTGTTAATGGATCTGGCTTGAATCACTCAGGCCATAAGGACAGCCCCTGCTCAGATAACTGTATTTCCTCCTTGTTCATCTTCCTTAGGCTTGGCGATTATGAATGCACACCCCAGAAAATGAAATATAATTTAGAGCAAGCACACTAATGTACACGCAGTTTTGAGGCTCAGGAAACATCTTTGTCCTGGTATACCAGCCATCATTTATCTAGTAGTATCAAACTCTCTCTTTTTTCTTTTTTGCGGGGCAATGAGGGTTAAGTGACTTGCCCAGGGTCACACAGCTATTAAGTATGAAGTGTCTGAGGTCAGATTTTCAACTCAGGTCCTCCTGAATCCAGGGCCAGTGCTTTATCCACTGCACCACCTAGCTGCCTTCATCTAGTAGTATCAAGATACTGAAAATATGCTCCTTTAATAACAAACTTTGGTTATTTTCCTTTGTTTATTATAATCTCCTCCTTCAGAAAAATGATAAAAATGTCAACTTCCTAAAAGTTGAAAATTCTTTGATAATATATTATTTTGCTAATCACCATAAAAACCTATTGTTCATTTGTTTTTGTTTAGGGTTTTTTTTTTTTTTTGCAGAGAAGTAATCCAACTAGATTTATAAAAAGACAAACCTCTGACTATTGTTAAATGAAATGCAGCTTAGAAAACTGTAAGTGATGACAAATTACTACAGAAACCTCTCTTAGGGAAGGTGTCAGATGGTACCAGTATGAATCTCCATATTCTTGGATTCTTCTATTTAATGTGAGGTAAGGGGAAGAAAGGGAAAAAAATTAAATTTATCTCCAAAATTCTGAAGTATGTCAAATATCTTATGTGGAAAAATAATTTGGGTTCATGGGTTAAGGTAGTTGAATTTAACTTCCTTCCGGAAGGGTAGGTAGCAGGGTGACAATCATGAAAGGCACTGTGGTGTAGTTGATAAGAAAGCTGATTGTGGAGTCCAAGAGACCTCAGATACTTTCAAGGTATATATATATATATATATATATATATATATATATATATATATATATATATATATATATATATAGCCGCAGAAAAGATTTCCTGAAACTCAATCATTGACCTCAAAAATAGGGATGATAACACTTTACCTGATTGTTGTGAGGGTGAAATGAGGTAATGCATGTAAAGACCTTTGCAAACCTTAAAATCCCACTTAAATGTTAGCTATGATTATTACTCTTGCTAATTACAGGATAACTTTGACCTTCTGAATTCGTTTCTACAATACTTACCTACCTTCAAGAGGGTCTTATTAACCAACAATTGATTTGAATATCACAGTCTGAACCAAATTCAGCTGTGCAGCTGGCCACAAAATAATGTTTAATACAATTTTGTTAGCACTTCCTAAATATTTATGGAATAACAGTAACCACAGCAACTTTTGTTGCAAGCAGATCTTATTTGAGCTGACGGTTCTACTGTTCACAGAGAAATAAATGCTTGTTGAATGAATGAGCTAATGAGCAAATGAGAAACTATTTATTTTTCAAAGAGCTTACCTTCTGATGTAAAATCTCATTATGTGTTCATTATTGGGGGATAGTGGGCAATGATGAAGCAACTAGGCAGAGTAATGGATAGAGCACTGAAATTAGAATCATGTCATTCTAGACAGCTATCATGTATTCCCAGGGAATCTCTCTTCTTCAGGCTAAACATGCTCCATGTATTCAATTACTCCTCATATGGCTCAAGGTCTTTCACCATTTTGGCTACTGTGCTCTGTATATTCTTCAGTATATATCAAAATATTTACTAAACAGTAAGTACTGTTCAGAACTGAATACAGTAAAACCTGATTTTGTCTGATAGGATATAATAATAACCGTGATAATGGGACTACCATTAGTCCTAGAAGCCATTATTCCTAGAATTTAGGACTCCCTAAATGCATTGAATGAACTCTTTTGATTGATATATCACACTGTCAATTCATATAGGGGTTGCAGTTCTACAAAACCCCAAGGTTTCCAATGAATCTCTATCCAAATATTCATCCTTAATTTTATATTTGTGAGGTTGATTTTTTGAACCCAAGTCCAAGATTTTAATTTTTTTGCCTGTTCAATAGCAACTTATTAGATTCAAGCCATTGCTCTAGTCTCTGACTTCATCATCTACTATCCCTCTGTACATTGTGCATTCTTTACCTTTATCCAAATAATTGGTTTAAAAGAAGATTAAGACGAATGTTAAATGACCCATTTTTTAAAAAAGTCACAAAGCCTGAGAAACTCCATTGGAGACCTCCTGCCAAGTAGACTTTAAACCATTATAATAAACTACTCTGACTCTGAGCATTTAATCAGTTCTGAATCCATCTAATTTGACTACTGCCTAGTCTATGTTTTTTTTTTTTTTTTGGTGAGGCAATTGGGGTTAAGTGACCCGCCCAGGGTCACACAGCTAGTAAGTGTTAAGTGTCTGAGGCCGGATTTGAACTCAGGTACTCCTGAATCCAGGGCCGGTGTTTTATCCACTGCACCATCTAGCTGCCCCAACTACTGCCTAGTCTAGATCTCTCAATATTATTCATGAGAATAGTACAAGATACTCTACAAAATGCTTTGTTCAACTCTAGTTAAGCTATAACTGCAGTATTCACATAAACACACACACACAATCTACTAGTTTAGTAATAGAGTTAAATAAGGGGAAAAAATGATTTGTTGGATATGACCTCTATTTGATAAAGCCATGATGGGTCACAGAATCAACCTTTCTGATCTCAGTCATAATCCAGCCTAGATTTTCCCTGCCCACCACCACTATCACCACCACACCCTCCTTCCACCAGCTAGGAATCAAAGTCAGGCTCATTGATGTATAATTTGTAGACTGTTTTCATTTTTGAAAATTGGGACATCAGGCCCTCTCCTGACTTATGATATCTTTCTTCTCCTCCATCATGCTTAAAATATCAGTGAGTGGCTCAGTAATCATATTTCCAGTTCTCTCAGTACATGAAGTTCCTCTTAGATTATATCTGTAGCATATGCTCTGGGGCTACTGTCTGGACCCCTGCTCGTGCTGGCAGGATAGGTTTTCAGGAAACAACTTCTACATCTCCTTTCAGGGCCTAGAGCTAGCCCTGAAAGCCTTTATAGTGGTTTTATAATGCAATGGCTTACAAGCCCCAATTTTATTATTATTATTATTGATTGAATTAAAATAATCACTAAATTTAATCAGTTTTTGGAATCAAGTATTTACTATGATGGTATAATTGTTACAAAACAACCTCTTTCCCATCCCCAAAATTCTGCAGTATACTCTCCCAAGAGTGAATAAAGAGAATATAAAATAAATTGAATAAAGTGGGCTCAATCTTAGAGTGTAATTGTCAAAAGGGGTAGGTAACACAGCTCCTAAAGTTCTCAAGATATCTCCCTCGAGTACCCTGTAGCTTTTCTGAAGGTTTCCTTGTAGATAGGGCCTTTATCTGCCTTTCCTCATAGAACTCAGTCTATTCTTGCATCCTGATGCAGACATTGGTTATTGGTTGTTATAATTTGGAGGATACTGCTAGCATGCTAATTTAAAGATCTATTTATCTTTAAGTAAATACTTCCTACTATGATTTGGTGTTCTAATTCTGGGAATTACTCACAAGTGTAATGATCTTAGTGTAGAATGCTACCCACCTCATCCTTCTACCACTTAAGATTTCTTTTTAATCAAATATGTGTATACCTTATATCTAGAGCTATATTTCAGTCATGGCTTTGGATTTCATCCCCCCAAATCCCCTGATGCTTCCTTCTATTAACATCTATAATTTTCTTGCTTGTTGCATAAATTTTGGGCAGTTGCATACAGGTATTTGAGGCTATAGCCTATTCTAGTATTTTCTTTCTTAAATGTTGACTCGAGAATGTCTGAGCATTTCAATTACTATTTTTTCATTATAGCCAGTCTCTATGGTATCTAACTTGTGGTACAGACATAGGCAGTTCTTTAATCCATTAAATCTAAAGTCCTTTTGTATTATATTTAATAAGGCACCTTATACCTACATTTCCAACTTGCCTTTGTTAGGTACAGCAGATCCCTGACCAGGAGTCTTCCATTTTTATATTTTAAAGCATAGTAGAAAAATACAAATCCTTTTCTCAGACATCATTTTCTTAGCCAGTATTCACTTCCTAAATGTACTTTTTCTTTTCTCAATCACTTCCCTCAAGTGCACAATGAGGAAAACAACCTTGTGCCTCTATATTCTTTGAGTTCTTGCTCAAGACCCTATAATTTTCGTCAATATGCTTTATAGGTCCCTTTTGACAATATCTCTTATGCTTATGTGAATCACAAGTACATAAAGGCCATCCATTTTGGGGGGTGAGGGTAGTGAGGGTTAAGTGACTTGCTCAGGGTCACACAGCTAGTAAAGTGTCAAGTGTCTGAGGCTGGATTTGAACTCAGGTCCTCCTGAATCCAGGGCCGGTGCTCTATCCACTGTGCCACCTAGTTGCCCCCCACGGGCCATCCATTTTTAATAAGTTTTAGGTGTTTCTCTTACATCTTGAATATAGAATGGATCAATGAGAAGTTTGTTCCATAATTGTGGAAAATTCTCTAAAAATAAATTCAAACATGATTTTAATGTAAGTGATTTTAGGAAAAGATAAATTTAATCAGAAATGGAGAAATTATTTCTTCTGGGGATAGCATGCATTAATTTGCATGCAGTAACTTTTCTAACAAATATATTCCTGGATAGGATTTTTTCCCTATTTAAGACTTATCATTTGGTAAATGAAAATAGCCTTCTGCATGATAAAGTTTTAAAAGAAAACAGCTCTGATATGACAAATAATGTGTTGTTGTCTTTTTGTTGGTGAAAACATACAAAATGTTCTTTGCACAGTTAGGCAATTTTTTTCTTCCCAGTCATGGACATTAAATACCAGAATCACTGAATCTATATTCTAATTTCCCCTAACAAACCTCGAAAACTATGACATTTTTAACCAAAACTTTTATTGTTCCATCAACATACCATTAGAATAAAGAAAATAGGACAGACTTTTAGCAAGTTACAAATGCAATTCATTTCAACAACAAATATTATCATATTACCATCATATAAGACAAGTCCCAGAGGATACAAAGACAAAAACATAATAGTCCCTGTCAATCACCAAGTTTAAATTATACTGGAGGAAGATTACCAGCAATTGTAGCTTAGGTACCAAGAAAGGATTTGTGAATTTGTAACATTGTATTTGAACCTTAAAAAAGATAGGAATAGGTAAAGATAAAGATTGCATTCCCAGAATAGGGGACAGATAGTCTAGGGGAATTCAGCAAGATAACAAATGAAATGCAAAGTTCTGAAAACAGTTAGTAACCCAGTATGGCTGAAATGGATAGATTGTGAAAGAAACATGATTGGAAAGGTGAGTTGGACCCAGACTGTGAAGATCCTTAAATTGTATTCTAGGAAAGTATATTTTATCTTACAGAGGAATGGGAAGCATTGAAGATTTATGAACAAGTGTGGTACCATCTAATTTGTAATTTGAAGGTAGTTTGGTCCATTGAGTGGAGAACTTATTGAATAGGAGCAGTGAAACCAATTTCAATAATCTATGCAAAAGATATTTAGTACCTAAAAGAGGATAGTCTTCATGTGAGTAGAGAGAAGCCGATGGATCCAAGGAAGTTTGTAGAAGTAGAATATATACAACCTGGCAATTGATTGGATATGGGGAATGAAGGGATATGAACAAGGACTGGATTTTGATTTCCTCAATTTAGGGAACTCCAGGTGAGGAAGTCCCTATCCCAATGTAGGTCTGCAACTTCTTTTCAACTCATAATCTAGTTGATTAGAGCATTTAGAGGTCAAATAACTTGTTCATAGTCATATAGTCAATTGCAGTCATATCCTCCTGGCTCAGAGGAAGCCACTATCCACTATGGCTACTGCCTCTCATGTGTAAGAAAGAAGAGAAAGTAGTTAATAACTATTCATAGGTTGCTGAGACTGAATGACTAGGATTGTGGTGAGATCATCTAAGAAAGGGGAGAAAGTTGAAGGAATAAACATTTTTTAAAAAAGTATTTATTTAATGAATACTTTCTTTTTTACAAAAGTTATTTTATTTTTTCCAATTACATATAAATATAGATTTTAACATTCATTTTGTAAGATTTTTAATTTCAGTTTTTTCCCTCCATCTCTTCCCTCCCCGCCTCCTGAAGTCAGCAAGCAATATGATATAGGATATACATTACAATCATGCTAAGCATATTTCCACATTCGTCATGGTGTGAGAGAAGAATCACAACAAAAGGGAAAAAAAAACAAGAAAAAAGAAACAGCAACAACAAAAGTGAAACTAGTATACTTCAATTTGCATTCAGACTCCATAGTTCTTTTTCTATATGTGGAGAGTATTTTCCATCATGAGTCTTTTGGCATTGTCTTAGATCATTTTATTGATGAGAAGAGATAAATCTATCACAGTTGATCATCACACAATTCTGTTGATACTGTGCACAATGGTCTCCTGGTTCTGCTCATTTCACTCAGCATCAATTCATGTAAGTCTTTCTCAATTTTCTGAAACCTGCCTAGTCATCATTTCTTACAGAACAATGGTATTCCATTACGTTCATATACTACAACTTGTTTAGTCATTCCCTAGCTGATGGGCATCCCCTCAATATCCAAATCTTTGCCACCACAAAAAGAGTCACTATTAATATTTTTGTACATGTGAGTCCTTTCCCCTTTTTATGATATCTTTGGGATATAGAACTAATAATGGTATTGCTGGGTCAAAGGATATGCACAGCTTTATAGCCTTTTGGGCATGGTTACAAATTGCTCTCCAGAATGGATGGATCAGTTCACAACTCCACCAATGCATTAGTGTTCCAATTGTCCCATATCTGAATGAAGCCTTTCTTGAAACCTCCTCCCCCAGCCCTTAATGATAGTACCTTTACTCTATTATCTCAAATTATCCTGTATAAATCTTATTCATACTTATATATTTCTGTAATTCATTAAAGTATAAATTTTTAGGAGTAGGGATTATTTCCTAGACTAGAATTATTGTTAAATATAATATATTATCATATTCTTATAGAATTATTTCCTAGACTAGACCTCCATAGTTTGCATCCAACTTACTTTTCCGATTTTGTTTCCCATTACTATTTTATTTGTACATCCAGCTTTTAGCATAGGGCCTGGCAGAGTATCACTTAACAAATAGTTGTGGATAGCTTTATTTATAACATTTTTCAAAGCCACATCAATATAACTTTTTTACAATGTTGGGTAATTTCTAAATGGCATAAAAAACTTTAAATGTTAGAAGCTATTTGCATAGAAAAAGTGTACCCTAGTAGTTGTCATTAGTGTATTAGAGACATTTCTATGCAAGTAATTATTTTTCATCATAGGAAGTAACAAGGTGAAAGCACAGAGGACAAAGGAAAATGCCAAATTAGAGCAATCATGAATCCCTAGGCAGATAATAGAAGAAGTTAATTTCTGGTTTGTTTTTATTTTCAGTGCATGCAAGGATCTATCCCAACCACTGACAATTAAATTCCTTACAGTTGCCATATATATGGCATGAAAAGATGTAAAAGCCATTACCCTTCACCCTTTCTACTCTCCTTGGAAAAACTTTAGATTAATGGAGTAGAAAAAAAAAGTTTTCAAAATATAATTATAATAAGCATATTTTTAAAAAACCACATCTCATTAAAACCTAGAATTAATCTAAGTCTTTTCACCTCTCAGAAATAGCAAAAATTTCTCATTATAATAAAATGTCATTTGCATGAACCCTGATGATGGCATTGTAACGAGACTCCATGTAATGTGTTTTCCTATTAGGATTTGGATGTATTTATTTGAGAGTTCTGCTTTTGTGCTGTTATTTAGTGTTTTAACAGCAAGGTAAATGCAGAAATGCTTGCACAAAAACAAATTTTATATCTGTCCCTTCTTTCCCACTCAAAAGGCTACCAGCCTAATCGAATCTCTCATCAATTCTCACTTGGAATACTAAAATATTGCCCTAATTGGTTTCCATGCCTCCTCTCTCAACTTCTCCAATTCATCCTCCAGAGATGGCAAATTGGTATCCCTAAAGCACATTATTGGCCATGTTACTTCCTTGTTCCCAGACCTCCAATGACTCTCTTTTCCCTCAAGGATAAAATACAAATACTTTTGTTTGGCTTTGAAAGCCCTTTACAGTTTTGCTCCAGGCTAAGTTTACAGGGCATTCTGTACATTCCTCCCCTTCACATACTCTATGTTCCAGCCAAACTGGGATGCTTGCTATTCTTTACACAGGGTACTTTATCTCCCATTTCCACAGAAATTGTTGATATGTACATATGGTATTTTATTTTCTATCTATTTGTTTTCTCTCCCCAACAGAAGGTAAGTCTTATGAGGGTAGGGCTTTCATTTTCACTCTCAATATAAGCATTGTAATTACCCCCAAAGTAAGTGCTAAATAAGTACTTGCTAAATTGGATTAAATAGTGTAGGGGAAAAAGATTTTTTTTAAAGTAATAAATTGTCACACACAATTAAGAAGCTCTGGTTATTTAAGTACAGAAATTACTATTGCTAAGTCACATATAAATAATGTTTTCAGACTTAAACACAACTTTTAGATTGTTGTCAATAGTTTTGGGACAGGTAGGGCAATTGCCATTCTATGGGTAAAAAAGCTGATGGGGAGTGAATGTAAACACTTTGTTTCCAAGATACCACAACTGGGTAGTGGTACAGCTGGAAATAGAACTTAACATGTGTTATTTCTTTGTTGTGAGATTTCAGACACTTAAATTAAAATGCTAATATGCCTCAAAGTGTGAAGCAGTCTAAAGTTAAGAATTTCTACACTTAAGAAATTCTGTATTCAACAGCATACTGATTTATACCAGAGGCTCCTTATTTTTCAAAACTGTATAATCACTGATCTGTTTAATGCATGCTATTCAAAAAATAGATGGGACTGATGAAAGGTAACATTTGAGCAGGAAAGGAATCTTTTTGTCATATGTTTAGATTAAGATTTTTACCATTTATAATTGAAAATGCTGCCCTCTAACACTCTGAGGTACTTTTCAAATTAAAGTGCTTCCTAGAAAGAACACAGTACAAAGATATCAGTGAGAGAATTCAATTAAATTTTAAAATATACTTATTAAAAGAAGTGTACTAAATTACTGGAAAAGAGAAAAAGTGTAAACAAGCTATGGCTACTGTCCTGGGGTGTTGAATTGGGGGGGTGCTGTGAGGAGGGACTGGGGCAGTTTGGTGGTGCAATGAATAGAGTGTTGGGCCTAGAGTCAGGAAGACTCACCTTTCTGACTTCAAATCTGACCTCAGACACCTTATTAGCTGTGTGATTCTGGGCAAATCATTTAACCCTGTTTACTTCAGTTTCCTTATTTGTAAAATGAGCTGGAGAAGGAAATGGCAAACCAATCCAGTATCTTTGACAAGAAAACCCCAAGCAGGGTCACAAAAAGTTGGGCATGACAGAAACAACTGAGCAAGAACAACAACAAAAATTTCCTTGGGGAGCTCACAGTCCATGAAAATGATGAGAATATACAAAATAAAATTATGTGTTTAATGTTTTAGTGGATTAAGTGATAATCTTCTAATTTCTTAAACCACTATGCTCTAAGCATGTATCCAACCCAATGACAATTCAGACCTGAATCTGAGTCCCAGTTGATCAATTTATTAGTTATTTTGAACAAATCACTTAAGATCTCTAGGCCTCAATTTCCTTATGCATAAAAGAAAAGGGGGTATATTATTATAAGATCATGGATCGAAGAGCATTAAATTATATCAATTTACTCATTTTACAGGTGAGGAAAAAACTGAGGCCCAAGCAAATTGAATCACCAGCCCAAAGTCACAGATAGTAACAGAAATGGGATTTGAATGGAGCATCTCTGACTCCGAATCCACATTGTCTCAATTTAACACTAGTCTTCTATTGACACATATAGATCCTTCGAAACCCCAAAGAACAGGAGAATAAGAGTTTAGAGGTTTAAGCATGTCTCTAAATTTCTTTTGACTTTTCTTCAACACATCAGCTATTTGCTCTTTGGCTGGAAAATTCTACTTTAGTCATCTATACAGTAAAGTAGAAACTGTACCTGTCATTGTTTTAAGAGAATCAGAGGGTAGCACCTGCCAAAGGTGGCATAAAATAGTAGTCTCCTTTCCAAAAAGGAGGAGAAAAACATATTGCTTCCATAACCTTTTTGACTATTTATTTCTCAAGACACAAACCAGAAAATTCTCTCCCCCTTTTTAAATCTCTTTAACACATGGTACTTGCTATTCTATCAGTAAATAATTGGATCCTAATTTTCATTACCATGGGATTCCTTTAAAATAGTCTAATAGAAAAAAATAAAAATAGCCTAATAGCCTTCTCCTTAAGTCTTTTACCATATACTCAAATTGAAGGCTAGCATGCTGGTAGTATATGAATGAATAGATTCATTTAGAAAGGTTATTTAGTAAGAGAGAGAAAAGCTTTCGAATTCACTAAAGGGAGAGGGGGTAAGTTTCACCAGACAGGTTTTCAGTTTGCATCTGGAAGGAGTTTAGGGCATTTTAGTCTCCATCCATCTGTACCCACATCCACTTCCCATGTAGCAACTAGTAATCTTAGCATTCAAGAGGTAGCACTGTTCCTTTCACAGAGTAGAGAGACATTAGACTATAGATTTAGAGCCAAAAGAGACCTTAGAAGTCATTCAGTCAAATCCTCTCATTTTATAAATGAGAAAACAGGTTAAATGACTTACCAAGGTCACAAAAGTTTGGTTGAGGCAGTATTCAAACCCATGTCTTCCTACCTCAGTTCAATGTGTTTATCCATTCTACCAGGATGTCATATGTTATTATTGCACAAACCAAAAATGAAGTGATGATCAAAAAAAAAGCCAGCATGTGTTTTTTTTTTTTTCAAGAATAAATCATGTCAGGTCAACACCATTTCCTTTTTGACAGATGATTCTATTCTAGTAGAATGGAATTTTTTTCTCTTGTGTTCATTTTCTGATTTTAGAAGTTCACTGAAACTTTGTTTCTGGGGGGTGGGGGCATACATAAGAACATTAGACATGGGCTTTGTGTAATTTAAGATTCTAAATGTGGATTCTAATCTGTTCCCCCAGTTTTGGGGGAAACTGACTAAAATCACTGATAAAACGAGTTTAGGTTTTTAAGGGTTTATTGGAAAATAGAAAGAAAAAGATTGAGAACAGAATTCCAACAGCCTGGCATTCCTATCTTTCCTCAAATTTCCTGTGAAGTCCTCTGCCGCCACCACCACCAAGTCAGGAACCCAAAAGCACAAGAGCTGTCTGTGCAGGCTCCCTCTCCTCCTTCCTGTCTCCTCCCAGAAAATAGGAGGCTCCTCAAGTTGATTGGCTGGTAGCCTTGATAGACAGCACCCATGAGTAAACGTCATTTCCTGACGCCAAGGAAAAGCCACAATGCCTCTGAGGCATTTTCCTCATGGCGGAGCTTTCCCACAGCAAGTCTCCAGTAGGTGGCATCATTCCAATCATCACAGCTTAGTCTACTAACTATTCAAGACAAAGCCTTAAAGGTTTCATGGGTTAATAGCAAAATAAGGAATCGAATATTAGATCTGCAAATAATATGAGCAGAGGATGATGCTGTCTATATTATGAGCCAAAACCTAGATGAAACAAAGAAGCTACCTTCAAAAAGGTGATTGATACCCGCATAACAATTTTGGCACCTCATACCACTCTCAGAAAAAAGAACCATCATCAGCCAGGATAGTTGAAAAGAATCAGAAATTGATGCCGTGTCTCTTTATGATGCTTTCCTTTCACCAATCCCATAAAATAGCATTATTGCCCAAATGCCTTCACAAGCTGCCTTATGCATAATATTTTCTTACTATGCCACAGAAACCCACTGGAAATAAAACTAATGATGAGTCCCTTCTCCCAACAGCTCAGTACCTCACAAACTCCCTTTCCCATTTGAAAGTATGGATTTGGAGGGGCAGCCAGGTGGCACATTGGATAGAGCATCAGCCCTGGAATCAGGAGGACCTGAGTTCAAATCTGGCCTCAGATATTTGACACTTACTAGCTGTGTGACCTTGAGCATGTCGCTTATCCTCATTGCCCAACCAAAAAACAAAACCAAAAAACAAACAACAATAACAAAGAAAGTACAGGTTTGGCTTGGTAAATGGATGCAACAAGGAAGATACACTTAAAAGGCATAGGAGTGAAAAAAGAGAAAAAGACCTATTTGTACAAAAATATTTATAGCAGTTCTTTTTGTGGTAGCTAAGAATTGGAAATCAAAGGAATGTGAAGGCACATCATGCTGGGTGGGCCTGTCCCGGTGTCTCCCATGTCATGCAATCAATTCCAAAGTTCTTGAGAGTGTCCTTGTATTGCTTCTTCTGACCTCCATCTGAGAGCTTGCCTTGTGTGAGTTCTCCATAAAGTAGTCTTTTAGGCAAGTGTACATTTGGCTACATGATCAGCCCATCAAAGTTGTACTCTTTGCAGTAAAGTGTTTGTTTTGTTTTTTGGGTTTTTTTGGTGGGCAATGAGGGTTAAGTGATTTGCCCAAGGTTACACAGCTAGTAAGTGTCAAGTGTCTGAGGCCAGATTTGAACTCAGGTCCTTCTGAATCCAGAGCCAGTGCTTTAGCCACTGTGCCACCTAGCTACCTCCTGCAGTAAAGTTTGAATGCCTGACAGTTTAGTTCAAGAAAGGACCTCATTGTTTGGTATCTTATCCTCCCAAGTAATCTTCTGAATCTTCCTAAGACAATTCAAATTGAAGTGTTTCCATTTCCTGGCATGTAGCTGGTATAGTGTACAGGCTTCACAGGCATACAACAATGAGGTCAGCAAAATGGCTCTGTAAGATCTTCAGTTTGGTAGTCTGTCTAATACCTCTTCTCTCCCACACATTCCTTCAGAGCCTCCCAAACACTGATCTAGCTCTGGCAATGCATGCATCAACCTCCTTATCAAGGGGACATCCCTGGAAAGTATGCTAACAAGGTAAGTGAACTTATCCACAGTATTCAAAAACTTCTCCATTTACTGTAACCAAAGGTCCCATGTATGGCTGGTGTGGTGCTGGTTGATGGAGCACCTATGTTTTGTTTTGTTATGTTTAGTATTAAATAATTAAATTAATAATTAATTTAATAATGAATTATTAGGCCAAAATCATCACAAGCATCAGAAAATCGATCCATACATTGTTGCATCTCAGTTTCCAAGGTTGCATTGAGTACACAATCATCTGTGAAGAAAAAGCAAAGCACCATCTCTCCCCCCACACTTTAGTCTTGGCTTGTGGTCTTTTCAAGTTAAATAATTTCCCACCAGTGCAGTTGTTGACCTTGATGCCATGTTCATATTCATTGAAGACATCTGACAACATTGCTGAGAACATCATGCTAAAAAGCATGGGAGCAAGCACACGGCCTTGTTTTACTCCATTGGTGACTGGGAAAGTGCAAGAGCTAGTATATAATCACCCTATATAAGTACTTATTCCCTTCTCTCTTTCACCCCTGTCTTTCCAACAATATTCCATTTTCAATGTAGGCCTTTCCCCATACCTGTAATAAATATCCTATGCATTTCTACCCAACTCTCAAAATCTAGTTAAGGTCCAGATCAACTTTTACACTTATATAAGCCTTTTCCTGTTTTCTTCCTCCCAAATGTTAGTACCTGATGTGCCTTAAAATGACTTTGCTTTTAAACATACATACATACATACATACACACACACATATACACACATATTATACATCTACACATATATATCCACACACAGAGACAAAAATTTGCGTGTAAGTATATGTATAAAATATGTGTTATACTTATCCATATTGAATTATATTTGTATAGCATATGTTGCTTCCTTCCAGTAGAATACAAGATCCTTAAAGGTAAAGGCAGTTATCTTTCTGTCTTCATATCTTCAGAGGTTATAAGTACTTGGCACAGCATGCGTATCTCATAAATCTTACTGAATTGTGTTGAATTGAAGGCACTGTGCTAGGTAATGGAGATACCAAAAATTTCCATTAACTAGTTAAAGGCAAGTATTACTCACTACCCACTGTTTAGCTTCTTCCTACAAAATCTTTTACCCAATTTCAAATCCTTCTACATTTTCATTGTTGTTGTTGTTGTTGAGTTGTTCCAGTCATCTCTGAATCGCTATGATCTCCATTTGGAGTTTTCTTGATGACGATACTGTAATGTTTTGTCATTTCCTTCTCCAACTCACTTTACAGTTGAGTAACTGAGGCAAAGAGGGTTAAATGAGTTGCCTAAGGTCACACAGTACTAAGGATCTGAGGCTGGATTTGAATTCAGGTCCTCCTGACTCCATGGTAGGTCTATCCACTTAGCCACCTAAACACCCCTTTCTAGGTTTTATCTGAATTCAAACAGATGGCTATTGTTTTCATAATTCAACGTCAGAGCTATGATCATTTTGACTGCCTCCTGTTACAGAATTGTTGACTTCTGTTCTTGGTATTTTTTATACAGAAGGTCCTTCAAAACCAAGTTTATGAATCAAACCATTCTTACTCAGAATAATCTTGACAGTTCCTGAAGAGAAACGTGGACCATAATAGGCATTGAATCAGCTTTTGTTTCATTTTTTAAAGAATTTTACAGATAGGAATACTGAGGCTCAAGCAATTTGTGAAGGCCACATAACTAGTTAGTAACTGGGTAAGACATGGAATGTGGGTCTTTTGTTTCAAAGACAATATCACAGTGCCTTGCTTGAAGTATTAAGCTCCTTATCACTTAGAAATAGATATTCCACACCAGACTTTAGAAGTGTCATTGGAAATTTCTGAAGGAAGCTCTTAATTAGATATTTATGGGGGGCAGCTAGGTGGCTCAGTGGATAAAGCACCAACCCTGGATTCAAGAGGACCTGAATTCAAATTTGGCCTCAGACACTTGACACTGACTAGCTGTGTGACCCTGGACAAGTCACTTAACCCTCATTGCCCCACAAAAAAAAATTATGAATAAAAGTACTTTTCTTGGGATCATTCAAATCCAGTTTTACCTGGAAGCAGAGTGTTGGTTTGGATGACCTATTCATGTCACATCCATCACTTATAAAATCACAAGTGGTTTGAATTTATTATGGGCCTGGCACCACTCTAAGTAGTTTTCTGGGGTATATCAAAGAACCCTCTCCTTGAGAAACTAAACCAAAGGACAGACACACCTAAAGAAATAAGTGGCACTAGATCAGGACTGAGCTAGTTCTGGGACCACCACCCCTCATTCCAGTCTCCCACCCCTGGGGAGATAAGATTAGGTGTGTCTGTTGCCTTTGTGGCAGGAGGAGGAGAGAGATGGCTTGAGAGATCCGAAGCCACCCCTCACCCAACCATTCCAGCCATCACCCCTGGGGGATGATGTCCCTCTATGAGGGAACTTTCCACAGTCAGATGATCACCCCCATCAGTCCTCTATAAAAGTACCTGCCTGTCTCCTGCTCAAGGAGATAGGTATCTCAGAGCCACACCTCTGTGCTATGTCTTCTCCCCATGAGAAGAAGTACAAGGATTTCTCTCTTGGTGTTGGGGATTCAAAGATGAGAAGGGAAGAACACCTCTCCTTAAGGGACTCAAATTTTGTCCTCCTTGAATTTTATGATCAGAATTACTGGGGGATTGTGGGAGGTGGGGTGGAGATGGAGGGGGATTGTCAGGATCTACATTAGTGTGAGAAATTTCAGAAGGAGAATTTCTCTCCACTAATTTAATTTAACAGGTCATTTGCAGTTTGGAGTCTTAGAGAGTAGTCTAGCACAGAGAGGTTAAGTGATTTGGCTTACAGTCATACCATTTTGAAGCATGACTTCCTGGCACCATTTCATGGTCTCTCTCCACAATACTGCTGATGACCAAATCTGCTAAATTGTTTTATACACCTACTTCAGCCATTTCCCCAAGCCCCACTTTCATTGTCAGGCCAGTTCTCCAGAAGATGTCCTATTCCTCCCCTCAGAAACCCCATCTTTTGGCCATTTTAGGCTCTGTTTTTTTTTAATTAATCTGTAAAATAGTGTTAGAGTTAGGCTGTCCCTAAATTCTCTTCTGACTATCTTTTATAGGCAAATTTACTCAACTCAGAAAGTCTAACGAAGAAAAAAGTGACAGCCATCAGCCTTCTTAGATAAGGCTTCTCTCAGGAAATGTGACATTTTCACCTACACTGTACAGCTAATATAAGGGCCCCCAATACCAGCTACCACTACTGAGAAGTCTCTATAAATGCCTGACATTATGAAGAGTTTTCATCCCATAAAAAAATGATAGACTTTAAAAGCTTGGGACAGATGCAGCATAATTCTACTCCCACATGCTTTAAGGCTATTTAAAGGGACTGTCAGCATGAATAATGCACAGAAGTTATTTTTACATAAAACACAGAGGTTATATAATCATCTGGTAGATTATGACATTGATAACGAAAAGTTCAATTTACATGACAAAGTAAAACTAATCCTGGTTGCCTGGGTTAGATTTTATGAGGTTAAATTGCTAAACCATTGTGATCCCCCCCCAATTTTCTCCCAATAAGTGTTTAAGAAAGAAAATAACACCTAATAACCTTGGCATTTGTGAAAAGCAGAAAAATAACTTTATAGAATTTTTTGTGTTTTTGGGGCTGGAGATTGGAGGGAAAAGTATTCTGCAGAAAGGGAAAAAGTGTTTATTCATGAAAATAAAGGACACTAGATATTGGTAATTCCTCATCTTTTCTTCCAAGTTGTGGAGTCATGTTCTACAGGGAATAGTTAACATTTTGTTTTAATTCTTTAAAACTAATATAAAAAAATGTGAAAATAATACAGAAATCCTTCTATTGACTTCTAGGTCAGCACAAGATCCAAACAAAAATGAAATTCTGAACTAAAGAAATTTACTAGTTAATTCAGTTAAGCCCTTTCTCTTTTCATTCAAACCCCTGAAGGTAGGAGCTATGTATTTGTATTTTTCTTAGCTTGAAACCTAGCACTGCCCCAAGTAGTCAATTAGGTACTTCTTAAATCCTTTTTGATGATAATAGTGAGAGGTAGTATTTCTTTTAAAGGCATTTTTGCACTTATTATTTGGATTACTTATCTATATTTATTAAGTTCATTCAGTTCTTTTGCCATATATTTTGGCTCCTCTTCTCTGCTTCAGGAAACTATGCATCTGAGCTTACTGACCATGTTTGTAAAGATTCCTTTTTCGCTACTAAAACAATGTGAAAAATAAAAGGTTGGCTTCATAAAAAAGCAAAGCTTAGGGGGCGACTAGGTGGCGCAGTGGATAAAGCACCAGCCCTGGATTCAGGAGTTCCTGAGTTCAAATCCAGCCTCAGACACTTGACACTTACTGGCTGTGTGACCCTGGGCAAGTCACGTAACCCCCACTGCCCCGCAAAAAAAAAAAAAAGCAAAGTTTAACTGTTGTTTTTTGGTCCATAGCTCCCAAAACTCAAGTTTATGTGAGTGTGTGTGTGTGTGTGTGTGTGTTTTGTTGTTTTGCTTTGTTTTTATTTTTGGTAATAGGACTATCCTGAATCTATGGGAAATTAATAAGAATTAGTAATATTGTGGTATCATAGAATTTATTTTTGTTTTTGTTTTTGTTTTTTTTTGCAAGGTAGTGGGGGTTAAGTGACTTGCCCAGGGTCATACAGCTAGTAAGTGTCAAGTGTCTGAGGCCGGATTTGAACTCAGGTATTCCTGAATCCAGGGCCGGTGCTTTATCCACTGCGCCACCTAGCTGCCCCCGGTATCATAGAATTTCAAAACTGGAAAGGATATCAGAAAGAAAGGTATTAAGGATGGATTTCAAGCACAGTACTTGAAGGAAGTGGGAAGAATAAAGCTTATAAGTCTGATATATGATGCTGATGTTCTCCCAAGTTCCTTACTGTCATCCTCTCTGCCCTTTCACATCTGTCTCTTTTCTTAAATAACTATCCTTTGATGCTGTCTCTCACTAAAGTAGTGCCAACCATTTTGAGGACAGAAGCCAGAATAGGTGTCAATTCTCCGTAGATGTCTTTTCCTAATTATTTGAAAGTTATCAAACAGATTAACAAAGGAAAGGACTGGACATCTTCATTTTTTTTCTAAAAAAGCAGACAGTTTTAAACACAACTCTTCCCTTAATTATATTACAGGACAGTCTAATCCTAAAGGTAGCAAATGTCTTACTTCTGCACACAGAAAAGAATAGAACATTATTATTATTATTTTCTTTCAGTGGTCTTTTGCCATTGCTTACATCTAGGTCAAGAATGGGAAAGTAAAACATAGAATTGTAGTAATTATCCAAATATTCAAGAAAATATTTTCCCCTCAAAAAAAAGATAATTCCTTTCAATAACAAAGATATTTCAGATGATCTGGCAAAGCACCTCAGTTTTTCTCTTCAATATCTAGTAGAGACCATGACATAATAACCACTTTACATCTAAGATTAACAAAGTATTTTACATAAACTATCCCATGTGATTCTGACAACAACCCTCTGAAGTAGAATATATAATTATTATTAACCACATTTTACCACATTAGAAAACACTCAGAGAGGTTAACTCAATTTTAAGAGGACACAGATCTTAAGTGGTAGAACTGGTATTCAAACCCAGGTGAATCCAAATACAGTCTGCATTCCATTACACCCACTACCACTCACAGAAATGTTCTATTAACAAATGGAGATGGTTCTGAAATGGAAGCACCTGCACTACTTTTAGCCATCTGTTTGTTGTACAAGAGTAGAGGTAGGAGAGGAAAGATATCTGATTCAATTTAATCTGACGAACATTTTTTTTTTAACATTTAAGTTTTCAAATCTTTTTTTCTCAGGAAAGAATATAGGACAGGGATTGTTCATATGAACTATGAGAAGTTCTTGTGCC
The DNA here is from genome assembly GCF_019393635.1 of Dromiciops gliroides. Classification (NCBI taxonomy): domain Eukaryota; kingdom Metazoa; phylum Chordata; class Mammalia; order Microbiotheria; family Microbiotheriidae; genus Dromiciops; species Dromiciops gliroides. The sequence goes on from NC_057862.1 coordinate 572,938,126, forward strand.
TATAAAATGGTCCATTTGCATTTATAAAATCAAGGATAGGTTTAATGTCTTCTCTTTATTCAATTGTCCTTACTCCATCTATAATCCCATAAAGATAAGGTCAAGCCTCATGAAATGCTTTGCCAAAATCTAAGTAAACTATATCTCCAGTATCCCCCTAATCTACCAGTCAAACAAGTAAATAAGACTAATGTGGCATGGCATCTTATAGGATCCTGATTCTAAAGATAGGAGGAAACTCAGAAGCCACCTACTTGTCACCCTATTTTACAGATTAGGAAACTGAGATCCATGGAGGAAGTTAAGTAACATGTTCAAAGTAGCACAAGTAGTAAGCCTCAGAGATGGAATATGACTTCCAGAGATGCTACCCTTTCCACTAAAATCCATTCTCTCCATACTATATCTTTGTAATCACTTGTTTCCTTTTTCTAGATGTTCACTATCATTCTAATAATACATTATAGAATTTTGCAAAGTTGAAAGCTTGCTATTCTAGAGTTGAAAGGTTTTGTTCTGAAGTTCCCTTTGGATTTTTGAATATTAATATAATACCTGCCCTTCTCTAGGTTTTCAGTGCCCTGGCCCCTTTTCACAATCTTTCAAGTATTACTGAAAGTGGTTGAGAAACCCTATGCAATTATTCTGTTGGCAAAAATGTGCCTTTGGGTTTCCAGAACTATAATTCAGTCATTCAGATTCATGTGGGGAGGACTGCTAGAACATTCATTTTTCATTATGTACACTTTCACCATCAGAACTAGTTGGACATGTGTTTATGGATAAACAGAACATCCTGGAAAAAAAAAAAACCAAGTACCTACACACTCCCTATAAACAAAACATTTTTTATGCCACTAGGAAATTCATTCCTAACCTATCCTTAAACTTCAAACAAAATTTTGTGTAAACAGATGAATCTGGCATCATGTTCTAGAGTCCAAAAGGAATGTAGTGAATGTCCTTCAAAGGAACACCCCTTGTCATAAGGCCTTCAGTCTAGCAAGGGGTATTTGTAAACGTCTTTTTATGGGTCAAAACAAATCAAAACCAGGCATAAAGTATTTCTTGGATATGTGTTTTTCATCTTTCCTGACTCTCAGAATCCCTGATGTTCTTTGTAAGTCAGGACATTCCTGTTTAGCTTTGCATACTCACTACCTTACACAGTGCCTGGTACATAGTAGAATATAATAATAATAATAATAATAATAATAATAATAATAATAAATCATTAATAATAACACCACCTACCATTTATATAGTGTTGTATATTTTGCAAACATTTAACAATATTATATCATTTGACCCTCATAATCCTGAGATTTAAGTCCTATCTTTATCCCCGTTTTATAGTTAAGGAAACTTAATGAGCCCCACACAGCTAATAAAGTATCTGAGGCTGATTTGAACTCAGGTGATCAAGATTCTAAATTCATGCTAAGTACTTAATAAATGCTTGCTGATCAGTTGATTGAGTGGTTCTGTTTCTTTTTAATTTCTTTAAAGAAATTCTAACTCACTTAAGCTTCTAATTTCTTCTACCCTATCTCTCCTTCTCACAGTGCATCATAAAACAACTTTTCTGACCTCCACATGGGAAGTTACTTCAAGGTTTAAAATGATTGCTTCATTAACCACATTAGAGCTGCTCTCTGAGATAATCACCTCAATCTAACCACAAAACTCCCACATTGCTTTTTAGGAGGTAAATTGTCTTTCTCTTACATATCCAATGCCACAAGAAGCAATGGAAATATGGGAACTAGAGTTATAAGCAGCAGACATAAATTCCAATTCACTGCCTTGAGCTAGAAAGCTGGTCAGAATTTCAACTGGACCAGAAGATAACAATTTACCTGTTTGATGTTCTTAGATAATTCATTATCAGTGTTGATGACTTTGTAATTCCTACCAGGCTATATGTATTATTAAGGCAAAGATAAGAAGCTAGCAGCATGTTAGTGCATACCAATGCTCCCAATACATTTGTATTACTATGACAGTGGAACAAGCATTTTAAAGAGGAAGAGAGTGAGGTGCAGAGCTTCAAACTGATTTGTGCATAATTACTTAGCTACTAAGTAACGCAGTCTAGATTTCCTGACTTGGAGCTCCATGCTCCCTCTACTATATCACATGGAAATTCTATTCTTTTCTCAAATATTTTTAAATAGCTACCAACATTTATAAGACATTCTGCTAGGTAGTAAGTATACAAATATAAAAAGGAAGTTATTTCTGTACTTTAAGGAAAAATCAAGTATATATAAAAGAATATACAAAATACCTACCAAATCAATACAACAATGGGGTTATTTTTTTCTTTGTTAGTTTTTTTTTGTTTGTTTTTTGAGGTAAGGGAGGCACTAGCAGCAGGAGCAATTGCCACATACTTCACGTAAAGGTGGTGCTAAACTGTTTTTCTGAAGGTAAGGTCTTCTAAGAGGATAGGAGGGGGTGCATTCTAGGTCTGATCACAGAGATTGGAGGTAGAATATTGTGCATGAGGAACTGCATTCATGTTCCAAACAAAAGATTCATCTATCTAAGTCCAAATCCATACTCAAATATGCAAATAGCTATGTGACCCTGGGCAAGTCACTTAACCCTGTTTGTCTCAATTTCCTCATCTGTAAAATGAGCTGGGGAAGGAAATGTCAAACCACTCCAGTATCTTTGCCAAGCAAAATCCAGATAGGGTCACCAAGAGTTGGACATGACAAAAAAAAATGACTGAACAACACAAATCCATTATGTTATTAGAATGCTTCTCAGTCCCCTTTCAACTTGAGGTTCAGAGATGCTGTGATCATCACAAACAGCTCTGTTAGTCATGGAGTACGTTTTATTCCCATTTCACAGATGAGGAAATTCGTTGAAGTTTAACTTCCTCAAGGTCATAATGCAAAGAAAGGGCAAAGTCAGAACTTGTTCTGGGTCACCTGACTCCTAGTTCAGAATGTCAAAACTACATTGTGGTGCTGCTCTATGTATTGAGATTGTTATTCTTTTCCTCAAATAGAACATCTTTTTGATTTAGCATACACAAACATTTAATTCCGACCTTCTGACCCCAATCTAATTGTGTCCCAGAATCCCTAAAGTAACTTTACACTTTGAGAAAAAAATCCCTAGATGATAATCATAGTTACAATATGGGCTAAATTGAAATCCTTGATATTCAGGTACAACATATAATTTAAGAGAAAACTTATAAAACTTCAGGAAGGATAGGGTAGAACACAGGATTCTCAACTTTCAAATTTGCTTAGAAGGTACCTCTTGGATGATCTAGTTCAATCCCAATACTTTACAGTTTAAAAAAGGTAATAAGTAGCATCATATTATTTGACCTAAATGAGCTTTGTTTTATAAAACATCAAAAATGGTAACACACCAAAGTTTTTGGTTGTCTATCCTGAACTGAACAATGTTCCTAAACATTTTTTTTTTTGGTAAAGGTTAAGTGACTTGTACTGGTTCACACAGCTAGTAAGTGTCAAATGTCTGAGGCTGGATTTGAACTGAGTTTCTCCTGAATCTATTGCTTGTGCTTTACCCACTGTGCCACCTAGCTGTCCCCCCCAATGGTAATATTTTAACATTCAAATAAAACACATCCTTTGGACATGTTTTCTACAACCCCCCATAAAGTATAGAATTGGCAGTGTAGTGAGGAACATCATAAACAAGGAAACATACAAAAGTGATTTAAAGAACATCATAAAAGAAATGTATGAGTGGAGTAAAAGATGGCTAGTTATGTGTTAAGGCAGGAGACAATGGATGAAGAGGCTTCATGCTGCATTGTGAAGAAAAACTGAGAGAGGCTCCCATTGCATTGGATGAACCCCACTGTAATAAGCTTATGGAAGAAGATGGATGATAACTGAACAGGATGGGCAGACATGGATTAATTATAATATCCATTACTGAAAAGAATGCCCATATTGGTGAGATTATATCTCCAATGTACTATTGAAATAAAAATAGTTACTCTTAAGGGCTTTAGAGGCAGGTAGGTAGTACAGTAGATAGAACACAGGACTTGGAGTCAGGAAAAATTCAAATCTGGCTTCTGACACCTATTAACTATATGATTCTGGGCAAGTCACTTTACTTGTATCTTCCTCAGTTTCTCCATCTGTAAACTGGGAATAATCAAAACACCTAATTCCCAGGGCTATGGTGAGGATCAAATGACTTAGCAAATGTAAAATATTTTGTAAAATGTAAAGGGTTGCATAAATGCTAACTATTATTATGAGAATACAAAGAAATAAATGGATATTGTAGTATAAAAATGTTACCCATTCATATATTAGTTAGCTAGGTGGCTCATTGGATAGAGTGTCAGACCTGGAGTCAGGAAGACTTATCTTTCAGGGTTCAAATTCAGCTTCAGACACTTACCAACCATGTGACTCTGGGCAGTTACTTAACCCTGCTTGCCCTTGGTTACTCATCTGTAAAATGAACTGGAGAAGGGAATGGCAAACCAGTACAGTATCTTTCCCAAGAAAGCTTCAAATGAGGTGATAGAGTCAGACACAACTGAAAAATGACTGAACAGCAACATTTGTGTATTATGCTTGTTCACTGAGCATTTCTTTGGTTTGAATTGGACATGGGGTTTAATTGGTATAGGGAACTCACTAGTGAAGAAACTCTCTCTACCAATGCAGACTCGCAAACCTACTCTGCAGCTTAAATATGTCAAGAGCATTAAGAGGTTATGCCTCTGGTGTAGGATCCTATAACCAAAATGTATCAGAAATGAGACTTGAAGCCAGTCTTCTTGACCTGAGGACAACTTAATATTTATTCAAATTGAAAAGACTTCTCTAAGACACATAAATAACTTATTTTAGTAATCCCACCTGTGGAAATAATTATAGTACAGTTGCTACTATTTAGCTTAATCACAAAAGAGTATTATCTGTAAAATGTGGTGGAAAACAAGGGAGAAAAGATTTCACTTTTAATTTTTTCAATTATAAACATCTAGGCAGCTAAACTATTTAACAGAGTTTTCATACAGCTTTTAATTACATTTTTCAATAGTTTATTCTCAAAAAGCATACATTTCTTTAATTTTCAGTTTTTGCTTTTTCAAGTTATGAAATAATAGAGCATAAACATTATCCAGAAAATAGAAATATGTATAGAATAATTTTACGTACATATGCATATTTGTGTCTAATGGTAGCCACCTCTAGTGTGGGGAGGGGAGAGAAAAAAGGAAAAAAAAGAAAGTTATGCGGATAACTTTATTCTATATTTAAAAGGAATAGGGCAGCTAGATGGCACAGTGGATAGAGCACCAGCCCTGGATTCAGGAGTACCTGAGTTCAAAGTTGGCCTCAGACACTTAACACTTACTAGCTGTGTGACCCTGGGCAAGTCACTTAACCCCAATTGCCCCGCAAAAAAAATAAAAACAAAACAAAATAAAAGGAATAGCAAGTTGTTTATAATAGATGTGTAGTTTAATGTGTAATCATCTTTTTTCCTATTCTACTGTCTTATAGAAATAAATGCTTGTTTTATTTCTTAAGTTCAGAATTTTATGTGTGTGTGTGTGTGTGTGTGTGTGTGTGTGTGTGTGTTCCAGAACAGGTGCCAATCTCCACTGATAAGAGTTTCTCTATTAGAAGTTACTTAAACTGGTTGAGAAAAAAAATAAAATAAAATGGAAAAAATAAAGACTAGACCATAAGCAATACAACTAAGTAATCTGTGGTTATGATGTTGTCCCTATATTACCATAGAGTCATAGATTTAGAATTAGAAAGGACCAGGAATGGCATCCAATTCCTTCCATTGAGAAAACTGAAGTCCAAAGATATAAAGTAACTTGAGCAAGGTCACATTGGTAGTAAGAAAGTTGCAAAGAAAGGAAATGAATTGCATTATCCAAATCCATTCCCTTCCATGTGCACCACACATACCAAACTTCTAGTGTGTATTTGACATTCTAGATAAAATTTACCTTTGTACTAGTCCAGAGAAGTGAAATCTCAAAGGCCTATGATAACCTCATTTAAAATACTTTGAATATTGTAACTATTCAATAAATACTTGCTGATTAAAAGAAAGCCTGTTCAAGTAGTTAAGTAGTATACCCTTTTTGCTTTTAAACCAATCCTGGGGTGGGGGTGGGGGAGGGATTTGACCATTTTGACTAGCTCCTAATGAGACAGATATCTTTGTTATTGTTCAGTTGTTTCAGTCATGTATGATTCTATGATCCCATTTGGGGTTTTCTTGGCAAAGATAATGGAATGATTTGTTATTTTCTTCTCCAGCACATTTTGCAGATGAGGAAACTGAGGCAAACAGGATTAAGTAATTTTTCTTGGCTCTGCTTATCCCACTTTGTATGAATTAATGTAATTAGCTCCATTGTGCTTGTCATTTCTTATAGTCGTGTACCACAATTTGTTTAGTCATTCTTTATTCAACAGGCATTGATCCTGTATGCAGTTCTTTACTACTACAAAATAGTTCTGCTATAAATATTTTGATGTATTTGGAAACTTTAATTTTTTTCAATGATCTTTTCATAATATGTGCCTACCAGTGAAATCTCTCATTCATTTTAACCATTTTTGTATAACTTCCAGTTACTTTCCAGAATGATTCTACTAATACTCAACTCCACCAACCATGCATTAGAATGCCCATATTTCTACATCTCTCCAACACTGACTATTTCTCACCTTTTTCAATTTAGTGGGTATGTAGTGAAACCTCAGGGTTTTTTTTTCCAATTTGTACTTTTTCTGATCATTAGTGATTTAGATCACTCATGCATTGGTTGCTAATAGCTGGCAAGTCTTTACCTGGCTAGTCTTTGAAATGGTGAACTCTCTCATATTTATTCCATAAAAACATAATCTAAAATAAGCGCACCTTACTCCCTGACATATATTCGGATTCAGTGACACTGACCTCCTTGTTTTTTTATGAACCCTCCATCTATCAGCTCTGGACATTTTCTCTGGCCATCTCCTTTGCCTGGAATTTTCTCCCTCCTCCTCTGTCTGCCTTCTGACCTCCCTGGCTTCCTTTAATTCCCAAATCTTCCAAGACTTTCCCAGCCCCTCTCAATTCTAGCACCTTCCCTCTCAAATATTTCCTGTTTATAGCTTAATTTGTATATATTTGTTTGTTGACTCTGCCATTAGATGGGGAGCTTGTTGAGGCCTTGGATCCAAGAAGACCTGGGCTTAACTCCTGCCTCTGACACAAATTGACTATATATATGATCAAGGGGTCTCTGTGCTTTAAATTTAAATTTAAAAACGCTAGTTTAAGGGAAGGTGCTCACCTGCATTTGTAATATAAGGTTCCTCATCTGAGAATTCTCTATACCAATGAAATCACAAATCCAGTTCCTACATCCTGTCCTGATCATAGTAACATTACATACCTCTGAGTCATAAAGTGCCACTCTCCAAAGAGTTAAAGTTGACAGTCATGTAAAATGCAGTGGAAAAGAGTGCCTGGAATAGGTGAGGAGATTGCAGGGCATATATTACTAATAAAGAATTACATAGTGTATGTTTGGAAAAGAAGGCTGATCGTGTAGAAAGATGAAGGGATAAGGGCATGCTACATTGGTATCCACACAACATCAGATCTAAAGAGAACCCACCAGGATATTGGTTAAAGCAAGGGTTTTTTTGTTTGTTTATTTTATTTTATCATCATAAAAAATAATGAGAGAGACAGAGAGAGAGAGAGAGAGAGAGAGAGAGACAGAGACAGAGACAGAGAGAGAGACAGAGAGAGAGAGAGAGAGAAATGGCCCAAAAGGCCATATTTGGAAACCCTTCCATTTGCACATAAACCTCTCTGTTTGGGAATAATCCCTTCTGTAATGGTGAGAATCATTTAAGGGGATTTGCATTCAGGTAAAGGTAATTACTACTTTCAAAATACTAAAAAAGAAAACAAAGTTCTCTAAGTGTGTCATTTTTATAAATATCTTCAAATTGATTAGTTGTTTTGTTTATTGTTCATGAAAGGGTAAATGTCTATATGTCTATAAAGTAACACAAATTTCTCATCAATTTATAATTATTTCATGTCTGTCTTTATGTGAGAGAGTTTTCTTCTCTGCTTCAGAAGACATGGTAGGTTGTGTCCTGTGCACTGGCCTTTGTTTCAAACAAGGCAAAACTTAAGCCTTAGTGACAATTCTGTGATGATTTTGCTCAGGGATTTTTCCATTCTCTGCATTCCCATACGGATTTGAGTTAATGAAAAGAAGTGTGGAAGTAAGTAACAAACTATAAAAATTATAACTAAGTTTAGAACTAGCTTGGAAATCCAGGTATTCTCTAATTTGTGGGTTTTCTGGGGAAGGTGTCAGTTGTCTATTTCTATTGAAGACATCAGGGTATAATAGGGTTTCAATTTAGGAGAAATATGAAGTAAGGAAAAAAATAGGAGGATTTTGCAATAGTAGAGGGGAGAGATAATGAAGGGATGAAATAGGCACTTAGAGAATATTGTGTTTTTGCTTAGTAATGATCACCAATCATTTTTGTATTTAATTTCTGATTCCTTTATACTTGTGCAGCTCATTTGAAATATAGCCAGGGATAGATCAGCATTTCTAAATATAAGCAGTTATTAAAAAGGAATTATCAATCAATAAATATTTATTAAGCATCTACTATATTCTGGGTGTTGTGCTAAGCATTGGGGATAAAAGAGTCCAAAGAGCTCATTTAGGAGGCTCAGCAATAAAGCAGGATTTGATATAATATGAGTGATATTATGTGCAAACAAAAGTATTTGGAGGATCTCACCATAATGTTGAGAGTTTCATTGCCATATGAACTTTTTCAGGGGCAGCGAGGTGGCACAGTGGCTAAAGCACCGGCCCTGGATTCAGGAGAACCTGAGTTCAAATCTCGCTTCAAACACTTGACATTTACTAGCTGTGTGACCCTGGGCCAGTCACTTAACCCTCATTGCCCTGCCCCCCAAAATGTAAAAGCCGTATGAACTCTTTCCTGGATAGTTTTTTTAACATGGTACTGATATTACATTTTTATATGGCATTTTCATGGCACTGATAAACACCTTTGACATCTCCACTTCTTATGTTTTGCTTTAGATTAATGATTTCAGGATCACCAGACATTTTTATGGTTGCTACAGTCTTCAAGAAAATCTTACATTTTATTATTTGTCTGTGAGATACGTTGTTGTAGAAGAACCTTTAAGATGACCTTTTCTCTTTACTGAATCAGTTACTTTTTTGTAATTAAAATAATAAAGAATGGGACTTTTACTTTCTTTAGCTTTGAATCAGTTTTGCCATTGAAAAGATGTGGTCTACCATGAAATATTATTTGTGAAAACCTGCCAATTCTTCTCTAGTGTCTTCATTAAAGGTGCCCTTGATATGTGTGTAGATTTTGCTCAGGAAGATTTCATAGTGGTGGGAAAGTAGTCATATAGGATACTTAATATTGGCATATTGTCAGTCCCCTTTCTAAGTTTTGGGGATAAGGATATAGATGGGAAGTAGACCTGCAATTTCACTAGTACATGGTACTTTGGGGTGAGGAAATTCCTTAAGCCCAAGTCTTCCTGGCATTGAGGCCAGCTTTCTAATATATCTATCATGCTGCCTCTTTTTATGTGATTGTCTAATTCTAAAAAAAAAGTCTTTGGTATTTTACCCTCTTTCAGATCTTCTACGAACCAAAGCCTCTACTCCCTACAAACTATATTTCCTCCAGCAAGGATTTCCTTTGTACCTACTTCATCTTTATTTTCTTCAGTGCCAATTTTTTATTTCATAATGCAGCACAGTGGATGCTGTGATGTGGATGCAGAAAAGATGACATGCATCTTTATAGGCTGATTCCATTTTCCATTTATTTGTTATCCTTCCAGTTTCATTCTTAAATAATGATAATAAAAAATATAGCTAGTGTTTATATACATCCCTAAGGCTTGAAAATGATAGATACGTTATCTCTTTTGATTCTCCCTATGAGGTTGTTGCTCACAATTTAAGTGTTTCCAATTTTACATATGAGGAAACTGAGATCCAGAGAAGTTAGATGACTTGCTCAGGGTCACACAGCTAAAAATTACCTGAGGGGGGATTTGCACTCAGGTCTTCCTGGCTCCAAATCCAGCATTCTATGTACTGTGTCATCCCTAGAATACTCTTTTTGCTCATTTGGCTTATTTGCCAGGCTTTGTCCCTTGACTTTTTTCTCCCTGTTTGATGGAAGAAGACTGTTCCTGGTCATTGGCCAATCTCCTCTATAAGAATTTAAACATTTTGATATCTCCCAAACTTTCATAGAATCTAGTGTGTGAAAGTTGACTTTTAAAAGATCACTTGCCATTCCATACTGAAAATTGATATTATTGACAGGTGATTAGTAAAGATAAAGTTTTCCTTATTAAAAAAAACAATTATCTACATGTGGGTATGGGGCGGGGGATGGACACAGAGGAAAATGACACTCTTCTAAGATAAATGCTTTCCTATTTAGATTGCCAGGTCTTTTTTAGTGTTAAGAACTTGGTACCAGACTTCACCACAAGATGGCGAACAGTTGCATTTAAAAAATGTTTAAGGATCCAAAATACAATCCTACTATACATGTAAAACAAATGTGACTTACTCAAATATACATGATGGAATAATGGGAGAACTAAGTATACTTATTTATGCAGTCTTATGGTGGATACAGAGGCTTTTCTAAGTTTATATATATATATATATATATATATATATATATACACACACACACACACATACATACACATATACACACACATATATATACATATAGTATCCTTGTATAGTCCAATTCCTACACGATGTTCTTAGCCTGCATACTTTTCATCTACTAATAATGCTATGGAAATGTGGAAAGAGTCTTAGAATCAAAAGCCTAAGCTTTTAAACTGTCCTCTCTCGGCCAATGTTTCCTCACTGGAACTATGAAAAAAACATAATTCTCTGATAATTATGATTAATATTATAATTTAGTAATATAATAATCATACTTCATAATTCTATAGTATTTTTTTACGTTTATAATGTATTTTCTTCAGGATACCTACATAAACCCACAGACTTGCGGAAAAAGTGCTTTCATAAGGCAAGTTGTTATTTTTATTATAATTATTGTTGTTGTTGTTTAAATATTATAAACATTATTGTATGACCCTTTCCCCCTTAACTGGCTTTCAAAGTTGTCAGAGGCCTGAGGCCATGCATTTCTTTATTGTTCTCTTTCAGTAGTGTCTGGCTCTGTGACCCTATGGACCATAGCACACCAATACTGTCCATGGGGTTTTCTTGGCAAAGATACTGGAGTGGTTTGCCATTTCCTTCTCTAGCAGGAAAGTAGTAAATTACTAAAAAATTACAAGATTTCTAATTATTGCTAATTAAAAACTAGTAAAGAGTCAGCCTGTAGTTATGAACCACCGGAGGGGGCTGATAACTAGTACAAGTGGCTGAGAGATCTATCTTATTTGAATAATTTCATTTGCTTAAGGAAAGTAATTCCTACGACAATTTTAGAAATGGTTTCATCCCTAAGAAGTAGTCTTTTAGACAGGGGATACCCAACGGAGTTTTAAATGGATTTGTGGTGGGGTTTTCATTATAGTTGAATAAAAGGAGGAATTATATATATATAATGATAATGATTATATGATTTTTGTTTATAATTAATAATAATTCACAACGATTCACTTTTTGGTACTCTGTGGTATATTAGTATTTTCAAGAGTAGCATTTATGTGTTGCTTTTAAGTTTGTAAAAGCCCTTTATAGAGTGGTGTGTTGTTTTGTTTTTTAAATTGAGCCTTATAACAACCAAAAGAGCAAGGCAGATACTTAGATATTTGATGTTGTAAAAATACATATAATCTTAATATCAATGTATAATAGATAAATAGTTTTAATGTTTTATTATATATGGATACATATAAGTGAAATGTTTTGTTGTGATAGGCTTAGAGGATTTAAATGTTGGTGTAGGAGAGGTAATAAATATATCAATGGCTAGTATCTGCACGAGCTGTAATAAAATTTTGCCATTTTATAGAAAACACTTGGCATACATGTTATGTGAATGACTATTAGGAGGTTTTAGATGTTTAGGAAAGATACTGGGATATTGCTACTATCCATTTTAACATTTTTATTTGTAGCGATCGAATAAAGGAAGATAAATGGATCAAAGTTTTCAATGAAAACATTTGCTAAAGGAACTATTTCTTACTCTCATCAGCATCCTAATATTATTGCTACCAAACCTCTGACTAGTTGCATAAAGATTTTTTGTTTCCAAGGAAACTACTGACATCAATGGAGTTTAATGAACATAAAAAGGAACTGTGGCTTATAATTTACACCTGGATAAAAACATATAAATCCGCCACTGAAAGTACATGGAAGGCAAACTTAATCAATTAAAATTTAGAAACTTCTACATTTCTTGATATATCTGCCATAACACACATATATGCATATGCACACATATATGTACATATGTGTATATACACACATACATATATATATGTGTGTATAAATTTTAGCACATATATGCATATATGTAACCGCCACCTGGTTTTGAATAACAAAGACCTGTACATTTGTAGATTCATAGACATAGAAAAAGTAGTAAATTTTAAAAAAATTAAATAAGGACACATTAAAAAAAATAATTTTCTTTGGAACAACTAGGTGGCACAGTACATAAAGCACTGGCCTTGAATTCAGGGGGACCTGAGTTCAAATCCAGCCTCAGACACTTGACACTAGCTGTTTGACCCTGGGCAAATCACTTAACCCTAATTGCCCTGTGGGGAAAAAGAGTAGAAAAAAAAATTCTTCTTCCTTTACCCTTAAAAATCAACATAAAATTTATCCCTGAGATTTCACAAGGTACAAAATAATTTATTATCTATTTGCTATGTAGAATTTAGCCTTCCCCTAAATGCTTATATAGAATTATTGTTGAAAAATAACTTAATACTTCTATTTTTTTTCTTTTACAAAATGAAATAGTTTTACTTAGCATGTGAAATAGTTGTACATAGTATGGAAGCAATTTATTAGTAAAATTCAGTAAATTCTTGGTTATATGTAAAAATAGAGAACAGTGAGATGGATGTTTTAAAAGGATGAATAGAATTGTCAATATTATTTGGATTCAAAATTGATTTAGGATTTGGGTGAAATATTTTCAATGCTAATATTTAATTTTAACGAATATTAAAAGAATCTTGAGTAATTTTGTATAACTACCAAATGATGATAGGTGAAGCTGGTCAAGAAAACACCTGTGAACTTGGACAACTCACTTAACTCCCTTTACCTTCAGGTCCCTCAAATATAAAATCGAGGAGTTAAACTATATGGCCTGTGAAGTCTCTTGACAATTTAAATCTTTGATTTTATGATCTAATGGGGACTTCTCTTCTTAATTCAAACATCTTTAGTTTACTAATTGACTTTATGTGATAATATTGTTCAATACCTTCCTCATTAAATAGTTAGCTCCAAATTTTAATTTACCTTAGCAATTAAAAATTTTATTAGACATGATGTAATTTAATTTTGTAATTTGGAATCAATACTGAAGCAATATAATAGAAACCAGATTTTTTTATTATTATTGCCTCACCTTTTAGATGTATGACCTGGTCTTTGATGAGTCTACACTATTCTAACAATAGTAGAATTATGTAACCTTGTGTAATAATTTCACTGCCCTGCGCCTATTACTGTCTCAATAATAAATAAGGGTGCTAGATTAAATGGTCTCTCGGATTTCTTTCCTCTCTAACATTCTCATTCTCTGAAACCTAAGGGGAGTCTTAGTGTAGTGGATTCTGAGAACAAGGGTTCAAATTATTGCTCTGCTTCTTACTAATTCTGACTCTGGGCAAGTCCCTTCAACTCTCATGCTCAGTTTTCTCATCTCAAGGGCATTTCTCAAAGGGCATTTAACAAAATAAGGTTGGTTTTTTTTTTAAATTGGGGACCAGGTATCCCAAGAGGTTCATGGAGATATTTTATTATGAGATTTTATTCTTGTCATGGACCAGAAAAACAATAATATCTTTATTCAATATAATTGTTCCTTTATAACCCTATGGTTTGTTTCTATTTTATGTATTTAAAAACATTATTCGGGGAAGGCATCAAAAGGCTTCACCAGACAGTCAAAGGGGTAAAAGACACACAAAAAGGTTAAGAACTCCAGGACTGATCATTGTGATACTTCCTTGTCTTAGAGGATTTTAAGTCATGCATAACAAGATTTTTACAAGATTTTAAGTCATGCATAACAAGAATTTTATAAGTACTTTTGAAAACCAAATTCTAACAAAATTTGTACAATGTGCCCCTTTTCTGAGGTCTTAAAAATAGTGAGTCCTTAACTTAAATTTCTTGAAAAGATGAATAGATATCAATGAAAAACATTAACAAGAAAATTAGGTTTTGATAAAAATAAGAAACTCTGGGGAAAATGTATGATACAGATAAAGTGATACTGATACAGAGTGAAAAGAATAGAACTAGGAAAGCAGTTTAAATAATAACAGCAACATTGTAAAGATAAAAATAAATAACTGTTAGTTGCAAGAACAAACTATCACCAAAGTCATAAAATAAAGTTATATGATATTTTAAGGGCAATAATTAAAGGCCAAATAGCTGAACTATATGGATTTTGTAGAGTAACATCTTGAAGCCTTATGGTTCCTATAATGAGATCCTTTCAATTCAAAAGTTTATATTTCTTACCAAATCTTAAAATCTAAAATGTACTGAGGAAAACAAGATAACTTAAATGCCTAGATAATTGAAAACAAAAGTGCAACACACATGATGTAGGCCATGAAGGTGAATCTTCACAGAATAACAGAATTTCAGAGTTGGAGGTATTCTGGGGGCCATCTAGTCCAACCCATTCCTGGGGGCATGGGGTGGATGGAAATCTCTTTACAACATGTCCAACAAGTGGTAGGCAATCATCATATTGATGATTCCCAGTCAGGAGAAACCACTACCTTCTGGGTCAACCAGTTTCCATTTTTGATAGCTCTGTCAGAAAATGTCTTTGTATGATGCTTAAATTTGCCTCTTTGCAAATTCCATTCATTGCTCCTAATTTTGTCCTCTGGAGCTATCAGAATGAATGTACCCCCTCTTTCATTTGACAGCCCTTTAAATACTTGAAGATGGGCATCATATACTCCCTAAGACTTCCCTTCTTAAGTTTAAAAATTAAAAATTCCCACAACTAATGCATATATAGAATTATCTCAATGCTCTTCACTACTCTAGTTGTCCTCATACGAGTACTCTCCAGATAATCAATGTCCTTTCTAAAATATGACTTCTGGAACTGAACAAAATCTTTCATAATGGTATGACCATTCCAACGTATGGCAGGACTCTCATCTCTTTATTCTTCTACCCTCTGACTCTGTGAATGAAGCTTAATATTACATTAGGTTTTTTGACTGACATGGTAAGATCATATTGAGATTGTAGCCAACTAAAACTCCCAAATCCTTTGTAGCTTCACTACTGTCTAGACATGCCTCTCCTTACAATTAATGCACTAATTTTTGAGGAAAAATATAGTATTTTGTATTTATAATTACTATTTTACTCAATCCCATTGTTCTAGCACAGCAAGATTTTTTGCATCCTAATTGTCAATGTGTCAGCTAACCTTCATAGTTTTGTGTCATTTGAAAATTTTATAAGCATTTTATCTATGCATTTATTCACCAATCACATATTTATTAAGTGCTTATTGTGTACCAGAGACTGCTAAGTGATACTGAAACAAATCACTTTCAGTAAAATTGGTCTCTGTCTTGAAGAAGGTCACATTATGAATGAGAACACAACATGTAAACAATTAGGTACATATGGATATATAAAGTAGATGGGATATAATCGCAGAGGAGAAGGTACTAGTATCTATGGGGACCAGAGAGCAGAAAAGCCCTCTAGGAGATGATGGGATTTGAAGTGAGGGTTGAAGGAAGCCAGAGAAGGTGAGAGACTGACATAAGCAAGAACAAGTGTGTGGACAACCAGTAAAAAGGCATGGATTTGAGAGATGGACTGTTGTATGTTAGTTGCATCAAGTACCAATAGATCATGTAATGGGTAGTAAGATGCAGGAAGATTGGAAAATATGGGGAGGGATAAGGTTGTGGAGAGCTTTAAGAGCCAAACAGAGAATTTTATATTTGATCCTGAATATAATAGTCACTGGAATTAATTGAGTGGGGATAAAAGGCTGGTTATGTCAGGGTTAAACATGAGCTTAAACAAAACAAAACAAAACCCAAGATGTTGGCAGAGTAGGGAATGGATTGGAGTAGAGAAAGAAGATCAACTACAAGGCTATTTTAATAGCCCAGGCAAGAAGTAGTAAGATGTTAAATTATTCTCAATATGTGATAACCCTACTTAAAGACCTCATGTAGTTGTCAATGGCTTGTCATGTTAGATTTTGATCTCTACCAGATCATCCACCATAATTTTATCTCTTTGCCTCTCCTTTTATGTTCCTTCTTTTTTAGCAGGAGTCATCAACCTCCTACTCTAGGCTGTCTTCTATAATGTGCCTTAATGACACTGGTGTTCCCTTCATTCAAGATCATCCAAAGACTCCATTTCATGCAAACATTTTTTTCAGCATGAGTCTTCAGAATGAGGACTCATTTCAAAAGAGTCTTTTTAGTTATTAGAACTTCCCAAATCTTTTTAGACTTCAGAAGTATTGTATTTTACACTAGCAAGTCAAGATCAGATAACAATGTATTCCAATACAAGTGAGAAAGGTATGATTTAAATGAATAGATTTTGGAATTGAAGAATAAACAAAAGGATAATTCATCAGTTATGTGGCTTGGCCTTTTAGGAGCTTAAAACAATGAATGACAATCATGAAATAAGAACATTTGCTTGTTTTCTTTAGTTTTATTTAGAAGATGAATAGAAATTTGTTTATTCTTCACTTCCAAAATCTATTTGTTTAAACCCCATCTTGAAGACTGGTTTAGGGATAAAAATCAAACTAAGTTGAAAAAGCAAACTATAAAAAGTGATTCTTTGGGGGACAGCTATGTGGTGCAGTGGATAAAGCACCAGCCCTGGATTCAGGAGTACCTGAGTTCAAATCCAGCCTCAGATAAGTACTAGCTGTGTGACCCTGGGCAAATCACTTAACCCCCATTGCCTTGCCAAAACAAACAAACAAACAAACAAACAAACAAACAAACAAAGTGATTCTTTGCTGGCCAAAGGTTCATAGATGTACTTACAGAATGTCTTCTGTCACTTAGATAGGATTGGTATGTAAGTCTTAGGATGTTTAAAAAGACTTGGAAAGTTCAAACATAAGTTTCCATTAATGACCACAAATGGCCTATCATTTAAAAAAACAACAACAACAACAACAACAAAAACTTGTTAGGGGCAGCTAGTTGACACACTGGATAAAGCACTGGCCCTGGATTCAGGAGTACCTGAGTTCAAATCCAGCCTCAGATACATACTAGCTGTGTGACCCTGGGCAAGTCACTTAACCCCCATTGCCTTGCCAAAACAAACAAACAAACAAAGTGATTCTTTGCTGGCCAAAGCTTCATAGATGTACTTACAGAATGTCTTCTGTCACTTAGATAGGATTGGTATGTAAGTCTTAGGATTTTTAAAAAGACTTGGAAAGTTCAAATAAAGTTTCCATTAATGACCACAAATGGCCTATCATTTAAAAAAACAACAACAACAACAACAAAAAAAACTTGTTAGGGGCAGCTAGTTGACACACTGGATAAAGCACTGACCCTGGATTCAGGGGGACCTGAGTTCAAATCCAGCCTCAGACACTTGATACATACAAGCTGTGTGACCTTGGACAAGTCACTTAATCCTCATTGCCCTAACAAAAAAAATAATAACTTGTTAGCTAAGTAACGATTAGCTTGTTTGTTTTAAATACTAGCAAAATATAATTTGTGAACTTGCCATCTTCCCCTATTGGGACCACATTAGGGCTTTAATAGTCAGCTGGTTTCAATATTTGGACTAACAAAACAAAAAAAGTTCAGTAAATTGAGTGTTGAAGGAAGTCATGGGGACGTATTCTTAAATCCAAGATGAGTTTACTAGCAGAACACATTCCATTTCGCTGTGCCATTTAACAAGGATCATTCATGATTAATAAAACATTTAATGGTTAATAATGACAGTTGTAACACTTTTTATCATAATAAAAATAGACAAATCCAAATGGAAAGGATTCTATAATGGACCACCAGAAAGGCTTGATTGATTCCTATTGTTCCTCAATCCAAGGGCATGTCTGAGTTGTTCAGGGGGTACAGAAAGCTATCCTTAATTATTACTTTATCTTAACATTCTAACAGGACACTAACTTTGAATAATGAACAATTATATCTTTTATTTATATAATTAATAAAAACCAACAAGATGACAGCTGAGTACAACTTCATTTGAACTGTTTTTGTCACAGGAAAGAAAATATTTCTTTAAACAAAATGTCAATATTTTTCATCTACTGGTAACTATATAAAATAAAAATTAGATATTACTGGATCATTACTAAGAAGTTAATCCTGAAAATTATTATCTGGTATGAAATGAGCATTAGAATTACTGAAATTCTGGCACTGACACAGATAATTGTGTTGATTCAGGGCAAATAAAAAAAATCTTTCAGGGATAAAGAGGGTACCTGATTATTTTCTTTAGGTAGAATTTGGCTACCCCAATTACTTATAATTTCTCTAAAAGGACTATCTTCCCTCATATCTTTGCTATGCACATTTACATAGTAATAAGGCAGTTTTTTATGTCAAGTAAATAAAGATATCAAGAAAGAATGAGATGAAAGGTAGACAAGTGTCTCAATGAAAATTTATATAATTGATCATAAGAATGACAAGATTAAGGTACCTTTTCATCAATATTAGCAAGGTAAAATATATCTGATCAAGTAGTTAATGTCTTCAGAAATAGTATTTGATATGAATATTCTACTAATTAAAAAGCACACTTGGGCTTTACCACCATACTTTCCATAGCTTAGCATATTGGTGAGTTGCAAGAGTTCATCAATAAAATATTTTAAAGACCTCTGTACTTTAAAAGGAATGTGTTGAATCTGTCTTTTACCTATGGTGTGCTGATTCTAGAATAGAAACAACTAGAATTCATTCAAATTAATACAAAACCAGAGCTGTGTTTCAATATTAATAAGAAAAATCATTTTCCGAAATTTGAAGCTAACATCTTAGCTCTTGTCCCCACCTCCATTCATGGAGATAGCTTTACTACAAAGGTGTTTGAGATACTGTAGTTTGTGTTTTTTTTTTCATCATGTCTGAAGTTTATTTCACTTGACCTGCCTGAGGCACAAAACAGCAGCACCGGGAAAAGCACAAATGATCTCATTTCTAAGTTAACCACTGAGAAATATCAGATAAGTTTGGAATTTTTAAGTTTAACCCATTTTCAAGAAAAAATAAAACACTTTTTAAGAAGGAATTTTACTCCTAGATGTGGAACATTTCTCTACCAATCCAGGTCAGAAGCTGTTCTGTAACTTATAGAATCTTTGAGCAATGTGAGCCTAAGTGATGTTCCCATGGTTGCCCAGCCAGTATGTGTCAGAGGTGGGACATGAACTAAGTTATATTAGATCTGAGACTGGATTTATTTCTACTATGTTGCAATGCCTCTTCTAAGGGAATGAAAAAAAAAAAGTCTTAGTTATAGCCATAATTTTACACCACAGTTTGGTTGAAAAGTTGATGCAGTTCCTGGGAAATCACAAAAAGCATTTCCTACCTTTGGGGCTCTGGCATGTTTCCCACATCTGGCATCCTTGACGAGACTGAGATCTAAGAGCTCAGTCTCCTGAAAGAAAAAAAGCAGTTTGTAAACATCCACAGAGGAAAAAACACACAACAGTTTTAACACTTTTTTAAAATAGTGTCTTGATCATTTGTATGAAGATGGTTCCTGAGTATTTTTTTCTTTTTATCTCTTTCCTTTCTTACATAAGACTACATGAAAACCAAAACCAAAACTGATGAACTGTTTAGACAATTTTGTAGACAAAATCAATTTTTTTCAATAAAAAGTCCACTGTTTTTGTCTTATACACATGACCCATCGGTCACCACCTTATTGCCAAAATCCAATGATCCAGTCTCCTGAACCCTATGTAAGCATTTAAGCTATTTTCTCCTTCAAGGGTTCTCCATATTTTGCCCTTAACCCCTCACATTTCTCCCCCCCCATTCTCTCTCTTTATCTCTCTCTCTTCTGTCCGTCTGTGTCTGTGTCTGTGTCTCTGTGTCTGTCTATCTGTATCTCTCTCTCCCTCTCTCTCTGTGTATGTGTGTGTGTATGTCTCTCTTAAATCTATAGATATCCTTGATCTCCCCCAAATTCTAGAAACTCTTCTCTAAATACCTGTAATCACATACTGTCTCTCTTCAGCCCCTGTCACAGTATATAACCTCCATGTGGCTAAGGACTATTTTATTTTTATCTTATTACCAAGTGCTTGGGACAATGTCCTATATATAATAAATGCTTAACACATGCTTCTTAATCAATTGGTTGATTGATAATAACATCTAACATTTATTAAGTACATTAAGATTTGCAAAATGTACTTCATAAATATTAACTCATTTTATTCTCACAACAAACCTGGCAGGTATGTGCAATTATTATGCCAATTTTAGAGATAAGAAAACTTAAGTAGACCAATATTAAGAGATTTGCTCATGGTCACACTGCCAGTGTTTGAGGCTGGATTTGAATTCAAGTCTTCTTGAATCCAGGTCCAGCACTTTACTGTGCCACCTAGCTGCTTCTATTAATAACATGGATTGGACACTTGGACCTCAAACTCAACATGTTCAGAACTGATTTTATCATCTTTCCTTTAAAATTTGTTCCTCCTTTGGCAGTGACACCAACATTCACTCAGACTCCTACCTTCTGAATCTTGGAGTTAACAATAACTATCCCTCTATCTCAAGTTGCCTAAATCCAACTGATACTCCTTTAACGATATCTCTTATATCCATCCTCTCCTTTCCAATTCCTCTGTCATAAAACAACCCATCATTGCCATACACTCAAATTCTCTATTTCTATTCCCTTTCTCCTCTGAATTATCCCTCAACATTCCTGCTACATTAATCTCCCTACTGTGAAAATCTGGAGATGACACTCACCTAATCAAAACCTTTCAAAAGGACACTTCCTATTTTCTGTCAGTCAGCACTTATTAAGGACCTACTATGTGCCAGACAAAGTCACTTTACCCTCTTGGTCTCAATTCCTCATCTGTAAAATGACCTGAAGCAGGATATGGCAAACCACTCCAGTACCTTTGCAAAACAAACAAACAAACAAAAAACCAGCCCCCCCAATAACCCTAAAACCCAAAGAGGGTCACAGAGTCAGACATAACTGAAATGACTCAACAAGAAAATGTACAAACATGCTATCTTCAAAATAAATAGGAAATTATTAACAGAGGAAACGCACTAGAATTAGGAAGGAAGAAAATTTTCCTGTAGAAGGTGGGATTTTAGTTGGTTCTTAAAGGGAATCTAGTGAAACCAAAAGGCAGATATGAGGAGGAGAGCATTCCAGGAATGGGAGACAGTCAGAGAAGATGAATTCCAAACCACGTCTTAGTCTTAGCATTAAAGGCTCGTCCCAATCTTGTACCATTAAACTTAGCTCATACGGCTTCGCTCTATATACCCATGCTCCAATCAACTTGTTCTACCTCAATATCCCCTTTATATATACAATGCTCTTTGGCCTCTAAACCTTTGCTTTATGCAGGGAATATCCTTCTCTTATCTACCTAACTTCCTATTCAAATTTCATCTTCTCCAATATACTCTTCCATAATCTGTGCAGCCAGTAATATTTCTCTTCTTATGTCTTACAGTCTATCAGCAATGATGCAACAAGAAGGTATGTTCTAAGTATCATATTGTATGAATATAATACCTGAGTTGTTGACATCACAGGATTGTTGGAATATTTTACAAACTATAAAACACCATATAGATATTGGCCATTATAATTATTAGTAGTAATCATATTCTAAAAATTTCATACTTTCACTTGAAATGTAAGGATTTTCCCACATATATTATACATATATATAATATATATATATATATATTATATATATTATATTAAATTTTATAACAATTCTAACTAATGGAAAACACATTGACTTAAAAATACAAAGACTGGAAATAATTTGTTCTTACAGACTACTATAATCACTTGCATTTTCAAAAGGATTTAGGACAGTGATACTTCCTGAAGTTTTTAGGATATAAAGAAAAAAAATGAAGCAATCCCTATTCTCAAAGAGTTTGTGTTGTATCTATTCTTTACCTCTCTTATTTACTTAGCATATACTGTTTTGTCATGGAGAAGTTTTATTACAAAAAGTTTTGTTAGCTCATAAAAATATAGAAAAGGATCTATGATACGATAAAATTCCCAACTATCTGCAGTGCCATCTATGGGAAATTGTTCCCTGACTGTTAAAAAAGAAAAGTATTTGAATCCGTATGGTAACACTGAAAAACTTTAGGGTTATCCAATTCCCCTGATTTCAAATCAGTACTTGCTAAGCAACATTTTCGTATTGATATGGATTGCCAAGGGGGCATTTCCTCCCCTAATGAGGGTGCTGATAAACCAACAGTAATATTGTAGTTTATATGGTACTCCTATTTCTCAGTATCAATAAATATATCAGCATTCAACTTTATCAATCTATCAGAGTTTGGCCAACTTGAATAGGGCCCCCAGCATCTTTCACTACTATGTGACCTTATAAACCAGAGATCCTGAGCTTTCAGTTCTGGGCATGACCCTGGACCTGTGGTGACTCCACCAGCGCAGATTTTGCCTGAAAGTACTAATCACCTTACACTGTCTCTTAACTACAAAAAGAAAAAAAAAGACAATATAAATGTATATTAATTTTACAGAGAGTGATTTTTTAAAATGAAGGTTATATTACTTGCCAATCAGGAGCTAGGTTTTATAGGGACTATTAAAAAGAATTCATAGGGGCTGAACAAGTACTACAGTATCAAGTAGCTTATATTTTACTTCCTTTTGTATAGACATAAAGGATCCATGATGCCTGCAAAGCATTAGAACTTAGGGAAGCTACTATGTAAATGTTTTTTTGGTGATAATCATAAGGAAAACACTGAAAACCCACTGTAGGGCATTATGGGACATCACTCCTAAAGAAGTCATTGTGGCATAGCAAAGATCCAGGCAGGGAAGCTATTTTCAGAGTCTATGTGTAGGGGATGAAAATATTCTTCCCAAAATGAATTTATATACGACAGCTCTTCCTGTATGAATTGATCACATGGAGAGGAGAATTGGGCATAATGTTCCAAGCAATGAAGCCATTATTATGTCTCTATAAAACACTTTTTATATGTATTTTTCTTTTGTTTCTATCAGTCTAGCAATATGTTTGCATTTTACTGTTAACAAGTTATAAAAATAGTGATTTTCTTAACCTTTAAAAGTCCGTCCCTTTTTAAAAAAACAAACTCTTTACTGTTTTGAGTCATTCTATTTCTGCTAAAATGACTAGCATACTTCCAGTCACCCAGATTCACAACCTCAAAGTCATCCTTAACTCTTTCTTCCTTTATCTCAATTCCCCCCCCCCACACACACACACACATACCATTCAATCAGTTGCCAAGTAAGTTAATGCTACCTCCACAACATTTCTGGAATTCATCTCCTCTCTAATCACAGGATTACCACCCAAGGTATCCCTACCTCTTGCCTGAAGCATTTCAATAGTTTACTAACTCTGGTTTCTGCCTTAAGCCTCTCTCCTCTTCAAACCATCCTTCACATAATCACCAAAGTGGCTTTTCACAGCCTAGGTCTGATCAGCCTCAGTCCTCTGCTCAGTAAAATCTACTTGCTACTTATTGACTCTCTACTTAAAAAAAAAAAATACTTCCATTTTGCATTTAAAACTCTTTATAACCAGAATTAAAACTACCTTTCCAGTATTATTATATATTAACCCTTTCATATATACTTTAGTCTAGGCAAATTGGATCTTACTGATTTTCCATACACATAACATTTCATCTCTCATTTTTCTTCCTTTAAACATTTTTTTTTTAGTCATTTTTCAGTTGTGTCTGACTCTTCATGACTCCTTTTGGGGTTTTCTTAGCAAAGATACTGGAGTGATTTGTCATTTCCTTCTCCAGCTCATTTTACAAATGAGGAAAATGAGGCAAACAGGTTTAAGTGATCTGCCCAGGATCACACAGCTATTAAGTGCCTGAGGCCACATTTGAACTCAGGAAGATGTCTTCCTGACTCCAGGCCCACCTCTCTAACCATTGGGCCACCTAGCTGCCTGCCTTTAAATATGCTGTCTAATTGTACATGTATAACCTATATCTGATTGTTTATAGCCTCAAGGAGGGGAGGAGGGGAGGGAGAGAAAGAGGGAAGAATAGAATTTGAAAGTCAAAACTTTAAATAAAAATGTTGATTCATAAGGAAAACCATGCTGTCTTCTGTGTCCAGAATACATTCCCTTCTCAGCTTCACCTTTATGAAACCCTGATTCCTTCACAGCCCAGCTCAAATACCACATCCTTCCTTCTCCCCTATCTTCTAGTGCCTCCAACTTTAAAATTACCTTGTATTTACTTTGCCAACACATTTATATTCTATCTTCCTCTATAAACTGTGAACTCCTTTAGGGCAGGGTCTATTTTTGGTTTTTGTACCCTCATTATCTAGTATATTGCCTGACTCATAGCAGATGTTTAATAAATATGTATTGATTGATTGATTTAAAGAACTTGGGTAATATTACCTCAGATGGCAAGAAGGAAGTATATGTAAATATACAGTAAATGGGGACATAATAAATATCAACATTGCAATTTTGGCATTGGTTGAGAATTTGAGTGTGCCTAGATTTTAAGAATTTTTTTTTAATTCAGGAGAAACTATTAAAACAATGTAAGAATGACAAACGTATCTAGCACTAGATACCACTTTCCTATAACCAGATTCCATTCTGTTATGACATCTGGTACAGGAAATTAAAACTCTTAGGGGCACATTACAACTTTCAGTTGAAGGGAGGTAGAAATGGAAACAGAATAGTTGATTAAGAAGATGGTTTCAGAGAATGGGATTTGGATTTCTAAATTATATATAAATATAGACAAGATATAAGAATAGAAATCACTTGATAATGATGGAATTAATTTAATCAGGATTGGTAAAAAATATATACAGGGTGTCCCTTAATGTTTTGAGTTTTAATAATTTTTAAATTACACTAAGACTTTTGGGACACCCTTTATTTGCCTGGAGACTTGAAGACCTACCTGGACTTTGAACTCCAATTCTATGACATGATTTTTCACATGTTACCATGGGCAATTGATATTATGCCAATGGACTTCACTTTCTTGATATATAAAATGGGAGAACTGGATAAAGGTTTTACTCCATCTTGCTGTTACTGCAGATGGAAAAATAGAAAATGGAATGGAAAATGGAATGAAGGTAAATTCTTTAGAGTATAGAACATTGATCTTTCCTTCTCTTCCTGGCAAAATTCTGGAAACTATTTCAGCATTATGGTTTTTAACCAGGAAGGAAATCAGTGATCACTAAGAGCCAGCATGGGTTCCTTTACCACTATTCTGACTATTATCTCCCCTCAGACTCTGATGGATATAGCCCAAGACCTTGAATTCCAGAACTTTTGGAATAGCAATGTTTCCAGCCCAGTGCCCTGAATCATCATCCTAAGAAGAGGAGTAATTATTTTTACAAGTGTTATAAGGTATATTTAATGAAGACCTAGAAAAGAAAGTTATTGTTACTGGAGTCCTTTGCACTGGGAAATGATTCAATATCAGAAACTGATTTCATTATATTCATGGAAATGACCTTAAAGGAAAGGCATTATCATCTGCTTTTCTGCTTCTGCTTAACAATCATGGAACCTTTTCATATGCCTTTGTCTGAAACCTTCCATATATGTTATCTCTATCATTAGAATGTGAGCTTCTTGTGAGCTAGAACTGTTTTACTTTCCTATGTTTTGGACGTAGCAAGCACTTAATACTTCCTTCATTCATTTAATAGTGGCATATCCACAGTAATTCAGGCTAAATAAAGGAAAGAATAAAATTTTGCTGCTTTTTCTACATGTGCCAATTCTCTCCCCCAATACCTGTCAGAAAAAGAAAAATAAGTATATTATACCATGAGTTCCTTTTTATTTTTATTGGGATTGAGTGATGACTAGAAGCCCAGTGAGGACAGGTCAGGTGATCTTCGGTGTTCAGAAGCTGGGGGGCTGGCATTTGTAGAGGCTCTTGTTAGTTCTGTCAATCAGGGCTACTAGCCAATTAGCTTGAGGCTGTGTATGTGGTTGGCCCTATTTCCTGTGGGAGAGAGGGCTTCTGGGAGAGAGAAGGGAGGAGAGGTTTCACTTTTGGAGATGTGAGAGAGGGAGTGAGATGCTGGAATGCTGTGCAGCAAGTTCTCCATGAAAACTGATATTTCTGGGTGGTGGTGAATTTCAGATTGTATTTTTTCCTTCCCCTATTCCTTCTTTTCTTTGTCCCTAGTTCCATTAACCTTACTTGTGTTTTAAATTTGTTTCCATTAATAAACCCTGTTTTTTTTTAAGAGGCTGTTAATCTCCTTTCTTACCCCAATATTATGGTGAGCCACCTAATTAACACTCCCCATATTAAATTTGGCCCTTACAATTCATACAATATATAATCATATGATTATAATTTCTCAGAGAATATATTAATATATGTATTGTGAGTATATATTTATGCTGTCATGTATGACATATTTATTAATTTTTCAGCTTTGCTATAGGACAAGTCTAAGTTTTGAATAAAAGCCATTGTAAAACTTCTCCAAGCCTCCTTATGTCAAAACAATTTTATTCTAAAGGTCTTTAATGGGAGGGATTTAGGTACAAATGAATGAGATAGAATATGTTTCATTTCTTTTTCAGAAATGTTCTAATCTTGTTTTGGGTGAAAAACCCTTAAAAGTATGCCCCCACTGCTATTTCTGCACATTCTCCATGCAAGAACCTCCCATTTTTTTTTGTCCCCCTTGGATTTTCCTTTTCATTTATTTGCAACTCTGTATCTGCATACAAAACCATTAAAGAAGGGGAAACATGGTGGTTTCAGACGACACCATGGAATGGAAAGGGCAAGAAAAAGAGAAGAAATCTAGTTCTATTTATTTATTCTTTTCATGGCTCAGTTTTCTCATCTTTAAAGCTGGACTGATTATTATTATTTATTATTATTACTTTTCCCAGAATTACAAGATGTGAGAGGTAGGAGGGATCTCATAAACCAACTAGTATAACTCAAATAAAGAATCCCCTGCATAAAACAAAGGAAAACAAAACAAGCCAGAAAGCAAGAAGCAGAGTCAACTATAAGAAAATCAATAAGAAGAAAGCCATACATTTGGAGTTTCAGGAACTGTAGGATGCCAAATTACATAGGCTCCTGTTTCAGCTTTCAGCTCTGCCAATCCACCAAATGAATCAATCAATAAACATGTATTGACTACTATGTGCTAGGTGCTGTGCTAAGTTGTCAGGGATACAAAAAGAAGCAAAAGTTAGTCTCTGCACATAAAGAATTTACAATCTAATTAGGGCAGTGACATGTAAACAAATATATACAAAGCCAGCTACTTACAGGTTAAATAGCAAATACTTATCTGAGGTTAGACACTAGAATTAAGAAGGGTTGGAGAAGCCTTCCTGTACAAAGTGGGATTTTAATTGGGATTTAAATAAAGTCAGGGAAGCCAATAGGCATAGTTAAGGTAGAGTATTCCAGGCATGGGGGACAGAAAATTCCCAGAACCAAGAGATGGTGTGTCTTGTTTGTGGAATAGCAAGGAGGCCAGTGTCACTGAATGGTAGAACACAGGGGAGGGAGTAAGGTGTAAGAAGACTGGAAATGTTGGAGAGGCTAGATTATGAAAGGTCCCTTGCTCTGGTGTCTTGAGAAAATCCTTTCCTCTGTAAGCCTGTTTCCAATCATTTTCAAGCTTCTATGCTCACAAAGTCAGACACTGTGAGCTGAGTGACCTAAACACATTACTTGGCCTTTCTAAGCTTCTGTTTTATTAACTGTAAAATGTGGCTAATAACAACACTTACTTCACTTGAGATATATATATATATATATATATATATATATATATATATATATATATATATATGTGTATATATATATATATATATATGTGTGTATATATATATATATATATATATATATATATATATATATATATATATATATATATATGTATGTATGTATGTATTTGGTGAGGCAATTAGGGTTAAGTGACTTTCCCAGAGTCACACAGCTAGTAAGTGTTAAGTGTGTGAGGCCAGATTTGAACTTAGGTCCTCCTGAATCCAGGGCCGGTGTTCTATCCACTACACCACCTAACTGCCCCTTGAGGTATATTTTTAAAAAACTTTTATTTGAGTCTCCTGGTCTCTAGCCTCCAGAGAGAAGAGGAGAGGATGGTGCATTACCATATTGCCCCTTGCACCTCCTGCATGATCTTCAACCTGGGATGGTAGTGTTAGGGGGAGAGCTTGGTGCCATACTATCATGCCCACACATCCCTTGCCTGACCTTTAGCTTCTGAAGAGAAGAGGGTATCATCACTGATCTCCTTCCTTGCGGGAAAGAGAATATAATGACCTCTCTGCTTCAAGTTTTTGCTATCTTGCTTAAACTGCCTGTGGTTATGAAAGGACTCCCCCTAGGGTTCTTGAAAGACTGAAAATTCTTACAAATTTTTTTTTCACTTATGAATAATACAGTCAGTCCCATCTGGTCATACTCTTCCCATCCAATTTGTTCTTTGCCCCCACAGGTCATGATCCAAATTTGTTTCTCTCCTTTCTCCAAACCGCATTGATTTGGGGGCAGCTGGTGGCTCAGTGGATAAAGCACGGGTCCTGGATTCAGAAGGACCTGAGTTCAAATCTGACCTCAGACACTTACTAGCTGTGTGACCCTGGGCAA
Source organism: Dromiciops gliroides (assembly GCF_019393635.1). Taxonomy (NCBI): domain Eukaryota; kingdom Metazoa; phylum Chordata; class Mammalia; order Microbiotheria; family Microbiotheriidae; genus Dromiciops; species Dromiciops gliroides. Next base: position 572,967,388 of record NC_057862.1, read on the forward strand.
ATCACTTAATCCTCATTGCCCCACCCCAAAACAAACCAAAAACCAAAAACCATTACTTAAGTTCTAATTCCCATTCCCCTCAACTCAATTCTCTCAATGTTCTATTCTAAAACTACCAACTCCACCCGTTGTGTCTTGTAGAATGTTTGCCCCAAAAGCAACAAATGTGCTTTCAACTTAAACATTTTCCTTTCCCATTCTTTCCTTCTTCTGGCTCAGTAAAATCTGGCTCCCTTCTAATAACACAGCATATTTGGCCAACACTATCTATACTTTCATTCATCTTATTCTCTGCCCCTCTCTAATGTAACTCACTTGTCAAGGTAGGGTTGTCAGAATACTCCTTGTTCCTATAGCCACTTCCAAGTTCTCCCCCTAACACCATCACCAAGTAACCTCTCCTCCTGTGATGTTCATGAAAACCACATCTACCACCCAATCAAATTCGTAGTAGCTGTTTATGAATTTCTAGAACATTCCCCTTCCTTCCACAATGGTTTTTACACTTGATTCATAACGTTTCTCTCCTTTTTAACTCCTTCCTTCATATTAGGAGACTTCAACAAATATATTGATACTCCTTTAAACACCCTAATCTCTCAGTTTGCCAACTTAAAAAAAAATCCTGTGACTTACTCCTCCACCCCACAGCCACACCTAAAGATGGTCATACCCTTAGTCACAACTTCATACCACCTCCTTATTCATGAACTTTAAAATTCCATTATCTGATCACAATCTATTGGATTTCCACTTTTCCCTGTCTTTCTATATACTTTCTATACCAAACCATGATCTTTGTCCAACCCCTGACCTCCAATTCCTAGACCCATCAGTCGTCTCTCAGGTCATTACCCCTACATTAGTTGTTATATTCCCCTTCTTTCCCTATTTTGATTCCTTGATGAACAGGTTCAATTCTGTACTGCTGCCTTCTTCTAGGGGTTCTAAAAGCAGAAGAAGAACAAAGAATAAGTAATTAGAATTTGATTATGGCAGATGTTTTAACTGTGTGAACCTAGGATGTCTAGAAGTATTTGTGTATGTGTTTAGAAATCAGGGAAGATTTTTTTTTTCGTAAAAAAAAAATTAGTAAAAAAAATAAAGTCAAAAATTCTGAGAACAATGACAAGGTAGTCTGCTTCTACTCCAAGAGGAGTAATTGACGTCCCTGGGAAGATGAAAGTAGATCAGCACAGTCTAAAGTATGAGATTGCAGTCTAGGATCCTTTCTATATGCCAATCAACCTATATTATTATACAAACTTATTGATAATTGAAAATATCATTTAGGGTAAAGTATTAAAAGATTACATTGACAAAGCAAAAGCTTCTTTTGTATGAATACCTCTTTTCTGTTTTCAAAAATAGGTACATTTCAGATCCACTGCAACTAATCATTTACCTTATTTAGTTGACATTTTTAAAGGCAATGAAAATCTCTAGATTTGCCCAGGAAATACACACATTCACACAAGCATGCACACATGCACATACACATAGGCATGTACAAATTCACCCCAGAGAGACCAGGACAATAGTATAAACCTAAATGATTTCTAGTTAAACTTGATTATTTATTAGGCAACAAGTTTTGTCTTCCTAGATCTTTTTTCAATATTTAGCACATCATAAAAGCATTCATCATATTCCTATGGACTCCTGACACTAAAGAAGGCCTGAAGCACAAAAATTAGAAAGGTAGCGATCATTGTCACGTTGTTCTCTATTGCTGCTATGTAGATATTCTAAACATAGATTTCCATTACAGGCTGACTTGATTAGCTTGAATGATCATAAATCCCTTTGCAAATAGTCTCATAAATGCTAAAAATCATCATTACAGATATTTTGGCTGAACAGTAGATTAGGTTTCCAAATGCCAATTCACAGATAAATTCAGAAATCATACAGATAAATCAGTCAAAGAACCATTTTTTATCCATCTGAAAAATACAGATTATTGACTGTAAAACAGGTTTCAAACCTAAATCATGTGGAGTGTCAAGCAACTCAATACAAGTGTACATCCAGACAAACATTTTTGTTTAGCCTCTTGGCACCACAATCATGTTAGTCTATTTCATATATGTATATGTGTATGTGTGTCTATTATGTGATCTTGGGTGTGTCATAAATTCTATGTCACCAAAATGCTTCTTTCTACCCTTTTAAAATGGAAATAATTGGTTGTCTTCTGTTTCACAGGAATTTTAAGGGAAAATGAGTTCATTTTTTAAAATCTAGAGAGCTAGCTTTGAAGCCAAGAAGACCCTGTTTCAAGTCTAAACTCTGAAATATAATAGTTTTTTGACACTATGTCACTTAACCTCTCATTGTTCTAGACAATTCACAACTCTCAGTTTTCAATGCTCTTGCTGTTGTTGTTTAGTCATTTTTCAGTTGTGTCTGACTCTTTGTGACATCATTTGGAATTTTTCTTGGCCACGATACTTGAGTAGTTTGCCATTTCCTTCTTGAGCTCATTTTACAGATAAGGAAACCAAGGCAAACAGGCTTAAATTTCCAGGGTCATAGAGGTAGCAAGTATCTGAGGCCAGATTTGAGCTCAGAGCAATGAGTCTTCCTGACTCCAGGTCCAACACTCTAACCACTGAGCTACCCAGCTACCAACACTGCTGACCTATATTGGTAGAAGGAGTTTCTTATTCAAGGAGTTCCTTATATTAGTGAAATCACAGGTCTAGTCCCTGTACCTACAATTAAATAAAACAGATTTAGTACAGAACTCATGTAAGAGCTACAAACTTGGAAAATTTTGTTCTTTAAAATGTTTTATTCTTTCAAATACTTCTTATTGATGCCTTTTTTCAGCAATCATTTTGGAGGAGAGGTCCTGGAGGAAGACCCTTCCACTCCATCTTAGAACCTCCCTTGTAAAAAAGAAAAACAATGAAGCAAAAACACTTAATAAGAGTGTCATCTGGGGCAGCTGGGTGGTGCAGTGGATACAGCGCTGGCCATGGATTCAGGACCTCCTTTCAAATCTGTCCTTAGACCCTTGACACTTACTAGTGACCCTGGGCAAGTCACTTAACCTCAATTGCTTCACCAAAAAAAAAAAGTGTCATCTGACCCTCTGCTATGGTCACTTTTACTGTTAAGACCATCACTTTCCTTTTAGTGAACTTTTCATTTATCTTCTTGAAGTGGTTTTACAGACTATTCATTTGATTCTTCTTATTTTATTCCACATCACCCTGTGGAAGAGATATGGCACATTATTTAAACCTAGGAAGGAGAATGAATTCAATGGCAGGAAGAGGATGGGGCAATAGAGGGTATAGCTCCAGGAATGAAAGAATGTCTGTTACAGTCAAAAGACCACTGGATTTGAAGTTAATGCACCTTTGCTCAAATCCTGGCTCTTTTATCTATTAGTCAGGTAAACTAGACAAGTTGTTTCACCTCTCTCAGACTCCATTTTCTATTCTATTCAACAAGTGGGTTGTATCAGATAACTTCTCAGGATCATTCCAGCTCTAGACTATGATTCTGTAATCCTACTGTAGAACCCCTTTCAGAGCTATTTTCCCAATACCTACTTGACTTTGTGGTCTAGATCTTGAGCGAACAGGAGCCTGCTATTATTCTTAGGGTTGTAGAGGAAATATAAGTGGCTGAGGTTTCTGGTACTGTCATTCATAAGAGCTTCCCCTCCTCTATCTCCACTAGTGTAAGCCCCATGTATTTTCAGTCAGTAGTAACAGTTGGTTATTACAAAAAGCCTTTACTAGTTATGGCAAGAACAGTTAGTTCAAACAATAATTTATTTTTAAATTCCCTTCCCCCCATATGCCATGCAAACAGCGAGTCTCTGGGGAGAGTGTGCTTACATTTAAAGTACAAAAGTAATGAGGCAAATATATGGAGAATGCATGTGACAAAAAGGTAATTCACAGCTTCTGCTTACTAGAAGTTTCTTTTTCCCTTTGTACAGTGCATGTAGTTCCCCTTAAGTGTAACTCTCTGTTTTTCCAAAGATAATCTCCCTCCAAGAGGAGAGGTCATACTCCCTGAATCTACTTCCTGGCCATCTTTCTTTATCTATGTCCAGGTTTGTCCTTGGTGGATGTCTCCTTCCAATTTGATGGGCTGTCTTTGCTCCTAGTCTTCACCTGATCCAATTTCTCCTTTAAAATGGGCAATAGGAAAAGGAAGCAAGAGGATGAAACTTTTATTCTCAAGAAGTTTCCCTCTAAGGTAATTTACCCTAATTTTCAAATTGGATGCTTAGCCTCCAATCTTGGAGTTCTTTATCACTAGGTTCAACCTCTCTAGACTTTGGGATCCTTAAATATTGTTTTTGCCTTTCTTTGTTATGCCTAGGATTTTGAGTGTGAAAGAGAACAAAATAAAAGACAAATAACTTGAAATGGTAGGGTGAAGTGAAGTTTTATTAAGGATGGGGAAATCTAGGCATGTTTGAAGACAGAAGGGGAGGAACTAAAAGATAAGGAGAGATTGGAGATTAGAGAGAGGGTATGATCAAAGATGCAAGCCCTTGGAGGAGTCAAGAAGGTATGGGATTAAAAAAAAAATAGTAGAGGTGTTGGTATTGGCAAGGAGAAGGATGTCTCATTTTCTGAGACTGAAGCAAAGGACAGTGAAGGGAATACAAAGACTGGTATTCAGTAGAAATAGATAATATAAATCATCAGTAGATCCAATCATCGAAGTTGCATTAACTTCTTCAGAGTTTAGCAGCATGTGTGTGGAGGAGAAGGTGATGGGGGTGGGAGTGGAGTAATGCAAGGTTTGGGGTTTGGAGACTTGTGAGTCAGGATAGGATCATGGGTCAAGGGTTGAACATTGTGTGAAGATGAATTGTTTAAAAGAAATGAGACTTTAAAAGAAAGACAGTAAGTCAGAGCAGGTGGTATACTGGGAATTTAGGGAGGGGTAGATTGGAAGTTGCACTGAGATAAGAAAAATGGGTTTAGGAAGGATGAGGTACAGGGCAAGACAGAATAACAGGAGCTAATTTATGTTAATAATTAAAATATTGGAAAATCAATAAAATAGATAAAGCTTTGGTTGATCTGATTGAAACACTGTGAATATATTAGATACTCTAAGAAACTCTTTTGGCTTTCTTGTATATGATTCACTACAATAAAGCAAAAATTTCTTCCAAAGTGTTATACTCTACCACAAGGCTGACCCTCAAAGAGTCATTTCTTAAAGGACCCTAGAGACCAGAGGGAGTCAATGTAGCTTCCAAGGTCACCTAATATACTTCCCAGAAGTTCCTCCTCTTATTTATAAGTCCCTTAATGTGTAGTGTCCTACTTGGCAGAATTGATACCCAGCAATAACTCTTTAATTATATAAGTATGTCATCTCTAGTGATCCTCTTAGTTTCTAAATAAGACATAAATGATATTTTTCCTTGGCCTGCTTATTAGCATCATTGAAATGTCCAGCCACACACTCTTATTTCTCTCCCTCACAAAACTCTTCCAGAATAAAACATAAACTGCCCTATTCCTAAAGCTGACCTCATACTTTACTGAGCCTCTCCCAATCTCCCTCAGGCAAATGAATTTTGAACACTTTAAAAAAAAAAAACATACTCTTGAAAATTCAGGCATTCAATAGGGTGTGTGTGTGTACATGTGTGAAAATTACAGTACTGAGATGACAAGAGTACAAATGTTTTCTTTTTCCCCTTTGCAAATGATTTCTTCAATAATAAACTTTTGCTGCTTGAGACTGCCTTGTTAGGCTTTGCCTCTTAACTTTTCTTTTTTCTGATCCCTATAGAGCCTGAGGCTTTAATTCTATTTGACTGAGATTCATTCAATCATTCAACAATTATTACTTTTATATGTAGTCAAAATGTATATTCATTATTTTTCTCTTCCATAATGAACTGCAAAATCAGTGAATTTGATTTCAAATGCTTTAAAAAAGCAGCCTCAAATATAGCCATCTCCCTTTTTATTTTTACTTAAAGTCATATAGAAAAATACTTTTAAAAATTGAATTTCTTCTGTATTTTCCATAATATTTTTGTTTACATCACAACTGTTATAATGTACTAAGTTTTTTCTTATTGAAATAACAAAGATCAAGGGATTTTAAAATAATTCTCTACAATTTAAGACGAAGACAATTTCTAATCCTTTTGCAGTCATTAAATAGTCATTTTAAATATAATGTCTTTGAAAAGGTGAGCTCACAGGCATCATACTCAAGCCTTTGTCTTTTACCTTATCCTTAATCAGATTTTTAAATATTTTGATCATTTCCTGTGGAGTAGATATCTATGTACATATTACTTAATCTAATGTGCAAATAGTTTTCCCAAAAGCTTAAATATAGGATCATCTAAGCTCAGAGACAGCACCTGATTTTAAAGCAGGAAAAATTTAAAGCAACATTTTCCCTTTTAAAAAAAATCACTATTTTTCCAGATCAAAAAATTTTAAACTATAAAAGAAGCTGCTAACCTGCCACCTTAACCAGATTTTGTCTTTTGCTGTATCCAAATTAAATGGAAATTTGGTTTACGGTCACTATATTTAGGATTTTTGGTTTTGACTTATCATTTATCTCATCTCCATGTGTCTCTCCTGCTCTCTTAAAAATGAATTATCAGGGGGCAGCTAGGTGGCTCAGTGGATAGAGCACCATCCCTGGAGTCAGGATGACCTGAGTTCAAACCCGGCCTCAGACACTTAACACTTACCAGCTTTGTGACCCTAGGCAAGTCACTTAACCCCAATTGCCTCACCAAAAACCAAACAAAACAAAGAAACAAAAAAATGAATTATCAGGGGTTAGCTAGGTGGCACAGTAGATAAAGCACTGGCCTTGGATTCAGGAGGACCTGAGTTCAAATCTGACCTCAGACACTTGACACTTACTAGCTGTGTGACCCTGGGCAAGTCACTTAACCCTTATTGCCCAGCCAAAAACAAACAAATAAATAAAAATGAATTATCAAGATGGAACTTGGACAAAAACCATGCTTGAAAGATGATGCTTAAAATGATAAAAATACAGTTGATTTCAATATAGCATTATTCTCAAAATGTTTTCTTATGCACTATTAATTTGATCTTACAACATCCCTGTGAATGAAGAAAGAACAGCTGAGGACAAATCTTAGTCTCAGACACAGAGCTGGCCATTTGTAGAAGCCAAAAAGGACTCTGGAGAATAGGAATTAACATTTGAAGGGAGAAGAAGAATACATCTTGAGAAATGAAAAAAGGTGTGGTTTCTGTTCAGTGAAACTTGGAAAGATGATTCTTTCTTAGGGAGAGGATTCAAAGGACAAATCAAGTGTTCACACAGAGATTACAAGTCAGGAAGCTTGATTATAAAGTTCCAAGGGCTGATGCTGAAAAACTGGTGTTTTTTTCTTTCTTTCTTTCTTTTTTTTATTGATTCAGGTGCTAGAGATGAAAGAGTGGGACATAAACATTAACAGCAGGGGAACTGAATATTACTGAATAAAGAGGAGAAGATGCTATTGGATAAATGAGGCCCATTCCATACAGTATCCAGAAATGACATATCACTAGAAATTTCACTTTAGTTCAAAAGATCCTGTGGTGTCATTAATTCACTAAGATTCCAGACATATCTGGAGAACCAGGAATATAAATATGACAAAAATGAAACTAATAAACCACTTAATGGCAATCATTTACCCACAAAAAGAGTGGTCTATCAATTTAAAAATGTTGATCTGGATGATTAAATATTTCATATGTAGTAGACCCCCTTGAGTGGGAAAACCATAAATTCCACCTTGTCCATCATGTTTATCCTAATTGTCTAGACCTGATAATTACAAACCAGAAAGTGTGACATCTCACTGTCATATAGCTGATTAGTGGTCAAGTGAGGATTAAAAACCTCAATGTCCTTTCTCCTAATGCTATATTCTTCTCCTTTTACTCCAGTTGCATAAAGTTAGAACAGAAAGAGCAAGTAAGAGAGACAGGATTGCAAAGGAAATAAATCCTTATTTTATTTAGCCTATCCTTGCCTCCCTTGCCACACATATCCATGGCCTCCTATGTTTTTGTTTGTTTGTTTTATTTTTTGGTGGGGCAGCAGGGGTTAAGTGACTTGCCCAGGGTCACACAGCTAGTAAGTGTTAAGTGTCTGAGGTCGGATTTGAACTCAGGTCCTCCTGAATCCAAGGTCAGTGCTCTATCCACTGTGCCACCTAGCTGCCCCCTCCTATGTTATTTTTTAAAGAAGGAAGGGAGTCTCCCATGTTGCCTTAGAGGGGACTCTTAAGAACATGAAACTGCCAAAAAATATGTTCATGGAAGGTATTATAGGTAAAGGAAAAAGTGACAAAGAACTACTGACATACATTGGTAAGAGGATTTTTTTTTAAATTTTTTATTTTATTTTATTTTTTTTACATATAAGGTATTTTATTTTTTCTGTTACATGTAAAGATAGTTCTCAACTTTTGTTTATACAAGCTTTACAATTTCAGATTTTTCTCCCTCCCTCCCCTCCCTCCCGCCTCCCCTAGACAGCAGGTAATCTTATATAGGTTATATCTATATATCTATATATCCATATCCATATCCATATATATATATATATTTATATATACACACACATATATATACACATAATAACATTAATCCTATTTCTGCATTAATCCTGTTACAAGAGAAAAAATCAGAGCAGTAATGCAAAACCTCAAAAAAAAAAAACCCAACAGCACCCAAAACAAAAGAAATAGTATGGTTCAATCAGCATCTATACTCCACAATTCTTTTTTTTTTCTAGGATTTGGAGATCCTCTTCTATCATGAGTTCCCTGGAACTCTTCTGTACCATTGCACTGGTGTAAAGAATATAGTCCATCACAGTAGGTCAACACTCAATGTTGATGATACTGTGTACAATGTTCTTCTGGTTCTGCTCATCTCACTCATCATCAGCTCACGCAAGACCCTCCAGGTTTCTCTGAACTCAAGAGAATTTTCTTAATAGTTTGTGGAAGGTGTGAATAAGACAATTAAAGATTTAAGGCACTGAATTATAAGGAAAGGGGGGAAGGATGTTCAAAGGGCAAAATCAAAAGTCAGCCAGTACCCTCACCTCTATTCAGGCTAGGTAGGGTTGTAAACTACCTGGAGAAGGAAATAAAAGGTGAAATACATGGAGGAAGCAACGCCTCTGGTCCCTGGCTTGCCTCCTGTTAAGGATGATAGAAGACAGCCGTAAGAGTACAATTCTCAACACCCTCACCCTGAAAACAGTCAACTGAACCATGACATCTGAGTTTATAACTGTCCTCCCCCATGGGTTTCACTTCATGGAGACAGCAGGAAAGGAGGAGAGTATTTCCAGAGCCTGCTAACCCAGAAGCACACTGGGCAGAAATGTAACCACAAGAATCAAAAACCTAAATATAGGCTTTGAATTATGGTCAGAAAATGGATTGGGGGGGTGGTGGTAATGAGGGGGTCATCAGTCAGTTATAATAGAAAGGAAGGAAGAAGAGAGGAGACTAAGCCCTAAATACAATTATCGGGACATCACAGAAAATTACTCTTGTACTAACAATAAATATGGACTTAGCTGGCTAATGCCTACAGTTTAAATAAGTAATATGTTTAAGAAATAGTTGTGATCTTATTGCTATTTTTTTTTCTCAAGACCTGGACCTAAGATTCTCTTAATTCCTTCACTGATTTGAATAACATAGAGTATGCACTTGGCCTTGGATCCTCTCATCAAGGGAACACTCATTGATCGACATTATCTTTCCACCTCTTGAAGTATGTGCAGTAAATGGTTTCACCAATAAGCCCTAAATCATTATCATTATCATTATCATTAGAGAACAAGGTTTCATCAAGTTCACTTACTATTCGTTCTCTCATTCCTCAGTGGTGATATGCTGATCTATCACCCAACTCAGCAAAAGAGCTGCATTTCATAATCTCCTATGGGGATTAAATTTTCCCCAGGGTCAATGTCTCTGGGTATATTATGTTCCTAAATAAATAACTTGTGAATCCTTGACATAGGTGTTCAGCACACAAAGGATAGATCACTTTTTTTTTTCTTTTCAATCCTGCACAATCTCTTTCTGCTCACTCCCAACCAAGCTATTGCTCATATGTAAATAAATCCAGGAGATAAATGTTTTTGAAAATTAATTCACCATGGCTATTAAGAGGGGAAATATGTTTCTCTCATACCCAGAAGACTAAAAACAGTCCTCAGACTGCCCCCAGAAAAAAGGCATCACTGCACATAGGAAAGGATTGAAAATTGTGCCCTACCACAAATAAAATTGTATCAACTTGTGTTTGAAAATTGTGCCCTCTCTGTTACAATCCCCTGGAAGCTTCCAGCCTTCAAGGTAATATAAAGGAAATCCAAAATAAATACCTAAATCCTATGAAGAATAAGATTTTCTGGCATAAAAATGTGTGTATTTGTAAAAAAGAAAAATAAAAAGCAATATTTAAGTGTCCCTCATGGCAAATCCCTGCTTGTAATGCCTGACCTAGATGACCAATTTTGAACAACCTTACTCTTGACTCTGTAGATAAGATCTTTGCATAAGTGCTTTCATAGTTCTTAAATCTTTCCCAATGGTTTCTTGAATTTTGCTTCTCTTATTCACACAAATTTGACCCAATCTCTGACCTCAGTGATGCCCCCATTTGTCTCTTACTCTATAACAGATTTTTTTTTTTACAAAGCATGTTTTATGATATGGGATATTTGTGTTGATAGTTTAGTTTAAAGACAGACTTAGCATATGTAAGTCATTTAAAATTAAATACAGAAATCTCCATATAGAAAAATAGGTATTTCTAGGCCTTGCTGTTATGAAATCAAATTAACTCCAGTCTTGAACACTCTGAGTACTTCAATGTACTTACTTCAGGGCAATAACTAGGGCATCACTTAAATCAAATAACACAAATTCAGCGACCCATGAGGGAATACTCTTTATCATCTTCCATGATTCTGAATTTGCAAAAAGGCAAATTTGGATATTTTAACAATTTTTTTAAAGTTCTGAGTTCCAAATTTTGTCCCTCCTTCCCTCCTTACCCTCTCCCCTCCCTGAAGCAGTAGACAGATATAGGCTATATATATGCAATTGTGTAAAACATTATCATATTAGTCCTTTTGTATAAGAAAACTTGAATAAAAGAAAAAATGAAAGTGAAAAATAGCATGCTTCAGTCTGTGATCCATCAATATCAGTTCTATATATCAGCTCATACAAATCTTTCTAGGACTTTCTGAGGTCATCCTGCTTGTCATTTTTATAGCACAATAATATTCCATCACAAGCATATACCAGAGCTTGTTTAGCCACTCCCCAATTGATAGTCATTCCTTTGATTTCCAATTCTTAGCCACCACAAAAAGAGCTGCTAGAAATATTTTAGTACAAATAAGTTGCTTTTTCTCTTTTTTGGGATGTCAACCCAGCAGTGGCATTGCTAGATCAAAGGGCATGCACAGTTTGACAGCATTTTGGGCATAGTTCCAAATTGCTCTCTAGAATGGTTGGATCTATTCACAACTCCACCAACAGTATATCAGAATCCCAGTTTTCCCACATCCCATCCAACATCCAATATTTCCCTTTTGTTGTTATAGAAAATTTCGATTGAATGTAAAATTTGCTCACAAGTAATCCTAGCCAAAAGTGGAACAGGTTGCCTTAGGAATTAGTGAATTTCTCCTTTAAGGCCTTCAAGTAAAAGCTAGATGACCCACATATTGGAAATGTTTTAGATAGAGTTATTTAATTACAGATTGGACTGTTAGTCCTCTGAATTCCCTTCTAAGTTTGAGGGAAGGGGCTGTTTTTGTTTCTATTTGCATCTCCAGCACTTAGCACAGAGCCTGGCAGATAGTGGGTGCTTAAAAATGCTATTGACTGATGGAATGACATCTCTTTTTAAAATAAGTTTTTATATCTTTTGTTTTTTTTTAACATTACCATATTTCCCTCATTATCCTTCCCCACCTCAGAGGGATATCCTATGTAATAAATAGAAATTTCAAATGACCAAAAAGAAAAATGAAAAAAATATCAGTATCATTCATGAATTCATTGAAAATGTTTGTGTGAAAATGTGTGCAATGTACAACACTTGTGGATCTCTCACTTATGCATAGGGGTAGCATATAGAGCATAAAGGAGGGAGGGTGAGGGAGACGAAGAGGGAGGGAGAAGGTAAGTGGTATGTCATGTTCAGTCTTATGGAGTCTTGGTTTATCATTGAGTTGATCAGAATTCTAATATTTCAAAGCTGTTTTTCTCTATCATGTTGTTATTGTACAAATCATTCTCCTTGTTCTGCTTGTGTTCAGATGTCTTCCCAGTTTCCTTTGAAACTCTTCATTTAGACATTTATGATAACACAGTAATATTCTATTACATTCATAAATCAATTTGCTTAGTCATTGCACAATAAAAGATAACACCTGAGGCTCCGATTCTGGGCTACCATGAGAGAAGGTTCTACAAATGTTTTTGAACTTTAGAGTTGCTTTTCCACTTTCTGATCCCTTTGTCAGTTTAGGTAGCAGAGAGGTATAGCTGGGTCAAAGTGTATGCACAGTCTAAATTGCTTTCCAGAATAGCTGGAAAAACTTACAGTCCCACCAACTATTCATTAATGTGCCTTCCCCACCCCTCCATTGATGTATCCTTTGATCAGTTATCTCTTAGGGAATCATCCTTAGTTTTATACATTTGAATCAATTACTTATATATCTTGGATGTGAGACCTTTATCAGAGAAACTACCTCCAAAGTTTTCCCCACATTTATCAATTTCCTTTCCAATTTTTACTATATTATGTTACCTTGTTTAAAAATACATTTTATTTTCTGTGAACTTCTACATTGCCTATTTAGTAATTAACTCTTCCTCTTGCCATAGATCTGAAAGGTAATCTAATTTGTTCATGATGTGAATGTTTATGAGTAGGTCACGGAGCTTATTTTAACATATGTTATGAAATGTTGGTCTAAATCTAATTTTTGACAGATTTCTGTCCAATTTTACCTTTAGCTTTTGTCATTAATGAGCTCTTCCCCTTGTAACTGGAATCTTTGGATTTATCAAACACTATCATTCTTTGTATGTTTGATTCTGCTTATTGTAATACTCCATCCATTCCAATGATGGATTTCTCTATTTTTAACTGTATCAAATTGTTTTAATTTGTGTTGCTTTTATAGCTTCTGTATTTATTTTGAATAAATTTTGCTTTCTAGATCTTCCAGCTGGGTTTTATTGGTAACATACAGGAATGTTAATGATTTCTATCTGTAACTTTGATGAATTTACTAATTATTTCAGCTACTTTGTTTTGGGGTTTTTTTTTTTAGTTGACTCTTAGGGGTTCCAAAGTAAATCATCCTATACCATGTACAAAAATCCAAAGTTTTATTGTACTTTTGCTTATGTTTATTCCCTCAAATTATTTTCCTTGTCTCATTGATAATTAGCATAAACATGCAATTCTTAAGGAAATAGCTTTTATATTGACTTTTACTTTCCTTTACTGCCTGGAAATATAGTTCTTCATCCTCATACCCACCTCAACCATTATATATTCCAAAGAAAATCCCAGTTCCTATATGGAGCCTACATGGAAACCCACTAGGTTACTCAATGGAAAGAAAACTGGACCTTCAATCAGGAAGAACTGAGTTCAAGTCCTGACACAGACACTTACCAGCTATTCAACTGGCCAAGTGAGTCACCTCACTTGTTTATCTCAGTTTCTCCAATTATAAAATTGTGTTTAGTATAGTACTTATCTCCCAGGGTTTTTGAAAAGATCAAATGAGATAATTCTTAATGAGAAAGTGCTTAATATAATGCCCGGCATTTTGACCAAACAAGAGATAGAGTATATTATAAAATGCAAAATGGATGATTTTGATTATATTAAATTAAAAAATTTTTGTACAAACAGAAGCAATGCATCCAAAATTGGAAGGGAGGCAGAAAACTGGGAAACAATTTTTGAGGCCAGTGCTTCTGATAAAGGCCTCATCTCTAAAATATATAGGGAATTAAATCAAATTTATAAGAATCCAAGTCATTCCCCAATTGAGAAATGGTCAAAGGATGTGAACAGGCAGTTTTCTGATGAAGAAACCAAAGCTATCTATTCCCATATGAAAAAATGCTCTAAATCTCTAATGATTAGAGAGATGCAAATTAAAACAACTCTGAGGTACCACCTGACACCTATCAGATTGGCTAAAATGACAAAAAAGGAAGATAATAAATGTTGGAGAGGCTGTGGGAAAATTGGAACACTAATGCATTGTTGGTGGAGCTGTGAGCTGATCCAACCATTCTGGAGAGCAATTTGGAATTATGCCCAAAGGGCGATAAAGCTGTGCATACCCTTTGACCCAGCAATTCCACTTTTAGGTCTTTTTCCCAAAGAAATCATGGAAGGGGGAAAGGGACCCACATGTACAAAAATATTTATAGCTGCTCTTTACGTGGTAGCAAGGAATTGGAAGTTGAGGGGGTGCCCATCAATTGGGGAATGGCTGGACAAGTTGTGGTATATGAATACAATGGAATACTATTGTGCTGTAAGAAATGATGAGCAGGAAGAGTTCAGAGAAACCTGGAGGGTCTTACGTGAGCTGATGATGAGTGAGATGAGCAGAACCAGAAGAACATTGTACAAAGTATCATCAACATTGAGTGTTGACCTACTGTGACGGACTATATTCTTCTCACCAATGCAATGGTACAGAAGAGTTCCAGGGAACTCATGATAGAAGAGGATCTCCAAATCCAAGAAAAAAAAAGAAAGAAAGAACTGTGGAGTATAGATGCTGATTGAACCATATTATTTCTTTTGTTTTGGGTGCTGTTGTTATTTTTTTCTATTTTGAGGTTTTGCATCACTGCTCTGATTTTTTCTCTTGTAACAGGATTAATGCAGAAATAGGATTAATGTTATTATGTGTATATATATGTGTGTGTATATATCTATATCTATATCTATATCTATATCTATATCTATATCTATATCTATATCTATAGAGATATATAGATATAACCTGTATCAGATTACCTGCTGTCTAGGGGAGGGGGGAGGGAGGGGAGGGAGGGAGAAAAATCTGAAATTGTAAAGCTTGTATAAACAAAAGTTGAGAACTATCTTTACATGTAACGGAAAAAATAAAATACCTTATACATTAAAAAAAATATATATAATGCCCGGCAACTAGTAGACTCAATAAATGTTGGCTTACTTTCCACCTTCCTAGCCTTTTGTGATCTGTCTCTGATTTCCTTTAGGGCTTATTGTCAAGAGTGTTGTTAGCAATTAGAAGCTCATAAAGAAGAATGGAAAAGGCACTTGATTTGTAGTAAGAAGAAATACATTCATATGCTGTCTTTCTTCTACTTATTATGTGCATGACCTTGACCAAGTGACTCTAAGATCCCTTCTAGCTCTGTATCCTATGTCCTAAATTCTACATGATTCTTCAAATACATATGTGCAAATTTTTAGGCAAAATGAAAGAATGATCCAGTAACTATTAACTTATTTCATTAACAAATAAACAGGTTAGTTATCATAAATAAAAGTTTTCTAACATTGAAAGCAAGGAAAGCTCAAATCTAAAGAGCTCATAATGACATACACTCTTCACCCAAACACAAATTATCACTGATGTCTCCACCTAGAGGTCCTATTCAGCAATTTCCTCTCTTCCTGAATGCTGCTGCCATTTATCTTTCTTTCTCCTAGTTCGATCCCTTCATGTCAGACTCTCCCTGACTGACAAAGTGATAACTTGCTAATATGATACACCTGCTTTACCAATTTGTTAATGGAAAAAGACTGTAAGACCTCATTAGCACCATTCTTCCAGGTCTTAGGTCATACTCATGCATGGAAACAACAACTAATGGGTCTTTATATCATGTTTTATTAATTTATATGAATAAAATAAAAATGTTAATAATCAAAGTGATATAAAATCTTTTGCAAACAGTTCTACAAAAGTTACATTACCCAGAATATTGCCAAAAATGGCTTTCCTTTCTTAAAAAAATGTTCTCCAAATGTTGCCAACCCCATAATATTTATTTGTAAGGTAATTATGAGCTGCCTTGTGATAACTCTTATAGTGCTGAATGAATCTATTTTTGCCTCCTATTTAACTTTTCAACTATTTATATATTTTCTCCTCAATTTGATAAATTTTCTGAAGAAAGAGACTGTGCTACAAGTCTCTTTGTCTGCCCTAGTTCCAAGCATACAATGGGTATTCAAAAAAGACTAATTAATTGATTTCTTCTTATAAACAGTATAACATTCTAGTTGAAATGAAAATTAACATAAATACAAAATCCTATGCACAACTTAAGTGCCTTAGTCATTAGTGAACTTTTATATGCTTTGTTTATCTACACATTTGTTATCCTTTATATGTAGAGAAAGACCATTATCTTTTTCTCATCTTTGGGGCTTCAAAAATAACCTTCCTAACAACTGCACAGTGTTCCTAGATTGCTATTTAGGAGAAAGGTGGTAATTACCTTCTTGACACCTACTACTCTGAGAGCACTCAACATTGTTGAATCTTCCACAACCAGGGTATTCTTGGGGGAGTTTCCTGAGTTCCTAACCCACACCAAGATACCTTCCAGCTTCAGGGCCTCATACTACCATTATCAAAAGAGAATATTCTGAAGACTGTGTATCCGCAGCTTTTTCCTAAATTATTCACTCAATATCCTTCTTTTCTCCTAAATGGGTTTTCCATTTGATAACTTGAACCCTCATAAAGGCTAGTCCCTTTTATTTTTAACATTTAGAAACCACCAAACAAACCAAAAAGGGTTGTGTGGTAAAATAATGGAATTTGGCAGATGCCCAGGGGTCCAACTTGATTGACTTAGTAGTGTTTGAATTGGGTGTGAATGAGGAACTACTAAGTACCCACTTAAAGGTGATTAGATTTTAGCCACACCTGTTAGCCACCTAGTTTAAATTTAGCCAACCCTGAGGAGAGTGTGTTCTCAGGACTGTGACATCAACAGGAGACAACTCTCAGCCATTTCTGGGAGGAGGACAGGAAGTAGGAAGCTGAGGCTGGCAGATGGAATCTTGCTCTTTTGGTTGGAGACATCGGCTTGGTGGCAGGATTTCATGTAGGCTGTTAGGAAAGCTAGGATTCCCATGCTATAAGGAATCTGTTCTCAATCTTTCTCTCTCTTTACTATCTTATATCTTTTAATAAACTCTTAAAAGCCTAAACTCTTGGTGAATTTATTAGTGATTTTAGCCAGTTTCCCCCCAAAACTGGGGGGGACAGAATAGAACCCACATTTAGATTTTTAAACAACACAATTGTAAACAAAGTTATATGGTGTTACATTATATATTTGTGTGGATACACATATAATATTATCTATTATATATACAAAACATGCAAATTTATAAAGACACATAGATGTATTGCATATTATATTATATATGTTATGTATGTATGTATACATACTCATATTTACACAAATTGATATATACATAGATATATACATACATGAATAGCTAGGTGGTACAGTAGATAGAGTGTCAGGCATGGAATCAGGAAGACTCATCTTCCTATATTTAAATCTGGCCTCAGATACTTACTAGTTTTGTGACCATGGACAAGTCATTTAACCCTGGTTGTCTCAATTTCCTTATTTGTAAAATGGATTGGTGAAGGAAATGGCAAATCACTTCAGTATCTTTGCCAAGAAAACCCCTGGGGTCACAAAGAGTTGGACACAACTGAAGGGACTGAACAATAACAGAAGACATACATATTCAAATAAACAAACTGGAATATATTATAATTCAAAGAAGAATTTCAAAACAAAGTTAGTTCAGTTTATTCATGTGTAAAAGGAAGATGTTGATAAATATATGTCAAAATATTTAAAACAACATTTGTTGTGGTTGTAAAAAAAGTTGAAACAAGTGGTACCCTTCAGTTTAGATACTGGCTAGATTAAATTCATTAGATCATTGAATCACTATAACATATGAATTTATGTGAATTTAATGGAATATTAATTCCCATAGGAAATGATGAATATGAGGAATTCAGGGAAACATGGGAAAGTTGTATAAACAAATGCAGAACAAAGACAGCAGAGCAGAGTACACAATAACTACTTTAACGTACATTTAAAAAAAATGCTGAATTACACAAAAAACCCAACTTGGATTAATTGCAAGTATCAACCTTGGTCCTAGAGTGCATATGATTAAACAATCCCTAGTTCTCTGTAAAGAGGTCCAGAAAAATGGCAAAGGGGAGAAGGAACACTGTATACATGGTCAGATGTGGTTATTTGGTTAGTTGATTTTGCTTAATTATTTTCCTTTCCTAACAGGGATAAATGCAGCACATAAGCACTCATCCCCATCATGACTACCACCAAAAAAACAAAAACTGTGCTCCTGCCCATGTGTAGAGCACAGCACATGAAGCAAGCATAGAGCTGAGCTCTCTTGACCACTTCCAGTGGGCTGTGTGGGCTCTGGAGAAGTACAGCAAGATGCTACACTTTGTAATGAGAGCCTGTGATGATTTTAGGCAGCAGGGCTGCCTCAAAAGAGGAATGGTCAGTGATCCAGGAAGAACTACCTACTCTGCAAACTTTAAAAGAAAAAACAAATTCATTCTCACTATGGTTCTCTCTGCCAAGTGTGTGTAGCTGTGGTAAATACAAAATGCTAATCTCAAATAGTATTTGAAAAATATTATAAATAGTAATATCATCAATGATACCTTTTGGAAAAGTACAATTACATACACACACACATATACACAGATTTAGTGTAACTTAAGTATTATTAAAAATTAAGTAGGCACTGTTTGCATTAGTGCTATCATCTACTTTCTCCTTTTTAAACACCTTTTAAATATTATTATATTGGCAAAGAATATATGATTAAGAAATTCCCAGCAACAGAGTGAAAAAATGGAAGCAATCTATTTAATTAACTGTAGACCCATTGACTTTCCTTGGATTCACTGTCTTTCTTCCTCTTTTCCTTATATACTTAGATCTTGAAAATGAGGTCAGTATCAATTGCCTTTTTAGTTGCTCAGCATTCTACTTATCACTTGCCATTTTTTAAACTCCTTTCTTAAATAATAGAAATTTTAAAACAATATATATGCTCTGTTCTCTTAAATTTCTTTATGTTCTCAAAAAACCCTTAAAATTCATTCATTGAACTTTCAATTCTCTAAACAGTAAAATGAGGTAGCAAACTATTTAGAATATTCTTCTTCTTCTTCTTTTTGGTGAGGCAATTGGGGTTAAGTGACTTGCCTAGGGTCACACAGCCAATAAGTATTAAGTGTCTGAGGCCAGATTTGAACTCAGGTCCTCCTGAATCCAAGCCTGGTGCTCTATTCACTACAGCATCTAGCTGCCCCTATTTAGAATATTTTTTTGCAGGGCAATGAGGGTTAAGTGATTTGCCCAGGGTCACAGAGCTAGTAAGTCTGAGGCAGAATATGAACTCAGGTCCTCCTGACTCCAGGGCCAGTGCTCTATGCACTGCACCACCTATCTGACCCATTAGAATATCCTTAATCTTTTCCTGTCATCATCTTTGCACAGGAACAGTTTGAGTTGTTTTGGGTATACTACAAAGGGACCCAAGGTTATCCTAGAAACTTAGACTATTTATTGCTATAGTTTCCATATTTAGTTCTTGGCTTTGGTTATAGTCTTCCAACCCACAAACACTTTTTAATTCTCATTCCTCATACAACTCAGCATCCTTCGGTCTAGCACTCTGTTTGGCTGAACATTTTGCTCCTTGACTAGCCCAGAAAAGGTTGCCTTTGAGATGACTCTCTTTTTCAACTTTGATTATATTCTTAAAAGGAAAGAAACCACCTCTCTGGTAAGAGTAACTCTTTCAAGGGCCACAGATCCCATGACTGCATTCTCATTTAGGCAAGGAACACACACAGCCAGTTTCATCCAGAGATCTGTTGAGTAAACTTTGAGCTACAAGGGTGGGCCAGGACCTTTTAACCCAAACACTCAGTACATGTACGACACATCTTACTTTAAAAAAATTATTTTTTTTCTCATGGTGATCAAGAAGGCATGTTCTGATTCAGTATGTTGCTTGCCACTCTCTACTAATGTAAACAGATGAAAATAAAGTCAAGGGGCTTCATGAATTATAATAGTTCATTCAATATATTAATATGAAATGCAGAAAAGTACAGCTTATACCATATAAACTTTCCAAAAAAAGTATTTTGAATACTTATGAATTTAACATTTATAAAGTTAGGGGGCTAGTCTTCATGCAAATTTTATTTAATCCTTAGACACTGAACAGAGAACAAGGTAACACAAAATATCAAAATCATATTTATTAATTATTCAGGCAAGGAAAATTCAGGTTTATTGAATTTTCTCTCTTATTTAAATCTTTGTCCACCCTAACAAAGGGATTATCTAGCCTAGGTTGGGAAAGTGAGGACTTCTCTTTAAAGGATTTAGCTAATAAATTTGGCAACATAATGTTCTTGGGTCACATCTCAGAGGGTTTTGTTCTTTCTAGATTCATGGCATGAACTAATATATTCAATGAATAGTTGACTTTTTAAAATGCAACTAACGTTTGGCATTTTATTAAACCTCTTTCAAAATTTTTACTTTGCTGGGAACAACTTAAAAACAAACTTCTCTTTCTTTGCTATACTATGACACTGTTATTATAGACCTCTGAAGATACTTGAAAGTACAGGCACGTGGTACATCCTGTCTTCTGATATTTTGCATGCCTCGAGGAAGAGTTTAATTAAAAATTCTGCTTACAATTTCAGAAGGAGGAAATAAATCATTGAGTTAAGAAGATACAATTCTGTGTTGTTGTTTTTTTCCCTTTGTAGTGAGTGGGCTGAAGGAAGAAAATAGATTTTGTGTCCCCCGGACTCTACTTTTGGACTTTAAAGATTGGAGTGAGCTCCTTAGCCATATCAGGAACATAACAATCTCCCAGAATGAGAGAGAGAGAGAGAGAGAGAGAGAGAGAGAGAGAGAGAGAGAGAGAGAGAGAGAGAGAGAGAAAGAAACTTCTTGCATTTATATAGGAAATTGTTTTTCAAAGTACTTTTACATACATTTGATCCTGACCACAAACCTGTGTGTATTGTCACAATGTGAATTTTTGAATATACATGTATTTATATGTATATACATACATATATACATATATTCAGAAATATGTGTATACACACATATATGTACACATATACATACACACATATATGTATATATATGTGTGTGTGTGTGTGTATATATATATATTCAGAAATTCAGGCTGTGACAATTTACAGAATCCCTCAAAGTAACAGAGAATGCCAGGGTCAGAACTATATCTCCAGACAACTCATGACACTCTGGGGAAAGGAGATAAAATACTATTTATTGGAAATGGGCCTTTATTTTTTTCTGCATCTGTAAAAATTCAGTGTACAAGGTGCTATCTGCCTTAGGAAAATCCCTTTTACATGCAAGCATAGTCTTTGGTGGGGAGAGTCATAATATTTGGATTTTACCTTCAACCAAGAAGGAAAGAAATTAATATTCTTTAATAAATGAAAAAAGGAAATGGGCATTATGTGGAAAGTTACTATCGTGTTGTATCATCTTCATTGCTTTTATTTAAAAGTTGACATTTTCATAGTCTAGGAAAGTGGCATGGGTTGCAGAGGGCAGAGGGAAGAGGTGTTATCAAACTTAACTATATGTGATAACAATTTTTTCAAAAAAAGTAATTTTATGTGTTCAGCAAAGATTGGGAATAGACCTTGTTATGACTGTAATAATAAAAGTTCACATTTGCATTATCCTTCTAAGTTTTGTAAAGTAATTAATGCTCTTTAGTTAACTTGATCCTCAGTATATATTATTATTAACCTGAATTTACAGATGTGGAAAGTGAGGCTCAGAAGTGTTAAATATTCAGCTTATCAGAAACCCAGTAAGTATCTACTATTCCAACCTAGCCCTTTCTATAAAATGTGGCTAATAATAGTACCTATCTTCCAGGGTTCTGAGATAATGAGATAATATATGTAAACTACTTTGCATATATTATTATTATTATTACTATTAATATTATTGTTACTATTATTTTATTTCTGAATCCAAATATATAACTCTATCCATTAAATAAAAATATCTCTAAAAATAAAAATGTCATTTTTCCCAATTTTAATCATTTTGTTGTTTATATTCACTGTCCCTTTTATGTCTCAATTTCAAGCTGGTTAGAAGCAGCACACACACAGAAAACAAAACCCCAAACCTCAAAGTAATGTACCTAGTTTCCTGCTATTATAGCATGAACAATTAAATACATATACACATATATTTATATATACAAATATATATTATATATGCATTTCTGATGCTATCAAGAAAGTACAAAAAGAGAGTTATCATAATATGTTTTAATCTGAATTCATTTCCAAACTTTCAGATATAATTTTAAAAAGGCATGAAAAGAAAAGCTAAATAAAAGATATGGTTTTTTTTCCATGTTAAGACCATACTAAAGAATAATTGAAAACAAAGTCTGACAATTTTTAAAGCTTCTTAGCTAAAAGAAGAAGCCAAACCTAGAAAGAGTGATCACAAAACCACAAAAGGTTCAGAATCATGGTTTTTCCTGCTTATCAGTCAAATAAAATCATTATTTTGGTTTTATTCACCTTCATACTGTCTTGCAAAGAATTCTGAGAGTTCATTAATGGAAAATAATCCCATTTATCATGGAAAATATGCATCTGTTGTGCCTAAATTTGCTAATGCTATGAACTCTTCTTGTTAGCTTTCTCTGACACTACAGGAAAATCAGACATCTGCCTCCAGCAAAAATTTGCCTTCACACAAACTTTTATAAAAACCAGATGAAAAGATGGATGGAGAAAAGCAATTTTCCTTTGATGCTTCTACCACCAGATTTTCCTTAGGCCCACCCTGACTTTTGCTTGGCCTTGGCAATATCTTTACTTTTACAAGCACTTTACTATATAATCGACAGACATTATACTTGTAATCAGATAACTGAAAACCTAGCTAAGCCATAAATATAGGCAAAGTAGGTAGTGACCTACATTCTATCACCATAATGATGTTAAGAAAGCCAGACACCCAAGTGCCAATGTGCCTCCAATTCTATTACTATAGCAATTAATGCCCTCTCCATTCCATAGTCTTTTATAATATAGATATGATTGAGAAGGATAACAAATGAAAGCACTAACTCCATAGTTCAAAAGTATGTATCATATTCCTTTCCTCTAGGACAAGGAGTACCAGGGGCAGCACGAGGAAGGGTGCATATGATTGTATTTTAGAAAGAGGAAAACAGAGCAGGGGTGGGGGGGTGAAAATAGGGGGTGCAGGAAAAAAAGAGGGGGAAACAAATGCAACATTGGCTTTCTTGAAATTGTCCCCAGCTTTGTTTCAAAAGGGGAGAAATCTATTCATTGGATGTCCAACAGTGAAATTCAGAATCTGTAGCACAATTAAGGAGGTAAAAGTTCAAGGAGAATGCTTCGAACCACAGGAAAGATAGCTTATTCTGCTTCATGAAGCAGCAAAATGCC
Source organism: Dromiciops gliroides (assembly GCF_019393635.1). Lineage (NCBI taxonomy): Eukaryota > Metazoa > Chordata > Mammalia > Microbiotheria > Microbiotheriidae > Dromiciops > Dromiciops gliroides. Next base: position 572,991,088 of record NC_057862.1, read on the forward strand.
CTGTTTGTTTTTCAGTCCAAGGACCTATGATTGACTTGAAAATTAAGTACATGGCCAAAAGGCCCTAACCAATAAATCCCAAACTTTACAATCCCAAGTCTTAAATAGTTAGAATTCAATTAAACAAAATTTTATTAAGCATATATTATGTACAGAAAACTCTATCATATGCTGGGAGAGATTAAAAAGTTAATTGGACATGGACCCCACTATCACAAAGCTTAGAATCTAATAGGAGATACAAAATAAACATAATTTTAAAAAACAAAGAATCTGATAAATGTATAAGTGAAACAAGGAAAGTGTTATTGGAGAATATCAAGGTAGTTTTAACTTAATCATCTTCATAGTCTAAAGCTTATACTAAACTTTATTCCATCACCATCTATTGAATTGAATATTTAGAACCCCGTGGTACTAAAAATTGACATTGTCATCATTATAAAAACATTTATACTTTCTGCAGAACCTTGAAAAGTGGAGTATAAGTATTATTATCTTCATTTTACAACCAAGAAAATTGAAGTTCTGAAAAGATGCCTTGAGATACACAGTGAGTGGGTTTTATGACAATTACTGAAACACACTTTTTCTAATTCAAATTCCTATTCTAATTCTAACAAACAGGTGTCATTTATCCACTCAGCCTTTTTCTTAATAATAATTTTTAAAAACATGTTTTCTTGATGCTCCTTTTTGGTTCTGCTTATTTCATTCTATATCCATTCACTGAAGTCTCATGTTTCTCTGCTTTTTCACATGTTTCTTACAATGTAATAACACTTTTCAGATAAAATAAAAACTCTCTCATTTGTCATCTAAAATCCTTCATAATCTGGGTCCCACCTGTGTTGCTAGCCTTATTTCATATTATTCCCCTTCACATACTGTATGTTCCAGGCAAATTGGCAAACTTGCTATCCTCTGCACATGACTTTCCGTTTTCTAACATAGTATAATTGTACAGTCTGATTCCTATGCCTAGAATGCTTTCCCTTTCTCACCTGGAATCCCTGTCTCCAACAAAGCTTAGGTCACGGCTCAATGGTCACCACCTATAAGAGGCTTTTCCTGTTTCAGGAAAATACAATTTCTTTGTAATTTTCTTGTACATATTGTGTATTTACTAATCTTGCATGTGCCATGTCCCACCACCAGAGTGACCTCTTTGAGATCAGGGACTGTTTTCATTTTTGTCTTTGCATCCATTGTGTTAAGCTGACTGCCTGCCTCAAAGCAGGGCTTTTAATAAATGCTTGTTGAATTGAACTAGACTGAATTGAATCCATATACCAAAATGTGTTAAATCATTCTCCTATCATTCTCCAGTTCTATATAGCAACAGAATATATTGCTATAAATATTTATATATACATATATATATACTACTGGATACCACCATTCTTTTTGCTATAGCATGCTGTCTTTGCTATAATGCTTCGTGAATCTATATTGTTTCCACTTTTCAAAGAAAGGAAATATTTAAAGTATTAAGTGAGAAAAAACTGCCATATGGTGTCATTAAAGATACCTTTCATGCCACTTTTGTCAAGGCAGAAACTATTCTAGTGTTCTAATTAATGTGTGTACCATGTACAGCAGTTATTTTTGACAAGTTCTACTAACTATATACTATTATTCACTTTGCTTTCAAGTGATAATACTGATACCCTGTTTTAGTAAAGCCTTCACCTATAACACGTTTTGCTGTCTTAGCTGAAAAAATTGTACAATTTGTTAAAGATTATAAGATGTGTGTGCTGTCTTTTGCAAGCCTGAAAACTATATAATGAGTTATTTTTCTTGTATATAATAAAAGGGAAGCAATTAAAATGAAAATAAGTAATAAAATATTATTATAATCATGACCATTATAAAATATACTAAATAAAATATTTCACGATTGCACATGCATAAATTGTTATCACATTTCTTACCATCTCAGAGAGGAGGTAGGGGAGGGAAGGAATGAGGGACAGGATTTGGAACTAAAGACTTTTTATAAAAATGTTTAAAAATTATTTTAACATGTAATTATGGAAAAAATTAAATACCCTAAATAGAAATCTAAAAATATGAGATAAAGATGTAATAATATTTGATTCTATGATTAATAAACAGAATCTGGAGTATATTGAGTACAGGAGGTAACATGGCTAAATCAACATTCTAAGGAAATGACCTTAAAACCTGTGGGAAGGATAAATTAAAGGGTGGAAAGATTTGAAGTAGGGATGATGATAAAGAGTATATTGCAATCATTGAACCTAGATATAATGTGAGCCAAATTAGGGTTGTAGGTTATAAATAAAGAGGAGACAGATGTGAAGGATATTAAAGAATGGCCTACAAGATTTGTCAACTAATTGAATATGTGCAGTGAGAGGGATAAATTGAAGAAGAACCTGAGTTGCGAAAGTCTAGGTAACTGCAAAGATGGAAGTGGTGTGGGTAGCAGTAGGGAAATTTGGGAAATTGGAGGGTTTGGGGGAAAAGATGACATAAATATGTTTGGGGATCCAGATTATAATCTATTTATGCTGGTACTTCACAAGACTCATTCTGTTTCACTGAACAGGAAAAGGAGTAGGTCTTTAACTGGGGGAAGAGGGGCAATAGAGTATCTGATATAACTATGAGATCTGGGAAGCAGAATTTTCACAATGGCACCTGCTCAACTATTGTGGGTAGTTGTTTAGGTGACAACTGCCCTAAGGTGTCCATATTTGCTCGTAATAGAGCAGGAACCCAATCCTCCCTTCTTATAAAACAAAGGAAGATAATATAGTGATGCAGTGTTAGAGGGAAAAGGGACATGTGCTTATGCTTCAAATAAGAGCCAAGATTGGCTATCTCAACCTGAGAGGGTAGGATGCAACCTGTCTTCTCACTCTCCAATTGATCAGACACCTATTGGAGTCAGGCCATGGCCAGGGAGTGGCCCCATAGCTCCTACTTTTGGAAATCGTTATTCCAGTATAGTCCCCACATTTTACAAATAAAATATATGAGAAAGAGAGATGGTGACTTTTCCAAATGACATCCAGGATTTGAACTCAGATCTTCTGACTTCAAAATCTATCATACTTCTTGAAGGAAATGCCAAAGGTGTACTCTTAACCATCCTCCATCTCATTTTCTTCTTGGATACTTCATGGCTAAATTCTTTGAGAAAGTTGTTGATAAGTACCTCCTCTTCCTCTACTCTGATTCTATTTTACTCCCTCTTATAATCCAGCTTCCATCCTTGTCATTCAATGCAATATGCCTTTTGCAATCACCAAATCTAATAACTTAATCTTTACCCTCTTGATGCCTCTGCAGTCTTTTAAATTGTTGATCACCTTTCTCTTCCCTCTAGGATTGTTGTGACACTGCTGCTTCTTGGTTCCCCTCCTACATGTATATAGCTGAAATTTATTTTAATAGAAAACATATTGCTTATGTAGTAGTTCAATTTAGCAATGTTTCCTAAGTGACTAGAATGTGCATGGCACTATGTAAACACTTGGAATACAAAGATGAAAGCTAAACAGTCTTCATTCTTGAAAAGCTTAGTGGAAGACCAATGTACAATCATTTGTAGATTCAGAGTGAAACACTATCACAATGATTTCTTGAAACTTAAAACTAGATCCATGGAAAAGTGGAGGAAGAAATCATGTGAGCTTTAAATTTCTTTCCACTGAAACCTAGCTCCTTCCGAATGACATTATTATCTTAGCTACACTACAATATTAGATACAACTTTTCTCATCCTTTTGAAAGAACAAAAATATCCTTGTTCACCAATGATGTTTCCAGATTCCACCTCTACCACTGTCACTCAGCCACTCAGCGACATCTCCTCCTTTGAGACTCATGCTATCTAAATTTACCACCTAATACAGATTCTAGTGACCGTTCCCAACCCCTAGGACATTGTAGGTGGATTGATTCTCCTTTTCTCTATGAATTCAAAGTCTTACCAGTCTTTCTCTACAGGTCCAATGTTGTCCTAATACTGGGGGACTTCAACACACAAATTGAAGCTTCCTCAAATACTAGTCAAGTCTACATATGCACCTCTTTATTCACCCATAATCCCATATTTTCCTGACTTCTCCAGCAGATTGGCCCCTCTATAATCCCCACTCCACTTCACCTTTTGGCTCCTTCCCTTCTGCCTATAAATAGGTCTATATCTTGCCAATTCTTTAAAAAAATCACCTGTTCCTACTATTTCCATCTGCTCTCATCCTCTGTCTCTCGGATACTTCATGGTGAAATTCTTTGAGAAAGTTGTTGGTAAGTACTTTGTCTTCCTCTACTCTGATTCTATTTTACTCCCTTTTACAATCCAGCTTTCATCCTTGTCATTCAAATCAATATGCCTTTTGCAAGTACCAAATCTAATGACTTAATCTTTACCCTCTTCATGCCTCTGCAGTCTTTTAAATTGTTGATCACCTTTCTCCTCCCTCTAGGGTTGTTGTGACACTGCTGCTCCCTGGTTCCCCTCCTACATGTATGAGTGCTCCTTTTTAGCCTCTTTTACTGGACCTTCTCTTTCACTTCTATTATAGTTCACTTGATTTTAATAGTACCCATGAATTCAATGATAATTTTTATGCAAATGATTCCTAGAGTAATATATCCAGCTCTAATCTCACTCATGAGCTATCGTCCTGAGTCATTAAATGTTTTTGGATACATCAAACTGGATGTCCTATAGACATCTCAACCACAAGATATGCAAAACAAAACTCACTATCTTCTTTCCTACTGCCCCAAAACCCAACTGTGCTATCTTCCAAACTTCCCAGAAAACAGAATTGCAGCAGATCAAAAGAAATCTGAGATGTGCAAATTTTGAGACATCTCCAGTCCAATTCTTCATGTGGACTGTTTATGCCCAACCTATGGTACAGCCTTCCAAACTCATATTGGTTTGATCAGCCACTGTCAGACACATTGTACCTTGACCCAACATAATGATGTCATTTTGATCCTCTTCAATAATAAAGGACAACAACCAACCCTCACTGTCAGTGACTACCAGACTACCAACCTCAGTGAGGGAAGAGACAGAGGGAAAGTACAAGTTTTGCCATAGTCACACCAAAAATAAGATTTAAACCCAAATTTACTATTTAAGAAATCAGTGCTTTTTGCACTCTACTAATCTTCCAATGAGTACTTATCTCTTGCATATAAGTACGAATGCAGTGTTCAATGGAGAACCAATGAGTATTGAGGAAACTTCTAAATGTACTTTGATCAATTCATTGAATCTTGTATGAATAATTCTTCTCACAAATTAGCTTCACATAATGACTGAATAACCACTTATTGAAGATGAAAAGATGGAATTATTGGTCAGATGTGAGTTGGACTCTATATAGTGTCAGGTTGTTTCTTATTCTGAGAATGTATAATTTTGTAATTTTTCAGAAGATATAGAAAATTAGCTAAAGTTTATATAAGTATACTAAAATTTGAAATCAATTTTATATAAAATCTAATTTAATTCTCACAATGGCCCTGTGAGGTAGGTATTCTTTCTTTCTTTTTTTTTTTTTGCAGGGCAGTGAGGGTTAAGTGACTTGCCCAGGGTCAAACAGCTAGTAAGTGTCTAGTGTCTGAGGCCAGAAAGGTAGGTATTCTTATTATCCCCATTTTACAGGTGAGTAAATTGAGGCTTATAAAGATTGAGAAGGTTCTCATAGAAGTCAGTTTTTGAATCAAGATCCAAACTCCAATTTTCTTGACTCCAACTTCAACTCACTATCTACAAGGTCACCTAAACAAAGAGAAGTTATTTCTGTCATCCCTATCTTATGATTCTGTTTTGGATTCTAAGGAGCCTTTAACTTCCTCTTCTTTTTTTTTTTTTTTTGTGGGGCAATGGGGGTTAAGTGACTTGCCCAGGGTCACACAAGCTAGTATGTGTCAAGTGTCTGAGGCCAGCCTTGAACTCTGGTCCTCCTAACTCCAGGGCCAATGCTCTATCCACTGTGCCACCTAGCTGCCTGAGCCTTTAACTTCTCAAAACCTACTACACTACACAGACCCTTTGGGATCAAACAGGTACATGTATGGCAGTCAATAGTGTTGATCACATTACTCCAATAAAGATTACTCTTTCACCTGTAATTGTAGCTGCTTCCTAAACCAAGTCAACTTAACATTATTTTCCTTTCCTTGTGTTTGAGGTGGGGGGTGGGGCGGGGAGGTGCTAACATCAATGCTAAAGGATAACTATGGTCTTTAAAAATAGTTGCTAAGTAATGTTAAGGGCTGAAGTGTGAGTAAGCTGACTCCCACTCTAATATAAAGATTATATTAAAAACTGTAGCCATGGTAATAACAGTATAGTAATTCTGGATGAGAAGTAAGCTTCAATTAAAAAAAAAACAACCCTCAACTAATATTAAAATCCCAATTTCAATTTCTTCTTATTTTTAGCAAAAAATAAACAAATATGGGGAAATGAATTTACACAAACATCTTTTGTATCTTCAAAAGATAATTTCTGTTTCATAAAGTACATATATTGAATCAGATTTGAGTGCTTAACATGCTCCCAGAAGTGTGTTAGGTACCACAGAGAAAAATATTAACTCTTTGAGAATTTTTAAATGTAAAATACTTTTGACTATACTTAGATTAAATTATAAGTAAGAAGAATCATGCCCTAATGAAAATAAAGATAAAAATAATGTAAGTTTAGGGCAGTTTATTATTTCACACTCAGTTATTTCCCATGTTATTTTAATATAATCTTAATATTAAGATAGGAATCAATTAAGGCTTTCCTAAAATCAGCTTGGGGTGGGCTTGGGTGGGGGGCCAGTCATCATTTTTTTCATAAATGGCATTATATGGATCAAATGAAAAACATACACTATTGTTTTACTATAAATATCCAAATAGTAACATTTAAAAAAATAGCACCTGGCCAACCAATCAGGATGGAGTAGTGGAAGAAACAAAATTTGGGTTATTTCATAGAAAATCTTGATTCTACTGCATGCTCTGTCACTAAATCTCTGTGCGACCTTCAACAAATCACTTCATCTCTTTTAACTTCCAATTCCTCATCCATCAAATAAGTATTTTAGACTAGACAATTTCAAAGGTTTTATTTAGCTCCTAAATAAGATGATTCTTTTTCCCAGTGTACAGGTCAAAGCTTTGGAAAATAAAGTTCAATTTTCAGGCTAAAATTCAAGTCCTCCTAATGTTCCCCACCTATCTTTCTACCCCTTATCTACCACCTTTCCTTAATTTGAAGACCAGGTCAGTCTCTTTATTCATTATTCCTAAGAATGAATACAATATTTTCACTTTAAGATCCTGTCACTACTTTCTGAAACAGTATGACCAAGAATATTAGAAATTTTCTTATTTCACATAATACCTCCTTACCTACAATTTCTATAGTTATTATATTGTTTTGCTGTTAGGAGCAACAAATCTACTACCCCTTTTACATGGCAGCCTTTTAAAGATCTAATTACAGTTATTAAGTCTGTTTCTCCTTAATCTCTTCTTATCCAGGCTAAATATGCAACGTTTTCTTAACTATTTATCAGCAACATGGAATTTTTCTGGCTTATTATCTACTAATAAATATATTCTATCATATTTCTAGTTTGCCAGTTCGCATGTCCTAAATTGTGGCACTGAAAACCAAACAATAGTCTAGATATGGTCTGACTAGTGCATGTTACAGTAGGACTAGTAAAAGTTCAATGAGAGACTCGTATAAGCAATTATTTCCACATTTAAATTATAATGTTTTTGATTCCTTAGATTTCAGATGTGCTGACAGTATGCTAGCAAAAGGAGTTTACAACATAATAGGGAAAGACAATACACAAAAGGACTTCTTGTTGTTTGTCTTTCATTCCTGAAGAGGACCATGACATTGGGTGATGTCATGACTTGCCACAAAATTGGATTTAAGTGAGGAAGGGCTGTGCAAGGTCATCAACCTCCCTCTCTCCTTCAGAGTCATCTGGGTCCAGTGGCAAGATATAGATCAGGACAACTGGAGATGGCTCTGGATGTTTAAGGCAATTGGAGTTAAGTGACTTGCCCAGGGTCATACAGTTAGTAAGTGTCTGAGGTAAGATTTGAACTCAAGGTCCTCCCAACTTCAGGGCCAGTGCTATATCTACTGTACCACCTAAAGGGGAGATGGGGAAAGGTACCAGACTGAGAATATGATAATGGAGATATGTCATAATGTCATAGTAGTATTTCATCTGAATGGTGATGAATGTACAACAGATCTTCCTGTCAACTTTCTAAGTTGTCTTTGGCCAGAAAATTATTTCATCCTGTCTTTTTGTGGGTTCTGCTGCTCCAATGTCTTATGACATTATTTAAAGGATTTTGTAGGGGTTTAGGGGAGAGCTCAAGATGGGGGGAGTTGAGTGTATATGTGTGTGTATATTTTATATATGTGTGGGTATGTGGATACACAAACATATATATGTGTATGAATTAGCGAAGATGGCAGGAGTTGAGTGTGTGTGCATGTGTGTATATGTACATATATATATATATATATATATATATATATATATATATATATATATATATATATATATATATATATATATATATATATATATATATATATCGAGAGAGAGAGAGTATATACACACACACTCTATCTGTCTCTATCTATCTATCATCTATCCTCAACTCCTGCCATCTTGGGTAATTCATGCTCTTTTATACATTCACCCTCTTGGACACAACAAAGGAACTAAAAGTTTACATTTTCAGATGTTCTTTTAACTAAAGAAGATATAAAAATTATCATAAGACCTTGAGATAGTCATTCAGGATCTCTTGTATGCTGAGGATGCCCTTCAAGTGCACATACAAGATAACATGTAAAAAGTTTGAGGGCACTTTGCATGACTGACAAAAATGTGATGAACTTGAGGAAAGCAGGTATTGTGAACTAACCAATACTAGGGTAAATAGGCAAGCAGCCATGAGTTTTCATCAGAATTATAGCCACAGTACATAAAAATATTAGTAAAATCCCACTGGGTGGTGCAGTGAATTGAGCACCAGCCCTAGAGTCAGGAAAACCTAAGTTAAAATCTGGCCTCAGACGCTTACTAGCTAGGCAAGTCACTTCACCCTGTTTTTCTCAGTTTCCTCATCTGTAAAATGAGCTGGAGAAGGAAATGATAAACACTCTAGTATCTTTGTCTAGAAAACTCCAAATAGAGTCATGAAGAACTGGACACAACTGAAATGACAGAATAACACAAATTCCATTAATACAGGATAGGACAGGAAATGGATCTCTGAATTTGCAAATCCCAGATGTGAAAAGTCCTTTTACTAATGGTGGTGGGCAATTTTTCTGTAACTTAAAGTCTTGGAAAATTTCCTAGAGTACTGAGAGAGTCATACATCCAAACCAGGCCCTTATGCTCCAATTTTATGCCCCAAGATATTCTTGTTTTTCTTTACATTTCCTCCCTGAATGATCTTTTGAGTTCCCTTTATGGGTTCAATTATTACCTCTAAGCAATTAACTCCCCAATCTATACACTCCAACTAAAATGTTTGCCTTGAGCTCCAGTCCTACATCTTCAGCTGCCTGCTGGACATGTGTATCTTGATGTCTTACTGGCATGTCAAACTAAAACATCCAACTATGAATGCATTTCCCTCTATATAAAAAACCTGATCCTCACCTAAACTTCAACAATCAGTGGTAAAATGCCTACGTGTAAGTCAATTTGCTAAGGCAAAAAGAGATACCAAACCCCAAACTAAACAGATTCTGTCTGCCCTCACTGTTACTGATCACAATGATCTTCCCAGTCCCCCAAATTAAATATTGTAAGAGCCACTTTTGAAACATAGCTATGTAGTCCTTGAAATTATATAGAAGGTTTTATGACCATCCCAAATCGATCAATCCATACATGAAAAAGAATACAATTCACTACATAACTGATATAAGTATTCATCCAATTTTTCAATAATAGTAATAATAATCACTAATATTTGTATAGTGCTTCCTGTGTGCTAAATACTTTACTATCTCACCCCCACAACAATCCTAGGAGGTAGGTGCGATTAATGTCACCATTTTATAGCTAAAGAAACTGAGCCAAACTGAGGTTAAGTGACTTGCTGCTTTTTTGTTTGGAACTTAGCTAATATAAAAAATCATTCTTAGCTTGTAAGCAGCATAAGAACAGACTGGGCTGTATTTGGCCCATGAGCCATAGTTTACTGACCCTTCCTCAAAATACTATACAAATAATAGGCATTAATAGCTATTATTATTATTCCACCTACAAATTGATTGTTATTGTTTAGTCCTGTCTGACTCTTCTTGACTCCATTTGTGGTTTTCTTGGCAAAGATACTGGAGCAGTTAACTACTGCTTAATGGTCAGTCATTGGACACAGGAATTTAGGTAATTATGAATTCACCTAATTGAATTATTGTCTAGCTCACATCTCCACATTTTCTAAAAGAACTTCATAAGATATTTCTGAAATACTTTTCTAAAAATAGGTAAACTATGTATATACATATGTATGTATAAGCACACATACCTATATTTTCTCTCATCTTCCAGTCAAGTGTTCATCAAAAAGGATATGATGTTCGTTATATATACATGTATGTATGTATGTGTGTCTATATATACATATACATATATATACATACATTCCTATACGTACACACACACACACATATATATATATATATATATAAAATATGTAAAATGTTAGCTCTTTGTGGCCCTCATCACTTTCTCTTTTCAAAGGCCTAGAATTTTGCTAGGAATCAAAGCTGTGATAATTAGCCTACAGTTGTCTCTGCTTTCTTTCGTTAAAAAAACAAAATAGGATAAAACTTCTTTTTCCTGTGTTGTAGCAACTCTCCTAGTTTCCACAATCTTTCAAAAATTGCTGCTAGTGGGTCAGCAATCACATCTGCCAGTTCTCTACTGCCCCATGTTATAGTTTGTTCTGGTCTGCTGATCTGAACTAAGTTAAAGCAATGGAGTTCTCTTTCTACTTATCTAAGGTTCAAATTCCCTGGTATTCATTTTAGCACATTTTCAGTACAGATTCTTATCTTACAAATCCTAGTCCACTCATCCTACAAAACAGCCAAAAGGAAAATTGAGTGTTTTGCTTCCTCTCTTTGTATCAGTTATCAACATCACTTGCACCTTGAGCATTAGTCTCATCCTATTTCTCATTTGGATCTCCTTTACTTTCCAACATTGCTAAAGTAGCTCTTGTCCTGAGCAAAAGTCACCAGCCTCAGCTGATTCTGAATTATCATCCTCATCTTTTGTATTCAATATGTATTTCCTGCAGTTGCTTCTACATTGTACTCTCTTTCTTCCATATGGTCTTCTTTGTCCATTTCCTCTTTCTTTCTAGGTGATGTGAAGTTATTCTGATGACAATATTATCTCTATGACTGCTTCCTCAGATCTTTCCTGATGTGTTCTCCACCATGTTTTCTCCTTTTTTAAAATTAACTTCCTGACATGAATTTATTTTCTTTATATACAATGCTGCTGCTACTAGTACTACTACTGTTGCTGTTACTACTTTTTAAAAATTTCTTTCCTTTTTTTTTTTTGGTGAGGCAATTGGGGTTAAGTGACTTGCCCAAGGTCACACAGCTAGTAAGTGTTAAGTGTCCGAGGCTGGCTTTGAACTCAGGTCCTCCTGACTCCAGGACTGGTGCTCTATCCACTGCACCACCTAGCTGCCCCTTGCTGTTACTATTAATACTACTCCTATTATCTTTTCTCCTACTCTTCCACTTCTTCCTAGTACTACCACTACACACATATACTTACTGATTTTGTTCCTTCTTATAAAAGTATAGCCTTCCAGAGGCATATTGCATACAGGCAACTAGGTGGTAAAGTGGATAAAGCCTTGGGCCTGGAGTCAGAAATATTTGAGTTCAAATATGGTTTCAGACACTCACCATGTGACCCTGGCAAGTCACTTACTTTCTACCTCAGTTTCTTCAAATTTAAAATAGAAATAGCAGCATCTACCTCTCAGGATTGTGGGGAGGTTCAAGAGATGTTTGTAAAATGTTTGGCATATAGTTGGTACTTTGTCAAAATTTATTCCCTTCCTCTATTACATTCTTGGGTCCTATCTCATCAAGTCTAAGTGATATGTATGATGTTAAATTTCTTTACACTAGAATCCTTAGTTCACTTTGCTTATTACCTGTACTTTATAGTAACTACCTTGGTAGATATATGTAGGTACTTCTCCTTTTCCCTTATCAATTTAAATTTCTTATAGATAGGTTTTTTTAAGACTTCAGGTATACACACACACACACACACACACACACACACAATCTTCCCTCACTAGGTATAATCCATCATTCATCAGTCTTCCCTTCCTATATTTTAAGCAATAATCTCCAAAGCCAAATCCTATTCTTGAATACCATCTTCTTAACCATCTGTTTAATTCTCAATCTGTCTTTTCTTCAGATGCCCTTGCCTTCAATCAGTGGTAGTGATTTAAAAAACACACACAACAATCCCACACTTCTGTGTCCCTAAGCTCTTCAGATGAGCAAAGTGAGGCACTGAAAGATGCTGTTCACTGTTCATTGTGAAATTGATTCAAAGGAGAATTGACACTGGCCTCAGGCATCATCATCATCATCGTCGTTGTCATCTCTTCCATTTATATAGCACTCTAAGGTTTGCAAAGCACTTTGCAAATATCTCATTTGACCTTCACAACAACCCCGGGGGAATAATGCTTTTATTATTCCCATATGAATAAGTGTAGACAGAGATTAAGTGATTTGCCCAGGGTCACAGATCTGGTAAGTGTCTGAGGTTGGATATGCATGCAGATCTTCCTGCCTCCACTTCCTGTCTAGCCACTGTACCAGCTAGCTGCCTCTTCATACCTAGGAGATTTCAGAGTCAGGAATAAGAACTAGGTTGGCTGATTTTTTTCCGTTGAATCTATATTGTAAGTGATTGCTATTTTATTTATAGCTATAAGATTTAGATGTCATAACAATGTCATACACAGATACTTGACGATTTCCATACATATAACAAGATAGGATTTACCCCAAATAAGGAGATTCAATACAATTAGTCTATAACCACTGAATAATAATAGCTTGAATATAATAATATGAAGGCAAAAATGTGAAAGACCTCAGAATTCTGAACAAAGCAGTGATCAATGATATCTTCAAAAGTCTGATATAGAAATACACTTCTCACCCCTTGGTACGCAGGTAATTTGCAATTTCAGGGCCGATGGGATAATTTATTTTGCTTGACTATAAATATTCATTACATGGGAGGACTTCTATGTGTGCTACCCAATACCACACTTTCTTGTTTGTCATATTGATTATTAAATGGGTTGGCAATTTATGAAGTGGAGTTGACACCAGAATATCCAAGTAGTTATACTCTGTGAACCTGAAATGGTGTTCTAATGGACAGTCTATTAAGAAACCAAACAATTTTTAAAGAACAATCAGAATTGTACTTGGGTTTCTCCTTTATCATTAGAATCCTCCTTGTATTATACTTATTTGGGTCCATGTATTTCACAATTAAAATGTAAGTTTCTTGAGGGAAAGAGCTTTGTCATTTTACATCTTGGCATCCCCTGATCAAACACAATGCTTTGCATATAAAATATTTAATAAATATTCTATGAATTGAGTTGACAAATAGAAGAGAATTATGTTTCATAACTGAGGAAGGGAGCTGGAAAAGTGAAGAAAGCTGTAAGCAGTAATATCAATAAGCCAAAGAATGATCTTAATACATAACCTTCAAATGCCCAAGATCAAAAATTTTCAAACATACCTGTGATATGCAGAAATAATTACCACAAGAATTATTATTACAGAGAACAATAGATAGTCTCAGAGAGGGCTTAATGATATTTTAAATTCTGGCAACTGAAAAAAGAAAAGGTCTCAGCTGCCAGAAAAAAAAAATATTTGTAATATTGAGACAATTGCTGCAAATGGGATGGCTAAAACAAATATTTATTTGGGGCTGACAGAACCAGAAAATACATGGAGAACTCTTTCATCCATTACTTTCAATTATGAGCATGCCACCATGGAGATGGCTTCAAATATTCACATTCATATGGTAAAAAAAAAAAAGCAGGTACAAAGATTTTAGAATAACTCTCCTCAAAAAAATGCTGTTAGAGTAAATTCATAGAGGGAAATGGATTCTTTTTTTTCCATACTTAAATTTCCTATGGAGTGTCAGGCAGACAGTTATCCTTCTGTAGTCTGCTCTCATCTCACTGCACTATATATAAACAAGGATAAAGGACTAAAACATTCCACACTGGGGTACAGCTTTTATCTTTACTGCTGAGTAAAAGTGCCCAGTGCCCCACAATCATCTAACTGTATAAAGACTCTGGATAGATGAAATATGGGACTGGTCAAGGTCTCTGCCTTTTTCCTTTTTGAGTGCTTTGCACATACTAGACATTCATTTAAAATTTGCTGACTGGTTTCCCTGTGATTAGAATTTTTTTTCGATATTCTACTTTCACTTGGAGTAGGATTTCCTGAAAATAAAGATGGTTATTCAAGAATGGGCTTTTTCAAGAAACTCAAATAAACTAGTACTCCATGGAAAACATTTGTCTTCCCAGACATGTAGAACATGGCAGAGGAAAATGAAAATCCTTAACTGTAAAATGTCTCGAGTTACTTGTGAGCAATTAGCCCCAATCATAATACATTCCGTTCTTTAAGATATACATGGGGAAAGGGTAGCAGGGTGAAAGAGTGGGAGGTAGAAAATTCAAAGGGAAAAACCCAACAAAATATATGAGTGAAGAAATTACTCAGAACACCAAAAAAAAAAAAAATTCAAAAGCAATGTTCAGGCTTGTTTCCAAGTACTATTAGCCCACAAGGACAATGTCAGTAATGTGGCTTTCCCAGAGAAAGAAAAATGGTCACAAATCTCTCACTAGACATCTTTAAGAAACAAAGCAAGAAAAAAGAAGCAAAGCAACCCTATGGACAAGAAGAATTTGCTGGGAGCACACCACCAGCTAATGCTGACACCCCCTCTTTCCATTTTGGGGAACTATGCATCTGCAGCTGAATTCCAAGTCAAGCTGTTAGAAAATAGAACAGTAACAGGAATGAGGGACACGAAGCTTCCGTGAGGAATGGGAACAAAACTAACCCTGGAAAATGCACAGTGAAAAAATGTTTTGTTCACCATTTAAAGGACACACGTTGATGAATATTTTTGTATGGTGTTTTCTTCTTTCTCAATTTGCCCTGGACAGATCAAATAAATCATATCAGCAAAGTACAATAATGTTAACAAATGTCAGTATATTTGGCAAATCTAAAGATACAGGATGTGAAACAACTAATAGGTAGAAAATAAACAGATTTACAAAAGGATGATTAATTATTAACAGAAAGAATTCCTATAAAGAAAAGTTATCATGATAAGATACTACATGATAACCAGAAAAATACATTCCTCATCTCTTCCACCACCACACTGCCCATCCCACTGATTTTGGTATCTCTCAGACATTGCTCAGGAGTACAGTTTTGGTGTTAATAACTCATGAAGGATTTTGAGGAAGCTGAAGAAGGCCCATAGATGTCTAATACAAGTGAATTTGGTGATAGAAAATAGAACATATGTGGTGAAAAATAACTTAAAAGAAGGTTAGGATTACTTTCCAAAAAAGAACTCTGAGAGGTAGCTCTGAAGCATTATGGATAAGAGCGCTGCCCTTGTAGTCAGGAAGCCCCTGTGTTCAAATCCTGCCTCAGACACTTACTTTGATGCATGATTCTGGGAAAGTCACTTAACCTCTTTCAGCCTGTTTTGTTTATCTGTAAAATGGGATCAATCATAGCACCTACTTCATAGATTTGTTGTGAGGCTCAAATGAGAAAATACATGTAAGTTACTGTATGATCCTTAAGGCACTATATAAATTCTTGCTATTATTATAATTAAGAATAGCCTAATATCTATGAAAGGAAATGTTAAAAACCATCTCTACATGTAATTAGAAAATAATAAAATACTTTTATAATTAAAAAATAAATATCTGTAGAATTCTCATAAAAAAATAAAAAAGAATAGCCTAATATCTGTTTCCAAATATTGAATAGATAATATTCAAAAGATAGAAAAAAAGAAAGATAATATCAATCTGTCCTCTCTGTTCTCTGATGATAGGACTGAAACCAAGTGGGATTTTAAATGAGGGATAGAATCTCTAAGTGAATGTTAAAATACCAGGTGGAAGGCCTTCAGTACATTGGTTAAAACCCTGATGGAGGATTTATGACAGGGCAGTGCTAAGACTTACATGGAAAGAGAAAGCAAATAAATCTTGTCTTCTTAATTTACTCTAGATATACATATGTGAGCATATATATGTATATGCATGTATATACATGTATATATGTGTATGTGCATATATACACATACACAAACATTCATTCATTCATTCGTCTATTTGTTTGTGTAGTTCATACATATATAATAACTCATACATGTAGCAATTTCAGGTTTGCAGAGCATTTCCTAACAAGCCTAACCTGTGCTTTTTGGTTATATCCACATTTTATTGATGACGGACATGATACTCTAACAGATTAAAGCCTTATCTATAAACACACAATTAATAAGCACCAGGGCAGGATTTAAACACATTTTCTGATGTCAATCCAGTACTCTCTACACACCACATCACACACCACACAATTCAAATCAATTGAATTTCTAAATTGGAAGGAAGAAACTCATGTCAATAGAAGTTATCAAACACTAGACTAGACCAAGGAAAATCATAGGATCTTTATTACTGGAAAATTCTAAGAACATCAATAACAACTACCTAATATGACTAAATTCGTAGTCCGACTTAGAACAAAGAGGTTGGACTAGTGCCATCTTAAAATCTCTTTTAGCTTAAGAATTTTAGGATAGTAAAGGAAAGACAGAAAGCTAGATAAGCAATAAATAGAAAAAACCCTAAAACCCCACCAATCCACTTAAGTTACAATGGAGTGGAAGGAGAAAGCTTTAGATAACTGCTATGCCAATATTTCCCTGATATCTTTTTTCCAAATCATTAAAACAGTAACAAAAGCAAAAGCATTTAAGAAAATAAATTCTCAAGTTAGAAAGACTTGAGGAAATACACCAAGAAATATATACAAATATAAGTAGGAACACTTGAGAAATTGCAAAATATTTACTTAAAAAGCCCTAAAGAGGGAAGTCACTTAATTTCATTTTTATTTACCTATAAACAGAAACCTAGATCAGGTCATGCAGGACTTAGACTTCCTTTAAGTCTTTTCCCTGTAAACACTGGCAAAAATCTATGAAAAAAGCCAGTTATATTTATATCACTCACTTTTATGAATTTTGCTTAGGATCACATCTCCATCATGCATGCAAAGTTATATGGTACTATGGCATTCTTCTCTACTGAGACAATATATTAAATTAAAGTCATTTTAATAGTGCAGTGAAAACTGCTCTAAAATACAGGAAGAGACATAACATTTAGAATTTCTTCTATACTTTTTTAGATTAAGTCCTAAAATGTAAGTTTAGAATAAAGTGAAGTACAAATAAAATGCTCTAACAGTTAAGAAGTAAGGATAACTATGGGCATAGGAATTAGGTAAGATTAAAGTGCAAAAAGGCCAAAATATAAATATTTGTAATGGTGGTGATAGGACATGTTTTAATGTTCTATAATTGTAGCTACCATCTATCAAATGTTTACTTTTCACCTCAGTTTAACACCCCCAAGAACTCTTTCAAAATAGTTTGGAAACCCCCCCCCAAAAAAAAATTGAGGTGCTACATCAACAGGAGCAATGGATCTATACAAACATAATTAGAAGAGAGAGCATTTGATTTTTGAGCTACTGAACTACCATAAATTCCAGTCAAATAAAAACATGATGATGTTAGCATAAGTAGGTGAGAAACAAATAAACAAATAAAAAATGCAAGTAATTGTATATAAAATATAACCTAGCACTTTGTTATAAAGAAAGCATTAGGATAACCAAGCAGGAAACCTAGAAACTGCCTAGCCTATACTTTTTCAGAGGCAGGTAAGGTAAAGCAGCATTTATAGCTGACTAGTATTTTATCTCAGGCCTCCTACCCCCATTTGTCAGACAACTTCAGAAAACCTGCCTAGCAGAAGGTATATCACATCTTCTTGAACCATAGTCTATTGAATCATTTTATACATCTTCTGATATATTACAAAAACCTTAGGTACCCAAGAAAATATGAAAAATGAATTGCTACAACATATTGTTTTCCTACCTCACATCTTAAAAATCTCACTGTTCTAGTCTGTTTGGGGGTTAATTATACCTTTGAAATGTCTATTTTCTTATTGGATGGATCATTTAATTATTACAAATATTTCAGTGTTTAATTTATTTACTTATAGGGATGTTCAATTTAGTAAAAAAAAAGCTTGTCTCATATATATATATATATATATATGTATGTATATATACTACACACAAGCATTTGCATAATATGCGTGTTTATCTTAGACTTAGACTTCCATCCCCCCTCATATTACAGATGAAAAAGTCGAGTCACAGAGAGATTAGGTGGTCAGTTAACCCAAGGTTATCTGAGGTGGGAGTTAAAGCCAAGTCTTCTTGATACCTGGATGAATACCTTAAGGCTTCCCTTTGATGTGTGAGTTTGGGTGGGAGGGGAGATAAAACTATGGTAAATTATATGTTATATCTTTGGTTATCATAGTACACTATACCTCACCTTGACATGGAAGTATCCCTGGTTTCCAGTAGGTACTATGAATTATAAACTTTAAGTATGGGCCCGGTGGCAGATTATATGGCTGTTATTGGAGGACTACCTTGGCACAACTTGAAGAGAGACATCATTAGCATGGCTGCAATGTGATTATTATTTTGGCCATGGAAAATCTTAAAACTATGTACTGTGTGAAATCTATATTGGTGGGGAAAATTCCTATATTGATGTAATAATAAACTTCTGAAATAACAAAGAAATATTTCTAAGGTAACCTGTTTTTATTTTGTCTTCTGAAACTCTCTTCACTTTACTTCTAGGAAGAAAAGCTATTTTTAAAGGAAGGCTGGTTGGCTAAAACACCAATAGTAGCAAAAATAAAGTACCCCAAACTAAAAAAAAAAGAGTGAATGTTGGATATTATCTATCTCTAGTACTGAAAAATAATATTATATTCTACATCTGTCCATTTTCTGTTTATTGATTTTCTATTTTTTATTCAAGTCAATATTTCTACTTTTATGTTGGTCTATAAAGACAAGGAAAGTGCTTTTTCTTTAATTAATTCCTATATTTAAGTACCTCATATAAATGAGATCTAGTGATGTTTTGTTGATAAAGAAAACATGTAAGTCACACAAGATGTTTATGGAAGGTCTGAACATCATTTGTACTTCTGAACACATACTGTGAATTTCCTAAATAATGGAGTCAATTGACCAGTTAATTTGTTTTTGCTTTTTGATTCAAGCAAAGCTTGCCTTAATTCCGTTTTGAAACATGTTTTACTCAAATTGCTTTGTGATGTTTTTGTTCTTTACTATTTTTTAATGTAGCATAAAGGAACATATCTCAAGAAACAAGAGAAAGATAGTGGTTGTGGCTCTTTATAATAATTAGAAGTGCTAAAATCTCTAGTTACTCTGAGTGAAATAGATCTAATAAATGAATTTATGAAAAAGCATTTATTAGGCACTTACAATGTGCATGGCACTATGCTAAGTTTTGGGGATAAAAAAGAAACACCAGACATTCCCTTTTCTCAAGGAGCTAGCATACTACTGTAAGAAGGCACCAACACAAGGAAAAGGTTCTGTGGTCCTTATGACACAGCACCAAGATATATGATAATGCATTTTCCTAATAGCCATTTTAATTAATGAAACCATATCAGTTTCTGATATTGAACCATTTGACAGTGCCAAGAACTTTTGTGGAGAAAACTTTTCTCTTCAGGTTTTTGGTTAGTGTGCATGCTGACAATTCAGCCAATATAGCACATGTAAAAGTAGTTGTCTGGTTACATGTAAATAAATGTGGATTTCTTAGATAATGGCTGTGAAGGTTGGGCTGCAAACAGGGGAGATGGTCTGAGGATGATGGTGATGAACTGTATCAAAACTCATGAGTAACCTAACAGTGCAAAACTCACTTAAAATCAAAGAAGCAGGGAGTCACATGACTATAACCAAAGTACCCAAGAAGCTACAAATAAAAGCAACTTCCTTTTATCAAGGTTTAATAGGCTCCTTTGTCCACACAATGATTACTATATACCCAACTAAATCTTCTCATTTTGAGTCGCTCATTTCTCTCATTTCATTGAAGACTAAGAAACAAAGGAAAGTGCTTCCTCGTGTCCTTTTTTCACATAACCTCTCCAATAAAGGTCCTACACATCACTATGTTATGTTAAATATATAAAGATGGTCCAATGTGTTTTAATGATCAAATTGTCAGGTATATTTTGGGGATGTAATCCCAAATTATTAAAAAGAGGCTATTTTAGAGTTTTAAAATACCCAAGGTAGATATATAAATAGAATATATTGCAAAATTCTTTTGAGAATAAAATCCCTCATGAGATCAGCTAAATATTTGCTTTATTACAAAAGCCCCCATTCTAGCAGACAAACCAGAAGCTTATTGCTTGAAGAATTCCACTTTACTAATGAATATAAGCTATTTCTTTCCATTCGTGACACAATGAAGGTTTTTCTTCCTTCCTTCTTTGTTCCTTCCTTTTTTTTTTTAATGTCAGGGATGTCAAACCCTGAACCATGGCATAGACTCAAATGATTCAACACATGTCTGGTCAGTAATTCAGAAATATTTCCTTTCCTCTGGCAGAAATAGTATGCTGGCATCTCTGAAAAAATGAAATTTGGATCTGTTAGAAAAATTTTCAGAAGAAATTATCTACTCAAGCACCTTCAATTACAACCTATTGAACTAAATACTGTCACATTCTTATAATCTTTGGTCATTATATCACATGAATTTTAGCGTTCAATGTGGATGAGTATTATTTTGACAGATGGTATCAGTATGATATGACAACCTTGAAATTACATTTTAAAGTAATTTAAAGAGAGTTTGGGAAAAATTAATTTTGATCATATTTTAAAATCATGTTCCTGAGGAGGTAACCATTCTTTCATTAATCACATACTGCATGTAAGACTTTGTACTAAGTGCTCAACATATGAAGGCCAAAAGGAAAAAAAGTTCCTGCCCTAAGGAAAGACTCTAATTAGGAAATATAGCATGAACACTGATAAGCAAATAAAAATACATTTGAAGGGATAGAAAACACTATCAATTTCTATTATCAGGGAAGGTTTCATGGAGAGAGAGTAGCTGAGCTGAATCTCAGAGAATAGAAGGATTCTGAAAAGTGAAGATGATAAGGTAGTCCATGGCAAGCATAGGAGGGTGGAGGAAGGGTGGGATGGAAGAGGACTGTCTTGTACAAATGCATTGAAGTAGGAGATGGAATGCCAATATCCTAAAACATCTAGCAGACCATGTTAGATGAAATATTTATTTCAGGTGGGGGTGGGTGGTTGGTGGGTGGAATATAATGTGAGATACATATATATATATATATATACATATATATATTATAAACTGGAAGAAATAGGTTGCAGCCAGACTATGGGAGATTTTAAAAGTCACCCTGAGTAGTTTCTATTTCATACTAGGAGCAAAAGAATCAACGGAGGGCCGCAGGGACTTCTTGGAGCCAAGATGGCAGAGTAAGCCGTAAATCACCAGCATTCTCCCATATTCACCTCCAAACAACCATAAAATAGTGCCCCTAAAATAAATCCTAAAACAGCAGAATAAGCAAAAAGATAAGGTCAAACAATCTTTTAGCCCAAGAAACTTGGAAGATCATAAGAAAGATGTCTCAGTTAAAAGGGGAGCAGAGTCCAGAACAGGAAGTGTCCCAGTAAGCCAGCAGCAAACCTCAGCTCAGCAAACCAGCTAGAGATTCTGAGCTCCAGTGGATTGGATCAGGTTAATGGAAACACCAGGACCCCTTACATGCCTCAGAATAGCCCAAGTAATGGGCAGACTCCAGCTCTAAGAACCAATACTTCGGCATAGCCAGACTGCCATATGCTTTAGTGTAGCCCCAGGGAAATGCAGAAGCACCCCACTGGCCTCAGCACATGCAAGACACAAACACTAGGACACTGGCTCAGGACCAGGCAAGCTGCCAGAACACTATGGCCTCTAGCAGTGCCACATCACTCCCTCAGTGTAGCACTAGATAGGAGGGTACCCCATGGGCCTCAGGGCAACATCAGTGCAGCACCAGGTAAATAGTCAGGATCTGCAACCCTTGGCACAAGAGGCCTGAAACAATGCCCTTTCTATAAGGAGCAGACCTCTAATTCAAAAGAAAGGAACAAAAGACCCCCCCAAATGAGCAAAAAAAAAATCTATCATAGAAAGTAATTATGGTGACAGAAGATCAAGAAACAAACTCAAAAGAGGACAACAATGTCAAAACACCTATGGGCAAAACCCCGAAGAAAAGTGGGGCATGGTTTCAAGCCCAGAAATAGCTTTAAAAGGAGCTTTAAAATCATATGAGAGGTAGAAGAAAAAAACTGGAAAAAGAAATGAGTGATGAAAGAGAATTATGAAAAAAAGAGGTAACAGTTTGGAAAAAGAAAACAACTGCTTAAAAAGTAGAATTGGTCAAATGGACACAGAGATACAAAAATACACTGAAGAAAACAACTCCTTAAAAAGCACAGTTGGCTAAATGGAAAAGGAAGTACAAAAGCTAACTGAGGAAAACAACTCCTTAAAAGTTAGAATTGGGATAGAGCACCAGCTCTGGAATCAGGAGTACCTGAGTTCAAATCCAGCTTGAGACACTTAATACTTACTAGCTGTGTGACCTTGGGCAAGTCACTTAACCCCAATTGCCTCACTAAAAAAAAAAAAAGTTAGAATTGGTGGATAAAACCTAGACCCTGGATTCAGGAGGACCTGAGGTCAAATCCAGCCTCAGACACTTGACACTTACTAGCTGTGTGACCCTTGGCAAGTCACTTAACCCTCATTGCCCCACAAAAAATAAGTTAGAATTATGCCAGTGGAAGCTCATGACTCTATGAAACATCAAGAATCAATCAAATTCAAAAGAATGAAAAAGTAGAAGAAAATGTAAAATAACTCATTAGAAAAACAACTGACCTATATCAGATTACCTGCTGTCTAGGGGAGGGGAGAGGGAGGGGAGGGAGGGAGAAAAATATGAAATTGTAAAGCTTGTATAAACAAAGGTTGAGAACTATCTTTACATGTAATGGAAAAAAATAAAATACTTTATTAATTAAAAAAAAAAAGAAAAAAGAAAAACAACTGACCTGCTATAAAGATTGTTTCCCAGCTTTCTGCTCTCATTCTAATCTTGATTGCACTGGTTTTATTTGTGCAAAACCTTTTTCATTTAATATAATCAAAAACATTTATTTTACATTTTAATGCTTTTTATCTCTTGTTTGATCATGAACCTGTAACTCAATTATCTTCTCCTTTAAGAATTTGGATGCTATGCCACTTGGTGCATATATGTTTAGTATTGATATAACTTCATCGTCTATGGTACCTTTTAGCAAGATGTAGTTTACTTCCTTATCTCTTTTAATTAGGTCTATTTTATGCTCTTGCTTTGTCTGAGATCAGGATTTCCACCTCTGCTTTTTAAACTTCCCCTGAAGCACTATTACTGCTTTAGCCCCTTACCTTTGTTCTGTGTGTGTGTATCTATGCTTCAAGTGTGTTTCTTGTAAACAACATATTGTAGGATTCTGGTTTTGATCCACTCTGCTATCTGCTTTTTGTGGGAGAGTTCATCCCAGTCATAGTCACAGTTTTGATTACTGTGTATTTTCCCCCGTCCCAGTTTTCTTGCCCTTTGTCCTAGCTCTCCTTTCACCCATTCCTTCCTTGACAGTGTTTTGCTTCTGTCAACTGCCTCCCCTCATCTTACCTCTCTTCTGTCAGACTCACCCCCACTTTATTTAATCTCCTCCCCCCTACTTTCCTATAGGGTAAGATAGATTTCTATATTCAACTGATTGTGTGTATTAGTCTCTCTTTGAGACAATATTGATGAGAGTAAGGTTCAAGGGATGCCCATTGCCACCCTCCCATCTTTCTCTCCAGTCATAGGTTTTTCATGTCTCTTCATGTGAAATAATTTACTCCATTCTAACTCTCCCTTCTTTCTGCACCCAGTGTACTTCTCTTTCTTATCGCTTAATTATTTTTATGTCATTCCCTCAAATTTGCCTTATACCCATACCCTCTATCTATGTATATTCCTTTCAGCTATACCATTAGTGGTATAATTTTTAAGAATTACAAGTATCATCTTCCCATGTAGGGATTTAAACAGTTAAGCTCCATTGAGTCCCTAATGTTTTATTTCCCCTTTTTCCCTTTTTAGGTTTCCCTTGGGTCTTGATCTTGGCACTCAAATGTTTTGTTCAATTCTGGTCTTCTCCTTATGAATTGAAATCCTTCTATTTAATTGAATTACCATTTTTTCTCTGGAATTATACTTAGTTTCACCAGGACTAAGTGATTCTTGTTTGTAGTCCTAGCTCCTTTGTCTTCTGGAATATCATATTCCATGACCTGATCCTTTAATGCTGCAGCTACTAGGTCTTATGTAATCCTGATTGTAGCTCCCTGATATTTGAATTGTTTCTTTCTGGCCACATTCAATATTTTTTCCTTGACCTGGTAGTTCTGAAATTTGGCTATAATGTTACTTGGAGTTTTTATTTTGGAATCTCTTTCCTGAAGTAATCAGTGGATTGTTTCAATGCCTCTTTTGCCTGAAAGGCTTGTCCAAACTAATGCAAAGTGAAATGAGCAGAAGCAGGAAAACATTGTACACAATATCAGCAACATTGTGTGATGATCAACTATGAATGACTCAGCTCTTCTCAGCAATACAATCAATGATCTAAGACAACTACAAAGGACTCACAAGGGAAATGCTATCTACATTCAGATAAAGAACTGATGGACTCTGAATGCAGATCAAAGCACACTTAGGTAATTTATTTTATTCTTTTTTTGTGTTTTTTTCCTTTTGATCTGTTTCTTCTTTTACAACTGTGACTAATATGGAAAAATGTTTTACATGATAGCATATATCTAATTTTAAATGCCTACCATTTTAGGAAGAGGGTGGGGGGAGGAAAAGAGAAAAATTTGGAACTTAAAATCTTATAAAATAAATGCTAAAAATTGTCTTGACATATAATTAGAGTAAAAATACCATACTATTTTAAAAAGTGACCTCAAAGGCTGCCCAATCCATATCTGAACAAGAGTCTCCTTTATGCCAAGTTGTTATCTAGTCCCTCCTAGAAGACCTATAATAAAGGAAACATAACTTCATGAGGCAGCCCATTATGCCTTTGGATAGCTCTAAATATTTTTAAAAGTTTGCAACTTGTACTCATAGATCTAGTTCGACCTATTCAGACAATAGATGACTACTACTACTATAGTTAGCAGACATACAGTACTTTAAAGTTCAAAAGGCATGTAACATTTGACCTTTACTAAAATACTGTGTGGCATGGGTTATCATTCCCATTTTGCAGATTAGGAAATTGAAGTTGGAAAAGGTTGTGATTTTTCTCAAGTTCATTCACCTAGTCAGTGTGCAGGCAGGGTCTTCCTGACTCCAAATCTACTGTTCTACTCATCACAACTCCTACTACCTAATATTTCTTCTACATAGAGGTGACTTGGTAGTATGGTGGGTTGGGCCCCAGACCTGGAATTAAGAAGACCTTAGTTTAAAGCCATTTTCAAACACTCATTAGCTCTTTCACCTTGGGCAAGTCACTTTTAACCTCTGTTTACCTCAGTTCCCTGAAATGTAAACTAGGGATAATATTAGCTTATACCTCACAGGGTTATTGTGAGGATCAAATGAAATAATATTTGTAAGATGCTTAATGCAATCCCTGGCACAGAGTAAGTGCTATATAAATACTAGTTATTAGTGTTTTATTATTACAGCCCTTCAAATATTTGAAAATAGGTATTCTTCCCACACACTCTCAACAAGTCTATATTTCAGTCTGTAACAATTGGAATGACGCCACCTGCTGGAGACTTACTGTAGAAGAGTTCTGCCCATGAAGCGAAGGTCTTTGAGGGCAAGACCAGGAGTCAGGAAGTGACGCGGGCTAGTGGGAGGAGGAAGGAAGAGACTGGTGCTCGCTCTCGCGCTCTTTCCTTTGGACTCTGGTGGAGAGCGGAGCTAGAAATGTGCTCTCCCTTTAATAGATAGGAATCTAGGCCTTTCTCTCTCTTTACCAAAATTCTTATTCTCCTTAATAAATGCTTAAAAGTCTAACTCTTGCTAAAGCTTATAATTTATTGGCGACCACTCATTAGATATTTTAGACAGTTTAGCTAGAATTTTAGCCTTAACAGATGGCTGACCACGAAGAGGAAAGCTAAACCTCAGTCTTCTTCTGATCTTCTGGTTGGGTAAGAAATTTCCCCTACCCTTTAAATTGCTAAGTACTGGTGTACTGGCTGTGTTTTCCCTTTAAATTTTTTCAAATGGACCTTTTAAACTCCCTAATTACCCTATTTTTGATTTTAGTCTGTTTAACCAGACAAATGGGAGATAAGATCATGTTAATGCTTTGTTTTTGTGGACTTTCTATTTTTCTTTTTATTTTTGTTAAAAGAGCCAGCAACTTACTCACACAAGGAAATATCTCTCCCTCTCCCAACCATGCTTTTTCAGAGAAACCTGAAGAGATTCCTGCAGCTTTTCCCAGTTCTAACACTAATTGTTGCTCTAATTTTGCATGCCTGGAGGCAATGACCCACCCTCTAGAAGCTTTTAATCCCCTAGCACCTGGAGGCAAAGTGGGGGAAGAGGAATCCAGGCCTGAGTTCAAAATCAAGTCTGATTCAAATTGCTCTGGTCCCTCCCCTCCTCTCCAGACCCCACCCTCTACTCCTCCTATGGCCAAGCCCATTGCTTCCCCTGCCTGGGAAGTCCAGAGATCTGATGCACATGCTCAACTTTCTGTAACTACATTTGTAGCTTCAGGCTCAGCCCTTCCCCAGCCTGGCTGTGCTTCTGAGACAACCTTAGAAAACCCTTTAAATTCCAGATATGCTCGTTTTGTTCATAATTTTGCTAACCTGCTTTTGTCTTTAATTAGTAATCTTATAAAGGATTTGTATGGTGAAAAGGCTGACAGACAATATAGAGGGGTTAAAGAAGAAAAACTTAAGCCGAATAAGAATGACAATCATCAACATAGTTCAAGACTCCGCTTCTTTTGCCATGGAAGTGTATATATTTTACAGAAATGTAGAAGTAAACAGCAA
Organism: Dromiciops gliroides; assembly: GCF_019393635.1. Taxonomy (NCBI): domain Eukaryota; kingdom Metazoa; phylum Chordata; class Mammalia; order Microbiotheria; family Microbiotheriidae; genus Dromiciops; species Dromiciops gliroides. The sequence goes on from NC_057862.1 coordinate 573,018,642, forward strand.
GATATTGATATGAGTATTGGGGATTTTAGATATCAGAATCAAAAGTATTCTGAATTCACTCAGAGTAATAGTATCAGTTCAGAGGTTACATAGGATTTCTATGCTATCATATGTACATTTTGAAATTAATGGTATAGGTTTATTTTCATAGAGATTTTAATGCTTTTGAGATTGTGTTTTATACTTAGTTTTTAAAACAAGGAGAATATTTGTAAAAGTTTTTTATAGTCATGTGATCAAGTTTATATTTTATAAGACTCTTATTAATATTAAGTTCATATTCATTTATATTTCCTTAGTTTGAATTTCATTGTCTTTTATTGTTCCATGTGTATTTTCTTCTATTCATTTGTCTATCTAATTTTGAAACATTGCAAGATCGTTTTGTTTTTATTATACAATGTTAATTCTAGGAGTATCGTGCTCCCATAGTCTGAGTTGTTTGTTTTTGTTATTTTTTTTTAACTGATTATTTGATCAAACTCTTTAAAGCATTTCCCTGGCAAATTTGTTGCCATGGCAAGTGTAAATTGATTCTAGAAGTATTATTTTTGATAAGCATATTCCCAAAAAAAAAAAAAAAAGAGAGGAACATTTGTAAAAGTTGTCTTTGAGATTGTGTTGTGCTTTAACTCGTATTCAAATATGTTCTGATTTTTCACAAAAGTAATTGTATACTAAGTAAAAAAAGGGGGTATTATTTGAAATTGTTGCATAATTATATATTGTGTTCTGAGTCAAGATGTATTCACATTTTTTGCAATCATTTATTATCCTCAATTTTTAAATCCATATGAGATTTTAAATTATGGGAATTTATCATTTAAGACATTAATTGCCGTTATTCTGAGTTATCAGATGCCAGTTGGCCAAGATGCCATCCAATCACAAGAGGAATACATGCAAGAGCAGACACTGAACTGTCACATGAGGGGAGACATGCATGAAGTCAAGGTATGGCTGAGGGAACGGCTTTTGACAAATGTTGAGGTTGGATTCTCTTGGTTTAATATTTTATTCTCTTTTTCCCCACAATATTGTACAGATGGCTGGAAGTATTCTTCCCACCCATCTCACTTCTACACCTGGCTTCTATGCTCCCTCCTATATGCCTGATGCCATGGACATCTCAATCCCATGCATCTGATTAAGTCTGACTCAGTTTCCTCCAATATGTTCGGTGGCATGGACATATATTCCATCCACCTATTTTAAACCTGGCATACTGCATGGGCAGTATATATTGCTCAAGTGTGGGAATGCTCATATCCCATCATTTCTCTGTTCTTTTATGGTAACCCCCATAATTATCTCAGGTGTCATGATAAATACAGTGTTGAATTTGGCCTTGACACCTGTTACCAATTATATTAGATTTTTTAATTTCTCATAATGGCATGAGGATAATTAGGCAGATGATGCAAAAAGTGATAAAACAAAGATAAAAATTATTTTTATTAATTAATATTGCAGCAATTGTCTTCTCAATTACCCTCCATAAGGGGGGACTATAGTAATATTATAATTTTAAAGAATGTTTTAATTTTTGTTTTATTATATGTTTCATGTGTAACAACTAAGATTCTGAATTCCCTTAGACATGTTTTTGAGAACTTTCATTGTTTGATTTGATTATTGACAAAGCTATTTTAAAGTTGTGTTAAGCTCAATTTTGTAGGAAATTTTCCTGGCTGATTACCAGCATCCACACATCAACCCCTGAAAAGACTTCCATTCCACGATTACACCTAGAGGACATCTGAGAAAAGACTTTCAGAGACTTTAAATGAACAGTTTTGATTTGTTGTTTTTTTCTCTTTCTGTTATAATATACACCATCTATAACATGTATTCTCTGCAGAGGCCCTCCCTTTGCAAGACTAATGTCAAAGCGTCGGTTCATGAGGACAAAAAAAAATCGCCCCTCTGGACAAAACTTTCCTCTCTTCCTTTTCTATATTGTTGTTCACATATTATTAATTAGCAATAGTTATTATATTGTTTTTACTGTTCCGTCAAGGAAACATTTTGTTTCTTGAGGAACAACAGGGGGGACTGTAACGATTGGAATGACGCCACCTGCTGGAGACTTACTGTAGAAGAGTTCTGCCCATGAAGCGAAGGTCTTTGAGGGCAAGACCAGGAGTCAGGAAGTGACGCGGGCTAGTGGGAGGAGGAAGGAAGAGACTGGTGCTTGCTCTCGCGCTCTTTCCTTTGGACTCTGGTGGAGAGCGGAGCTAGAAATGTGCTCTCCCTTTAACAGATAGGAATCTAGGCCTTTCTCTCTCTTTACCAAAATTCTTATTCTCCTTAATAAATGCTTAAAAGTCTAACTCTTGCTAAAGCTTATAATTTATTGGCGACCACTCATTAGATATTTTAGACAGTTTAGCTAGAATTTTAGCCTTAACAAGGCTTAAGAGAACCAATTATTCTTGTAAAAATCTCCTTTCATGATGATCCTGATCCATTTATATCAGTGATGCATTGGATAAAGCACTGGACTTGGAATCAGGAAGATATGAATTCAAATCATCCCTGGAACACTTAAGACCGTTGTGATCCCACACAAGTCACTTAATCTATCTCTGCCTCTTTTCCTTCATCTGTAAAATAGGCATAATCATAACTAATTTGCAGGACTGTTAAAGAGATCAAATACAATAATATATGTAAAATGCTTGATGAAAAAAATGTTGTTGTTGTTTCAGTCATGACTCTTTGTGACCCTATTTGGGGTTTTCTTTGCAAAGATTCTAGATATCTTCTTCAGATACCTTCTCCAGCTCATTTTACAGATGAGGAAACTGAGGAAAACAGGGTTAAGTTATTTGCCCAGGGTCACACAGCTAGTTATGTGTCTGAGGCCAGATTCAAAAGCACAACAATCAGTCTTCTTGACTCCAAGATCTATGCTCTATCCTCTATGGCACCTAGCTGGCCTAGATGAAAAGAACAGAATGAAAGAATTTATCAAATGTTTTGCTGAGATCTACGTAAACTAGAGTTACAGATTTTCCCTGGTTTACCTCTTTAATAACCCTATCAAAAGGAAATAATGTCAGTTTTACATTTCATAATTATGGTGAAGTTATGTTGGATCCTAGTGACTGCTGCTTCTTTTTTCTAGATGTTTCCTAACACTTTGATATTTTATAGAATTTAGTCAGGAATTAAGTCAAGCTCACTGAACTATGGTTTGGAGGCTCCACTTTCTTCACTTTTTTGAAAACCATTATATTTGTCTTTTTCCTACACTACAACATCTCTCCTCTTCACTTTGAATTTTCAAAGAACACGGATAGGCTCAACAGCCACATCTACCAGAAGTCATAGTGAGATCAACCTACAGATTTAGTAGGAGTGTCAGAGATGGAGATATGACAGGGCAAGAGATTGCTATCAGAAATATTCATTTCAGGGTTGAAGATCTTAGAGGTAATATGGTTTTGTGTAATAATGATATTTAAGATGCAACTATTGCTTTAGGTACCTAAGGAAGAGTAGAGACAGACCATTAAAAACTGAACGGTTTTTTTTCTTTTAAGGAATTAATATAGGTTATAGAGAAAGAAAATGGAGACGTATCAGAAAAAAAAAAGGAAGTGGTAAGAAGAAAAGCCTCATTCAAAATTGAAGTAAACTACAGTCAGTCCAAGTTTTTGAGAACCTGTTCTTTGCAATATCATATTTTTGTATTAAATAAATACATGACCCTATCCTTAGTTCATGAATGCTACTTAGTGATAATAATAATGCCTTACATTTCTGTAACTATTTGCAATTTATGAAAGTGTTTTATGTATTTAGTTGAGCTTCAAAGTATTCCTGTTGAGTTAGATAGTGTTAATATAATTATCTACCATTTTACAAATGAGAAAATAGAAATAGTGGGATTAAGTAAATTGCCCAAGATCACATAGTTAATAAGTAGCATAACCTCAAACCTAGTTCATCTGACTCCAAGAATAGTGCTTTTTCTATCAGTGCAGTTTGTTTATTTGACACAAACAAGGTAACTTTACCAGGGCCTATGCCTTGGGCAGATCCTGGGCTTGCAATATTATGAAACAGAAAACAGAACAATATGTCTTTCTCTCCTCTTAGAGGAGGGAGTATCCCACTAATGTATTTTCACAGTGCTTACTCTGAACCACAGAATCTGAAGAAAAGCTTTAACTATACTTTTTGCAATCTTTTCTTTGTTAATAGAAAAGACCTTCCTCCCTCCCACCCCCAATTTCTTCAACATCACCACTAATTCCCTTGGCCACAAGGGTGTTTACTTCAAAAGTCAATTGGATCAAATTATTACAAATACATTTTTATATGAGGAAATGAGAAGTTTAAGTGAAGAAATAGAATTGAAAATTCATTTTATGAGGCATTTTTAAGGCATCAATAGATCTGATTCTAACAATTAGGATTGGGCAAAAATGCTGTTTATTTTAAAATATTTAGATTAGTCATTTCTTTCACACATGTTTATAATTTGGCATAAATATAGAAACTGTGCTCATTCACAGGAAAAATAGAATCACTAAAGAGTCACTTTCTGAAATGGTGATTATGGGTTAAGTGGACTCTTCTTTAGTTTTAGCACAATAAGCTTACCAAATGGAATATCAACTCTTTTCTATGCTTAGTAACCATTACTTTATAGTTAGACAAAAACAAACAAAATAACAACAGCAACAACAAAAACTAAAAAGAATGGGAAAAAAATCTCAAAATACACTTTTTTGGTTTGTTTGTTTGTTTGCTTGTCCAGCTCCTTGAAGTCAGTGTAGGTTTCTCCCTGTGTGGAATCTTCCTCCACCAATGAAGATCAGCTTCTCTTCTGTAACTTCAGGTATAGAGTTGTCTGGCAAGACTAAGAGTAAGTGATCTTCCCATTCACATAGTCAGTATTTGTAAGAGAAAGGACAGAAATTCAGGTGTTCCTTACTCCAAAGTCTACCTTCTATATACTACATTATGTTGACATTCTGTGACTTTCTTAGGCTAATATTAATATTAGTTTTCATTCTTCAAGCAAATCAGTGGATAAAGAACAAAGGACAGCTGTGTGCTGGGTGACTGGAGGAAGCCAGACTGGAATTAAAATTTCACCATGGGAAACCCATGTCAGACCATTCACACATTGATAATTGAGCTAATTGTAGTTTCTTCAAAAAGTCATGCTGATTCCCCTGGATAACACTGAATATGATCCCTTCTGAGCTTCCAAAGAATTTTTTTCTATTGAGTCAGAATTTCTTCTTTAAACAATGGAAAATCTTATGACTTACATAATGAGAAAATACAGTAGCTAAGAAAAGCTATTGGAACAGCTAGGTGGCACAATGGATAAAGCACCGGCCCTTGATTCAGGAGGACCTGAGTTCAAATCCAGCCTCAGACACTTGGCACACTTACTAACTGTGTGACCCTGGGCAAGTCACTTAACCCTCATTGCCCCACCAACAAAACAAAACAAAACAAAAAAGAAAAGCTATGGTTCATGGGGTCTACCAGATTATTTTCCCAAACACCCGTTATTTAGCAGAAGAAGCATAAAGAATAAGTTCACTGTGTACCCATTGGTTGGAGCAGCTAAGTGACTAAAATAATGGGCATGGAATTTTCATACATTCAAATCTAGCCTCAGATATTTACTAGATGTGTGACCCTAGGCAGGTCACTTAACCCTGTTTGTCTCAGTTTCCTCATCTGTAAAATAAGCTGGGGAAGTTAATGGCAAACCACTCCAGTAACTCTTTTAAGAAAATTCCAAAATGAGCTCACAAAGAGTCAGATAGGCCTGAAATGACTTAACAACAACAATATCACTGTTGCTTAAGGGCACTTGTTGGGGGAGGGAAAGGAAACAAGTTAATAACCACCCTAGGTACTCTGTTAATGAATCAAGTCAGCAAGTGTTTATGAAATGCCTACTATAGGACTATCAAATATCAGGCAAAGCTAATTTATTCAAAGTAATGGGGAGAGATAGCAAGGTTACATTATCTTCAGTCTATATGTGGCCTCATAAGTAATTTTAATCTAGCCTATGCCTCAGATCAAGGCTGAACTTAAAATTTTGTATAGAAATTCCTTTCTTAAGATTCCACAATAGGAAAAGTTGACATAGCCTTAGATTTCAAATCCTACCCCTAATGCCAGCTATGTCTTGGGCATACCTCTCAATCCCTGAGAGCCTTGGTTTCATCTTCTGTAAAATATATATAATACTGGTATTATCTAAAGTATTTCACGATGTTGTTTTAAGCTTAAAACTCTATATGAATTAGAGGGCAGCACTGGTACCCTCTTAATGTTAATATACTTAGGCTTTCAGGAGGTTGAGTAGCTTCTCCAAAGAATGTTTTTAGAGGAAATGTTCAATAATCACACAGGTCGAGTCAACAAGAACATATTGTATCTACTATGTTCCAAGCACAGTGCTGAGTTCTAAGGATACAAAGTTAAACCAAAACATAAAGCACTCTTTGCTCTCAAAAAGTCCACATTCCCCTTCTTCTTGTGCTTCTTACTTTCCCTGTATCATCTGCAGTAACACTCTGGAATATCCTTCAGTACCTGTGGCCTTCTCACCCCAGAATATCCTTCTGCTATGCTAATGCAGTATTCCAATAATAAGTACCTTCTGTGGTCCACATTTTATGGAGGGAATCAGACTGGCTAAACTTTATCCTCAGAGAAATGTTTCTGACATGCGAGACTCCAACACCATACTCCCATGCCAGATCCCTTTGCCCACCTCCTCCTTTTAGTGTATTATCATCCCCCCATTATATTTTAAGTTCCTTTAGGGTAGAGACTGCCTTTTTTTTTGGTGAGGCAATTGGGGTTAAGTGACTTGCCTAGGGTCACACAGCTAGCAAGCGTCAAGTGTCTGAGGCCGGATTTGAACTCAGGTCCTCCTGAATCCAGGGCCAGTGCTCTATCCACTGCACCACCTAGCTGCCCCTGACACTGCCTTTTTTGCTTGTATGTGTATGCCCAGTGCTTAACATATTATCCAGCATATGGTAAGCAGCTAATAAAGCCTTACAACCTGTGGAAAAACAGGGACACTAATGCATTGTTGGTGGAGTTGTGAATGGATCCAAGCATTCTGCAATGCAATTTGGAACTATGCCCAAAGGGCTATGAAGCTATGCATAACCTTTTACCCAGCAATATCACTATTAGGTATTTTTCCCAAAGAGATGATAAAAAAGGGAAAAGGATCCACAAGTACAAAAATATTAATAGCTGCTCTTTTTGTGGTGGCAAGGAATTGGACATTGAGGGAATGCCCATCAATTGGGGAAGGGTTGAACAAGTTGTGGTATATGAATGTAATGGATTACTATTGTGCTGTAAGAAATGATGAGCAGGCAGATTTCAGAGAAACCTGGAATAACTTATATGAACTGATGCTGAGTGAGATGAGCAGAACCAGGAGAACATTGTACGTAGTATCAACAACATTGTGAGTTGATCAACTGTGATAGTCTTGACTCTTCTCAGCAATACAATGGTATAAGATAGATCCAAAGGACTCATGACAGAAAATGCTCTCCAAATCCAGAAAGAAAAGAACTATGGAATCTAGATGCAGATTGAACCATACTATTTCTATTTTTTTGTTTGTTTTACTTTTTGAGGTTTTTACTTTTTGCTCTGATTCTTTTTTTCACAGCATGACTAATGTAGAAATGTGTTTAATGTGATTGTACATATATAATATAACCTATATAGGATTGCTTGCTGTCTTGGGGAGGGGGGAAGGAGGAGAGGGAGGGAGAAAAACTTGAAACTAGAAATCTTATAAAAAATGTTGAAAACTATCTCTACATGTAACTGGAAAATAATAAAATATTTTTTATTAAAACATAATTTAAAAAAATAAAAATTTGTAGGGGGAAACTATTGAGCTCCTTCCTTCTATTGACCCTGTAAAAATAAATAAACAAACAAAAAAACAAATAAATAAATGAATGAATGAATGAATAAATAAATAAATGCTTATAACCTCATGGTCCTGAGAAAGCATGTTTTGAGATAGTCAAAGCAGAATGTTAGCATATATTTGGGTTGCTGTAGTGGTATATTATGCTAGTCTATAAGACGGAATTTTTGACGAAGGAAGATTCACAATGATAAAACTATTGTCATAGAAAAAAAAAGGCTTAATTACCTATACTCAACACAAATTCCATTAAATTAATGAATGTGTACTAGCTGTGTGACCCTGGGCAAGTCACTTAACCCCCATTGCCCCTTTAAAAACAAAACAAAACAAAACAAAAACAAAAACAAAAACAAATTAATGAATGTGGGATTCTATTAAAGTTGCAACACCATATGTAAATATATTCTCAAGTACAACCAGTAAATTGAATATATACTCAACCCTAAAATCTGAGGAGGCCAATTCGTAGGTTTTAAAGACATGAATACTGACCTATCATGAAGCAAACAAATTGGAGGTTTCTAAGCAAAAGAGCACTATAAGTTTGATCACACGGAGGCCCAAATAAGTACCACAAAAAGAAACTTTACCTTTTTTGTCTTGCCTCAAATATCTGATGATCATAGACATACTTCTCCACAGTACTACTCATGATTTAGAGATTTAAATTTCATTTCCTGGATCAACAACAGAGTAAAGCTTAGATTACGGGCTTAAAAAATCCACCTTAACATTCTAATTTTAAGGATTTCTTAAAAAGTACATTTTATGTGAAATTAATGATGAAGCCCTCCAATATTATCCTCTGATTGAACCAAATTTGACACTTCTAATTGTTTAAGACCCTTGTCAGTGAGATATATAACTTACATATCACAGAAACGAATACTCTCCAAAATTCATGCTATCCAAAACACAGAGACATGATTTTGCCTGATATTGGGAAAAAAATGCAAGGAAATGTAGCAATGCAAGTATTCTCAATATTATCTGCCAAAGGCAGTTTCTTTCTTTCTTTATACTTAACTATTCATAGACAGTAAATAAATCAAAGATTAATTTTTATTTTTATAATGTTATAGCAGGGAGAAAAGCATTGATTGTGGCACGGTCCTTTTCATAACAGTTCAAAATACACCTATCTCTATCTCAAATGTCTAATGAAACAGTCATGGTTCTCTCCCAGTTACTTAAAACACAGGGACCACCAGATACTATAATTTCTGTCAATAGTTCTGAATTTATCTAATTTAAATTGGCACCAGGATTCCTCACTACGACTACTTTCACCCAACAAACTACCACATCTGAAAGGATGGCACGAATTACTAAGATGACAGGAAACAGAATGGTGGAAGAGATGAGCCAACCAGACTTGCAAAGTTTCTCATCATACGGCATAATCATCCAGTTCCAAAAAGAATTAATTGAACTAAATTAATACTGTGGAGATAGGACTTGCTTAGCCTGTCTCAAAACACTTATCTGAGGACTTATAATACAAACAAGAAGAGATCATATAAGCCACTATTTCTACACCTAAATTTTACTCCTTTATAGCACAAAAATGAACCTCTGCTAGAAATCTTGGCACTGGATAAAATAGATAAATTCAGAACTTGGGACTGGAATTAGTCAGACCCAAGCCACTAAAATACAGGCCCATAGGCTTCAGTCATACAAGATTCAGAATATAGATGAGTTTTTGTAGCATCATCATTCTGTTGAACTAGGAAAGCAAACCCTACCTTGTAGGGTAGTTTGGCAATAGTCGGAGTCATAAGAAGCCTCTTCTCAAGCATCACATAACACTGATCTCTTGGCTGTAAGTACCAAGACCACAGTACTTCATAAAGTAAAGACAAAAGCAATCACTCTGTCATCATGAATTTGCCACAGTAGAGTCAAATGTTTCTCCATAATTTCCCTAATGAATATTGATGCAAAAATCTTAAATAAGCTCCTTAGCAAGGAGCTTACAGCAAGTGATCACCAGGATAATACACTATGACCAGGTGGGATTTGTATCAGGAATACAGGGCTGGTTCAACATTAGGAAAACTATCAACATAATCAATCACATCAATAAGAAAACTAACCAAAATCATATGATTATCTCAACAGATGCAGAGAAAGCTTTTGACAAAATACAGAACCCATTCCTAATAAAAACACTAGAGAGCATAGGAATAGGTGGAACTTTGCTTAAAATAATAAGCAGTATCTACCTAACACCATCAACAAATATTATATGTAATGGAGATAAGTTAGAGGCCTTCCCAATTAGATCAGGGGTGAAACAGAGATGTCCATTATCACCTCTATTATTTAATATTGTACTAGAGAGGGGCGGAGCCAAGATGGCAGAGAGGAAACAGCAAGCTGCCTGAGCTCTCCTTCTGTTCCCTCAAAAAGAACATTAAATCAAGCCTCTGGACAGATTCTGAAACTACAGAACCTGCAAAGAGACAAAGAGACACAGTCTTCCAACCAGAGATAATTTAGAATACTTCAGGAAAAGGTCAGTCTGACTCAGGCAAAAGGGAGGCCCAGCGCAGGGCAGCAGCCCAGCGCAGAGCGGGTTGGGGCAAGTCAGCAGGAGCTGCGGGCCATAGCCAAACAACTGAGTCCCCTGGAACCTGGCTCAAAAATCTGGTGGCCAAGAAGGACAGTGGAAAAACCTACCTGCACCAGCCAAGAGGGCAAGTTGCCAGCTGTAGGGCCACAAACAGGATAGGCACAACCAGGCACACTGGCGTAGCACGCTTAGACAGGAAGTGCAGGGGGGCGAACTACACACACTATGAAGGCCTCAGAGTAAAAAGTCGGTCCCACAGCACCCATACCCCTGCACAAGAAGCCCCAAACAGGTACCCTGGTGCCCCCAAAGCAGACCTCAACTTAAAAAATCAATAAATAAGCTGCAATAACGAGTAAGAAGCAAAAAAGAGCCCTTTCCATTGAGAGCTTCTGTATCAATAGGGAAGAAGCCAATGCAAATTCAGATGAGCACAATACCCTCAAATTGCCTACATGTGAAGCCTCCTGAGGGAAGGTGAATTGGTCTCAAGAACAAAAAGCCTTCCTGCAAGAGCTCAAAAAGGATTTCAAAAATCAATTGAGAGAGGTAGAAGAAAAAATGGGGAGAGAAATGAAAGCAAAACAAGAAAACTATGAAAAAAGAATGAGCAGCTTGGAAAAGGAAACACAAAGATTGACTGCAGAAAACAATTCCTTAAAAAATTCATCTGGCCAAATGGAAAAAAAAGTGCATAATTTCACTGAAGAAAACAATGCCTTAAAAAATTCATTTGGTCAAATGGAAAAAAAGGTGCATAATCTCATTGAAGAAAACAATGCCTTAAAAAATTCATTTGGCGAAATAGAAAAAAAGGTGCATAATCTCACTGAAGAAAACAATGCCTTAAAAATTAAAATTGGAAAGTTGGAAGATAAGGAATCCATGAGACACTGGGAATCAGTCAAGCAGAATCAAAAGAATGAAAAAATAGAAGAAAATGTGAAATACCTCATTGGAAAGACAACTGATCTGGAAAACAGGTCCAGGAGAGACAATTTGAGAATCATTGGACTGCCTGAAACCCATGACTAGTAAAAGAATCTAGACACCATATTCCAGGAAATTATTAAGGAGAACTGCCCTGATATCATAGAATCAGAGGATAAAATCATCATTGAAAGAATCCACCAATCACCTCCTGAAAGAGACCCCAAAAGAAAAACTCCAAGGAATATTGTAGCCAAATTCCAGAATTATCAGGTGAATGAGAAAATACTCCAAGCAGTCAGAAAGAAGTAATTTAAATATCATGGAGCCACAGTCAGGATTGCTCAGGACCTGGCAGCATCAACATTAAAGGACCGCAAGGCTTGGAATATGATATTCCGGAAGGCAAAGGAGCCAAGAATCTATTACCCAGCAAAAATGTGCATTCTCTTTCAGGGGAAAAGATGAACATTTAATGACATTGGGGACTTTCAATCATTCCTGATGAAAAGACCAGAACTGAATAGAAAATTCGATCTTAACATACAAGAATCAAGAGAAGTTTAAAAAGGTAAACCCAGGGGAAAAAAAAAGGGTTACTCAATTAGGTTAAACTGTTTATATCCCTACATGGGAAGATAATACTCATAACTCTTGAGAACTGTAAATGTATTTGGGCAGAGAGAAGGACTTACACAGAAGGTATAAATATAAATTGTCTTTGATGTGATGATACAAAGAAAATTAAGGGATTAAAAAGGGAGTCTATGGGGAGGAGAGGAAAGGGGAGGTGGAATGGGGTGAATTATATCATATGAAGAGGTGAAAAAAAACCTGTTACAATAGAGGGAAAGAAAGGAGGAGTGAACATTGTTTCAATCCTACTCTCATTAGATTTGATTCAAAGAGGGAATAACATAACATTCATTGGGATAAAGAAACTGAGCTCATTCTTTAGGGAAGCAAAAGGGGAAGGGGAGGGGGGCGCTGATAGAAGGGAAGACAAAATCAAGGGAGAAAAGGGTAAAGAAAAGAGAGGGGGTGATAAAAAGGGAGGGCAGATTAGGGGAGGCAGGGGTAAGAAGTAAAACATCGGTGAGGAGGAATAGGATGAAAGAAGGGGGGAAAAGTATAAAGGGGGTAAATAGAATGGAGGGGAATAAACAGTCAGTAATAATAACTGTCAATGTGAATGGGATGAACTCTCTTATAAAACAGAAGCGAATTACAGAGTGGATTAAAAACCAGAATCCTACAATATGATGTTTACAAGAAACACATTTGAAGCAGAGAGATACACACAGAGTAAAGGTAAAAGGCTGGAGCAGAATATATTATGCTTCAGCTAAAATAAAAAAAAGCAGAGGTAGCAATCCTTATCTCAGACAAAGTGCTGCCAAAAATAGATCTCATTAAAAGAGATAAGGAAGGAAATTACATCTTGCTAAAAGGTACTATAGATAATGAAGTAATATCAATATTAAATATGTATGCGCCAAGTGGTATAGCATCCAAGTTCTTAGAGGAGAAGTTAAATGAGTTACAAGAGGAATTAGACAGTAATACTATACTAGTGGGGGATCTGAATCTCCCCCTCTCAGAATTAGATAAATCTAGCCAAAAAATAAATAAGAAAGAAGTGAAAGAGGTGAATAGATTACTAGAAAAGTTAGACATGATAGATGTCTGGAGAAAATTGAATGGGGATAGAAATTAATATACTTTTTTCTCAGCAGTACATGGCACATTTTCAAAAATTGACCAAGTATTAGGGTACAAAAACATGACAATCAAATGTAGAAAGGCAGAAATAGTAAATGCATCCTTCTCAGATCATGATGCAATAAAAATTACATGTAAGAAAGAGCCAGGGAAAAGTAGAATGAAAATCAATTGGAAACTAAATAATATCATTCTAAAGAATGAATGGGCAAAACAACAAATCACAGAAACAATCAATAACTATATCCAAGAGAATGACAATAATGAGACAACATACCAAAATCTATGGGATGCAGCCAAAGCAGTGCTTAGGGGAAAATTTATAACTCTAAATGTTTACATGAATAAAAAAGAGAAAAATGAGATTAATGAATTGGGCATGCAACTTAAAAAGCTAGAAAAAGAACAAATTAGAAATCCTCAATTAGATGCTAAACTAGAGATCCTGAAAATTAAAGGAGAAATTAATAAGATTGAAAGCAAAAAAAAATAGAATTAATCAATAAAACTAAGAGCTGGTTTTATGAAAAAAACAATAAAATAGATAAAATATTGGTTAATTTGATTAAACAAAAGAAAGAAGAAAACCAAATTACCAGTATCAAAAATGAAAAGGGTGATGTTACCACCAATGAAGTGGAAATTAAATCAATAGTTAGGAATTATTTTGCCCAATTGTATGCCAATAAATTTGACAATCTAAATGAAATGGATGAATATATACAAAAATACAAACTGCCCAGGTTAACTGAAGATGAAATAAAATCCTTAAATAAACCCATATTATAAAAAGAAATTAAACAAACCATTAATGAACTCTCTAAGAAAAAATCCCCAGGGCCAGATGGCTTTATGGGTGAATTTTACTAAACATTTAAAGAATAATTAATTCCAATATTATACAAATTATTTGGAAAAATAGGTGAAGAAGGAGTTCTACCAAATTCGTTTTATGACACAAATATGGTGGTGATACCAAAACCAGGCAAAGCAAAAGCAGAGAAAGAAAATTATAGACCAATTTCCCTAATGAATATTGATGCTAAAATCTTAAATAAGATAGTAGCAAGGAGATTACAGCAAGTGATCACCAGGATAATACACTATGACCATGTGGGATTTATACCAGGAATGCAGGGTTGGTTCAACATTAGGAAAACTATTAACATAATTAACCACATCAATAAGAAAACCAACCAAAATCATATGATTATCTCAATAGATGCAGAGAAAGCTTTTGACAAAATACAGCACCCATTCCTAATAAACAGACTAGAGAGTTTAGGAATAGGTGGAGCTTTCCTTAAAATAATAAATAGTATCTACCTAAAACCATCAGCAAGTAATATATGAATGGAGATAAATTAGAGGCCTTCCCAATAAGATTAGGGGTGAAACAGGGATGTCCATTTTCAGCCCTGTTATTTAATATTGTACTAGAAACGTTAGCTTTAGCAATCAGAGAAGAGAAAGGAATTAAAGGAATTAGAATAGGCAAGGAGGAAACAAAACTATCACTCTTTGCGGATGATATGATGGTATACTTAAAGAATCCTAGAGAATCAACTCAAAAAATGCTTGAAACAATTAACAACTTTAGCAAAGTAGCAGGATATAAAATAAATCCACATAAATCATCAGCATTTCTATACATGACCAACAAAGTCCAGCAGCAAGAGATAGAAAGAGAAATTCCATTTAAAGTAACGGTAGATAATATAAAATACTTGGGAGTCTACTTGCCAAGACAAACACAGGAACTCTATGAACACAACTACCAAACACTCTTCACACATCCATTTTGCATTTTATAATATACTCTGGAATATACTATACTCTATCTTTTGTTTGGTCATAAACTGTTTTCCTTTCCAAAGATCTGATAGGTAGACTATTCCTTTCTCTCCTAATTTACCTATGATATCACCTCTTATGTCTAAATCATGTAACCATTTTGACCTTATTTTAGTATAAGGTGTAAGATGTTGGTCTATGCCTAATTTCTGCCATACTATCTTCCAGTTTTCCCAGCAGTTTTTGTCAAATACTGAGTTCCTATCCCAGAAACTGGAGTCTTTGGGTTTATCAAACACTACATTACTAGTGTCATTTACTACTGCATTTCCTGTGCCTAGCCTATTCCATTGATCTACCACTCTATTTCTTAGCCAGTATCAGGTAGTTTTGATGACTGCCACTTTATAGTAAAGCTCCAGGTTTGGTACAGCTAACCCACCTTCCTGTGAATTTTTTTCATTATTTCCCTGGATATTCTTGATTTTTCGTTTTTCCAGATGAATTTTGTTATTATTTTTTCTAGCTCTATAAAATAATTTTAGGTAGTCTGATTGGTATGGCACTGAATAAGTAAATTAATTTAGGCAGTATTGTCATTTTTACTACATTAGCTATATTAGCTATATATTATATTAGCTCTGCCTATCCATGAGCAATTGATAACTTTCCAATTATTTAGATCTGAAATCTCTGGAATATCATATACCATGCCATCCGGTCCTTCAATGTAGATGCTGCTACATATTTTTTTATCCTTATTGGAGCTCCACAGTATTTGAATTCCTTTTTTCTAGCTGCTTGCAATATTTTCTCCTTGACCTTGGAACTCTGGAATTTGGCTATAATATTCCTGGAGGTTTTCCTTTTGGGATCTCTTTCAGGAGATGATTAGTGGATTCTTTCAATTTCTATTTTACCTTCTGCTTCTAGAATATCAGGGCAATTTTCCTGTACAATTTCTTGGAAGATGATGTCTAGGATCTTATTTTGGTCCTGGTTTTCAGGTAGTCCAATGATTTTCAAAATATGTCTCCTGGATTTATTTTCCAGGTCAGCTGTTTTTCCAAGGAGATATTTTCACATTGCCTTCTATTTTTTCATTCAATTTGATTTGCTTTACTGTGTCTTGATTTCTCATAAGGTTACTAGCTTCCATTTGTTCAATCCTAATTCGTAGGCAATCATTTTCTTCAGACAGCTTTTTTTTTTGTGAGGCAATTGGGGTTAAGTGACTTGCCTAGGGTCACACAGCTAGTAAGTGTCAAGTGTCTGAGGCCAGATTTTAACTCAGGCCCTCCTGACTCCAGGGCTGGTGCTTTATCCACCGCACCACTTAGCTGCCCCCCTCAGACAGCTTTTTTATCTCCTTTTCCATTTGACTTTTAAAGCTTTTTACCTTTTTCTCATGACTTTCCTGCATCGCTCTCATATCTCTTTCCATTCTTACTTCCCTCTCTCTAACTCTACCTTCTGTCTCTCATACTTTCTCTTCAAAGTCCCTTTTGACAGCTTGCATGGCCTTCTTGGAAGCTTTGGATGTAGGGACCCTGAGGTTGATGTCCTTTTCTGAGGATGCACCTTGATCTTCCTTGTCACTGAAGAAACTTTCCTTGCTTACTCATCTTTACTTGACTTTTAACTCCCCACTGGGGGGGCCCTGCTTCTAGGCTACACTACTGTCCCAAGCTTCAGAGGGTCCCACATCTTTTATTTTGAGGGAGGGCAGGATTTTCTCTCTCCTGGCCTGTTCTCTGGTCCAAAGATAACCTCAAGCCTGAACAACCAACCAGCAAAGCTTTCTGTGGTGTGGTTCTTAGCTTCAATGAGCTTGAACCCCCCCCCCCCGACCTGGGACTCCCACTGCTCAGGATTTCTTCCTGGTTCCCTGCTGGGGAAGGACAGCTGAATTCCTCCTTAGGTCCAACTGACACCCCTGCACTTACCCCCATCCCCGGCTAGCCATTCAGCCCTTTCATCTGACCACAAGCTCAGTTCCAGAAGATGCTTGTGCTGTAGCTGATTCGGAGGCTTGGGGGTTAAGTTCCTCTGGTGCAGTGTGTCCTTTGGTCTCTGTTGGCACGATCACAGGGTTGGACTTTACCAGTATCTCAGCATGGCCCCCTTTAATCTATCTATGGCTGGAAAATAATCTCAGCCCATATTTTTGTGGGTTTTTCTGCTCTAAGGGTTCTTCTATTGCTGTTTTGGGGTAATTGTATCAGGAGCTCTATGCGTTTAATGTCTTTCCTCTGCCATCTTGGCTCTGCCCCCTCCATGGCATTATTTTTGTGGGTCTCTGTGACTCAAGTTTCCCTCCACTCTGCTGTCAAATCAGTCTTCCATGATATATGAATGTAATGGAATAATATTGTGCTGTAAGAAATGATGAGCAGGCAGATTTCAGAGAAACTTGGAAGGACTTACATGAACTGATGCTAAGTGAAGTGAGCAGAACCAGGAGAAGATTGTACATAGTATCAACAACATTGTGTGTTGATCAACGGTGATGGACTTGACTCTTCTCACTAATACAATGGTCCAAGATAGTTCCAAAGGACTCATGATGGAAAATTCTTTCCAAATCCAGAAAAAAAGAACTATGGAATCTAGATGCAGATCGAACTATATTATTTCTATTTTTTTTCTTTTTTGAGGTTTTTCTTTTATGCTCTGATTCTTCTTGCACAGCATGACTAATACAGAAATATGTTTAATGTGATTGTACATATATAACCTATATCAGATTGCTTGCTGTCTTGGGGAGGGGGAAGGGAGGGAGAAAAAATTGAAACTAGAAGTCTTATAAAAATAAATGTTGCAAACTATCTCTACATGTAACTGGAAAATAAAATATTTTTATGGAAAAAATTTAAATGAATAGAATAAAAAATAAATAAAATGTAGATACCTCTAATGGGGCAAAAAAAGTGTTTCTCCATTAGTTTATCACAGATTAAAAAAAATTTTTTTTTACATATAAGGTATTTTATTTTTTCCGTTACATGTAAAGATAGTTCTCAACTTTTGTTTATACAAGCTTTACAATTTCAGATTTTTCTCCCTCCCTCCCCTCCCCACCTCCCCTAGACAGCAGGTAATCTGATATAAGTTATATCTATATATCTATATACATATAAATATATCTATCTATCTATCTATCTATACATACATACACACATTTATATATATATATACACATAATAACATTAATCCTATTTCTGCATTAGTCCTATTATAAGAGAAAAAATCAAAGCAATGATGAAAAACCTCAAAATAGAAAAAAAAAAAACAACAGCACCAAAAACAAAAGAAATAGTATGGTTCATTCAGCATCTATACTCCATAGTTCTTTTTTTTTTTCCTTGGATTTGGAGATCCTCTTCTATCATGAGTTCCCTGGAACTCTTCTGTACCATTGCATTGGTGAGAAGAATATAGTCCATCACAGTAGATCAACATTCAATGTTGATGATACTGTGTACAATGTTCTTCTGGTTCTGCTCATCTCACTCATCATCAGCTCACGTAGGACCCTCCAGGTTTCTCTGAACTCCTCCTGCTCATCATTTCTTACAGCACAATAGTATTCCAATGTATTCATATACCACAACTTGTCCAGCCATTCCCCAATTGATGGGCACCCCCTCCACTTCCAATTCCTTGCTACCATGTAAAGAGCAGCTATAAATATTTTTGTACATGTGGGACCCTTTCCCCTTTCCATGATTTCTTTGGGAAAAAGACCTAAAAGTGGTATTGCTGGGTCAAAGGGTATGCACAGCTTTATTGCCCTTTTGGCATAATTCCAAATTGCTCTCCAGAATGGTTGGATCAGTTCACAGCTCCACCAACAATGAATTAGTGTTCCAATTTTCCCACAGCTTCTCCAACATTTATTATTTTCCTTTTTTGTCATTTTAGCCAATCTGATAGGTTATCACAGATTTTTTAAAAAGCCTCAAATAAGTATATCCCTTTGTTGGTTAAAATGTTAGCTAAGGGTCAGCTAGGTGTCAGAGTGGATAAAGCACCTGCCCTGGATTCAGGAGGATCTGAATTCAAATTTGGCCTCAGACACTTGACAGTTACTAGCTGGGGGACCCTGGGAAGTCACTTAACCCTGATTGTCCTGCAAAATAAATAAATGGATGAGTAGTTAAATAAATGAATAATTGAATGAATGGACTGACAGATAAAAAAATAAAATGTTAGCTAAACAGTAAAGTCTGTTATTTATATATGCTTGGTAATAGTGATATCAACTATAGTAGGAGCAATATCCTAGATCCCCAATCCCATGCAAGTTTAGATAAGTTTTCCTTAACCAAAATTGAGACTAACCTGAAAACTTAGTTGGCTCAGGGGACTAAAGGTTTTGAATCAACATAATTTTCTGGTCACATGAATATAAAACAACCACTACAAAGTACAAGTACTCCCTCTGATGCTTGGGCAACTACAGTGGACAACTTCAAGGGACAACTTATGCTAGAGAGCTTTGATTAACTGAAGAAGTAGTGATCATCCTGTTGCAGCCAGGTAACCTCCTTTTAAAGAATATTTATTTTATTTTTAATTTATGAAATAAAACAAACATTTCCACAATATAATAGGAAAAAGATGATTGCACATAAAAATTCAAATCTATTATGTACATTTTGATATTCCTTTTAAATATAGAATAAAGTTGTCATGTAACTTTTTTCTTTTTTACTTCCTCACAAGAGAAAGAACTGATAAATAGAAGTATGTATAAAATTATTTTACACGCAAACACACATACACACTCACATGTGTATGTGTTCAATTGTAGCTCCTTTGGTTAACTCTTGGAATCTCCTTTGGGTTCTAACATCAAATCTAAACTACCAGGGGGCTGGCCTGAGTAAAGCCTAGCCGAGAATAGCAACATATGTTGTTTTAGTTGTTGTTTTTGTTTTTTACCATAATATACACACATATATACTTATGACTATACTCCTTCTTTTTAAAACTGTCACCAGTACAGGACTTCCTACATGATAAGAAAATGAAGTTTTTTTAAAGATGGAAATGTCCATTTATGAATCAAATCCAAGGAATTTTTTGGCAAAAAAATAGATAAGAAAAATCAGTGGAGATTGAATCAACACAACAATTGTTCAGAGTCTCCATATTTTTATTCATGTAGAACGGAAGGGATCCTAGTGCAGGAAATCTGGGGTTAAGTGCATCTGCTACAGCATCTCAAGAAGGTATGCTCTCTCCCCTGATCATTTTAATGATGGGTTTTAATAAGGGCTGCTCAAGTACAGGTGCAAAATGCATTTACATGTGGGAGGTAAATGCTGTGATTCTTCCCTATTGTATACATATCTAAGTAGATATCATATAGCAATAGAAGTAAAGAATAGTCTTAAGACTGGATTGAATTCATTGGTAAAGAACTGATTAAATCATACTATAGAATAAAAGAAAATGTAAAATGCTGGAGATGTAGTCATTTTTTAAAAATTCAGAAATAATGACATATAGAAGACTGAGTATTTAAATCAATGGGATATGATTAATTATAATTGTCTATTCTTGATGATTTGATGCAAAAACCCCCAATATTGGCTCAATATGCATCTATAGTTGAATATGGTAACCAAAAAATCTACTTTTCTCTTGCATTGCATTAAGGAAATCGTAATGTTCAGGACTAGGTTATAGAGCTGGTTTACTCTGCCCATTCAAACTATATCTGGTTAATTTCTGGGCACCCTTGTTTAGGAAGGACTTTAATATGATTAGAATACAGAGGAAAGCAACATAATGGGTCTTGAAATAATGACATATGCAGAGTAATCTAGGACACAGGAGATGTTTAGCCTTGAGAACAGAAGACTTGGGGTGGTGGAGGATATGACATATTCTCAGGTACTTCAAGAGGTAGCACATGGAAGAGAAAATAGAAAATCTGGATGGCTCTGGAGGACAGACTATGTGCAATTGGAAGAAGTTGTAAAGGAGACATATTTCATCTCCATATAAGGAAAATGTACATGTAATTAGAAGTATCCAAAAGTAGAATGTATTCCCCTTCCCTAGAGGTCTTTAAGCAAGGCTTGGATATTTTTAAGGAAATTCTTGATCTGTTATGGGCTGGACTATGTCTCTGAGATACCATCAGAGTCCAAAATCCTGTAATGCTATGATTTAAAGATGTGGATATTTTAAATTTTTACCAGTATTTGAAAGTAATCAACCTTCTTCTAAACTTCCTCTGTGAGATTTTTTATCTTAATGTAAAGATCAAAGGACAATAAGGTAGGTGTCCTTGGATTGGCTTTAGTTCTGCCACTGGCTTGCAAAAAAAAATGAGGATAAGTACATAAATCTCTTGTAGTGCAGGATTTAGTAAAAGATATATCCACACAGGACTGAAGACAACTTGTACTGTTCTTTGTGTGTTCTGTGTGTTAAGAAGAATAAATTGTCCAATATTTCTTCATGTAGCAATGTTAAGCTCTGCCAGATATCAATATAGCATGTACAGTGCTTATTCATGATGAAGTATTCTGCCAAGAGTATAATTGCTTATAATTAGAAGTAGGCAAAAAAAAATGTTATTGAATAGTTTTCAACTCCCAGAGATCTGGAAATTTTATCAAAGATTACATATCATTAAGAATATTGGTGCAAAAAATTTCAGCAATGTGGTCATATTTCTTTGAAATCTGTGATTGGGTATGGTTAACATGTAAATAATTGGTTTCATTAGTTTTATATTGACCTTTGCAGCTTTAATAGCTCTGAGCAACTATGCAGAGACTTGGGACTCCCTCTACCACTTTCCTAATTTTCTTTAAGGTTCAGCTGATTATTGTGAGCCTTAAAGACATTGTGGCATAACATAAAGAACACTGACCTGGAAGTCAGAGGATGAGTGTTTGGGGCTCTGCTACTAATTGGCTTTGTGATTTGGGACAAATCAGAATCATAGAGTGTTAGAATTAGATAGGACAAGAGAAGTCATTTAGTTCAACTCACATATAAGGAATACATTTCTTTTAGAGAAAACCTCCACTTAAAGATCTTATATCATGGGGAATTCATTATACTTTGAAGAAGTCTGCTCCATTTTAGAGCTGTTTTAATATTAAGTTCTTTATTTTAGACTGAAATTTACCTCTAATTTCTTTCTAATCTCACAAATGGTCCTAGTTATGCCTTCTGATGCAAATCATACTATATTTAATCTTCCCCCTCCCCAACACATGCACATTACAATCCTTTAAGTGGGCAACTCGGTGGTGCAGTGGATAGAGTTCTGGGCCTGGAGTCAGGAAGATTCATCTCCCTGACTCCAAATCTGGCTTCAGATACTTACCAGCTATATGACCCTGGGTAAGTCTCTTAATCATGTTTGCCTCAGTTCCTCATCTGTAAAATGAGCTGGTGAAGGAAATAACAAACCACTCTAGTACCTTTGCCAAGAAAACCCCAAATGGGGTGACAAAGAGTTGGATACAATGTACATGATATGACAATCCTTTAAATATTTGAAAAACAAATCATGTTTATGTTAAATATTGTTTTCCTCATGCTAACTAGTTTAGTTCCTTCAAGCTGTCCTTAAACAATATGAAGTAAAGAGACTTCAAGGTCCTTGTTACAATTCCTTGGACATAATATATATTCTCAGGCTTTCCTAATATGTGACACCCAAACTGAAATCAATAATACTGCTTTGTTCTAACAAAATAACTGTGATGATGATAGCTAACAGTGCTTACTGTGTGTCAGGCACTATGCTAACCACTTTACAATTATTTTTTCATTTGATTGTCACAACAGTCCTGGAAACTAAATACTATTATTATTATTATTGCCATTTTACAAATGAGGAAACTGAGACAAATAGAACTCAAGTGATTTTCCCTGAGTCACACATCTAGTAATTGTCCAGGTATCCCTGACTCCAGGTGGTATGCTCTAAGTACAACAGAACTATCTGCTCCTACTTCCTGGAAAATTTGTGCCTATTAATATAACTTAAAATTACATTAGCTTCTTTTTTTCTTTCCAATATCATTGGAGCATAGAATTTAGAGATGAAAGTATCCCTAGTGGTTATACTTGTTAAATACTATACTTGTGGGCCTCCAGGTAGGAGAGGCCCATGAGTATAATATATTATACATGTTTTCAGATTTTATTTTTCAATGCATTGGCCAGTTGTGCTCATTTTTTTCTCCTTTTTCTTTATTTTTTAAAAGTGCTATTTATTGGGGGCAGCTAGGTGGTGCAGTGGATAAAGTACCAGCCCTGGATTCAGAAGGACCTGAGTTCAAATCCAGCCTCCGACATTTCACACTTACCAGTTGTGTGACCCTAGGCAAGTCACTTAACCCTCATTGCCCTGCCAACAAATGAACAAAGAAACCAAAAAAAAAATGCTTTTTATTACATGGGATAGCTCTCCGAGGAGGATATGAGAGATATTGGGGGGAACTATGATGATATAGAAAAACAAACACATTAATTAAAACATTTTAAAAAAGACATTATCTCCTCAGACCACCTCATTTCATATATGAGGACACTGAAGGCTAGAAAATTTAAGTAGCTTATCTAAGATAACTATATAGTTAGAAACAGAGCAGGGATTAGAAGCTAGGTCCTCTGACTTGAAATATAGTGCCCTTATCAAAATGCTATAAATTCTCTCTGTCAGATATTTGATTTTTTTTGAGTTTTTTGTGCATTAAAATCTCCAATATTTTCAACATAAATTGTCTAGTTATGCCTCTATCTCATATCTGTTTAGCTAATGTTTTTCTCGGGTATCATCCTGAGTCCACCATTCTAGCCCATTAAAATCTATTTAGATCACAATTTAGATCACAACATATTCCTTTAGCTTTATGTAATTCACAACTTCAATAAAATTTCCATCCATGCCTTCACCTAAGACATTGTAAGTCATTGATATAAGATGTTTGATAGAAGAGGACCAAGGCGGGGAGGGGGGGTGGTGCAGTCAGCTAGTTGATGCAGTGGATAAAGCACTGGCCCTGGATTCAGGAGTACCTGAGTTCAAATCTGGCCTCAGACACTTGACACTTACTAGCTGTGTGACCCTGGGCAAGTCCCTTAACCCCCATTGCCCCGCAAAAAAAAAAAAAAAAAAAAAAAGAGGACCAAGGACAGATGTCAGCAAGGATGTGCAATTCCACCCATGAGCTCCCTTTGAATCATCTCATGATATTTACTAAGTAGACATAACAAAGACCGTCGTTAGAGAACCCTCACTCCAAATTATGAACACCCTCCCCTTACTCATACAGAGTACCTGTGGAGAATGAGCTCAAATCTGAAGAGCGCACATGTAGCAAAAGAATCAATTCTCAGCTTCTGATTATTGGAAACACTCTTGTAGTTACCCTTCGGGATATCTTTCTACTGGCTCTAAGGGTTTTCCTTAGTGTATCTCTAAGCTACAAATTCAGGCCCTGCTATCAGACATTGCTACTCCCTAGATGCCTCTACTAATGCTGATGGGGTTCTCACATTATCTCACCTTTTGAAGTGCACAATGTTATCATTTGGTCAAAACACTATTCTCCCCCCTCACATAAAAGGGAAATTCCCATTCAAGAGTGCCATCACTTTTTTTTTCTTTTCTTTTTTTTTTTTTTTTTGGTGGGGCAATGGGGGTTAATTGACTTGCCCAGGGTCACATAGCTAGTAAGTGTCAAGTGTCTGAAGCCGAATTTGAACTCAGGTACTCCTGAATCCAGGGCCAGTGCTCTATCCACTTTGCCACCTAGCTGTCCCCCATCACTTTTGAATCACATATTGAAATATGCAATTCGGAAATCACTTATTGTATTATGCAAAAGCCCAGAGGTGTGTCTGATTCCTTCAGCAGTTTGCATGATATTTTCTGTATAGCATCTTCTGCTTTCTTCCAATACCCAAAGCCTCTATGATCCTTTCATATTGATTAATGACTTATTTGTATATATATTATAACTGATTTAATATAGTTACCTGAACCTTTGGTGATTACATTAATTTGGAGTGTTGGCAGAAACTCCCACACTCGCACTAGAAACTTCCAACTCTTCCAGGTTGGCATCAAGTTATCATTTACTTTTTCTTGGGTCTACTTATAGGACCAGTTTAAAATTCACTTAACTATACTGTTATCCAGTCATATTTCTCCATCTTAAGGGAGATAGGCAAATGCCTTAATGAAATATACATATACTATACTAGTGTAGCACTATGATAGACCCCTGATCAAGTAAAATAATTATATCTTTCAACAAAGAAAATGAAGTTAATTAGACTCATTGTTTTCTGGAAAAACCCATGTTGGTCCACAGTGATCACCTTTCTGCTTTGTACATGTTAATACCTATCCTTTTTGTAATATGATCTTAATTTTGCCAGAAATTGAAGTTGTGACTATTGGCCTATAGTTTGAAGAATCTAATACCTTCCTCCTTTTTTAAAAAAACAAATCAGTAAAGTATTTGTTAGTTTGTACCTCTTTCTCTTCTACATAATTTTTTTTAAAGAATCCTGGGATACAATTAGTCTGTTTTGGGCAACTTAAACTCTTTAACAACATTTGGGTGTTTTCTTTATAATGGATTTCAACTCCCTGTTAACCATTTTAATGCTATATTTCCTCTTATCTGAAAAGCATTCTTCATAAATAAGCAAAATTAAAATTGAGAAATTTTGCCTTTCTATGCTGTTATTGTTACAGCCATCTTTAGCAGTTGATACCCCTTATTTTATCTTGTTCTTGCTCCCAGGAAGGATCAAAACACCTTCCTTTTTAATGCTTAGCATATATTTCATATGTTCACCTCACTCCTGACAGTATCCTTCAGGAACAGGCCATATCCTTGTTTCATATGTATGCATGTATGTATACACGCATGTGTATCTATTTGTAGATGCACATACATGTGTGTAAATGTATATATGTATGTATGCACATACATCTGTATAAATATATACATGCATCTATGTGTATGCATATACATATATATGTGTGTACATATGTATATCAGAGTTGTGCTTTGTTTCTTAGGACAGTTTGTAGCAGTGGATAGAGTGCCAGGCTTGGAGTTAGGAAGATTCATCTTCCTAAGTTATAAAAACAAGACATAGTCTTTAAAAAATCCTGTTCACCAAGGCCATTTTCCCAACCTGATAGTTACCTTCTTTTCTTAAAAGCCTATCTTCTATTTATATATGGTCATAAAATCAGTTTCAAATCTTCTAGTCCATTCCCTTCTATCCTGTTCAAGAAGATATTATAAATGACTCTGTCAAGTGCCGTGCTAAAAGCCAACTGTATCCCATCCATTACATTCTGAAATGACATTTGTCTAGCATGGCATTCTAAAGAACCCACACTGTATCATGTGATGGCTGCTTTTCATTTCTGTGGCACTAGTATGAAGCTGACTCAGTGCTGGATTGGAAAGCAGAAGCTCAATCTTTGAACTCTATTTACTACCACTGTAACCTTGGGCAAATCATTTAATCCCAGTCTCAGTTTCCTCATCTGTAAAATGAGGCAGGTGATTTAGATAGCCTAAATCAATGCTCATATGAATTTTAAATGATCATTTTCCATCTGTTCAATAAGGAACTAGAGTATTTCTAAGAATAAATATGCTTCCTTTTCATTAAAATAAATGAAGCATTTGCTTGTTTCTGACCTTATAGAACTTCCTTTATATCACCAAAATCATTAAGAGAAGTTTTGCAATCAGAATTCAAACTTGTTCAGGCCCCATGAGTTTTATGTAAGCCATCTGAGGGGAACTTACTTAAGCTTTATTCATAATAAATTTAACTTATCTTAGGTTTCAATTGCCTCCTAGCCATTTTTGTTGGTTAAGATTGTGGAGAGGTCACACGACTATTAGAAGAAGCATATTATATGGTGCTCATTCTACCACATCATGCTGGGAATTAACAACAAAGAGTGTTGAGACAGAAATACTTCATGACGATTAAATCTCTTGCATGGCTTGACCAGTAAATTGGAGTTATGGATAGAATGCAGGACCTAGAACAAAGAAGATGAGTTCAAATCATGCCTCAGCTACTTAATAAATGTCACTTGGGCAAGTCATTCAACTCAGTCTACTTCAGTTTCCTCACCCTCTGACCTTGGGATATTTCTATGAACTCCTTTATAGTATCATTATTATTGTGGAATTAGAATTGTTAGGCACCTTACATGTTATCTAGTCTAACTTCTTCATTTTATGGATGTGGAAACTAAGGTACAAAGAGGTTAATTATCAGTTAGCAAACAGCAGATGAAGGACTGGAACCCAGGTTTTCTCATTATAAATCTGATGCTCTTTTCATTGCATGACAATAATTTAGATTTTAGCTTTAAAAACTATATTATATATGTACATATACATATGTATATGCATATATTTGCACATATATACACACTTAAAACTTAACTTACTTTGTCAAATTTGTACTCAATTTGGACAAACCAAAAGGCACTCTGAATGTTGACTACATCTTATTCCCCATAAGTGACTCTTTCCCATGTTTACAGAGATGACTTCTAACTGGCCTCTTCCAGTTGAGCCTACATACAGATGAAATAGAGGAGGGGAAGGATCAGAGAGAGTAGGTTTGTAGCAGAGCAAGGTGTGTGAAATGGATTATCAATGGAGCATCATGTGCAGGAAAAGCAAGTGAGATAGAACAGCTAGATCACAGTGTGCATGAAGAGAATAAATCAAAAGATGTGTAGAAAGGAAGGAAGCAGACAAGTTATAACAAGCTTTAAATGCCAAATAGAGGTGAATTTATTGAACCAGAATTTACTGAAAATTAAGGCGATGTGATTAAACCTTGGATCTAGGAAAATCACTTTGCTAGCTGAGTAGAGAATGGATTAGAGTAGGGAGAGACTTGAGGCTGGAAGACCAATTAGAGTGCTATTGCAATAGTCCACATGAGAGGTGATAAAGGCCTGAACCAGGATGGTCAATATGTAAATATAATAACTGGTGAGAGACAAACAGACAGAAAAGACAGATGGAATTTAGACCTGAGATTTCACTGGCATAGGGAGCTCCCAAATGAGGTATGCCTCAGGCATTAGGAGGTTAAGTGACTTGCCTAGGGTTACAAAACCAGTATCCATCAAAGCAGGGCCTTGAATCTAGGTCTTTCTTACTCTGAAAATAGCTCTGCATCCACTAATCCAATCTGTCTCTTATACCAAAATCCATATTTACATCTACATATACCCACCCATATACATGCATACACATATCTATTTGCAATGCATGCTGGTATGGGTGTGTGCATATATGTTTATATGTGTGTTGTATATGTTTATATATGTACACATATATAGTGTCTTCAACTGTGTCATTAAGTAGCAGAGTATTTACTGATCCATAGTGGTGGAGGGAATTTCCTTACAAGGAGTTTCCTTCACTGAGGAAAAATATTACAGATCCAAACCAAAATATGTATGTGTGTGTACATCTATGCATACACATATTCATATATGTAGATATGTATGGATATATATATATGGATATGTATGTACACAAATTGAGATTCACAGAACACACATCTGATAAAATGCAAACAGATGATAGATTAGAGACAGAGATACATGCGTACATATTATGTTTTTATACATACATATATATATATATACATACACATATACTCAAAGAAAACATCATTTAGGAAACTTTTTAGGGGAAGGAAACTTGAACTGGAACTTGAAGAATGGGTAGAACTCAAATATAGAGAAGAGGGCACGGTGAACACTCAGTGAGAGGAAATAAGGTATAGAAAGACAGAAAGGGAAGAGGGGTGGAAGTGTAGACAGTGTTCAATGAGTAGACCGATGTGTTTGGAGCATTTGGTATTGAAATATTATAGAAAAAATACATGCTTTCCCTAACTATTCTATATTTGGTACATTAAGCTTTTGACTAAAAAGTATAAAATTTCAACTTATAAGATAATAAACAGCATTACTTGTTTGTTTTTGTCTGCCTTTATTGAAAAGTATATGTGTATGTATGCAGATATATTTGTTATTTTTTATTTTCAATAGCTCAAGCCATAGCATATGCCAAAGTCTACTGCAAGGAAAAATTTGCCTTCTTTTCTCTTCTATGTACCCTTCTTAAAGCCAACATTTCCTTTTTATATCTGCCATTTTTAGTACAGCATTTTAAAAGCAAGCAATGGTTAAAGAGCAAACAGTTTTGCTTTTTCCTCTTCTGCCTTAGCAAGGCTAGCTTTTTCTAGAAAAAAAAACAGCATCTCTCCAAGCTGTGACACCTTCAAGCACATTTTCCAATGAGTGATTCTATTGCAGGTTGAAGCAGTCAGTTTTCAGAGAACTGATGCAGAGGCACTTGGTCCCCACAGGGCTACAAAGCCTGGAGTGTGTTTTTGTATTAAACTAGTGGCACAGTCTACATTCTTTCCACATGTGGTACTCCCATAGAAATGTCCACAGATGGAATGAGTGTCAAGGATGCCCTTTAAAATGTAATAGAAAGTAATAGAAGAAAAATGTTTCAAACATGTCTTTCCTGTTTTTCTTCCTTTATACTGATATGTGGGAGGGTAATGAGTCTTAGTACTGTCATTACTGGGAAAGAGTTGTAATCCAAAGACCTAACACTTAACTGGTTCTCTGGGCAATAAAAATATTGAAAACTAGGTCAATATTCAAAGTCATATGATGAAACAGAATTCCTAATGAATGGCTTCTAAATGATTTGGTCAGTGCCATACCATTTTCTAAGTCACTCCTATGTCGTTAACAGAGGGAACATGCCATAGTAAGAGTATGAGATTTGTCATATGATGAAGAACCAGAGAACAAGTACCATTTCTGCACACCACTTCAGTTCTTGGTGCCTCAGTTTCTTAATCTGTAAAATGAAAACAATGAACTGGGTTTTTGCCTTTCTCCTGCTTCCACTCTGTAGGGATAGAAACTTGGTTGTCAGAATACACATCTGGATCTCTAAGGATTTCCATTATAACTTCACAGTAAACAAATATACACTTCTCCTTCAGTAGTAAAGAAGTATTTTTTTGTTTTTAAATCATAAAAGTATTTTATTATTTTTCAGTTACATGTAAAGATTGCTTTCAACATTTGTTTTCATAGAATTTTTAGTTCCAAATTTTTCTCCCTCCCTCTGTTCCCAGCCCCCTCCCCAAGACAGAAAGCAATCTGATATGTGTGTGTGTGTGTGTGTGTGTGTGTGTGTGTGTGTGTATATACACAACCACATTAAAACATATTTACCCATTAGTCATGTTCTGATAAAAGAATCAGAACAAAAAGTTAAAACCTAAAAAAAAGGTAGAAACTGTATGGTTTAATATGCACTGAGAATCCACAGTTCCTTTTTTCTGGATGTGGAGAACATTTTTCATCATGAGTCCTAGTAGTGAAGAAGTATTAACAAAATAGCAGACATAAAGACTAAAACAATTTTGATGGAAGCAACAAAAATGTCAATTTTTCTCAAAAAAAAGTAAAATTTCCTGAACTACAGTGGATTATAGTCAACATATTAACTGTGTTCTTCATGACTCTCCAAACACATGGTCTTTAATCTCTCTACATTGTGACAAGCAGCTTAAGCACAAGGTAGGTGGAGGGTGAAAGTGGTACACAGATTTATAGTTAGGCATCAGTCTATTGTATTATATATTTTCCTTTAACTGGTAGGAAAAATAAATCTGAGATTAGAGATATAACACACACAGACTTCTTCCACTAGATTTCACCACCTCAAAAACCTTTTTTCTCCATATGTTTCTAGGCCTAGATTAAAGTGACAGCTTATGGAAGTCATTTTATGAATCAATAGTCAAGTAGAAAGGGCTGCTTATAGCAGAATAGCAGGATGTACTGTTTTACCAAAAAAGGATTAAAAAGAAACCCCTCAGCAATGTCAATGGAGTAATGATAAATTTACCCAACAACAGGAAATCATGGCTAAGCTCACCTAGAGAAATCAGATGACTTATTCATTAAAATATATAATTAGTAGATGTCATATCTCCATTTACAGGGAAGAAAAGGAATACAAATCCAATAGAAGTACAAAAGGGTCTATTTTCTAAACCTACTTAGTCCTTGTAAAAACAATGGACTAATGGGAGAACTTTCACTAAGGCAGGTACAGAAAGTCTGGGGAATACATGAAGTAAAGGTGCTGAAATAATCTGACCTTTGTGATGACAAATGTGTACCACATAGCCTGTAACTGCTTTTGATCACACTGTTTCAAGTAATTCCATGACCTCTCCTTTTTCATTAGTCTTTCTAATAATTTAATACAATCATGAAATTAATATAGTATCACTGGATATTGTAATTAAGAAGTTAAGAGCATAATATTTTCCAGGTTTCTTTTTTCAGAATAATTTGGAAAAAATCTCCTAAGGAAAAAAAATACAATATTGAGAATTTGTTCTCCCTATGAAAGAAAAAGAATCAAATACCCTACCTACCCAATCCCTTTTAAAAACAATGCTACCCTGCGACTCAACAAACTAGTTAAAAGGTATACATAGTATAAGGAGGAAAAAATGAAACTGTGTTTCACTGGGGACATTTTATCTTTAAGCCTCAGTACTGTACTATAGAAATAAATCACCCCTGCTGTCAGTCCCTGGGACTTAACAGTGACAATATAACCTGAAGAATAATTCCCCAAACACTTTATTTCTGGCAAACTCTCTGAAGTCACTAGCATACTAATCCTTTCCTTGAGAACAGTTAGCACAGTCAATGTGCAAAGCAAACACACCAAAATATGAGTTCCAGTTTAGTATGCTAATCAGTACCATGGAAACAGAAATGCCAATGCTGAGTTAAGGGCAATCAGCAGCAACCAGATGAGCTATGAATCAAGGCCTGAAGAAAACTGCTGTCAACAGGATTACTAACATAGATTGCTTTTCACTGTGTGGTTTACATTAATACTGAACTAGGAGATTTAAACTTGGCACTTCAATTGACTATTTCATCACAGGGTCATGCATTATCATTTACAGTTCCAGGTAGTACAAGTGCAATTATGTAGCTTTTAGACTATGAAAATTAAAGTTTCACATCTTTCCACTACTTGTTATAGGATACATTATTCATTGTTTTTGAACATTTAAAACATTTTGCATTTTTAACAATTTGTGCTGGGATTGAAATGCACTCATCATACATTTCAGAAGAATTCTAACATGATGTAACAAAAGACAATTTTAGGTGAAGAAAATTCCATTTCCATGTACATAGCTAGGTAACTCCAAATGTGAGTCTCTTGGATGGCCCCACTAAGGGTCCTTAATATTTGATACCAGGAAGGACTAAAATGAAATGCTTAATTTCCTAAGATTACATGGCAGAGAAGACAATGGACTAGAAGTTACTTAGCTATAAAGTAAAAAGAGACCTCAGAGGCTAAGTAAGACCAATCCTTTCATTTTTAAAGATTACAACCTTTTTTTTTTTTTTTTTTTTACAGATTTTACAGTTTTTACAGATTACAATTTTAGGATCAGAGCTCAAGGGTTGGAAGGGATCTTAGAAGCCATATAGCCCAGTATCTTTATTTTACAGATGAAGAAACCAAGTGGTGAAGCTACTTGTCCAAAGTAATCTGGGTAGTAATTAACATAGGTAATACTGAAACCTCAGTTCCTGACTCTACTACAGCCAATGCTCTAAATTGTTTGTTGTCACAAATAACCATAGCACAATATCATGATCATTGAATAAGAGATATAGAAATGAAGCAATGTGTAAAATACAAAAAGGAAATGATCCTTCTTTGACTGGGGAGATAATGGCATTCAAGGAACACCTTCATTGGGTAACTGCCATTTGAAATAGGCTTTAAAGGATTGGTGGTAGTTCAGTAGGCAGAAAGGGATGGTGGGATTCCAATAACAGGGCATAGCTTGAGATGAGATGCAGTCAGAAGAGGGCATAATATGTAAAAGCATCAGCAAGAACTCCAATTTGGCTGAGAGGGTCTGTGCAAGGAGGGATAGTATTTGAATTGAAATGAGATAAGAAAGTCTTACTACACAGCTACACCTTCACTTAAATATCAGGTTGGCCATCCCAACCAGGTAAGGGGATTAAAGGAGACATGTTTATAACAGCTCCCCTTCTCTCCAAGGCTTGGAAGAAATTCTTTGTTTTCCTTTCTAGAATAAAAAGATGGTCAACAATTTCTTGACTCTGAGGTGAGCCCTAGTATCAACTATTTCAAATTCTTTATTATACAAGTAAAAAACAAAAACAAGGACTCCTTGGTTGTGTGGAAGATATGAAGACAAATAAAAGAGAATAGTTTTTGCAGGTGAGTTGGAGGGACAGGGAATTGTGAAAAAGGTCAGACAATGAATTTGAGGTAAGACATTTGGAAGTTAAGTAGTCATTAAACATTTATTAAGGGAGGACACGGGAAGATAGCTGAAGGAAAGGAAATATTAGTGATGGTGAAAGTGAAGGCCTAGATCTTTAAAAAATAATGACTCAATGTGAAAAAGTAAAGTTCAGATTTTTTTAAAGGACTTGAAATAAAAGGACCTGAGGAAGAAAAAAAAGAGGAGGTTAAGGATTTGAAAAGCAAAATGAAAAGTAGAAGAATTAAATAAGTAAGACAAGTTGTCAATACATGGTAAGAGGTTAATAAGAGATTAAAGAAGCTAGGTATAGATTTTGAAGTGCTAATAAGCCATTGAGGAGGAGAGGAGAGCTATCAACTCTGGAATTTGCCAAGTCTGCACAGAAGCTACTAGTAAAAATAAAAGGATGAAGGATCTTGCCAAATAAAGTAAAAAAAGAAAGGTAAAAACAGTCCCTGTTCTCAAGGATCTCATAGTCTAATGGAGGAGACTACATAAAAACAAGATTTATGCAGCATAACCTGGAAATAATTATAGAGAAAAGACAGATACTAAAATTAAGGAGGACTGGGAGAGGCTTCTTGTAGAAGGTAGGACTTTAACCAAGATTTGAAGGAAGCCTAGAAGCCAGAATGCATAAATAATGAGGGAGAGAATTCTAGGTATAGGGGATCAGTGGAAAAACAGTCAGGAGATGGACTATTGTCTGAAGGGAAAAATAAGGATGCCAATGTCACTGAATCACCAAGTATGTTGAGGTGATTAAGGAGTAATAAGACTGGAAAAATAATGAGTAGGGCAAATTATGAGGAGCTTTAAAAGCCAAATAGAGGATTACTCCCTACCTTCCTTCTTTTCCTTTTTTATATTTGGCGTTGGAGGTACTGAAGTTGATTGAAGGAAGTTGGATGGGGAGGTGAACAATAGTAAGCCTTATGCTATAAGAAGATCAATTTGACAGCTGATTGGAGAACGGACTGGAATGGAAGATCACTTGAGGCACTTGAGGGTATATACGAGGGTGCTTGCAGTGTCAGAGGAGAGAATGTGGCATATATGAAAGATATTACAAAAAGTAGAATTAAATGGACTTAGCGAGTGATAGGATATGGCCTCTTCTTTGTCCTCATTCTTCTTGATCTTTCAGCAGCATTTGCCAATCTTGATCTTTTTCGGCTCCTGGATGCTATGGACTTTCATGACTCAATTTTCTCCTGATTCTACTCCTACCTGTATTGTTACTCCTCATTATTCCATATTCATCTATGCCACAACATCTAATTGTGGGCATCTCCTATGTTCTTGCTTTTGGCCTTCTCTCTTCCCTCTATAACAGGAGTTCTGAATCTTGAATTCGTGAAGTTAAAAATAAAAACTTTCTGTATTTTATTTTATTCATTTACAGAAATTCAAAGGTTTTACCAAACTGCCAAAGATGTCAATGATGGGAAAAAAGGACTTGAAAACTTCTGACCTATGCTATCACAATTGGTGGTCTCATCAGCTCCCATGATCATTTCATGCAGGTTTCAATAATCATTTCTATGCAGAGGATTCTCAAATCTAAATGTTCAATCCAAGACTTTCTCCTTAGCCATAGGCCCCTATCACTCCCTAACTGACATTTCAGACCAAAAAAAATGTCTAAAAGTAAATGCATTATCTTTGGTCCAAAACCCCAGAACTTCACTATTAATTTCAGACAAAAAAAAATCTTCCAGTCACTCAGGTTTGCAACTTGACTGTTACTCTGAATGAATCCTCTTTCTTGCTCATGCCAAATAGCCAATCTGTTGCCAAATATTGTAATATCATAATTGTGCAACATCTCTTGCATATGCATACTTTTCTCCACTCATACAGCTACAACCTCTTTTTAGACCCTTATCAACTCTATCCTTGACTACTGAAGATCAAGCAAATGTCTTCTTTTTTTTTTTTTCAGGGCAATGGGGGTTAAGTGACTTGCCCAGGGTCACACAGCTAGTAAGTGTCTGAGGCTGGGTTTGAACTCAGGTCCTCCTGAATCCAAGGCTGGTGCCTTATCCACTGCGCCACCTAGCTGCACAAGCAAATGTCTTCTAATTGATCTTCCTGCCTTAAGAATCTATGTTCCGGGCAGCTAGATGGCGCAGTGGATAGAGCACTGGCCCTGGATTCAGGAGTACCTGAGTTCAAATCCGGCCTCAGATACTTGACATGTACTAGCTATGTGACCCTGGGCAAGTCACTTAACCCCCATTGCCCTAAAGAAAAAAAAAAAAGAATCTAGATTCTGATTTGTATAAGTTGTTCCTCCATTGGCATGTAAACTCCTTGGGGCCAATACTATACTGTTGTTTTTTCTTCATATCTAAGCACTTAGCATAGATAATGTGTCCATGTATATGTCATGAAATCTTTTTCGGACTCAGTTTCATCTTTCGTAAAATGGGAAAAACAATAGCAGTAGTATTTATGTCACAGTGTTGTCATGAAGAACAACTTCGATAATATATGCAAAGTGCTTTACTAATCTTAAAGCACCATCTCACTGCTGGCAATTTTGTTGTTGTTGTTAAGTCATTTCAGATGTGTCCAACTCTTTGTGATGATGTTTGGGGTTTTGTTGACAAAAAATACTGGAGCGGTTTGCCATTTTCTTCTCCAGCTCATTTTACAGATGAGGAAACTCAGGCAAACAGGGTTTAGTGACTTACCCAGGGTCACACAGCTAGTAAGTGTCTGAGGCCAGATTTGAACTTTCAAAGATGAATCTTCCAGATTTCAGGTCCAGTGCTCTATCTACTCTACCACCTAGCTTTCCCTGGCTATTATTATTAATGAATTGCATAAAGAAGTAAATACTTAGTATTTGGAAATGCAATCTGTAAGGTTTATGTCACTAGATAAACAAAAGTCATGACTGACTCATTTCTGCTTAACTCATTAAAGTGTAAAAGCAAAGACCTAGAAAGTCTTTTAATTGATCCCATACAACAAATTAACAAAACACACACCTACTACACCCAGTGATGCTGTTTTTACAATACATACTATTTAAAGCCTTTGAAATTTGGGTGCTTTAGCTTATTCTATTTAAGGACATTGTAGAATTCCAAGTGAATGCCCCACTTTAAACAATGGTTTAGCCAATCTAACATTTGGAATCACTTTGTTCTGCTTTGTCCTCATTATGTTTCTGAAGTCATTTAAAAGATTTAAAACAGAAGTAAGTATTTGCAAATTAGTTGGTCATACTATGTATCCAAAAAGTATAAACTTTTTTTTTCAAAGAAAGCACTTAATATTACTTTAATTCAATATGATTGGATTAATGCTTGTAAATTGCAGTGGGTGTTGTTCTTGGATGATAATCTCCTGTGGTTCTTTTTTTGAAAGAGGGGCTGTTTCTAAGTACAGAATCCAAATGCTCATTTTAAAAGTTTTATGGATGCCTCTTTTTTAAACACCACAGTCATTTTCAAAATCACTTCCATAGAACCCTCCCTTGTAACAAAGAAAAACAGTTAATCAAAACCAATCCCCACAGTTACCTACTCTGACAATATATATAGTATATACAAATTCTCATTGCAGTGGCCCACCACTGTCTCTACTAAAGGAAGGGAAGTGCTTTTCATCATCTGTCCTCTGGACCCAAGTTTGATCAGTGTATTTAATCTGAGCTCAGATGCCTTTTATTATTTTCAAAATACTCATTTATAAAGACAATGTTCCTAAGATATTGTACCTACCAATATTTAATGTTACCTAGTTTGGCAGTGCTTATATTATCCATGGATTTTCCTGAAGGATAGTATGCATTTTCACCACAATTATCTGAAGCTCTCAAATGAAACCCACAAATCCTGAGAGTGATCAGTACACAACTCTAAAACTCTTCCCCAAAGTTGGCCTCAGTAATACAGAAGGCTTGAGGGGAGAGCTAACAGGTGCAGATCAAGAGGACCTATGGCAAATCCAGATAATTGGATTTGTGGTCACTTGGTTTATTCATGCATTAGTCTCCACCAGAAACCTGAAAATCTTTTTCTCCATACCTTCAAAATAACATACTAAAATTTCAGGAAACTGTAGTTCCTAGAAAGAAGACATATAATCTCTTTAAAATTCTTAGGTAGCACCTCTCACAGCATAAATGCAAATTGTTCATTCCAATAGATAATTATTTGCATGCATAAAGCCCATGCAGTGCAGTAGAATGTAATGTCCTCTAAGAAGGCAAGGAATGTTTTTAGGTTTCGGTGTTTTGGTTTGTTTGGTTTTGTCTTATTGCATGGTATAACAACTTTTGTATAGTGGATGCTTAATAAGCTTATTGATCTGGACTGGATTGAATACCATGTGAGACATTCAGAAGGATTACAACCGGGAAAACAAAACACAAATATAAACAACAAGAAAAACAAAAGTAAATCAATGACTTTATAGTCCAAATGTGTATAAATGAGTATTTAATGGCCAGAATAATATAGGTGAAACACCAGAAATGTCTTTAATTCTAATGATTCTCGGGGCTTTAGGATGCCACAGATTTTAACTCCATTTTTCAACATGCCAGAATTGATTAAACTGTGTTTTTGCCTAGCCAGTTTTTCCCTTTCTGAGAAGACCAGTTGGCACTGAAGCTTGTGTGACATTAACTGCTCACCTGACAGAATGAGATGATCTTTCAAGAAAACAGCAAGAAATGTTATTCATTGGAAATACTATTCATCTGGCCTTTGGCATCCAGAGCCATTTCAATCCATGGCTTATTGGCAATTGCTTGTTTCCAGCTGGAAATTAATTAAGGCTTTCATGGTGGAAGAACAGTTATTCACTTTGAATCCTAGACCTGACTGCTGGAACTTTGAAATCATTTTTAAAATGTCTCCAATTTGGCGCTCAATGAAGAACATTTTAAGCACGCCCTGTTGTTCTCAACCTCTGTGTGCTGAACAATGTGCTAAAATGTTTTGCAATGGTGTATATACAGGATTTTAGCTACCTGGAAAGATAGACCAACTTTTGCCAAGAAAAAAAAATTCCTGTGTCAGAACACAAAAGGCTCACTTAAAGAATGGTATACCTTGACATTTCCAATCCTTTGGAGTCCCCCCCACCCCACCATTTTCATATCTTCCCATATCTCCCACATTTTGTGAAAGCAGGTAAAATAGATGGTAAGAATGAAAGTAAAAACTTCATCTTAATGGGGTGCTCAAAAACCAGGAGAATCTGATTAATTGAGGTTATGCATATATCATCTAAAGTCTTAGTAACATCTTAAGTTGGTACCACATTGGGACATAAGAATTTTCTTTGGTTTCTCCACCACTGATTAGAAAAATTGCAATAGTAATCTTTGTATATCTTAATGGACCTGTTGGTCCTTAATTGATATCCAGAGTTCTATAGTAACCTAGGTACAGAGTGGATAACTTGCTAGGTTATCTTTTATTCAGAGCTAAAATCAGCCTCTCAGATCAGATGTTCCTTTTCATGTTGCCAGAGTTTAGTTGCTCCTAAGTGAAAAGTCTCCCTTTTGGGGAAACAGAAGAGAATGTAAGAAAGAATTGTCCACATATTTTATTTTATCTTCTTTTATTTTAGTGAGGCAATTGGGGTTAAGTGACTTGCCCAGGGTTACACAGCTAGTAAGTGTTAATTGTCCAAGGCTGGATTTGAATTCAGGTCCTCCTGACTCCAGGGCCAGTGCTCTATCCACTGCACCACCTAGCTGCCCCGTGTCCATATATTTTAAAGAACATTCTCACTTTCTCTCCTATTTCCTTAATAATAGAAGTGTTTAATTCCTTCTAAATAAACATCCCTGGAATTAATCCCTATCAGGCACAGACTGCAGCAATGAGAAGTTTTTTTTGTTTGTTTGTTTTATTTTTAATGCAGCTGAGACAGTCCAGCAGCATGCAGTTTCAATCTTGTTTATATTTTAAATGTACTATGTTGACTACTTACTTCAAGTTTCCAGGAAAGACCCTAATTTCTAGTTCTTGAACTACTGTGATATAATAATGTTAGGTCATTTTTTTCCTCTTTTTTCTTTCAGAAATCAAAGGCTCTAAGGGATTTTTTAAAGATTATTTGGATTCATTTTAGCATCTCGCTGATTAATATAGTGTACTGCTAGAGCTAAAAGCTGGAGTCAATGGCCTCTGAGATTCCTTGCAATGCTATTTTTCTTTAATATATGTGATGGGTTCTTCAATTCTCCAAACCTTTAGAGGATCTGATTTTATCAACATGTATATCCCTTTCCATGATACTAATCACATTTTCTTTGGTACAATGACAATGTCAGTTGGTGGATAGAACATTAGATCTGTAGTTAAGGTCACAGAATCCAAGAGTCTCAGGGTTCAAAGGAACCTCAGGGGTCCCTAGGCCAATCAACAGCTGAAGAAGAGTCTCTGCTGTGACCCTAACAAGTGGCTCTTCTATTTGGGACAGGGTTATGCAGCAGAAAATACATTATGAGGTAAAAAAAACCCAAGCCCAGATCTCAGATCTAACACATATATCTGTGTGATCTTGAACAAATTCACACCACCTTTTTGGATTTAGTTTTTTCCTTTCAAAATTAAGAGGGAGGACTAGATGATCTATAATACCTTTTCCAGCTCTAGTAACCTATGATCACTGCATGCTACAGAAATTTGTTTCATTACTTCCTATTGTCAAAAACAGCCATAAAGCTAATAGTCAATAAAAATGGTGATGCCTCTAGAACTTAACTAAATGGGAGTTTAAAAATCGAAGAGTCCTTTACTTAATTCAAATTCAAATATTTCCAAGCTTGGTAAGATCTGCCAGAACTTCTTGTGTGCTGGTATAGCCTTTGATAACCTGTGGTCGACTCTATATCACAATAACCCATCAGGAAAAAAGATTTTGGTAAGGGGTTTGGTGACTTATGAAAAAAATAAAACAACCAAACAAACCACAGCTAAAATCCCATGACCAGCAACTAAAGCAAAGGATGCATCTGTTTTCTTTGTTCTGCTCTTGGTGTTAAAATGTTCTTCAACCACAACAGGAAGAATCCAGATGGCTAAACTCATATCTTGGCAGGGGGACAGTCAATACGTTGTTATGATATGTTCATTTTGGAGGCAGAGTTTTAAATGGCAGGTCCTACTACTGCCAAAGCACAAATATTAACTTCTGGGATTAGCTAAATATAACCTTAATAAATTAGTTGTGACCCCAGTTTCCCTTTTCAAATAGGTGACCTAGACATCTGCTTCCATCATACAGCTGTTAAGTACCTTCCAGGGCCACTATGCAATCACTTGACACTATTTTGTGCTCACACTTCATTGTCAGAAGAGAACCAGCTCAAAATTTCAGAAGCCTAGCTGCCTCTTAAAAGATGTGCTTTAGTTTCAGAAATCCCATCAGCATTACAGCTAGCTGTAATTATAGGAGCTTCTCTCCTGTTTTACTCAGACCATTACACTAGATATGATAATGAAATGAAATTATTTGGAAAATAAAAAAGCAGCTATGGATTTTTTACTTCATCTCATTTCTAGATTTATTCTGCAGAAAATCTCCATTAATCGAAGGCAAATGAGTTTGTTACTATATTAAGCCTGCTCAAGTTTAGTACTAATTTCTGTGGCACTAATGCACTGAAAATGAATAAATAATGATGTCCTTTGTATAGAAAGGTGAAGCTTCTGACCTACCATCAGTTTGCATACATATGGAGTTGTGTTGTTTTTTTTCCAGCAACATGGATTTTTCTGCAGAAATCAAACACTCTCACCAAAATTTTATGAAACTAATTGTCCATTTGTGGACAGAATGAGGAGGGAGTCAGTAACCACAGATGGAACCTAGCTAACTGGCCCCAAAAGGGAAAGAATCAATGACCCTGGGCTGCTTTTAGAAGAAGCATTATCTAATTGCTGAGACTTTTTAACCAGGGGCAAAGAAAAGTGGTTAATTTGTGATTTGCAGATGGCTTTGGCACTATGGACATCACGTATGCTTTTTTTGGTGTTTAAGAGTCAATATTCCTCTGAAGTTTCCAATCTTGAAGACTTTTTGAAGTTGGAAGAAGTCATTTAATAGATGCTGTACTAATTCAACACCAAGACAAGTAATACTTGCCTGGAATCTCACATATTATATTTTTCATGTTAAATAAATTTTCCCAGCCATAGTAGAGTGTCTAGACATTTTCTGACAAAATGTAAAAATGATACTATAAATTACTGCTTTTGGGACACTGTACTACATCCTTAAACTTTGCCTCCATGATAATACTTAGCATTATGAACTACATTGATGCTTTACATGTGTTTGTTGAATTTGTTGACCAACTAAATAAATAAATTAAAGGATAAATGAATCATTATATTTAGTCCGTTATTTTTGTGGGGAAAATACCCAAACACTCTGGTTCCCCATTGCCTTCTGCCAGGTCGAAAATGATTCTACAAATCTTCCAATTAAAAAGGCCCAAATATTCTACAGTGGCATATTGTAAGGGGGAGAAAATAGAAGAGCGTTGAACATATGGCTCTATATAGAAAGTTTTTAGCTGAGCTATGTTCATATGATTATATACAAGACTTCATTTTGCAGACACATGGATCCATTGTGAAAATCAGGAATTTTCACGTTGGAATTTTCACATATTACATCCATAAAACCAACTCCAAGTTCTTGAAGACCTCTCTAACACAATGGAAGAAAACATTAGATAATTAATTCTTCACTAACTCACCACAAACTCAAGCCCATTCTTTGTCAGCTTGTTTGTTTGTTTTTACTTTATTTTGTAGGGTAAGGGATGCCGATGAGATTTGTGATTTCATTGGAATAGAGACCTCTTGCTGTCAAAACTCTCTCCTTGGATGCAGATTAAAAAGTAATCTGGGGGCAGCTAGGTGTCGAAGTGGATAGAGCATGGCCCTGGATTCAAGAGGACCTGAGTTCAAAGCCAGCCTCAGATACTTACTAGCTGTGTGACTCTGGGCAAGTCACTTAACCCCAATTGCCTCACCAAAAGAAAAAAAAAGTAATCTTTAATGTATAATTGTAGAGCATCACCTGGAATGCTGAGACATAGTAATGTGTTCATTGTTACAAAGCTTTATGTGTCAGAGAGAGCTTGAATTCAAGTCTTACTGATTTCAAGGTTCTGCCATAGAGTAGACCACAGCTGTGTGCCACATTGTCTCTGCCTTTTTTTTCTTAATCTAAAAATGTGATTTTATTGGTATAAGCAATCCCAATGAGGAAAGTTCCTCTGTTGAGTTCAGGGACTGTTGTGCAGCTCATAGTCTAATTATTATCAAGCAAAGGAAGAATGAAACAAAGGAAGGAAAGAAAAGCATGTTCTGGGCATTGTGTTAACAAGCTATCATCTATCTATCTATCTATCTATCTACCTATCTACCTACCTATCTACCTATCATCTATCATCTCTATATATACACATATATATGTGTGTATATATATATATATATGTGTGTGTGTGTATATACACACACACACACACACACACACACACACAAAATATGGAGGTGTTGTTATGCAAGAGATTAAATTACTTTCCCAGAGTCACACAGACTAGATTTGAATGCAAGTCTTCCTGAGTCCAGGCCCAGTGCTCTTAGTGCTCTAAGAAGTTAAGCGACAAGCCCATGGTAACACATCTGGCATCTATCAGGCACACTCTCTGTTCATTCTGCCAGTGCTTCCTCTCAATACTGTATCCAGATAGCCATCATGACTCAAATTCTAGAAAATAAGACTTGACACATTTAATTTGAAGTCAATTCTGTTGTTCTTGT
This sequence comes from Dromiciops gliroides, assembly GCF_019393635.1. NCBI lineage: Eukaryota > Metazoa > Chordata > Mammalia > Microbiotheria > Microbiotheriidae > Dromiciops > Dromiciops gliroides. Next base: position 573,061,897 of record NC_057862.1, read on the forward strand.
ATGATATAAATATGATAGATGTAATCTTTCTCAGGTGGGCAGACCATTTGGAATATCATTTAGGAAATCTTTCTGAATAGGAAATAGAAAATGTAATGAAAGTCAGTGTGGGACAATGGAAAGAATGTTGGATTTAGAATTAGAGGACCTTGTTTTGAATTATGGTTCTGTCATGATTTATCTGTGAAAATCAGTTTTCTCATCTATGACATGAGAGGTTTGGATTAGATGACCTTTAAGGTCCTTGCCCACTTCAAATCTAAGGCCATATAATGCTTTCCCAAGGGGTACTTACTCATGACCCCATTGCAATCCCATCGAATACCCCTATGTAACTTATATTAGTAGGGCTGAACTCCCTCTCAAATCCTAGAAGGGTATAATGTGTTGGCAAAATGTTATACAATTTGTTCTACTGGGGCTTGATAGGAGCTATTGAGAAGATGAGATGACACTTCATTTGTTTATAGGCTTGAAATGAGACACCTTTTATAAGTAGTACACTCAGTATTAAAAGTTATGGTCAAGTGGGCCGACATTATGCAGGAAAAATCAACTGACAATAACAGCACTTGGCCATCCCATCTACCACAAACATTCCTGAAAATACCTTCCTTTTATTTCTAAATGCGGTCACTACTCACCACCTTTTAAATCTTGCATTAATAATGTTACATACTCAGAATCCCAGGAAAGCTTTCACAGCCATTTTGCCAATCAATAACCTCTACTCTCAGCTATCCCTCAGTGGTTCTCATTATTATTACCAGGTAATAAATTACCTTTCTTCATTTTCTGTAGTTTCTTTTTCAGATATTTATCAATACACAATTAAAGAGACTATGTCACTTAATGTGTTCCCCTACCAATTGCTTATTTAGTCCAGCTACACACTTGTTTCATCTCTGGATCCCTAATAGTATTATTATTAACCCTGTTAATCTCTTTTCTCAGCACTAACATATTACATGCACAGATGTAAACAAGGCTAATGTTTTATTATAAAAACTTTTAAAAAAACCCTTTATACGTGTTTTCCTTCTATATACAAGCCATTGTATCTTACATAGCTGCCAATAAATATTTCTCACATTCACTTTTTTGTTTTTTGTTTTTTTTTTTGGGGGGGGGTTGTGTTTTTTTTTTTTTTAGTGAGGCAATTGGGGTTAAGTGACTTGCCCAGGGTCACACAGCTAGTAAGTGTTAAGTGTCTGAGGCCGGATTTGAACTCAGGTACTCCTGACTCCAGGGCCGGTGCTCTATCCACTGCTCCATCTAGCTGCCCCTCTCACATTCCCTTTTAGAAAAGGAATGTGCAACTGATATTCTAAAGGCTGCATCTGACTACAGTTGATTTCATATAACATGCATCAAAAGGACAAAGGTTTTTAATTGAACTATCTACATTTTTAATGTTTTATGATGACTTTTATTTAATATTACAGTAATTTCCTATTTGGACTCTCCCTTGTAAGAAAGAAAAATATTTAAGCAAAATAAACAACAAATGTGACAATATCTTACAGTATATTCAATGTCACCCCCCTCTTTACTTAGATAAAAGAAGTGTGTTTCAATATCTCTGCTCCAGGAACAAGATTGGTCACTGTCATTAATAGTATTCCCACTGAACAGTTTCCCATACAGATCAGTACATAAGCATGTGAATACTACATCCCCAAACAAAAAAATTGTCTTCTAGGTGAGGAGAGATCATTTGATTACTGTTATATAGAAAATAAGATCCAGGTAAATTTGTTGTTGTTTTTTTTTTTTAAGATTCTCACCCAACTACTTTTTCCTCCACATTTCTTCAACTTGTCCTTTCCTGTTCTGGTTAAAATAAAAAGAAATAACTACAGAAGTGTTTTGTTTTGTTTAGGGAGTGGAAGCAGAGAGTCAAGACTTCTGATTTCATCTGGGTAGGGAACTTCAATTATGGAAAATCCTATCCCCTCTGCAAACCAGCAAGTCAAATAGGCAGAGTAGATCAAGCACTATGCCTGGGATCAAGAAGAGCTGAGTTTGAATCCATCCTCAGCCACTAGCAGTGTGGCATTGGGTAAATCATTTAGCCTCTATCCACCTCAGTTTCATCAACTATAAAATGGAGACAAAATGGAGAACCTACCTTGCAGGGTTGTTATAAAGATCAAATGAGATAATATTAGTAAAGCAATTAACACAGTATCTGACATATAGGAGGAGCAATATAAATGCTAGTTAATAACATTATTATCATTATTTTTGCCTTCTACACTTAGAAAGGATCCAAGGGCATTGAAAGCTTTAATGAATTGACTATGATGACATAGTCTGTCAGAGCAGGGCTTGAACCCAAATCATTCTGATTCCAAAATTGGCCAGAACTTCTGTATTCATATGATAGAAAGAGAAAAAGTAGAAGCCAAGAAAACTATGGAGAAAAATAAAATTTATAATAGTATTATTTTGAATGAATATTTTGTTTAGTAAAAAGGACTAAAATGCCACATATCCATATGTCATACATGTAAATACTGAATATGTAGCACTGTACCAAGAAAAATGGTCTTATATAATGGATTAAAAGTTAAGCTCAACAAAGTTGAAAGGATAAAAATAAATAACCCTATTCAGTCATTAGTCCTATATAAAGAGGGACATCACATTTTTCACCCTTAGGATAGTTGTTTTGGGTATAAAGATAAAGGGCTACTTAGAAAAGACATCCACCTATAAATTATTACAATATATTTTGAAGCAAAATTCTCCCCTGTATAAACTACTTACTCTAACCTTCTTTAATACATTAACTTAAGGATTGATTCCTTTGGGCAACAAAGGAAAACGTAAGAGTGGTATAGTGAAAAGAATTCTTGACTTTGAGTTAAGAAACTTAGATCTGAATACTACCTCATACATACATGCACACATACCTACATATACACACACATATAAAAGTCCTGACCGTATACAAATGGATTTTTTTTACAAAATACTGAATATGAGGCAATTTCCTTTAAATAATGATCACATTGAGAAAATAAACAAGTCTATATAAAAATGATGCAAAAAATAATAGAATTAAATTTATCTAAAGAGTTCAGATCACTTAACAGAACTCTCAGCAATCCTTATCTCCTCTGACTACAAATAACAAAATATTTCAAAGCTATACAGAGAACATAGCTATGATATAAGAAAATGCATTTACTGCCCAACATCACACAGTGACCTAATAGATCTGGGAAGCTACCACATAGTTTGTCCTATCTACAAGATCACATTGTTTTTGGGAAAATACTAAAAAACAACAGAGGTTCTTAATAAAAAATTTGTTGAATTGAATCAAATAGAATACTGCCTTTCTGGATAGTTCCGTTTTTGTATGTAGAGAATGAGAATGAGACTAGAAAAGCCAAGATAAACAACTGTTATGGTTCCAGAACAGTAGCTTGAAATAGGAAGAGGGATACCTAAAAAGATTAATGTTTTCAACAGTCCTGTTTCCTCTTTTCTCTGAAAAGAGGAGGGCAACCAGGTTAACAGCTGAGATTAAATTGTAGTAGAAAAGCCAACTGATTGGTAACAATTGGAAGTCTGGGTTATGGGCAAGGTAGAGAGGGAAGTTAGGAAAAGCAGAATATAGAGGGCCACGCCTAGAGTCAGGAAAACCTGAGTTCAAATCTGATGCCAGACAGCTACTAATTGTGTGACTGTGGGTAAATACTTAACCCTGTTTGCTTTAGTTTCATCTGTGAAATGAGCTAGTGAAGGAAATAGCAAACCATTCCAGTATCTTTGCCAAGGAAACCCCAAATAAGGTCATGAAGAATCAGACACTACTGAAATGACTGAACAACAATGATAGAGGGCAGAAATTAGTTAAGCTCTGAATTATTTCTTTTATGCCTAGATTTTGGACTTTTATATCCACATTCAAACCTCAGTGTTAAAGATAAAGAAATACAAAAATAACATTAGGAAAAGTTTTCCCAACAGATACTCAAGTTTCATTTCAATGACGTAAAAATCAACATATGTATACTCTTTAATAACCCGCAAAATGTTTGTTTTTCCTTTTAAAATGTATCTACACTAATGATTCCTTTCTTTAGGATACCATTTTACATTTCCTTGAAATATAAGAAAGTATTAAACTCTGAATTGAATTGAGGAAAGATGTATACAGGGTAGGGGTTTAGATAGAGATCTTGGACTTTCCTTCAAGGTGAAGAGTAGTGGATGTGACATAATAGTGCCCTATAGAGACAAACATGTTATTTTTGTTTGTTTGGTTTGGTTTGGTTTTGGGTGGGGCAGTGAGGGCTACTCTTGGGTTCCAGAGTCTTCTTACTCTTCAGGGTTTTTGGCCCTCTAGCAGTCATCCACAGAGTAGTTAAATTAATTCTCCCATAAAGAACAAGCCAGATTTTGTTGTTCAAATCTAAAATAAACTGCATTCTTACTTCTACAAAAAATCCTACCCTTGCAATACAAAAAGTGAAAATCAATTGAACTACTTAAATAAATGCCAAGAAGTCAATTTCAGCAAATCAGTTTCAAAATTTCCAATTGTCTACTGTTTGTTACTATGCACTGAGATATAACAAAAGGCAAATTAAATAATGACATAATCTTCCAGTAGTTATTTCTTTATTGAATGATTTATGTTAGGCACAGGGGCTAATAATAACTAACCTTCAGGAAATTCTAGCTGAAACAGCATATTAAACTTGTGATAGGTACTTTGTACTAAGAATAAAAAGAGAGGATGGATACTCATAGATGTTCAGAATTCCAAATGGAAAGGTGAGGGTAAGAGTTAAGTTGGCTCTCCTCAACTGTGCCCAAGATAAACTCAGCTATATTGAAAAACTATTTCTTATTGCAGAGTCTATTGTAGGACTATAATGGTATCAGAGTTAGACCTCTCTGTGATCCTGCCCCTTCTAGCACCTCAACAACATCAGGAAACAGTACTGCTTTGTCTTTATATTTGGTAAGGATTATTTCTTTTCTTTTCCTTCTTTCTTTCTTTCTTTTTTTGTGGGGCAATGAGGGTTAAGTGATTTGCCCAAGGTCACACAGATAGTAAGTGTCAAGTGTCTGAGGCCAGATTTGAACTCAGGTCCTTCTGAATCCAGGGCCAGTACTTTATCCACTATGCCACCTAGCTGCCCCCTAGGATTATTTCTTACCAAAACCTCTTAATATACCTTTATTTTTCTATTTTACGTATAAGTGTCAAAACTGTTCTCACTTTTTTCTAGAATTCTGTTTCACTTCTCTCTATATCTCTCATAGCAGAAATCCCAAAATTATTTTGTATAAAACATTGCCTGAAATTCTTGTGAATATCTGTGGGTTATAAAACTAACCTGAACAATCCCCTCTTTGATGGGAGTCTCAAAAAACTAAGGCAAAGGGGGCATAGCAGTGTCAGCCAATCAAATTCAAATTGACAGGGGTGGCTAGGTGGCACAGTGGATAAAGCACCAGCCCTGGATTCAGGAGGACATGAGTTCAAATCTGGCCTCAGACACTTGACACTTACTAACTGTGTGATCCTGGGGAAGTCACTTATTCCTCATTGCCCTGCCCCTCCCCAATTCAAATTGACAGACATTTGAGTACCTACCACATTAGGCTCTGGTGAAGACACTAAGCTTAGATAAAACATAGTATCTCCATTCATGACAGGTGACATATATAACGTATATAACTTAATGACTTATATATAACACATATTATGATTCTGAAGAGACACAGCCAAGGGAAAGACAAGTTGGCTTCCAATTTGTCCAGTTCTCACTGAGTAGTCTCCAGCTACAACTATCATGTTGACAAAATGTAGTAAATAACATTAATCTTATTCATGGTAGGTACTTCTAATGCTTCCCTTAAGGAAGCAATCAGTTAAGCTTCATCTGGCTCTTGAAGGAATTTCTACAGCTATAATTAGGTTTTCAATAGTCCCAACTTAGTAGAGATTACTGAGGGGATAACAAAGCAACTCTGCTTACTCTATTCATTCTTACATTCATCTAACCCTACAGATTTATTGGAAACCATACAAACCTTCAACACTACACACAGAAAGGATTCAATGATCCATTAAGAATCAGTTCTGCCTAATATCTAGTTCCTTAGCACTCTACTATGATACCTTAGAAGGAAAGCATCACAAGTTAGTGGTCTAGGAAATACTGATCCTATTTCTGTATGGGAGATGTTTGAGCAGTGTCAGAGGCTGAGTGCACTATTTTACATTCATGAGAGCAAAGGGAACTGGGGCCCTTTTCAAATCCACTGACAGACTCCACTCACCTTTTAAATACATCATTCATGAGTCATCTATATAACCATGGGCATCACTGGTTTGTGTCACAGGGAGGGACTCATTGATCTATCAATCATTCTATCTGGTTTTGCCTCCTTCTTTTCTCCCTATGGGGGTTAGGAACACAGTCTGGACAGGGATAGCTTTCCACTCCTTAACTGAAGATGCACAAGGATGCACTGGTTACATAGAAAATCCTTTAATAATTGCTAGCAGTTTTCTACGAATAAAAATTGCAGAGAAAATGCTCGACTGCATTGACAGGGAAAGTAACTCACTGGGAGGTCCCTATGACATATGACATATGAATCCACAAGCCCAATAAAATAGCATATAATAATCATATAAAGCATAATTATTATCAATTATAAGTATGGAACTTTACAAATGACTTTTTAGTTGATGAACAAGATAAAATAACCTATAGTTTGTAAATCTGTCATTCAACAAACATTTATTAAGCCACTACTATATGCCAGGCACTGTGCTAAGCACTAGGGACACAAAGAAAGGTAAAAGAGTTTCTACTTTCAGAAAACTCACAGTCTAATGGGGCAGATAGCATATGGCAACCAATTATGTGCAAACAAGCTATATGCAGGATAAAATGAAAATAATTAATAAAAGGCACTAGAATTAAGGGGAATCAGGAAAGGCTTACTGTAGAAGGTAGGATTTTAGCTGGATGTGAAGGAAGTCAGGGTTAGGGTAGCCCAGTGAAATGAGAAGGTGAAGATGAGAGAAAACATTGCAAGCATGGGGAAAATCCAATGAAAATGCCCGGAGTTGGCAGATGAAGTGCTTTGTTCAAGAAATAGCAGGGGCCTGTTTCATTGCAGGGTGGAAGGTGTAAGAACACTGGAAAACTGAGGGGGTTCGGAAGGTTATGAAGGGCTTTGAATGTCAGGGATTTTATATGATCCTGGGAGTAATAGGGAGTCACTAGGGTTTATTAAATAGGGAAGGGATTGATATTGTCAGACTTGTACTTTAAGAAAATCAGTTTGATAGTCAAGTACAGGATGGACTGGAGCAGGCAGACACATGAGGTAGGAAGACTAACCATAATCTAGGGGAAAGATGACTGGAGGATGCACCAGGATAATAGCAGTGTCAGAGGAGAGAATGGAGCTTATATAAGAAGTATTACAAAGGTAAAATTGACAGGATTTTACCACTGATTGTCTATGTGGGTTGAGAGAGAATGAAGATTCAAGGATGACCCCTAAGTTGGGAGCCTCATTGTCTGACAGGATGGTGGTATGCTAAACAGTAGTGATAAGAAAGTTAGGAAGAGTGGGGCAGGGTTGGGATGAGGAAAAGGTTTAATTTTGGACACGGTGAATTTAACATGTCTATGAGACATCTAGTTTGAGATGTCCGATAGATAGGTGGTTGCAGATTGGGAGAGTAGAAGTCAGCAGAAAGGTCAGAGCTAGGTAAATAGACTTGAGAATCATCATCATAGAGACAATTGAATCCATGTAACTTGTGAGATCACCAAGTCAAATAATATAGGAGGAGAGGAGACAAGAGAGGTGGTAAGAGAGCCTTAGGGAACACCCTTAAAGCAAGAGAAGGAGGCCTTTAGGAGTCAACCACGTGATGAAGTGGATAGTGCGCTGGGCCTGCAGTCAGTCAAAAAGACCCAAGTCTAAATCCACTTTCAGAAATGTATTAGCTGTGTAACCATGGGTAAGTGACAACTTCTATTTGCCTGTCACCTTACCCTTAAAATGGGGAAAACAGCACCTATCTTGCAGGGTTGTTGTGAAGATCCAATGAGATAATACCTGTAAACTGCTTTCCAGAGTGTCTGGCTCTTACTCGAATGTAATTCTCTTACCTAAAAGTGATCTCTTACCCCCAAAACCCCAACCTTTTAACTAACCCAATTTCCAACTAGGACTAGATATAATGACCTACATTGGCAGTAATATGTGGTGGGGCTATGAAAGATTAGTGATTTGATTCTTTCAAAATAAGGCACAATTGATTTAGTTTGGAGAGTCAGGAATTCCTCTTTGTCCTACCACTTTAGAAATGTAAGCAGGTTTATACTTGCTGAGATATAAATAAATAAAATACAAAATCTCTGTTTGCAAACCAAGTTAGATGGCATATAGATGCCACTAGGTTAAGCGATGATCTGGAGTCAGTATGCTATAGTAGATGGATTTGACTTAGAGACAGGAAGACCTGTGTTTAAATTCTGTCTTTTTAGTTGTGTGACCATGGATATTTAACTGGACCTTAGTTTCCTGCAGGGCAGGTAGCTGGCACAGTGGATAGAGCACTGGCCCTGAAGTTGGAAGGACCTAAGTTCAAATCTCACCTCAGATATTTACTACCTGAGTGACCCTGGGCAAGTCACTTAACCCCAATTTCTTTAAACATCTAGGGCCATCTCTAGTCATCCTGATTATATATATATATATATATATATATATATATATATATATATATATATATATATAAATGCACAGTCCTCCCTAATGTAAATCCAATTTACTGCAAATAATGATATTACCTCAATGTCATGGTCCTCTTCAAGAATGAAAGACAAACAACAACAGCTTCCTGCAAAATGAAGATGATAATACCTCTAATACCTCTGATATCTGTCTTACAGAGTTCCTGTGAGGTTCAAATGAGACAATGAATGTGAAAACATTACACTGAAATATTATTTTTATGTTTATTTCTTGATATTTACAATTATCTAAGGTAGTGTTAGTATTGACTCCTAAATTCTCAACTGCAGCAAATACATGATTTTTCTTTGCCAACTCTGACCATCATTTTAGCTCTCTTGGACTTTTTAATGCAATTTATTTTATTGAGTTAACTGACTGAAGTTTTTTTTCTTATATGCTTCCAAATAAACAATACAGAAAGATGAAGAATGGGAAAGCATTTTTTCAAAAGGTTATGGCTCTAATTGAATGAACTTTTCCTTAAGCCTAAACTTTCAGTGACTTTAGGTGAAGAGCCATCAAGATACAAGCTGTCAGCAATCAAAATGATATCTTGTGGAAGCTTAAAAGTCCATCACAGATGTTTTTGTAGATTTCTTATGTGATACTCCCTGGAGAGCTAAATGGATAATTTCAAAAGAAAGACTGACTTTATTTGTGTATGTATTCATTCCTTATGGCATCTTATCTATTATTAGAAATGGCTATTATTTCTTTGTGTCTGCAGTACAAAAAGGTACTCTATAAGAGATAGACACTCAAAGAAGAGAACCCCTAAGGGGATATGAACCTACCCTGCTGAAGCTAGTAATAAGGCAGTATGATCTCAACATGGTACCTTAATCTTCTTATGTTCCAGTGCACTTCTAATTCTCATTTGAGAATCTTCCATGTGAAATGGCTCTATTAGAAACTTTAGCATGTGATCCAAATGACAAAGTTAATTTGACATGCTTATAAATGGGGAAAAAAGAAATCTTGTCATTTTAGTTTGGTTAAGCAATGTCAGTCTGAGAATGAGATTCAAAACAAGGCAAATAAAAGAATAAGTACAATTGAAAATATTTTGTAATTTGGTCTAAAATAAAATTTTCAGGTTCATTTATTTGGATATGATGGGAAAGTAGATATGTAAGTAAATGTGGCACTTTGAAATTGACATTAAGTATGCATTCAGATTTAGCTGTGGTTGTGTAGAAAGCATTGTGTTTAGAATCAGAAGGATTGGGTTCTGTCCTGGCTCTTTCACTTTCTAGATGTGTGTCTTTGAGCAAGTCACTTAACCTGACAAAGCCATATTATCTATATCATGAAAATATAATAATCAAATTTTAAAATGTTTACATAGCTAGGTTTCATACCTGGCTCTACTGAGTAGGAGATGCATGTCGTTAGTCAAGGTCACTCTCAAGTTCAGTTTCTTCATGTGTAAAAGGATGAGGTTGGAATAGGTGATCTCCAAAATTCATTTTAGCTATGAATTTTCTCTCAATAGATGCTATGATCCATTTTATAAAACATAGAACATATATATATAGAACATAATTCTCTTTACTGATTAAATCAAATTAGTATTTATGTTTATACCAAGAAGTGGATTTATATAATTTAGTCAATTTATATAAATTATAATCCTTAGATTGTAAACTCCGTAAATGCAGGGACTATCTTATTATTATTATTATTATTATTATTTTTAATTGCATCTCCTTTATTTAGCACAGTGTCTGGCACATTGTAGGTGCTTAAAAATGTTTATGGGATTAGATTGGATATAATTGCCAATATTCTCCATAGAATTGCCAAAGTAATTTCCCTAAATTTCAGATCTGACCATGACACTTGTGAGATTAAAATTGGATATTTTTTACCACACACTCTCATGCAAAACCAAACCAAATCCCCAGTGGCTCTCTAGCATCAAATACAAATGCCTCTCCATCTTTAATAGTTAAGGCCCTTTACAATCTGGCTTCAACCTACCTTTGCATATTGTTCTTCATATACTTTGTCATCTAGCCTAACTGGCCTCCCTAATCCTCATCCTCATACATATCTCCATGTCTTTGCTTAGGCTTCTCCCTTACACCCTGCCCCACCCTGAATGTACTCCCATTGCATACCTGCCTTTTAGAATCCCTAGTTTCCTTCAAAACTAAGTTTACTTTTTATATAGGGCCTTTCTTGCCTCCCTTTATCCCCACAGCTGTTAGCACTTCTTCAGAATTGTCCTGGATTTATTTCATATAGATTTATGGAAAAAGGTGGGCTGACTAATGAGGGACCAGTCCAATAGCATGCACAATACAAATTTTCTTACGTTTTTATAAATTCAAGTCCAAAGTTTTCTAGGAATCTTATCAAGATACCCCAAACTTCCTTTCTATTACTCTCAATTCCTATATAATTCGTGCAGAGTTGGAACCACATTATCTTGCACTTGCTTATCTATTACCTTTTTGGACATGATAATCATTGCTAGTGGGGAGCCTAAAGTTGGTGCATTACTGGAGCACCACAGTTCTGATCTGCATGCAAAAAAGCCCATCAGGAGTCCACATTGAGTCAAACATTAATTTGTTGAATCTGATCAAGTCAAAACCAGAACAGATTAAAGCTTCCATATTAGTCAACAGTTGGATCAGGTCCATGAATGGCTACTATACTTCTAGCCTGGGTGAAATAGATAGTGTCAAGAAATAATTTTGCAAATTTATTTCAAAATAGTTGCACATGTCCTCAGTCTGATTGTCAGAATGTAGAAATCTAAGACTATATCGCTTAGAGTATTTAGTTTAAAATGTCTATTAACTTAAATTGGAATAAGTCTAATCAAAAGACTAAATTAATTATTTTCAATTTCCAACATAATTTTCTGAGTTTCATCAATCCATTAAGTCAGGAACATTGTTTGTTAGCTATATATATCTAACAAACAACATAAATTACTATCATTGTCTTTTGTCCAAGGAAACTTATACTGACCTCATAATAAGCCAGACATTATGCTAGGAATTGCATTTTCAGAAGTAGAGATGGCTATACACTAAATTACCCACACTCTTTATCACTTTAGGACTAACAGTATCCAATTATAAGTACTAATAATGGGGATTAAAGGTTCCATCTGTAGCCAGTGAACTGAGGAAAGTTAACTAGCTCATGACACTGACCTCATTAGTTCCATACTCTGAGATACTGACAAAAGTCCATTATGTCTGCCTATGTTTTAACTAATAGGACAACTTTCCTTTAAGATATGCACCTCCCATCAATGGATTTTTAAATAAGGATAAGTACCTCTGAATTTTTCTTTTAGAGAATTTCATGGGGGAAATTTTCCAGGGTTAAATTGTAAAGGTATTTCCAAGGCAACATAAATCAGATGACATGAAAAGAACAGCAATCCAACAGGAAAATAACTAATACTTTGTTAACAAAAGTAAAAAGTATTTATGATTCTATTCCTTTTATTCATTTAATTTTAATAGTTCAAATGAAAAGAAGAACAGAACTAGTTACATATCTGAGTTGTTGATCTGAGAGTTCCATATGGAACAACTTAAAAGAGAAAAAAGACAAATTTTTCAGAATATTTTATTACTTATTGCATGATTTAAAAAATATTACTTTTAAATATTATAAGCTTTTTAAATATTACCTTGTGCCTTGATATTTTACTCTTTTAAAAACAGCAGAATAAGGTAAACTACATTAAGCAGTTTACAGCAGAATAAATACAACATAAGAAGAAATCAAAGCAATCAATAGTCATTCAAAATGCTTTAGTAATAATGCACTAACAATTAGAGAGATTCACAGTAAGACAATGCTGAATTACTACCCTGCATCTATCAAATTGGTTAAAATGTCAGAAAAGGAAAATGACAAATTCTGGAGTGGGAAAATAGATACACTAATGAACTGTTGGAGTTGTGAACTGGTCCAACCATTCTGGAAAGCAATTTGGAACTATGCCCAAATGAAAATTAAACTGTGCATACTGTTTGATTAGCCATACCACTACTAGGTCTGTATCCCAAAGTGCTCAAAGAAAAAGGGAAAGGACATATATGTACAAAAATATTTATAGCAACTCTTTGTGTGGTATCAAAGACTTAGAAAATGAAGGTCTGCATATCAGTTGGGTGATGGCTGAATAAGTTGCATATATGGTTGTGATGGAATATTATTGTGCTATAAGAAATGATGAGGGGGATGGTTTCAGGAAATCCTGGGAAAATTCATATGAACTGATGCAAAGTGAAATGAGTAGAACGAGAAGAACATTGTATATAGGAATAGCAATCTTATAACAATGATCAACTCTGAAAGACAAATCTACTCTGATCATCACCATGATCCACAAAAATTTCAATGGACTCATGATGAAAAAATGCTATCTACTTTCAGAGACAGAAACGATGAAATCTCAGTGCAGATTGAAGCATGTTTTATTCTACTTTCTATATTTTTCTTGCTTTTTTATAACAATTCATATGGAAATATGTTTTTCTTAACTTCACATGTATCATGGATATCACATTTCTTGCCTTCTCAATGGGTGGGGATGGGACTGTAAGGTGGGAGAGAATCTTGAAATCTAAAATAAAAAATAAATATTAAATTAAAAAAATAAAAGATACAAAGGGAAATATACAAAAATTCCTCAAGAACAGGAAAGGCGATGAGGTGTGAATCTTATTTCTTCTTCAGACTATAAGTGATAACAGAAGTGGAAGTGGGAGATACTGGCAAGAACTAAGAAGCAAAAAAAAATTACTTAGGAATCTTCAGGAATGTTACTACTAATACTCCACTTTAGGCATCCCATCACACTGTTGTCATCTTTTCTACTTTTCTATATGGCTAACATGCCATTTCTCAAGTCTGCTTTAGCATCTGTCTGGGCTACTTGTTTGCCAGTTCCTTTGATATATTTGGTGCTAGTTTTATATACAGTTTCTTTAAATTGTTAATATATATACTTTTGACTCATCCCACAGAAGCTCAGCTCATCCTGAATATCTAGAGTCATGTCCTGCCTCTCTCTCTCTCTCTCTCTCTCTCTCTCTCTCTCTGGTATTTCTCTAGTCTCTTTTTTAAGACACATCCAAAACCAAGCTATTACCCATAGCCTACCATGATACCTTACATAAAGTAGGCATTTAATAAATGTTGGATTTAATTGAGTCACCTAATGACCAACCTTATGGTGACAAGCTTCTCTGAACTTGATTCACTCTATGCCTTTAAAAATGATTATAGTCTTTTATCATACTCTGCTGAAACTCCAAGGGCTCATTTCTTTTGGCAATCTTTTATCTAGAGAGTCCTTTTTATATGAGGGTTAATTGACACCCCAGAGATCCTGATACAGATAGCATTGTTATTTTCTTTTTTCCTCTTTTCTTTGACAATTGTATCTGATTTTTTAAAGTCAACCCCAAGACCAATGTCTTCCATGAAGTCTTATCAAAATACTTGAAACCCATTTTCCATTACTTTCAATTCCTCTAGCATTTATACAGAATTGGTACCATACCATCTCACACATGTATATTTATGTGCAAGTGTATATGACCTTAGAATTATTCCACATTATTTAAGTAGGTACACATATCCCTAATCACATTATCAATATATTGAAAACAAAGACTTTATCTAGCATAGTACTTAGTTTAAAATGTTTCTTAACTCAAACAGACCAGAAGTAAGTTGAGTTAAAGGATCAATTATTCAAAATGAAAATAATCAAGTCATGCATATGCCTTCTAGTATTATCATTATTTTTGTGGTGTAGTGGTGTACTCATTTTATACTCTTGGAATTGTATGTTGAAGGTCCTAAAAGGCACTTGTCATATTCAACAAAGACAGAATCTTCAAGGATTTGGTACATAGAAGGACATAATTTGCAGGGTAGCAGGGTTCCTATATAATTAGTAAAATGATGGAAAATTAGCAACCTTAACTACAGTTGTTTTGGGATTTAAATAATTTTAATTTCCCATTTTTAAACCAGAAACGATTTATACTTCGATGAGAGATAATTCAAAAGCCGACAACAGTTTATAAGAGCATTAAGCTTAGCTTCTGGCCTAACAATTATAAAAATAATTAAATATAAAATAATAATAGCAGGATTCCTATATGAACTCCACAATAATAACATTAGTATTAATAGCTGATGCTAGAATCAGGGAACATTCTGTTGTCATACCAGCGTTAGTCTCCACAGAACTCTATGATTACTCCCAATGACATCAGTACAAGGACACTGTCTGAGGTTGGAGCATTGCCACAATGTGCAATTTCACTGGTATCTTTGGCCATTTGCCCCAACAGAGGGAATGGGAGGAAGACTTATAGCTCAGAGCTTGAAGTTTCATTTCACAAATGGATAGTATGCAAGGACAGTTAGCTATAATACTAGCTAGAGGAAACTCACTTCATCACATCTCAAATGCTAAATAAGGAAGCAAGGTGATGTCGGATCCATTAATGGAATAGAATACTCCCAGGGACAATATACTTAGTGGCAGAACTGAAGAACTGGTAAAATAAAGAATGTCTTTTGTCGTGTGCACTTCTATATCTTTGAAACTGTTAGGGAATACAGTGTTATGAAAATCACACAAAAAATCAGTTTCGTGCAGATATAAAATTCACCTAATTTTAGTCATGTGCAGTTGTGACAATCTTCATATGCCCTTATATTTGCAGTAGCATATGTTTATATCTCAAACACAACTCAAAATTCAAACTTGGACCTTCTCAGTTACAAGTTACACATGAGAGGCCATTGCAAAGAGGTTTTTTCTCGGTAAAGAACAACTTACTGCCAATCATCACCATTGAAGAAGTCAGACATATGATTATCTAAAGATACAGCATGGTGTTAAAGTAAATCTGAAGCATTTTAGAACAACTGTCAATACATTTTTGAGAGATTTTTTCCTGTCCCCTAACCTGTACATGTTCCTTTTGTGAAATACTCAATTAAAATCAGACAATTAAAAATTATTGTGTGTACTATGTGCCAAATAACACAATAAGTGATGGAGATACAAAGCCAAACAACAAACAAACAAACAAAAAGCCCTGGTTCTCAAGAAGCTCATAGTCTAAATGTGGAGACAAAATGCAAACAGCTATGTACAAACAAGATATATAGAGGATAAATTGGGGGTGCTATTGGAGGGAAGGCATTAAGACTATGGAGGACTGAAAAAGGGGTTTTTTTTTTGTTTGTTTTTTTGTTTTGTTTTTACAGAAGGTCGAACTTTAGCTAACACTTGAGGGAAGACAGGGAAACCAGAAGGCAGCAGTGTCCCAGACACAGAGGGAAAGTAGAATGGGAGGGTGCTCAGACAAGTGAAAGGCAACTTCTATGGAGAATGCCTGAAACATGACAGAATATTGAAATATATACTCTGGGAGGTCAGGATATCTTCCCAGAAATACATAAGCAAAGAACCTATTTTGGAATTTAGAATTCTCAGGAGAGTATCCCTAGAGCATTACAGAATGGCTGCTCAGAGAGAACCTGAGGGATTTTGCCCAACAATTCTGGAAAACAATTTAGAATTTATATTCACAAATTTGCTAAACTTTACATACCCTTTGACTAAGTGATATCATTTAATCCCGTCTCAGATATTTAACATTTAGTAGCTGTGTGACTTTGGGTAAGTCACTTAACTCCAACTGCCTCAACCATCTGGGACTATCTCATCATCCTGATGTATATCTTCCACTGGATTAAGATGACTCTGGGTGAGAGAATGAGGCTGGTGATTTTGCACAGTCCTCCCTCACTTCAATCCAATTCACTGCAACATGACATCACTTCATGATGACATGGTCCTCTTTGAGAATGAAGGATAACAACGGCAATGACAAATATCTCTAGGCATATTTCTCAAGAGGTCATACAGAGGAAATAGATACATGAACAAAAATAGGTATAGTAGTATATTTGTTGGTAAAAGCCAAAACTAAAGACAAAATTGATGCTCACTAATTGGAGAATGGCTCAACAAATCATGGTATTTAAATGGAAGGAAATATGTATTATGAATTAATCAGTGAGCAATCACTATTCTGGGAGACTGATGATGAAACAAATTTGCCACCTCTAGGGGGAGAGGTGATGAACTAGAGCTGCGGAATGAGACATTTTCAGAAACTACAACCCCCACTTCACTCCAGGTCACTGATGATGTATAATCCTATCATTGATTCATTTGATCTTTTATACATTTATTCAATAATTTTTGAAACCAGTGTGCAAGCCACTGTGCTAAGTATGTTTGGAGACACAAAGAAATCTATATAAAGACAAAATGTCCTCCAGGAGTTGAAAATGTAATGAGGGAGATAAGTAATAAACACAAATTAATATACTACTAGGCATAAAATGAAAGCATTATAAGCAAGACATAAAGTAGTCTGGTAGTTCAAAGGACAGAGAACATTACTTTCAGATATTAGCAAATCCATCTTAGAGGTAGAATCTAAGATGGGTATAGAAAGATCATAGCATCATAGACTTAATTCTGGAAGAAGCTTTGAAGTGATCCAGTCCAACCATCTCATTTTGTAGATAAGGAAATTGAAGCTCAGAAGTCTAATAATTTGCCCAAGGTATGTGTGTCTGAGGAGGAATTCATACCTGGATCTTCCTCATTTCAAGTCTAGTCCCTATATCCATTGTGCATATATAGGTAGAGATGGCAGGAACAGAGGACATTCAAAGCAGAGAAGCAACATAAATAAAGGCAGGGATATGTCAAAGTACAATATCTATTCAGGAAAAGAAAAGAATCTAATAAACTGGAATGGAAAGTGCCTAAAAAGAAAGGGTAGAAGATAAAGTTGCATATGTAGAATCAAAGAATGTTACATCTGGAAGAAACCTTACAGGTCATCTTGTATGACTCCACCTTAAAATGAAGAAAATAAGACTTATAGATGTTCAGTGAATTAATCAAGGTCACTTGGCGTATAAAGTAGCAGATAAGTGACTTGATCCTAGGTCTCTTTATTCATGCTTCAATACTCTTTTTTCTATCCCATATTTCCTCAACAGGGACCAATCATGGAAAAGCCT
Organism: Dromiciops gliroides; assembly: GCF_019393635.1. NCBI lineage: Eukaryota > Metazoa > Chordata > Mammalia > Microbiotheria > Microbiotheriidae > Dromiciops > Dromiciops gliroides. Next base: position 573,079,813 of record NC_057862.1, read on the forward strand.
TGAATGAATGAGCTTCATTACCCAAAAGTTAATGAAGAGTTAATTGAGGGTACTGAGAATTGGAGTAATGAGTATTCAAGTTATGCTTTGGGAATATTAGTCTGGTGAAGGTGTGTGTGTGTGTGTGTGTGTGTGTGTGTGTGTGTGTGTGTAGTTGGATTAGAATGGAGACATACTGGTGACAAGGACACCAGTACCCCAAGAGGATCTGTCAATAATCTAGGCAAGAGGGCATACAAGGTCCAAACATGATTGGTGACAATGGGAACAAAGATAAGGGAACCAAAGAGAAAGAAATTATGAAAATGAAACAATTGTACTTAACAAAAGCTTGTATTTGGACAGTGCAAGTAAGAGGAGAGTATCAAAGATAACTATCACTTCCATCTTTTCCATTTTGTTATGTTGTTCAGTCATCACAGTCATGCCCAATTCTTGGAATTTTCTTGGCAAATATACTGTAGTGGTTTGCCATTTCCTTCCCCAGCTCTTTTTACAGATTAGGAAACTAAGGGAAACAGGGTTAAGTGACTTGCCCAAGGTCACACAGTTACATGCCTGAGGCTGGATTTGAACTCAGATCTTCCTAAATTCAGTCCTACTGCTCTATCCACCTATGCCACCTAGCTGCCCACTTTTTCATTATCCTCTCCCATAAGTCTTGCTAACTTGTAGACACTCTGAAATTGACTAGAGTGAATTATCTCACAATAATAATAAAAATGTCACATATCTTTGTACTGGCATTAGGACTCAATGTAAGTTTCATTATATATCCATGTTGTACTATTAAAATGGTTTACAGTTTGCTCCTATAATACTAAAAGTTATGTCTCAAAGAGCAAGAACCTCATTTCCTTGATTTCTTCTACTCAGCTTTTAAGGGGCAACAGAGCTAGCTAATCCTTCATAAAATAAAGTAATATATATTTGCAAAAACACTTTCAAGACCTATGAAGAGTAAGAGAAAGATAACTATTTAGTTACCCCAATGATGTCATGCATGATATAGAAAATATAGTTTCAAAGGATGAAACTTCAAACAGCTGCTAGTCATTATTCCTTAGAAATCCTTTTTCCCCTTTTCTATCTTTCTTTCTGCAGTACTGTGTAGGTGGAATGTGCGACTTGCAAAATGGAGTCTAATTATACAACCATGCTTCTTATTCTACATGTCCCAGTGATATTATGCCAAGACTAACTTATTTTGTCTTAGTTATATAATTGGGTTGTAGGATGCATATTCCAGTACACCTACATAAATATTAATTTCATTTCTATTCTTGCTTTGTTCTCACAGTATCAGGATCTAATTTTACATTTTTTAAAAGACAACTTCCTTTTGAAAGTAAGAGAATTTGCTTTACTTTTTTCATATTATTGCAACTTTTCATAAATGTATGTTTAGCTTATATCATGCCTATTGTTCCTTTGATACAGACAGAATTTCTTGCCTTTGAACAAAATATTACCTGTGTAATATTTCCATACATGTTAACAGAAGATAATTTCCATAAACCATCCTTACTTTTTTTAAAAAGGGTTTAGAAAACATTCTTTGTAAAATCAAAGAAAAACTGAAAATTAGAAATAAAATCAAATTAAGACTTTCAATTTCCTTAAATGTGGTGCTCACTCAGTAAAACATCTTTGAGACAAGAGGAAAATTTGATTGAAGCACAAAAGCTTCAGTCAAATTATCAGAGTTTCTGATCATGGAATTTGGCAGGAGACCTATTCCTGAGTCACCTAAATTTTGACTAAAAAAACCCACAAATCAAACAGAGTTGTAATTCAGAGAAGTAATAGAATCATTAGATTAAAAGCTAGTGATTCTTAATGCCACTCATTCATTTTGCAGATGAGAAAACTGAGTTCCAAAGAGGTGAAAATTGTCTATGATCACACAGCTAAATTCATTTCACCACACTGAAAGCAGATGTAAATAAATACCCTAATGTACCTGAAGATGAAACTATTTCCTCAAAATAGTTTTATATAAATCCCCATAGGTACCATTCTTTGTACTGTTACAATTTATTCTATAGCTTTCCATTTGTACTTCATTGTCCAGTAAAAGAAAATAGATTGAACTGAATAACAGGCTGATCAGTGGCATAAGCATGGTGGGAGAATACTCTGTAATGGATTCTTTTGAATATAATATAACAATGTGTTCAACTGTGTGGCCTGTGGGTTGGTTGCTGCCATGGCTAATTTCTTCCATATTTGTGTAGGTTTGTTTTGCCATATCAGCAGAAAAGTTACAGATTGGATTGACACCAAGCCTGTGTGTGAGTCTCCTCTCAATAGGCTTGCTTACATAACTGTGAATGTTTGCCTAATGGCTGAAACAGTGAATCAGAAGACATATTACATATATTATAAATATGATCAATGGAAGCCAGTTTCCTACAAGTGAAACAAAAATGGGAACTTATTTTTTTTCCCCCAGGCTTGAACAGCTATTCTTATGCAATGTGTACAAGAGAAAGATACATAGATAACTGGTCATACAGATCAAGGCAAGATCTGAAATATATTGTTTTCTTGAATATTTCAGTATTTATTCTATATAGTCACCTGATTATTTTTTGCTATGACATGGGACACAGGGTATGTGAGCATTTTGATAGATTAGGTGAACATCTGGTTGAAAGCTTGAATATTGTAAGATAGTTCACACTGGAGTGGAAGTCTGAAGATCTGAGTATGAATCTCAGTCAGGACACTAATAAACTACTGGACCTCACCAATCCTCAGGTTCCTTATTTATAAAATGGAGATAATAGTATCTCTTTAATAGTTTTGTTGTAAGGATCTAAAGCACTCTATAGTAAAGTGTGATTAATGTTACTTTGTATTACTGTGTCACCAGGGCCACCATATCCTTTCTAAGCTTTATTATTGGGGTTCTCATTTTCATGTATTAAAATGGTAACACACACACACACACACATATATATATATATGTATAGGACTTTAAAGTTTGCAAAATATTTTCCAAATACTATCAACTTTTTATCTTTATGATAATACTGGGAGATAAATGTAATTTTTATCCCCATTTTACAGATAAGGAAACTGAGACAGAGATAAAGAGACTTGCCTAATGTCACAAACCTTGTAAATGACCAAGACTACATTTGCATTCTGGTCTTCCAGGCTCCAGACCCTGAGTTCTATTCACTATATCACCTATCCACCTACCACCTAGCTGCCTTTTAAAAGACACTGATTAACCTGCTCAAAAGGACACAGAGAGCCAACAAATATGACAAATAATATTTTAAAGTAAAAAAGAAAAAACTTAGCAAACCTATCAATACATTAAAAAGTTGAAAATGAATGTGATTTGACATGATTGCAGACTTCCTAGCTCTTCAAAGAAGTAGAGGTGAGAATGTCTTCTCTTACCCTTTCTTTGAAGCCATGCTATTCTCTGTAATTTTGCATCATTCACTACTGATTGTATGGTGGGCATTCTTTCCATTTACATTGTAGTCATTGAGCATGTTGTTTTCTTGGCTCTGTTTATTTTACTCTGTATTAGATCATAAAAATCTATATATCACAGTATTCATAATATTTAGCATTTCTTACAGCACAATAATATTCCATTATATTCATGTACCATAATTGTTTAGCCATTCCTCAGTTGGTGGGTATCTACTTTGTATTTTATTCTTTGCTAACCACGAAAAGTGCTGCTATAAAGATTTTGGTGGTATGGGGGCTTTCTTTCTATCAGTGACCTCCTTGGGGCAGATGCTTGGTAGTGAATTCTCTTGGTCAACAAATATGGACATTTTAATCAGTCCATTGTCTACATGTCAATTCTTGAGCATAGGTCATCATTGATATCCACTATGTTCCTATCTGCTGTCCTTCATTTCTTCAGAGATGATGATGCTCCAACATTAGCAATGATATAGAAATCTTCAAAAGTCCCCAAAGTTATAAAAAGTTCTCACATATCATCACCATCATCGACAAAACAATAATTTTATAATACTTTAAGGGTTACAAAATATGTTTATCTCAACAGTTTTGTGAAGTGGCTTCTACAAGTACTTAACACAGCACTTGGCATATAGTAGATGCTTAATAAATGTTGGTTAGTTGATTGCAAGTATTATTATCCCTATTTTACAGATGAGAAAACTAAAGGCCTATGATTTGCTTTGGGTCACACAGTCATTAAGTGTAAAAACTGGAATAGGAATCCAAGTATTCTGACTCCAAAATCAGGTGTCTTTATAATTCATTATAATATATTTAAATAGCTTTCAAGCTGTGGAGACTCTGTTGTAGGATATTATCTTGATAGTCCTTATGAAAAGGAGTAAATTCTAATGAGATATACTATTATACCAATGGATAAAGTGAGAAAAAATTCTATAAACAAAAGGGGAACAATATTCCAGAGGGATCCAGTCCATTGGTAGTTTCTTTTATCCAAAGCACAGTAAGGTTACTACCTTGGAAATTGTTGATCAAGTAGCAACCAAAAGATATCTAAGGTCCCAGCTGTGGTATTTATTGTACTTCATAAAATATAATGGCACCATCTAATACAGCTTACATAAGATGTCTAATCAATATAGATATCAAAATGAGTTAAATATTAATTTCAATGAGATATAAAAATTCTGCCATATTATAATAATTCATTTCAACCTTGGCCTCTTATTCAAATTCATGTTTGTCATTATCAAAAACGTGTCATTGTCCATAAATCCATAATTATTGACTAAGTCTCTTCAAGTGTACAATTTTATTTTTAACAATTCCCAAATTATGTTTATTAATAAGTGATTATTTTGCAGATTGTGAAGGAAATTGAAACATGTTTTTATGCTCTACAAATCTCCCCCCTCCCTTTTAGAAACAACAGATTTAATCTGCAAAACATAGTTAAATACACTATTAAGTATAAAACAAAATTAAAGAAAAAACCTGTAACATATTTAGTGAGGTATCATCTTGTTAAATAGGATTGATGGCAATCCTATCTTTCCATTTCATCACAGATGTAGCTCAGAAGTTAAAAAATCATAGTGCTATACTTTATCACAAAGGCAATTGTTCATAATCCTCCATGCTACCTCTCCCCATGTATAAAAATAAAAACAAAACACTATAGCTACTGGCAAATTTCTGGCTTGCACCTTTTTATATCTTCCTAAAACAATACCAGTGATCTGTATTAACATTTAGCACTTCAGCAATCAATTTGTCTCCTTCTCCACAAGCCATAGCACTGGTCATCCTTAGAAGACAACAGCTATGGAGAAATCTACCACTATGTTCAGTTGAAGATACAGCTGAAAGGAAAAGGCACCAGACTCAGCATGAAGACAGGATTTCAGTACCATTTCTTTGGGCAAAATGTCAAATAGGGCAATGATTTCAGAGGCTCTTGTACTTGATCACAATCACCAGAGAGGCTGGTATGGCAGTTTCCTGATGTATACAGAATAGATATTCCAAGAGATAAATAATAATGTTTTAAAAAAATAAGCCAGAAACATGTTTCACTTTCTTATGGTGATGTAGTGTATAGAGGGTTGACTGCAGTCAGAAAGACCTAGGTTCAAATATTGTTCAAATACTCATAAGAGAGGATTTTCTCACTAATAGTTCTGCAGTGTCAGAGAAATAAAATATCCAATATCTAACAAAAAATATCATAGCAAATTCACAAACAGTTCAATTCAAATAATATCTTTCAAGTATGTACTCGGCACAAGACCTTGAAGTAGATGTGGGGGACCCCAAAACAAAATTGAAATACTCCCTGGTTTCCAGAATGTTACTCTTTAACAAACCAACATTTGAAGATATTCAATTAGGCATCTGAATTTGGACAGTTACTGAACATGATGCTCAGCAAAATTAATTGCCCAGTTATATATACAGCACAAAGCTTCTGCCAAAACTGCATCTAGAAACCCAACTTCAAATATCCTAGGTCACTATTCATTCTTCTACACTAGATTGTTACCACTTAAACTTCAAGAAGTTCTTGAATAAACTGGGACAGCAACCAAATCTTCTGGGACTTAGAAGCAGCTTGGTGGTGCAGTAGATAGATCATTAGGTCTGAAGTCAGGAAGATCCACTTTCAAATTTAGCCTCAGACAATTATCAGTTGTATGACCCTGTCAAGTCTCTGCCTCAGTTTTCTCAAATGCAAAATGGTGATAATAATAATATTTATCTTCCAGGGTTATTGTGAATGCCAAATGAGATCATACTTATTAAGCACTTAGTAGTTAATAGATGTTTGCTTCCATCCTCACTATCTTCCCTTGCCTTACAGCACAAATTCCCAGAGCATCTTCTCTAACTATTGATGAAATCATATGGTTGTTATTTTGGGTTTTAACATGGTCAATTCAATTGAAAGTTTTATCAATTTACCAAGAATATGTTTACACACACACACACAAACACAAACACACAATATACTGGGGTAGGGGTAGAGAAAATTAGGCTATTTTAAAAAATATTTTAAAACACTAATTAGAAAAATACAAATTAAGGCCATTCTGAAATTCTACCTCATACCCATCAGAATGGCAAAAATGAACAAACATATAACAAAAGTTGGAAGGGTTGTGGGGAAACAGTCACATTAATATATTTTAAGTGTCTTGGTCCAGTATTTCCGGGAAGAAATTTGAAACTATGCCCTAAAACTTACTATATGGTACATACTCTTTGATTTAGATCTACCTTGGGTAGGCCTATATCCTAGATATAAAAGAAATAGGAAAACATACTGCACATAAGAAAACATAGTTGTGGGTTTTTTTTTTGTATAGGAAAAGAAAAATTGGAAATAAGTATATGTCCATCAATTGAAGAATGGCTAAACAAATTATGGTATGTAAATAATGCAATACTATCTTGCTAATAAGAATCACAAAATAATGACTTCAAAGAGACAAGGAGTAATGTGTAAACTGCAGAATAAGATGAGCAGAGTCAGAAGAATAATTTATGCTCTATTCAAGACTGTAAAAATTCACAATAATTAATCATTCAAAATAATGAAAGATTTAATCCTGATCAACTAAGTGATCAATGATAATTTCAGAAGACTGATAAAGTAGTATTCTGAGAAAGAAATGATAGACATACAGAGAATGAGAAAGAATTTGGGGATGTAACCAATAAGGGAATATTAATTTTGACTGACTGTGTTTGTGTGATACAGTAGTTCTTTGAGAAGAAGCTGTATGCATTTCTTGGGAATATAATAGAAAGGATACCTGCTCAGTTATGGGGGCTGGACTAGACAACCTCTAATACATGAAGAAAGATTCTTAAGTGCAAAGGATAAATGCGTCAGTTTATATAGATTTAGCTGGAGAATTTTACTCAGCCACAGGTCAAACATAATGATTTTTAATCTGCTTTTTCATCCTATGATCTTACTTAGAGGGAAGAAGACATCTTAAAAACTCAGCACGTTTATAAGTATCTTAATGTGAAACAACATGTGTAATCACCTGAAAGTTTTGCTGTTTAGTTTTCACACTACTTCCACATAAAGTCTTATTTATTTCTAAGAGAAGTATTTGAAACTTTCAGGTGAACTGGAGCAACTGGGAGGAGAAGTGTTTAAAGAAATTTTGGGTATAGATCTATCTGATAAAGAAAGAGAATCCTGTTTCCAAATTAGAACCCAGAATTTTTAATTGTAGAGAGCAACAATGGAGGGTTTTTTGTGATCAGTGAACAATCCTAGCCCCAGTTGCTTTTGACTTGGCATTATGTATAAAACTCTGTCCTTTTTTCCCCTTCTCTAATTCAGATTTTAAATGAAACATCCAGACTTATTGGATCATGCAGCACCACTCTTTCTTCTCTTCTGGGATTTGATCATTTCCTGTGAAACCCAGGTGTGGAAACAGGGAGAGGGAAGACACAGCTGCTACTCAAAGAGAAGTAGCTCTGGGTAAAGCTGCTCAGAGAAACTTAAGGTTTCTTGCCAGAATTATAAGCAGATGTGGTTGTATCTGTGTGATGTATTCTACCAAACATTAGACTTAACTCTTCAAGTTGGACTGTTTATGACATAGGCTCTGAAAGAAAAGAGAGAAGTGGAATTTCTGTACACACTCCTGTACAATTACTGAATCAGATATATTTTGTTGAATTCAATATTTTTGATTATTCAATTTCTATGACTATATTAGCACATGATATTCTGCATATAATACATTTGAGGATAGCAGTTGATATCAAGTAAACACTTTTTTTTTTGCAGGACAATGAGGGTTATGTGACTTGCCCAGAGTCACACAGCTAGTAAGTGTCAAGTATCTGAGGTCAGATTTGAACTCAGGTCCTCATGAATCCAGGGCTGCCCTAGTAAACACTTTCAGTAAAGAGATGTTTAATTGTGCTCTAGGAACACAGGATAATTTATTTCCCACATAGTGCATCCTTAGCTATTTTACTGGGCAAAATGACCTTTCCAGAAATAAGCACAAGGAGATTGTTTATTTTTGTTCTGTATTTAAGAGAGTGGGTTTTTTTGCATACTTTAATCTCACAAATAACTGAATGCCTAGCATTAAGGAAAACTAAATTTCATGATAGATGTGTCCCTTTAGACTGAACTAATTTCTATGTATGGTTGAGTTTGCTAACACACTTAATGAAAACACATTTAAAGTACCAATAAATCTGTCCCAAGTAAATAAAATGAAAATTAATCATCTTCGAGTCAGTTTCTCCAAAGACACTGCTTAATAAAAATGAATGATTTATCATTTTATCAATATCCTTTCAATAGAATTACATTATAAAGTATTTTGCTTTGCTATGTGGTGGATTCAGTGATATTTTCCCAACAGCAATGTAATGTGCACCTCTTACTTTAACACAGAAAACAAAAGAAAGAATGCTTCCCTCATAAACCATCACTATAATAGAGTTTTATAGATTTCTTTACCAAGGGACATCAGAGACAACCTTAGCATTGAATCTATCCTCATCATCTAAACTCCACTAAGAAGGAAGAGGAGAGCAAAAACCAAAACCTCTTGTTCAAACCTCATGGGTTGAAAAGCAAGCATATCGCTGTTTTCATATTGTTAGGCATTGTAAGGGGCTAGAATTCTAGCTATACTATCTAAAATCTAATGAGTGGTCACCAATAAATTATAAGCTTTAGCAAGAGTATTTAAGTGTTTAAGTATTTATTAAAGAGCATTAGGATCAGAGAGAAAGGTAAAAATCTAATTATTTCTAAGAGACCCCATCATCCGACCCACCATGGAGAGGTCAGGAACCAAAAGAGGAAAAAGTCCTCTGCCAGCGTCCACTTCTTACTTCGTGTCCTCCTCCCAGAAATGGGAGGCTCCTCAAGTTGATCGGCTGGTAGCCTTTATAGACAAAGCAAACATCATTTCCTGACGACAAGGACCTTGACCACATGGCTTGCACTCAGATGCCTTTTCCTCATGGTGGAGCTTTCCTACAGTAGCTCTCCAGCAGTTGGCATCATTCCGATCATTACAACATTTCATATAGAAATATTTGGCGGGGGGGGGGGGGCGGCGGGCAGCTAGGTGGCTCAGAGAATAGAGCACCAGTCCTGGAATCAGGAGGATCTGAGTTCAAATCCGGCCTTAGACACTTAACACTTACTAGCTGTGTAACCCTGGGCAAGTCACTTAACCCCAATTGCCTCACAAAAAGAAAGAAAGAAAGAAAGAAAGAAAGAAAGAAAGAAAGAAAGAAAGAAAGAAAGAAAGAAAGAAAGAAAGAAAGAAAGAAAGAAAGAAAGAAAGAAAGAAAGAAAGAAAGAAAGAAAGAAAAATATTTGGGGCATCTAGGTGGTACAGTGGATAGAGTGCTGGACTTGGAAACAGGAAGACTCTTCATGAGTTCAAATTCGGTCTCAGACATTTACTAGCTATATGATTATGGGTTCCTCATCTGTAAAATGAGCTGGAGAAGAAAATGGCAGGATTAAATAATGGCAACATCAGGACAAGTTTGGCTACTAAATAGGTGATAAATTCTTTTTGGCAATAGCAAATGATTCAGCAATGTTTAATAATTTTAGTAATGCCCATGATAGATATTGGGACATAATGAAGTACAATGATTTTTTTGGATTGGACTTATGATTTCCTTAGTATAAAGTATTTCTAATGAGGAAACTCCTCCTACCAGTAAAAACTGGCACCTGTTCTCTAATTTCCAGTCATAGAGAGCTGCCTGATACACTGAGGTAAAGTGATTTACCCTGGATCACGCAACTAATATTTGTTTAGAGGTGTTTAGAAGTGCAAGTTGAATATGTCTTCCTGATTTTGATGCCCTTTCTTTCCATCATTTTGACAATCTACCTGTTTGAAGTATAATGATGATGCTATAAAATATAGATGTCAGTCTTTTCCCTACCATGATAGTACTCTTCATTGTATAATTGAACTTGTACCAAAATGTAAAAATTTATAGAATGAAGAGAAAGAATATATTCTGCACAAATAGCAAAATATAAGGTTTAGAGAATTGCTATTATCCTAATGGCTACGTGAAAATGATCTCATATAAATGAATTAAAGGTTACTTAACTTTCTTTTTTTCTATTGCTTCCACTTGATTTCCCTTACCTCATCGTTTTTCTTTCCCCTTTGATTCTACATATCCCATTTCTATCTTGGACCACTAATTCTGCTTTTCTGCATTTTACCACACCCCAAGACTATCCAACCCAGAGTAGGGCCTGGCAGAGTTGGAATTGAAAAAGGGGAAGAAAGGGAAAAGGGGTGGAAGACTTATTACCTTTCTCCACCACCACGAGGGGATGCTCCCAGCCACCATCACCACATACTACAGAGCCCTATTCCTGCTTGTCTGGTGGAATGCTCACGATAACTTGGCCTATGCTGGACATTTCATTTGGGTTTCATGCTGAAATATAAATGAATCATGCTTCAATTGTTATTCAGCCAAAAACCCTCACCAGAAGTAATGTGTGCTATCTACTTATGGAAAGAGAAGGTAGGCTGCTGGTCTAAATTAATTCAATGATCATTTATTAAATCCTGCTTATTTCCAGAAGAAGGAATTAGATACTGAGAAAGACATATTTGCTTCCCAGACATCTTCTAGCCAGCTGACTTGACACCAAAATCCTTTTTCCATTTGTTCATTCAAAAGACATGATACTTGCCCTCATGGAGCCTGTGATCTAAGTGAGGAATAAGGCATATGTACAAATAACAATAAAGATAATGAAACAACTAAGTTCATTATAGATATGAAAAATAAAAAATATATAAGAGTTTTAATAGAAAAGGTTATTACTAATCAGTAGCAGGGATTTTATGGAGAAAGTTTCATTTGAGCAGTACTTTAAACAATAGACAAGAATTCAAGAGGATAATGTAGTGTAGTGAAAAGGGAGTTAGCTATGGAATCAGTGGAGCGGATTCTGTGATTTGATGATCCTTGATCATGGACATTTTAGCTAAAATCAAGAATAGTACATCTTGGGGGCAGTTAGGTGGCACAGTGGATAAAGCACTGGCCCTGGATTCAGGAGGACCTGAATTCAAATCCAGCCTCAGACACTTGACACTTACTAGCTGTGTCACCCTGGGCAAGTCACTTAACCCTCATTGTACCACCCCCCAAAAAAAAATAAAGAATAGTACATCTTTTGATTCAGGAGGCTATACACTAGATATTGCATTTCATATTGCTTAATAAGATCTCATAAGTACTTTGTTTAGTTCTCCAAATTATTATTTTTCCAATTAAAAACACAAATATACAGGGGAGTATCAGAATTCAAATATTTACTAATTATTTTCATTTAAGATTATCAATTATAACTACCCAGTATTTTATGATAAAATGAATAGGAATGATTTTTTTTTTTGGTGGGGCAATGGGGGTTAAGTGACTTGCCCAGGGTCACACAGCTAGTAAGTGTTAAGTGTCTGAGGCCGGATTTGAACTCAGGTACTCCTGAATCCAGGGCCAGTGCTTTAACCACTGTGCCATCTAGCTGCCCCTAATAGGAATGATTTTAAGGGGCTCACTCTATAAGAAATTCAAAGCTGGGGCAGCTAGGTGGCGAAGTGGATAGAGCACTGGCCCTGGATTAAGGAGTACCTGAGTTCAAATCCGGCCTCAGACACTTAACACTTACTAGCTGTGTGACCCTGGGCAAGTCACTTAACCCCCATTGCCCTTCAAAAACAAAACAAAACAAAACAAAACAAACAAAACAAAAAACAACAACAACAAAAAGAAATTCAAAGCTTTGGTTTACCATTTTTCATGTTCAAAATGAAGCCTGCTAATTGTATACATATTTGTTTGTGTGTATGCATTATGCACACACATCTATTTAAATATATATGTATAATATATATACATATATACACTGAAAGTTTCAAATTTACTGTCAATCAAACAAATCAATTATGCCTGATGAGCTCCTTTTCTGGACTTCATCATCTCCAGAAACTTATTCTCTATGATGAAATCAACCCTGAAACTCACACCTCCTCATATCATTTCCCACTCTAGCTCCAGGGCTTCATCATGCTACTGTACCACTTACCCCTCCATACCCCCATTAGGTTGTGAGCTCCTTGTGGGCAGGAACTGTCTTATACCTTGCTTTGTATCCCCAGTGTACAGTGCCTGAAAGAGCAGGTGATCAAATGAGTGTTTATTGACTCTGATTCTAACCCTCAGAAATTCTTAACAAAATTAGTTCTTATACCAATAACTTTTCCCCAATTGTTTCCCCCCAAATAATTAAAATATGAGAGGGTTTTTTGCACAGTATATACTTTATTTAAAAAATCACTGTTATATTGATAAAAATGTTATATAAATGCCACTTGGATACCTAATTATTTTAGAGATATCTTAGCATAATTGCAAGATAGTATATGGAAAGAGTACAGACATGGAATCAGGTATGATTTGAAAAAATGGTGTTTGGATTTCTTGAGTTTTCTTCCCTTGTATCTTTCTTGTTATGTTTGGAGGGCAATCTAGATACAGGTTATTCAGAACAGGAAAAACTGAGAAGTGATGGAAAGAACACAAACATGCAGAGTTCTTTTAAAAGTGTAATAGTGAACAGAAGTTAAAACATTGCATGGCTACTCAATCTTCTATTTGTAGAAAGAATTAAGAACTGGAGTAAGGGTATATGGGTTTGTGTCTGGGTTCTGCCATTTTCTATGGGATTTTGGCAAAGTTATTTAATTTCCTTTAGCTTTGTTTACTCCTCTCAAAAATGAGGACAAAAGTGTTTTCCAACTATATTATGGAGTTGTTAAAAGGAAAAGATTTTGTAAACCTTATCTAAGCTTTAACTTTTATAATAATTATCACTTATATGTTCAGCTATTCATAGGAAATAGGATTTCAAGGCACTTGTCCAATATCTCAAACAGTATTGTATATGCCCTGAGAAGGAGAACAGTGTAATTTCCTGCATTCTTCCATTGTTCCAGAGGTTAGAGGAAAGGAGACAGTTGTCAACTTGCTACTGAATTATACCTCTCTTTACCTAATCTCTGGTACTTAACATGAACTACATTAAAAATAAATCAACATAAAAAACTGTTAACATTTTCCATTCTAGTCACACAGAAGAAACTATCTTCCTGCTGAACTTGAATTTTATATATTAATTAATAGTAAATTTGCTTTATTATATCCTCTAACTTCATGTAATTATCTCAGACTTCTTAATTTGCATTTTATCAGCAACAGAATGTGCTTTTTAACAAGAACATTAACAAGAGAAATGTTGCTATATCTGGAAAAAGGAATAAAAAAAAGACTGTTTAGCCTAAAACTCTAAAGTTTAAAAGAAAATCACTCATGAGACAAGTGTTTTTTTTATCAAAATTTAACCCCAGTATATGACCCTATAAGCCGCCAAAGTAAATTTTTAGCAAAGACTGCTATTTTGCACCATTAGTAATGTGTTGCTTTCATTTACATTTAAAATTCATCTTTTTTTTTTCATTTTTAACATGAAAAATGCTTCTGATGTTTTTCTGTGTTATTGTTTGGAAAAGATTCAAATCAATCATTGCTGAATCTGCTCCAACCAAGTGCAATCTCGATAATGCAAAGCATGCATGTGAAAACACACACACACACACACACACACACACACACAGAAAGAGAGGGAGAGGGAGAGAGAGAGAGAGAGAGAGAGAGAGAGAGAGAGAGAGAGAGAGAGAGAGAGAATGTGGTTTGAATATTCCAGTCCAAAAACTTTAGTATGACAAACTATAAGGTAGGGGGAGCACCATATATAGTCAGTGTTTCTGGCTATTGATTTAAAGTGATTCGGGGATGCTAAGAAGGATCTTTTGTTCCCCAAGTATCTCCTCCATGTGTTCGCTGATGCTTGAAATTCCTTTAACAGGGGAAAAAAACCCTTTTCATTCCACAAATAGAGATAAGGCTTAAAACATAAACAACTCTGGGAGAAGCAAAACACTGAGCTAAATTTTCACTGAGGTGTATAAGATCTGAAAGCAAGTTTCATTAGGAAGGAAGCACAAGGATAATGTTAGGGAAGGCAGGGTAGGAGAGACATGACAACAAAGGAGGAAAGGTTACAGAATGAGAATACTGGGTTCACCTATGGCTTCTTAATATTCTCTACAGCCAGCATCATACCCATGTATAAACTATTCAGATGTTGGAGCACTTCTATACTTCTCTTTCAAAATATTCTTTAGACAATACAAGTACTGAAATGACTGGATATTTTCCAGGCGAAACTCAGAGCCTAACTCTTGAAAGCATATTAGCAGTTTTTTTTAACAGATCTGTAGAACTCTAAACATAAAATACTCAACTAAGGACAATGTCAAAAGATCAGAGTAGACAACTAAACAACCACCATTTAATCAGTCCAACGACCTGTCCTACTCAGGGTCTGAAAGTATTACTTGCAGCTTTTCTCCCCACCATATCATATAACTACCATCATCCTTGCTGTGGTCCTAATTCCACATCAGCTTTTCCTTACCCTATTTCACCTTTGCTGTAAATTGGCTCCCCTCCTAAAAACCAATTTATAATAATAGGATCATAGATTCAGTGCTAGATTTAGAGCTCAGGTACAATTTAATCAAAATCTTCCATTTTATAGATGAGGAAATTGAAGCCCAGAGAAGTTAAATGACTTTGTAAGGTCACAAAGATAACATATCAGAACAAAGCTTTGAAAATAGATCATCTGACTCCAACATCCATGCTTTTTAAAACACATCATCACAACATCTATTTAGGAAGGTATCTTCTCTTTTGACTAGATATCAATTGAGTAGAATTATTTGTAATTCCACAAATATTTATTAAACTTTTACTATGTCCACAGTACTAAGCTAAGTGCTAAGCCCAGTATAAGTTTTGGCTTTTGGCATCCATCCTGCATTCTATTTTAGCTCAAGCAAATTGAATGATTACAAAAGTAAAGAATAAAACAAAATGACAATGAGGTCAAATGGAAGGACAAAAGCAGTGGTGGGTAATGCAGACACGGAATCTGCTGAGGACTTTCCAAGATGCTTGGATAGGTAGTTTTCATCTGCTATGAATCACAGTCATGGGAAAATATTTTTGTTGATAAAGTACTTGCCTAGGGGTTGAGCTGTTCCTTCCTCAGTGTCTGTGCTTTTTAGTTTCCACTTCCTTTTATTTTTACAGAATGGCTATAGTTAGGTTTTTCACTATTGTGAGGATTTACCAAAAATGCAGGATAGCCAAAATAGGTTCAATTTTATGCTAGCCTCATTTAATTTTTTTACTCTAAAATTCAATAAAGTTTCAAGAACGAAAAACTTCAGATTATTGTGAAATTTCCTAACTAGTTTTTGCTATTTTTATATATGCCAAGATATTTAATTTTAAAACTTCCAACAATTTTATATGTATATATATACATATGTATGCGTGTTACTTTATAGTTTTCTGATTTCATTAAGCATGTCTTGAAATTTGTACAATATTCATAGTTATAGTCAGCATATTAAAATACATTTTAAAAGGTTGAAGATTTGATATGCTATAATGATTTGATAAATATTTAATCTAATTTAAATCCCTGTACAAATATATTTTCAAGAATATATTACAAACACAATACAAAACTATTAAAAAGCCAAGAAATTGGGGGCAGCTAGGTGGTGCAGTGGATAGAGCACCAGCCCTGAATTCAGGAGGACCTGAGTTCAAATATGGCTTTAGACACTTGACACTTACTAGCTGTGTGACCCTGGGCAAATCACTTAATCCTCACTGCCCCTCAAAAAAAAAAAGAAAAGAAAAAAGACAAGAAATTTTATTACAGATTATATACAGGAAACAGAATGGTGTTTTAGAAAGAAGAATGAATTTGGCATCAGAGAACACATAGTCGGTCAGTCAACTAGCATTTATTAAGCACTTACTCCGTGCCACAAAACTGTGTTAAATGCTAAATACAAATACCAGTAAAAAGAAAATTAGTCTCTGGCTGCAAAGAGTCTATCTTCTAATGGGGGAAAACAATACATAAAAAGAAGCTGAAATGAGAGGGGGAAGACAAAAGTACTCAGTGTGAGGGTATGGTAGAGAAAGTCTGGATTGTAGACTGCAGAAGAATAAGACATTGCTGGTCTGGGAACCCTTCTTAAAATGGAGCTTGTGGGAGGAATCATCCAATCAGAGCAAAAGGCTTCAGGGGAAGTGGGTACTTCCAATGATTGAATTGCAGGGTTTGAACAAGGCTTCAGGATTGTGAGTTAGGGCATAATAGAGGAGGAGGTCTGGAGTGTATCCTGGAGAAGAATTAGCATGGGTACAAATGCCCGTGTTACCTTGGGCAAGTCATTTAGCCTCTTTAGAAATCATTTTCTTCATCTTTAAAATGAGAGTGCTGGATTACAATGAGGTCTTTACCCTTATTTTCTGTTTTGTCTCTAAGTCTATGACAAACCTTAATCAATGTCAATGGTTCTACTATCAGAACACAAGAAGCAATTGATTTTGGGCTATCTATATTTAAAGATGTGAATTACAGAACTGAAACCACTAGAAGTTTAAAAAATGAATAGCATGTTGTAGAGGTAAAGCTTGTATTTTGGAATCTGGTAAAATAGCAAGCTAGATGACTCAAATGAAACTCCACTATATAGAAAACATAATTTGTAGACAGAAATTGATGAAAGGGAAGGTCATCATTCATTACCCTAGATCATATAATTGACTTTGATAGGTCTGTGATCTCAGTGTGGATATCCTCTCTGTTTGATGGAATTTATAATGCCTCCATACATTTGTATTCTTTCCAATTATTCTTCACATCTTCTAGAAAATCCTTCACAGAGAGTTGAACCAATATACTGGTGAACGATTTCTTCACGTTGCATCACAGAGGATCAAGTGAGCTTACCATAAGATATCTCATTACTTAACTAACTAATGGACAGTTAAATGGTGAAAATTAAATTTACATTTTCAACAAAACAAAACTAGAGTTTGTTGCAATGTCCCCAAGCCAGACAATGTACATAGAACAGGAAGGACTGTAATAGACAGATAAAAAATAGAACAGATTGTCTGAATTTATCACAGTGATTGAATCTAATCTCCAAATCAATCGGCAAGTATTTATAAAGTACTTACTATGTGCTAGGTACTGGAGAAACAAGAAGAATGAAATACCTACTCACAGGAAGCTTTACATTCTAAACAGAAGAAACAAAAAGTGTAACATCTACCAGTTCAATACTCAATGTACTATATCAGAAAATGACAAAAAACAAAGAGATCTCACAATTCTAAAATTTTTCTTTTCACTACTAATAAGTTTTATATTTCAGTATCTGGGTGCTCTCTATTAATGACCTTCCCATAACATATAGTGGTCACCAAATTCTCATATCCAGTTTACAATTAGAAAAATTAACATTTATCCCATAGTAAGAATACTGCAATTATCTTTTTTTTCTTTAGTTATCAGCCTAAAAGTTGTCATGGGGCAGCAAACTGGCACAGTGGATAGAGAATTGGCCCTGAGGTTGAGAGAACCTGAGTTCAAATCCTATCCCAGACACTTACTGTGTAATCCCAATTGCCTTAAACATCTGGGGCCATCTTCAATTGTCCTAATCTATAACTTGCCACTGGACCTAGATGGATCTGGAGGAGAAAGTGAGGCTAGTAACTTTGCACAGCCTTCCTCACTTAAATCCAATTCAGTGCAAGTTACGACATCACCTCAATATATCATGGTCCTGGGGGAAGCTAGGTGGTGCAGGGGATAAAGCATAGGCCCTGGATTCAGAAGGACCTGAGTTCAAATCTAACCTCAAACACTTGACACTTACTAGCTGTGTGACCCTAGGCAAGTCACTTAACCCTCTCTGCCCCACAAGAAATAAAATAAAATAATAAAATAGCGTTTGGGGCAGCTAGGTGGCTCAGTGGATAAAGCACCCGCCCTGGATTCACGAGTACCTGAACTCAAATCCAGCCTCAGACACTTAATACTTACTAGCTGTGTGACCGTGGACAAGTCACTTAACCCCTATTGCCTTACCAAAAAAAAAAAAAAAAGATATCATGGTCCTCTTTAAAGGACAAACAGCAACAACAACCTAAAATTTGTCTAATTCTTCAAATGTAAATTATTAAAAACATATTCTCCACTCTAAAACTGTTCATATGCAAATGAGCAATTGCTATTCAATGAGTAACTGTTGTCTCATAGTTCTGAGTCTGACAACCCAGTAACTTCTCTTAGAACTTTAGGCAGAATTATGCCCCACTCAGGTGAACTGTCAATAGTCATCTTGTTACAAAATAACTTGACTCAGTAGTACAAAATGATAGTCACTGTCTTCAGGCAAGATATTTCCTTAAATAATGCCATTAAATTTTATAAGAATATATATATTACAAGGGGCAGCTAAATGGTGCAATGGAAAAAGTACTAGCACTGGATTCAAGAGGACCTGAGTTCAAATCCAGCCTCAGACACTTGACACTTACTAGCTGTGTGACTCTGGGCAAGTCACTTAACCCTCATTGCACCACAAAAAAAAAAGTAAAGAAAAGTAGTATATGTATTACACATGTGGCTACGTATAGACTGGTAAATATTGACATTAGACAAGATATGAAGCAGGGATCTTTTGCTTATGTACAATATTATACCATGAGGCAAACAACATAGAACTATTATCAAGTCACAGAAATTTTCCCCATAGATTAAGCTTAAAGTTTCCTCTTATTCAGCATTTTAAAAGGTTTTTTTAGTGTTGCTCTAATTAGAGCATGAAAGCTCAAAAATAGCTTAAGAAAGCCATCCAGAGATTCATAAAGATATGAAAAAATTCTGATCCAAAGAAGTATCTAATTACAGGCCAAGCTGTAAACTAAAATGCATTCAAAATGGTAGAACACAAGGCCAGCATGTCAATAAAAACATTCAATAAAAGATATGGAAGTCATAAAAAGGGTAGCTATTTTTAGAAACATTGTGAACTACATAATTTAATAATAAAGAAAACTTGTTACCAATAAGCAATAGCTTAAAAAGAAAAGCATTGAATGGAAAATACTAAAGGAGTTATTTTGTCTTATCAAAGAATGGCTTGAAAATTACCTTTTCAGCTTGCATTCTCATTCACAGCAACTGATTTTCAAAGATATGGGACAATGGACATCACATATTGAATGGCAGAATTAAGCTTAAATCTCAGCTTTCAACAAGTACCATTTTAATTGACTTTTTTGCAGAATTAGGAGCATGAGCAAAGTCCACTACAGAAAGAGAGCTCAACTTTTGCTCTTGTAATTCTCCATTTTTCCAAATAAACTAGCTTTAGAAAGAAAGTAGCTTGGCCTGTACTCCCTTTACTATGTTTATAAAATAACAATAAATTTCAGGATGGAGCATGGAACATTTAAATAGTTGATTGCTTTGATTCAATGGGCATATGCCAAGGTCCTTTTCCCTATGTAAGAATAATAAGGATTATAGAGAAATAATCACGAGTCAAAGGTAATAATCAATTACCTGCTCACTTCCCAAACATTCAGTACCATTTCTCTGAATTTCCTCATTCCTCATGAGACCCCAGTGAGATATATCGCAAATCTATACATTGTAAAATAGATTATTCTTTAGCAAATGTGGTGTCAGAATGTCAAAGAAAACTAAATTTTTTGAAGTATACTTTTTTTAACAACTCCATTTCTTAAAATAGGAACATAAATCTTATTTTAGCACTTCCTTTCTTTAGAAAATAAATGATATTCAGGAAGGAATGTGAAAAAGCAAAATATTTTTATTTTAATTGTGGTTTTAACATTTCAATTTTTAAGGTAGTCCTAATGAAGAACTGGGCCTTACACCATTCATGCCTTTGTTTTTATCCTCTATCCTACCCTAGCTAGATATAGTTGGATCCAAGACACAAAAAAGTTAATTGAGTTAGATTATGAGAATTGGCACCTTTTTCTCCAAAACCTCCTTTGATTCTTGCTGAACTGTACCTACCTACAAATCCCCTGATACATGAACAGATTGTGCTCTTCCAGAAGTGAATCTGTTCTTTATGTTACTCAATCATGAAGAACATTTCTCTGCAGATTGAAAATTAATCACTAATTGTTTCCTTCTACTATGGATAATGTTGAGGTTGATTTTTTCACACCTTCCTCCTTTATCCTCTTATGCTATGAAGCTAATATGCATAACCACATTCAGAAAATATTTGGCAAGAAATTAACTGAGCATGCCAAAGCCTGAAATAGATTCCCTGAGTATTCTGTCTTTGAATCTATAGTAGCTTCCAGAGATGGATATTGCACTAGGGGCTAAATCACAGAATTCTATGATAGTGACCTTGATGGTTGAACTAGTCCATTACCCTGCCTCCAATAATGACTGTAGCATCCTAGCAAGATATGTAGCAACATTCCTAGACTCCCCAAAGAAAGATGTTGTGACCACTCTGTAATATTGTCATCTTGAAAATACTTTATTTCTCACCTAATTTAGTATGGCATCATGTCTTATGGGATGCAAAGGACTCAAAAGCCAATACCATTTTTTCTCCTAAGATTCTTCTTATTTTCAGGAAGATATTCTGAATGAAAACTAGTTAGTTATTTCTTGAACTTCCTTCCAGATCTATATCTAATTTTATAACTATATGAAAATTAGTTAATGTATAGAGCATCCTCCCTGGAGTCAGGAGGACCTGAGTTCAAATCTGACCTCAGACACTTGACACTTACTAGCTGTGTGACCCTGGGCAAGTCACTTAACCCCAATTGCCTCACAAAAAAAAGAAAACAAAATATCATCTTAAGTCTTACAAAGCACAGGCAAGGTAAAGTCTGTTTTGATTTTAAGTGTAATGTCCAGAAATCTGGAAAATCAATGAGGCTAAGTAGAGGACCTCCAGGATTGAGGCCAAGGTATCATAGATGCATCTATTTCCACTTATGACTTAGAGTCCATTAAGTTTATACAATTCAACCACCTTTCTACATGTGTTGAATGAGTGCTCACATTTTACAAGGCAGATCTTCTATAAAGGTCAACAAGTTGCTTATTTGGAAGGAGATGATGGAGATTGAGAAGAAATAACTTTCCCAAAACATTTCCCTTCCCTTATCTGAAATTTCACCATTACATGTGTACTCCTTTAAGTTAACAAGTATTCACTTTTACAATGCAGACAATCTTGGACAGCTGGAATTATGCTAAATCATCAATATTAATAACAAGTTGAACAGATCATATGCAGCTAAGTCACAAACAGATTGCATCATACCTAGGGAATGAGAATTTTGATGAGAAAAGGGTGAAGTCAGAGGGATAATTCTGAAGCATGGGGTGTTACCCAGGAAGCAAGGCATGATTTGGTAGATCATTAAGGATCTTTGGTCAGCCTCCGAGCTGCATAGGGACACTGAGTGCCTAAAGAAAGAGAGAAAGGATACTAGGAGGTGAGGCAAGTATCTATAAGTAGAAAGTTAGATGACTAGAATTTAAACTTTATTTACAATTTTTTAAACCAAAACACCTGTTCTGTTTTGCCACATATTTGTAGTTTAACTCTTTTTAAAAAATCTTGATTGAGTATTCAAACAAAACCAGCTTTTAAAATGCATACTGGGGCAGCTAGATGGCACAGTGGATAGACCACCGGCCCTGGATTCAGGAGTACCTGAATTCAAGTGTCTGGCCTCAGACACTTAACACTTACTAGTTGTGTGACCCTGGGCAAGTCACTTAACCCCAATTGCCCTGCAAAAAAATGCATACTGACTCCTTTAACTGTTAATAATGAATTAATAATGGTTAATAATGGTTTAGATGAATCAATAGAAAGACTACATGAGCTTCTCTGAGGAGACCCTTCCTAGGGTTCAGAATTTTAGGAAAAGTCTGCTTCATCAAGGAAAAAGCACAACAGCAGTTTTGTTCAGGAAGGAAAGTTTTGCTTTCAGGATCAAAATTTCCTGACTTCATAAAAAGAAAACTAGGTGCTTTCAGACCTAAGGAAGAAGTAGAACAAAGTCCCTAAAGATTTTCATGTTCTCAGATGAAGAATGCATATACATCAATAGGACTCCAACACAGGAAAAGCTGAGAGGTCACTTTACTTCTGTGGGCCTCAGTTTCCCCATGTGTAAAGTGAATGACTTGACTAAGATGGCCTCTGAACTTCCTTCCAGATCTATATCTATGATCCTATAAAAGAATGATCCAAGTCTAAGTGAATTGAAGGGAAAAGGTATATTTCTTGTACTTAGCTTTTGTTTTCTTTGCCTGTGCTCTATAGTTTGATGTTGTTGACTTAGTGATGGTTTGATTTTCAAACATAAAAACAGGTGGCATATATATTTCACAGGGAATTCCTAGGTGTCCAATATTCAGGCCCAAGTTCTTACCTAAAGTGCTGTGCTGGCTATACAACCTTAGCAAGCAAAGTCATCTAACTTTGATACTGCAACAAGAAAGGCCATATAGAACAAGGTTCCAAAGATGAAAGTGACAAGCCTCTTTAGGACTTGTTCTAGTGCTTAACAGCAATAGGAATGTCACATAATCTACTTTAAAATTTTGCCTACAGTAGGTTAAGTTCTGATGTCTCATACTTAGGCAGCTGGCTGATGCAATAGTCAGAGCAGTGGGCCTGGAGTTCAAATTTGGTTTCAGACACATACAGCACATATTTCCCAAGTTATTGTGAAGCTCAAATGAGATAATATTTGTTAATTCCTTAGAACAGTGCCTGGCACATTGTTGGTACTTAATAAATGTTTGTTTCTCTGCTTCCTTCTTTGTAGAGCTTTAAAAAGAAAAATAGTTTTCAAAGATCTTTTGAGGCAAAAGTGATATATTTTACCTACATAAAAATTAAGATAAAAGGATTAGGAATTTATAGCACAAAATAAGGGAAGGAAAGAAGGAAAGAAGGAAGGAAGGAAGGAAGGAAGTTAAAGATAGAGAGAAAAATTATGTTGAAAATTTATATTGAGGGAGGGCAGTGAGGGACCAGTATTTTTAGTGCTGTGAGAATTTCCATTGTAGAACAAATTTCTACCACAAAGGGAGCAACTTGTCTCTAATTTGTTAATGATAGTTTTTGTTATGTAGCAATTTTTTTTCTTATTATAAGAGTATATAAAAAACTTCTGTAAACTATTAGTGTTTTAACTTTACTACATTTCAGGAGAGAAGAAAATCATGTTTTATGATACCATAGCTAAATTACAAAGCATTCCTCAGTTCATTATACATCCTTAATGAGTAAAATTGATTTGCTTTGGGGATCAAAAACCCTTGTAAAGCAGAGTTTAAGTTAAATAATGTAACCACCAAAAAGAATATCACTTGTTTCTTTGTAACTGCTATTTATATTCATTTAATGGCAGTCATTGCCAGTTAAAGAGTCCCCTTACCTTGTGCTACAAATTCCTAAAATTATATTTGCTGGTTTCTACCAAGAACTGGCACCTTCTCAAAAAAAAAAAAAAGAGGAGGGAGCTCTCTAGCAAGAACATAATTTATTCTTTCATCTAGTGATTTTTATAAATGGTTAAATCCCATAAGCAAGGGATATTTAGTTCTTTGGGGGAAAAAGCAAATTTCTTCATGCAGTTTGGGGCTAAAAGCATGCCTCCATAGCCAGTGATCCTCAGAAACAGAATTGTAAAAAATGAAGGAACTGGAAGGGATTCTAATAGATGTTTAATCCAACACCTCCTTTTACTGAAATTAAAAAAAAAAAAGTTCCAGGTATGGTAGCCTGGTACAGGTAAGAAAAGAAAAAGTGGCTGAGTTGGAATCCGGAGATCAAGGTTTGAATTCTGACTCTGATTCTGCCACAGTGACCTTGGTCAAGCATGTTAGTTTACTTCTTTTTAACTCCACGCTTCTCATTTGTAAAATGAAGGCTTTTAGACTTAATGACCTCTGAGGTGTCTTGTGACACTAACATTCTATGATCCTCAGGTGGAACTTGTCCAGAGTCACATAACTAGCTAACCCTCAGAGTCACATCTCTTGACTTCCTAATAAGATACCTTTCTCTGAAGTTAAAAGGTTTTGAAATGGAATCTAATAATAATTAACAATTTCTTTCTAGCCCAGTTATGTCAAAATCAAATGGAAATGGGGTCACCTGACCCAACATAAGGCTCCCTACAGACAATATTTTGACTTAGAAAACCATATATTAATATTATCTATGTTCTACTGCATTTTTATTTATTTTGTTAAATATTTTCAAGTTACATTTTAATCTAGTTCAAGCACAGTCAGGGAGTATTGGTGACAGCAATGTGTATTTGACATCTCTGTTCTAGACCACGAGTATCAAACTTGCTTTTCCGATTGGCTAAACCATATTAAAATGTAATTGGGGGGCAGCTAGGTGGCGCAGTGGATAGAGCACTGGCCTTGGAGTCGGGAGTACCTGAGTTCAAATCCAGCCTCAGACACTTAACACTTACTAGCTGTGTGACCCTGGGCAAGTCACTTAATCCCAATTGCCTCACTAAAAAAAAAAAAAATATTTTTTAAATTAAAAAAAATGTAATTGGGAAATGCTTAACAAAACATTCAAATACTATACAAAATAGATAATGTTAATTTGTCGTTTTCTAAGCTGATATGCTGCCCACAGTGAGTTTGACACCAGTGTTCTAGATCATTTGTCTTAGAGTATTCATTCATTTTCATGGATTCAACTATATACATATTATCCAGCCTGATAATGGACATTTCTGTAGTTCTTTAAAGTTTAGAAAGAATTTTCCTCACAACTATACCGAATCCAATATAGGTAGAATATACTCCTTAACAAAGAATTTGTTATTCTTTGCATGTACCATGTCAATGCACACTTTTGTACCTTTTCTCAGTTCCCCCACCTAAAGTTCCCTCACCTTCCCCCATCAGTAGACACTTACATCTCTGAGCCTCCGCTTCTGCATATGTAAAATGGGACTAATGATATTTAAATACCAGAATAGTTGGAAGGGAAATATTTTGTAAATCAAGAACATTTTATTGGTGGGAATAACTATGATGATGATGATGATGATGTCTATTGCTTTTTGAAATTTTGCCTGAATATTTTTACAGCTATATTATAATTGCCTTAAGGTGAAGGCTGTGTTTTCAACTGCCATAGGATGTAAACTCCTTGAAGCTAAGAATGATTTTTTCATTTTGTCTTTAGATCCACAGTGCCCACCATAATGTCTGCATCCTAGAGTGCCTAATCCATGTAAATGGTATTATCTAATGTGATTGGAAGGGGTTCCTTCATGGTGCCTGCCTAATACAAAGCTCCATACATAGTACAAACTTAATAAATATTTGTTGAATAAATTCTGAATTTAAGTGAGAATTAGGCTATTTGTACAATGTTGAAATACTGCTTCCATCCACCCAGGGCTAGCACAAATTCCTTGCCTTAGGCAAGGTTTGAAAATTGTGACCTTTGTGTATTATTGTGCACTGAAAGCTCTGAGTCTTTACCGAAACACATGCAATAGAACTGATCAGAAAACAAATACCTATATCCTACAGAGGAAAGAATGTTCTAGCATTAAAATGTATTTAAAACTATATTTGGCAGCCAGATGGCATAGTAGATAGAGCATTAGGTCTAGAGTCACGAAGATTTGAGTTCAGCGCTAGCCTCAGACTCTTCATAGTTGTGTGATTTTGGACAAGTCATTTAAACTCTGTTTGCCTCAATTTCATCAACTATAAAATGGGGATAATAATGACATCTACTTAGCACAGTGCTTGGCACATAGTAGGTTCTTAATAAATGTTTAATCCCTTTCTTTCCCCTTATTATATTAACACAAATAATAAAAATACCATAAAAAGTAATATCAAAAAGTACATGACATTCTATCACCCTGTATGTTGTACATACCCTAGGCAGCCACTTGCTTTTCCTATCTGTCATTTTGACTATTCCACTACACCAGGCAAGTTAAAAAATATTACTCAAGTTTTAGCTGTCATTGTCCAGAACTTGAAATCTAGCTCCTTTATTCACACCAATGCTTTAAAAAAGTACTTGAGATTCTCATTTGACAGCAGCAGATGGACTAGCAGAATGATGGTTTAACCAAGGTGTCATTGTTTGGCTGGGGGACACTGACCACCTCAAGCTAAGTACACTGGTGAGCAGAGGAGATGCTATATTTCATTAGTTTCAAAGGTGAAGCTGAGCTGAAACAAAGAAACCTCAGTCAGATCAAGTTAGAATAAAAATGTAGCCCCTCTCTCTTCTCCTTAGTACATACCAGAGGGTATTAGTTATGTGCAAATACTGGCAGAAAAGGGATCCAGAAAGCATCAGGCAGTGGGGAAGCATATATATCTGGATTCAAGACATTCTTACTCATTAAGTTCCAGCTCAATGCACTCTGAGACACAAACCCTGGAAAAACAGAACATGAGTGATTTATATTTTCTTGCCCCATCTCTCTCTCCTCACCCTTCCTTCCTCCTTTCTTCTCTCATTCATGCTATCTTATATATGGGTGTATATATAGATATGTATATGTTGCTGTTGTTCAGTCATTTAAGTCGTATACAACCCTTTGCAACTCCATGTGGGGTTTTCTTGGCAAAGATATTGGAGAGGTGTGCCATTTCCTTCTTCATCTCATTTTACAGATGAAGACCTTTGGCAAACAGGGTTAAGTGATTTACCCAGGGTCATTCCCTAAAATATCCTACCTGGGAAATAATCTCAAGTTCTCCGTTACCCTTTTTTCTCTTCACTGTGAGTATACTTGTTTACAATTACAAGTATGATTGGTATTTTTCTGAAAGTTTCTCTGAAACCGTTGTAATAATGTTGGAAATAACATAAAGGTGTGAACTTTAGTAGATGCAAACTAACCATTATTGAAAAGTAGGTGGTCGTTTATAATTCACATCATGAAATTTTAGGGAAATTAAGGTGGGCATTTAAAGAAAATGAAAAAAATGGGCATCCACATGAGTGATGGCTTGGGATGTCCTCAAAAAATTATTTTGCTTATCTTTTGCACTTAATCTCATCTCTATGGAAAGACACAGTGACAACTATTTTAGGTATTAATAGTAAACCAAAATTCATTGCACTACTCTGTTACAGAACAGGAAGAACAGAAAGCTGGACAAATTCCACAGAAGGTGAATATATGTGTGTATGTATGTGTGTGTGTGTGTGTGTGTGTTTATTTATTTATTTATCTTGATAAAACCTAGAAACTGAGCATGTTGAAATATTTGGGGTTCTACTCATAACCACTTTGAGTATTATGATAAATCAAATAGTGTGTGTTTCTCTATGGAATGAGTACTTGCTTTACTCAATCACATTGCAGCATCTCATAAAGAAGATCATGGTTATGAGATGCTATGATTTCCAACATTTCACTACCTAATGCCACTCAGTGAGCCTAGCCCTATTTAGTCCTCAAATGAGACACACTCATCCTATCCTACCTGGGTCAAAACTCAAAATCGTTCTATATTTGTAGGATTTACGTGTGTTTTACTGGCACAGCTTTTGGGAAGCTAGAGCCATCATTGTGCTATGTCACATTAAGACATCAAAGGAGAACTTCATTGGATAGTTTGCTGCATGTGGACTCAAGAATCTGGATCCTAAATCTGTTCCTGACATTTAGGAGTTAGTGGTATGACCATGGTCAAGTCAATTAACCTTTCTTCACCTCAGCTTCCTAATCAGTAAAATGTAGAATATAATATTTGTAATGCTTCACTCATCTCTACAAAGTGCTTTGCAAAATATTAAGTGCTATGAAAATGTTGGTTTCAATTTTTGTTGTACCAATGGGGGAAATGTTTAAAATAGCTTTCTATGCTTGCATTCAAGTTTGTGGCATACAAATAACTGCTTGGAAATTGAAATTCTTAGATAATCTTTTTTTAGAGAGCTAGCAAGTATGGCTAACTATCAAGATCAACATAGAGATTTTCAAGTGCATTAGTGAATATAGAACTGCACTTTGTTTAAAATGAAAAAAAACTAAACGTATGTTGTAGCAAATACTATCACAAATCAGAGGCGAAGAATAAGACACTATTGTTTAATAATGTTTCTTTAACAAGAAAAAGATCAGGGATTTCCCCTCCACTATGTATTATTACTTCCTGAAAATTAAATACTTAACCTATCAATTCAACCAATCAATTAAAAAAAAGTATTAAGTACCTATGTACCAGGCACTGTGCTAAGCACTGGGAATACAAAATGAGGCAAAAATTCCCTGCCCTCTAGGAGCTTATGGGGGAGATAACATCCAAACAAATATGTAAAAAACCCCAAATATATAAAAAGCTACACACAGGATTTATAAGAAATAAGAGAGGTGTCGCTAGAATTAAGAAGAGTTAGGGAAATCTGTCAATAAAAG
Organism: Dromiciops gliroides; assembly: GCF_019393635.1. NCBI lineage: Eukaryota > Metazoa > Chordata > Mammalia > Microbiotheria > Microbiotheriidae > Dromiciops > Dromiciops gliroides. The sequence goes on from NC_057862.1 coordinate 573,108,814, forward strand.
ATGATATTTTAGTTATTTCTTAAAGAAAGCTAGAGAGGTAAATAGTCAAAGCAGAGGAGAGAACGTCTTCCAGGTGGGTGTGTGGGTGGGGGGGGGGACAGGGAACAGCCAGGGAAAATGGTCAGAACCAAGAGATGGAATGGCTTGTCTGTGGAATAGCCAGGAGGCCAATGTATTATACTGGATCAAAGAGTATTGGGTGTTGGGGAGTAAGGTGTAAGAAAACTGGAAAACTAGGAGAGGGCAAGGTTATGAATATATGTGAAAGCCAAACAAAGCACTTTGTATTTGACCCTGGAGGCAATAGGGAGTCACTGAACATTATTGGAGTCCTTCTGTTTGTCTCTCACAGAATGAGAGAATCATAGAACCTTCTCAGAAAACATCTGGTAAAATACAGAGCTAACCATAAATGCCCTCTAGAACATCCATATCCACAGTCATCCAGACATCATTTAAAATCTTTCATACTAATGTGGAAATTTGTTTAACATGATTGTTATACATATATAACCTATATCAGATTGTGTAATATCTTAGGGATGGGAGAAGGGAAGGAGTAGGGAGAAAAATTTGGAACTCAAAATCTTATAAAAAGGAATGTTGAAAACTATCTTTACATGTAATTGGAAAAAAATAAAATACTCTTTAGAAAAAAGGTGTCATAACCATAGAAGTAAGGAGCAGTTGTCAAGTTCTAATTGCTCTATAGAATTTCAAAGTAAACTAGATATATAATATTGTGTCTAACTATATATATATATATATATATATATACATATATACACACATATATATATACATATAGTATACAAATATATATGTGTGTGTATGTATGTAAATATACACATATATACTGTGGTAAAAAGTTTACTATCAGTCGGTTAGTGAATACGGAAAGACGCCAGTTTTTAAAGGACCACCCTTTCGGGGAGGAGACCGACGGCCATGCACGGGCTATGCAAGTCAGCCTGGCTGCTAAGCACTCCACTTCCGGGCTGTGAGCTTAAAAGGCAAGGAGAGAATGGAAGTGGGATCTCTTGGTCCTATGACTGGCGCGACACACAGACAGACGTAGACTGGAGTTGGACGCAGCCCGCAGCAGGCGCTTGACTCGGCTCTGTCTCTCTCCCCGCAAAGGTGGCCTTGGGCGTTTGGTGAATTTTATACGGAATATAGACTAAGCTTAGACTTAAGACTATTTGTTTTGTATTTCTACTTTCCTATCCCTTTAATCAACATCACCTGGTAACTACCACACAATAAAAGCTCTAACTATAGACCAGAGGTTTCTTCCATTTACTAGTCTAGGAGATAAATTAAGGGAAAGGTTAAAGAGGGGAGATTTATGATCTAATATCCAATTTTGAATCTCACAATACATACACACATACAAGTTTATATAGGTATATATACACCTATATACACACATATGCATATATGTGTATAACTATATGTGTGTTTATGTTCTATGTAGATGTGTGTCTATATGTGTGTGTGTCTGTATACACACAGACACACACATAGTGCCACAACAGATTTTGTATTTCAAAGACATTAGTTTTTTTTTCTTAAATGATAAACAAAACAAGAAGCTTCATCTATTTTCAAGATTATTTTTATTCACAATAGCATTACTACATACAGAATATATAGGAAATAAGAGAGAAGACACTAGAATTCAGAAGAGTTAGGGAAATAAGGATAGGATGTGTAATTTCATGATTATAGCCACTTGCTAGTGAGAAACTTCCTTGACTAATGCATATTGGCCTATTCTCTGCAATTTACAATCTCAGAAAGTTGACTGGAGGAATTTAGATGTTAAGTGACTTGCCTAAAGTCACACAGAATAGTACTGGTAAAGCAAAATGGACAGGCAATTCAGGTCTTCATGACTTCAAGGTTAGCTCTCTTTCCTCTATAGCACAATTTCCTTAAAATTGCTTCCTTAAATATATGATAAATTGTAATAGTATTAATGTTAGTAAGATTCAACAAACATCTATTTTACTATAAATTAACAATATAAAAAGCAACACTTTTTAGTGGATATCTAGCTAGCTTTTAAGTTGGAAAAAAAACTAGGTTCAAGTCCATCTTTTGACACATCCTGTCTGTGTAATTCTAGGAATATTACTTAACTTCTCAAGGTTGTAGGGCAAGGCAACTACTTAAGCTTCTAAGTTACTAAGTAGGTGCCGGCCTCTAAAGGTAGAGGGAAATTATTTGCGAATTCCCTTTAGCAATGAAATCATGGATCCATTCTTTTTCCTTTCTCCTAAATTCTTCAGTAAAAAATATGTCTAGTCTTTGAGGCTTTGTATGATTTTGTGGCTATTTCATGTTCTCCCTCTTTGTCTCACATCCATAGTGCATTTTTATCTTGTTCTGAAGAAAACTGATTTTTATGATCACTATTTTTTACTTGAATAGAAAATGAAGTCAAAGAATTTAATTTCCTCTCCAGTGTAATCATCGCTTAGGTCGTCATTACACATAACTATTCTGTCCTGAAAACCTTAAAGATCTTTTTTTTTGTTTGACCACAACCTCTTTAAACTACTTCCCCTACTCTCTTTTAACTTCTCAACCTGCTCTTGATCATCAGTATGACCATTAGTCCCCGGATTCATAGAATCTTAAGAGTTGGAAAAAGTGTCAAAAAGTCATCTTATTAAATATATTATTGAATATGAATCCCTTCTGCAATTTTCCCAAATAGTGGTGACCAAGAATATACTACCCCTGAGGCAAGATGGTGAATAAGTGAATTATATTCACCTTTGAATAAGTATTAGGAAACTGCTAAGTCAAATTGTTAAGCTGCACTAAGCCAAAATCTCTCTCTCTGAAACTTCCACTCATTTCTTAGTTCTCCCCTCTTGGTCTAAGCAAAAGAAGCCTAATACCTCTTCCACATAACAACTCTTCATAGTCTTGTCCCCCAAAATGTTCTCTTCTCCACATCGACTATGTCTTGTTCCTTTCACTAATCTTCATATGGAATGATTGCAAGTTCTCTCAACTATCCTGCTCATCCTACATTGTATGCATTTTGTGTCAATGTTCTTCTAAAATTTGGCATCCAGAATACCACAAAATACTGAAGAGATATATCCTATCCAGATTACCATGAAACTCTCATCTTCCTCATTCTGCACACTATGCCCCCTCTTAATGCTTTCTAGGAGAAAATTAACATTTTTGATTGCTCCCATGCTGTTGATTTATGTGAGTTTCCTGTCCACTAAAAACTTCAGCATTTTTTCACATGAATTGTTGCTTCCTATTCACATTTCCTTCATCAAGTCCATTTCTGTAGTTTTTTTTATACTTGTCCTATTCATTTTTGCCATATTAGATCTGAACCATTATACTAGCTCTTCAAAATCTTTCTGGATCTGATTTCTGCCATCCATTTTACTAGCCATCCCTCCCAGCCTCATGGGACCAACAAATTTCAGAAAAAAGCCACATGTGACTTTATCGAAAACATCGATAAAGATGTTTAACAGCATTCCTCAATAAACTCCCATTCTATCCTCCAACCAACTTTCTTATCTCCCTACCCAGTCATTTCAGTATTGGTCTCATTATCATCCTAAACTTTCTTGAATCTTTTCCATGACAATTCTGCTTTCCTTTCACTCAAATAAGCACAAAACTAGAAAAACTCAGCTAGAAATGACCTAAGGTTATCCAGTTCAATAGTCTACCTGAACAAAAACCCTTTCTAAAATAGACCCTAAAATGATCATCCAGTTTTTGTTTGAAAAACTATAGGGGAAATCCATAAACTTCAAGAGCAGTCCATTTGAGTATCTTTAAATCTAAACAAGTTTTTCATTATGTTAGTCCTAATTCTGCCTCTCTGTAACTTGCAACTATTGCTTCTTGTTCTGGCCTCTAGGATTCAGCATCACAAACCTACCTCCTCTTCAATGGTATATCTCTTCAGTACTGGCATCCTATTCCTTGTGCATCTTCTCTTCTGTAGACTGAGTCTGTATGGGTGTCTCTGCCTTTCTCTTCCTCCTCCTCTTCCTCCTCCTCCTTCTGCTCCTCCTCCTACTACTACTCTTCTTCTTCTTCTTCTTCTTCTTCTTCTTCTTCTTCTTCTTCTTCTTCTTCTTCTTCTTCTTCTTCTTCTTCTTCTTCTCCCTCCTTTTTCTCTGCCTATAAACATCCTTAAGTTGTCTCTATCTTAAAAGAAAGCAACAAAACAGCATTTTCTCCATAAAATAGCCTTTTCTCAATACTATTACTTTTCTCTTAACATTTAAAAATTGACTTAATAAACACTTATTAAATGTCTACAATGTACAATGAAACAATGTGCATGGTAACCAAGGTAGACATAGAAATAAAATAAGACATTATCCTAGTATTTGAGGAGTGCATGTAAGTTTAAATGTATACATATGCAAATGTGTATGCACACACACACATGTATATGTACTGTTTATACACACGAGTTATGTATGTGTATTGTGTAAGGAAGAAACAGAGACAGAGGGAAAAAGAGAGCTTTTCCAATAGAGTATAAGGTTCTTGAGGGAAGGGACTGTCTTTTACCTTGTTTATATCCCCAGTGCTTAGTACAGTGGTTGGTACATAGTAGGCATTTCATAAATGCTTATTCAATTGAATTGTATATATATATATGCTTATACATGTGTGCTATGTGTATACATATATTTTTATATGTGTGTGTGTATATATACATGCATAAATATACACATACATACATATACACACATACATATATGCACACTCCTTAAGTACCAGGGATAGCATACTTATTTCTATGTTTCTATGTATGCATAGTGTTTTCATAGTGCATAGTATGTGTGTGTATGAATTCATGCATATTTATATGTATAATTATATATGTACAATAAAAACATGTGTATATATATTTATGTACACATAAATATATGCACATCAACATATATGCATATAACATTTGTGGGAGTTAACATAGACAGAGATATTCCTCAATTGAAAAGTAGTCAAATGATATGGACAGTTTTCAGATGAAGAAATTAAAGCTATCTATAGCCATATGAAAAAAATGGTCTCAATCAGTATTGATTAGAGCAATGCAAATTAAAACTACTCTAAGGTTTCACCTATCCAATTGGTTAATAGGACAAAAAAGGAAAATGATAAATGTTGGAGAAGATGTGGGAAAATTGGAACACTTGTACATTGTTGGTGGAATTGTGAAGTAATCCAACTATTCCAGAAAACAATTTCGAACCATGGCCAAAAGGCTACAAAACTGCATACTCTTTGACCCAGACATACTATTACTACATCTATATACAAAAGAGATCATAAAAAGGAAAAAGGAACCACATGTACAAAAAAAATATATAGCTGCTCTTTTTGTGGTGGCAAGGGATTAGAAATTGAGGGGATGCTCATCAATTGGGGAATGGTTAATGAATGGTATATGAATATGATGGAATACTATTGTGCTTTGAGAAATGATGAGCAGGCAGATATCAGAAAAACCTACAAAAACTTACATGAACTGATGCCAAGTGAAATAAGCAGAACCAAGAGAACATCATACACAATAACAACAACATTGTGTGACCATCAACTGTGATAGACTTAGCTCTTCTAAGCAGTACAATGATCCCAGGCAATGCCAAAAGACTCATAATGGAAAATTCCCTCTAGATCCAGACAAAGAACTATGGACTTTGAATGCAGATTGAAGCATACTATTTTCACTTTTATTGTTTTGTTGTTGTTGTTTCTTTTTTTGTGGGATTTTTTCCCTTTTGTTGTGATTCTTCTTTCACAGTATGACTAATGTGGAAATATGTTTAACATGATTGTAATGTATAATCTAAATCAGATTGCTTCTTGGCTTTTAGAGGGGGGAGGGAAGGAAGAGTAGGAGAAAAATTTGGAACTCAAAATCTTACAAAAATGAATGTTGAAAACTATCTTTACATGTCATTGGAAAAGAATAAAATAAAATACTATTTTTAAAAACATAAACACAGATAAACACAGCTATATGCTAGATAAAGACTATGCTAGGAACCCTGTGCATGTTAGACCATAATACATGGTAATTAAATATTGGTTAAAATTCTATGAAGTTACATGAATAAGTAATTACTTCCAATTGGGGGTAGATTAGAAGACCTTGCATTTGAGGTGGATATTTAATTAGGAGAAGTAAGTTAACAAGTACAAATAAGGGAGGGGGGGCATTCTGGGTATAAGAAACATCAGTAACAAAGACAAAGATGTGGAAAAAATCAGGGAATATTCAAGGGATACAGTATGTATAAAAAAAAAAGCATAGCATTGACAAGGCAGATTTATATAAGATTTGGGTTTCAGTTAGATTGTGAAGATTTTTGAACATCAAAAGTTGGAATAGGTCTTGGAAGCTGCCTTGTCCAATCCTCTCATTTTATAGATGAGCAAACAGAGGTCTAGGGAGGTTAAGTGACCTACTCAACATCACACAGATAGAAAGAAACAGAGGTGTAACTTAAATCAAGTGCTTGTAATACCAAATCCAGATGTCTTTTCCACTCTGCCAAACTTTTTTCTTTGGTGGGGCAATGAAGGTTAAGTGACTTGCCCAGCGTCACACAGATAGTAAGTGTCAAGTGTCTGAGGCCAGATTTGAACTCAGATCCTCCTGAATTCAGGGCCAATACTTTATTCACTGTGCCACCTAGCTGAGCCACCCTGCCCCAACCTCGAAAAGTAGTCTGCACTCATTTTCATTTTTTTCATTACCTACTTACTCCTCATCTCTTGCAATCTAGCCTCCTTTCCATCTATTCTCTAGGTTTAGCAGAGACTTCCTAATTTCAAAATCCAATGGCCTTTCTTCATTCAATTCTCCTTGACCTTTTGATGACATTTGACATTGGACAAGAAAGAGTTTAAATTGGCATTGATGATTGTAGTACTCACATCAGTGAAATCACAAATCTTCCAAGAAATCACTTTATCAAATTTAATTAAACCCCAGATGATTGGTTTCAGAAACTAACTTTTAGGAAATGGAAATATTCTTAATCAAATAATTGATAAGATCTGGAGACACCCAGGAAAGAAATATAACCCAAATCACCATGAAAAAAATTGCACCAATAACAGACTTAAAAGGTGAAAGGTATGTTAGAGATCACTATAGTTTATGAACTTCTCATTTTACAGAAGAAGAAACTGAGACTTGAATAAGTTGATATTTGCCCAAGATCATGAAAGTAATCCATAGAAGTGCTCTTGCTGCTCTGTCATTCTGTTGACCATGCTATGCAATTTGTACCTCCTTTGATAACTGAAAAAAATAAACTGAAATAATAGTTACCTTAGAAGTGTACGATCAAAAAAAAGGGTATGGATCAAAAGACAATTCCATAGGGAAAAGTCATGCATTCCAGTGACTGAATGATGTAGTGACAAAATGTTGCATTTGGAGACAAGAATGCTTGTGTTCAAATACAGCCACACTTGATACTGTGTGACCATAGTAATGCCACTTCATCTCTTGGATCCTTAATTTACTCCTCTGTAACAGGGATAATAATTCTTATCCTATATACTTCAATGGGTTGTTGAGAGGTTCAAATGAGAAAATCTATGTAAAGTGCTTTATAAACTTTAAAACCCTATTGTATGTAATGTTAGCTATTTTGATTAACTGAAATAACATGGGGGAAGTAGGAGTTAAAACAACACTCAGTATTATGTACTGTGTAATGCATAACATCTTGGTAAACAGAAACAGATCCACAAGCCTTGTCTCTTGAGATGTGCATAATGAGCCAAGGGGGCTATTTTTAGTAAAATACTGTTTTAAGACAGTAATTCCCTGCTCCCAGATGAATTACTAACTGCAACTAGATCTTCTAACTTGAAATAGAGTAAAGAATTGAGACAAGGACCCAGAGAATTCAGACAGGAAACCCACTTTCACCTGCCACATCTAAAAACCTATTGCTTTTACATACGCAAATAGCCTTGGCATTTTGAAGAATATTCCACTCCTTCAATGATATTTAGAATGATGTGGCAATTTTACAGTTGACCTTTAATGTATGTGCCAGTGTGTGAGGAAATGTTTTTTTTTTTTTTAAAAAGAAAGCTAAAAGTGTTTTATCAGTGATAGAAAATTTCAGGCAAGACAAAGCAAGGTCAAATTACTAGGTTACATTACAGGATTGAAATTTTATGCAAAATACCATATGTAATTAACAGTTTCTTATGGATTAAATGGTTGCTGCTGATCTCTGCATCAGAGATGCGGGGATTTATTTTTGGAAAAATCATAGACAATTTGGTAGCTAGCCTTCCTTCCTAAATAACCACTAGTAAAAAGGAGCATAGCGTTACTTCTAATGTACAAGGGCTGGGGCAGGATTCCCCTCAGTTATAGGCAACATTGGACATAGGTCAATTGTGCCAATATGTGTTAGCACACGTGGAACACACTCTCTGCATGCATATGTCTTAAGACATGAGGCACAGTCCATTCTTTATATTTAAGAAACAATTAACTAGTTCATAAATTCTTAAGTTTGAGATGAGGCTGGTGCCTACTCCTTTTGGTCTCCTTGGATTCCCACATTTTCTTCATCTCACTGTAGAGCACAATCTTCAATCAAAGCCTGGGAGGGAAATGAAAATAAGTAGCCTTCAAAGTGGTCAATTCCATTCATTCGAAAGTCTAGTAAAAAGTACATTAGAAGCCATGGGGGCAATGGCAAACATTTCCTATTGTAGTTAATGTTAGAGACAGAAGACTGTCTCAGGCACCTTAGTAGACTCACCATGGGGCCAGACTCTGTTTCTGAGCTTTGCTGTTCAAAAAAGTAAATTTTATAACCTCACCTAAGCTAGCTCTGAGGAATTGATTTACACAAAAACATCTCATAGGAGACTGGAATAAACCAAAATGTCAATCTATTAATTTGCCATAGGAGATGTACTGGGACAATATCCAGGAACAGTCAACCCCACTTGTGGGTTGACTTTGGTGGCAGAATAAGAGCACCAAATATTTCTCAAGGAACATATAATTTAAAACAAAGACAAAAACAATCAGGTGTTACTTACCAAGATATTAACTTGTGTGTCATCCTGCTCAACTTTAGGGATACTGCCTTCTAGATTAAGTGCTAATGATCATTAAAATCAGAGAATGCTCTTCCTTGTATAAAAGGAACAATTACCAGTGGGTAAAGAAGATGGTGATGGGGAAGGGCATATGATATCTGCCTTCAAATATATGAAGAGCTGTCATCCAGAAAAGAGATATAGAAGAGAATTAGAATCAGTGAGTGCCAGATTTTATCTCAGTATGAGAAAGAGCTTCTTAACAATTGAAGCTGTTCAAAAATGGAATCATTGGTGATACAGTGAATTCCCCATCACTGAGAGAACTTCAAGCAGAAACTGATTGACTACAGAGGAGATTTTTATAGGAGACAGGACATGGGCCTATGACATCTGCAGTGCCTTTCAACTCTAAGAATCTGATTTTATGCAAGGGAATCAATCCATTCAATTTAAAGGGATGTGAATATTACAATAATTAAAGTTTAAAGTTTGATTCTTGATTCTTTTTTTCTTCACAAGATTTTTTGATTGTCCATAAAAGAGGATGAAAATTATATAGATATCTCCTAGAGAAAATTAACATAATTACCATTGCCCAAATGTTGACAAAAGATTCTAAGAATTATTTGAATAGAGAACTAATAACTGCACAGAGATCATTTGATTCATGTTGGTCTTTCAGTCCCCTTGTGAATTTAGTTTAAAATTGAAGTTTGTATCTCTAAAGTCTGAATAAGAAATATACTTTGATGGAACATAGATCCTAGAGCTACAATGAACCTTAGCCAGCAGAGCTAGCATGCAAACTTGGGTTCTAAATCATGCAGGCTCCCAAAAGTTCCTCAAGCTCATCAATGTAGATATTTTGTCCACCAATGCATACCACAACCAATCTATGACTTTTTATTCTGTGTGAAATCCTTTGTCCTCATTAAGCTGAAACTCTCAACCCTTTTTGGGGTCATGGATTCCTTTGGAAGTCTCATAAAATCTATCAGTTTATTGCTGTTTATTGCTTGCACTTATAATTAAATGAAATGCTAAATTTTAGTTATGGGTTGGTAAAAATAAGATGCATTTTTCCCTACTCAAGACTTCCTGAAATCAATGGATTTTCTATGTTCATGGACCCTAGAGTAATAAAGACTTAAGAGAAAATCCTGTTAATACCCTAGAGCCCTCCCTCTGCTTCTTGAAATATATAATAGACACTAGTACAGCATTTAGGCTGTGTATCCGCTGTCCCTTGTTTTTGCTACATGACTGTATCCCTTTTTTTTTTCTGGTCATACTTGTCCTCAATGATATCTTTTACAACATTTTTCATACACAATGCATTACCAGAAAAAGGTTATAGCCTACTTATTCAAACTATTAATCTATTCACAGTTCTTTGGATTTTAGATAGCAGTGAATTTTAGGGTATGGTATTTGAAGAATTTTCTCCCTATATCTTTTTCAGGAAAATATATTACTGAAAGATAGAGCAGGGCATAGTTAATCACTGAAAGTATAGCACACTTTCCTAAATGTGATTCATCCAGATACCTTCCTGCTATTCAAATGGGAGCCACTCTAGTTCTCTTTCCAATGCCTATACAACATATATACATACATATATACACACACACACACACACACACACACACACATATATATATATATATATATACACACACACACACACACAATTGCCCGCCATTTAAATGTATGGCATAATCTAAGCAATATGCCTTTTTTAGCCATCTGCTTGTTCTTTCATTGATTGCCTTTTAAGTGACTATGGGTCTTGCTAAAGAGAATTTGTAATGTTTTAGGCCTTGGTGTCATCAGTACAATGTCATTTGCAAATAGGAACATTTACAGAAACTCAATATCTTCCAGGAATCTCTACTTTATTCAGACTCTGAATAAGCATTGTCTCTGAATCTAGTATATATGATTAAGGAGTAGCCACATCTTTGCTTTATGCCAAATCTAATGTTAAAACTGAGAGAGTAGTTGAAAATTGTTGACTCTATAGATGTATCTAACATGGAGCCTTGTATTATTTTAATATAAGATTGGGAGACACTTTATTAGAGCAGACGTTAAGTGTACAATTTTATCAACTCAGTGAAATGCTTTTTTTTTTGTAATTACACAAACAAACATAACAAGGTCTTATTTTTGCTATACTTTTTAATCAGTGTATCTGTGAATATTTTTCTACTGTAGATGATCTGTAAAAGCCTGCCTCTCTCCTTCTAATGTTTTCATTGAGGGTAGATTCAATTTGCGTATACACATTTTTAGATGGTTTTTTCCATTTAGCCAAAATGCATTTAATCTTGCTCTGTTCTATTCCCAGAAGAAAAAGGAAATACAAAAACACTGTAATAAATATGCATAGTCAAGCAATAAAATTAAAGCATATATCTCAATTTGTACCCTGAATCCATCATTTCCCTGTACACAGATCTTTGTTTTAAAAGATTTTAATCAATTAACAAAGTAGGTATATGGGTCAATAGCTATTTAGTCACCTGCCTTTGATATCAATACTAGTAAGAAGTAGATGACAAAAATCTTTCCTTTCTATGTGATTCCTATACCAACTATGGGACTTTACATGTATGTGAGGATCCCTTTGGTTCTACACTGAAGTCAAATAAAGCCATAGGGAAGCCTTTACATGTAATAAAAAGGAACTATAACCATATATATAACTATAACTATAACCAAAACAGACAGAGTAAGCAGTTACCAATATGGTATAATTTAAGTGTTACTGGAGAAACTCCACTATCCAAAAACATTTCTCTATTGGTCTGTTACAATGCCACAAATTTTAATATTGAATACTTATTGCAAAGAGCACTGCATTCATTTTATTCAAATCCTAGTTCTGTTTCTCACAAGCATTATAAAAAATAACAATGCTAGTTTTGTTATCATTATTATCACTATTATTATTTATTTTTATTAATGGTAATTATTATTAACAATTATAATAACTCTAATATTAATTAATAACAGTGATGATATCGAAGCTAGCATTTATATGATAATTTTAGGTCAACAGTGTTTTACATGGATTATCTCATTTGATCCTCATTATAGTTTTCCCCTGGTCAAATCACTTTACCTATTAATGTTTTCATCTATAAAATGTCAATAAGAGCACTTGCACTAGACAATTCAGAGTATTATAGTAATGTGAGGGCCAAAATTTGATATACGGAGCATTAATCTCCCTTTTGAACTTTCCCTTTTATATATTCCTCCCAGGCCAATAAGAAAAGGAGCCTCTGAGCTTTAGTTCATAAAGGATCAGTTTTTATTGCTTGGGAATTAATTAGACCACAAAGGTCAAACCAATTAGGGAAATAAGGAAATAGAAATACAGATGGACAGTGTTAACTCTAAGCTTAGCCTATGCAATCCCAGAGAGTTCCCAATTAAGCTAGTTCAAAGGAATTTAGGGTTTTCCTTCATAAAACTAACCAATCCCGAACTGCCCACCAGGTCACGAACCAGTATGCTGAAGACCAAGCATGAAATACCCCACCACCAAGCAGAGCTGAACACCACCAGAATGCTTTCCAGGCCAAAAGAGAGTGAACTTTTGAATGCCCCGCCCACCGAAAGTTGCCTCCCTTCCAGGGGAGTTTTCCTCCACCAAAAGGGTAGGTCTTTCAAAAGCTGCTCAGTAGCATGTGCAATCTCAGGGTGGGCCAGGTGTGGCCCCTCCCAAAAGATTCAGCTAAAACTTTTGATATTAATCTTTACCACTAATAATTTTTACCACATTCCCCCCTTTGTTGCATTGGAAAAACTCAAATGGATTTTGCTCAATGAAACAGCCCAAAATAACAGAATATAATATCCTATGCTAACTAACAATAAATTAATATCAATATAGAAAAGGGAGAGAGAAAAGTTTTGTCCAGAGGGGCGGTCCCTCATGGATGCGACGCTTTGACATTGGTCTTGCAGAGGGTGGGCCTCTGCAGAGAGGACATGTTACAGATGGTGTATATAATAACAGAAGGAGAAAACAAAGCAAAACTATTCATATAAAGTCTCTGAGTTCTCTTGTCTTCTTGGAGTGGTAAGATGTCAACAGGAGGAAACTGGACTCTGGTCTGGAAAGCTGGATTCTCTTTAACGGTTTGAACTACTGGATTTTTTTCTAAACCTTAGCATAGCATTGTCAATGATCAAATTAATACATTACATTACATTCCCCTCCTTTATATAATAGAGGCTTGAGGTAGTTATGCAATCTATAACACTTCTTACCACCATGTGTCTGGATCAAAGCAAAGTTTAGTAACGTGTTCATGACACCTGAAAATGTTATGGAAAGGTTATCATACCATATCTCATGGTTTTGAGACAGCCAGTGATTGTGCTAGGCAACAGGTGGATTGATTCTGACCATGCATTTAGACTGCTATCCAGGCCGAAAGAGAGTGAACTTTTGAATGCCTTGCCCACCGAAAGTTGCCTCCCTCCCAGTGGAGTTTTACTCCCCCAAAAGGGGAGGTCCTTCAAAAGCTGCTCAGTAGCATGTGCAATCTCAGGGTGGGCCAGGTGTAGCCCCTCCCAAAAGTCTCAGCTAAAACTTTCAATATTAATCTTTACCACAAATACTTTTTACCACAGTAAGGAAAGAACTTTTTGAAGCCTAAAGCCTTATATTAAAGGGAACTGTCATCATTTCATTGGCAACAGCATTACCATCATTATCATTTTCAATCTTCAGTACTTCCATGTAAATATCTTTAATAAGGAAACCTGTGTGCTTAATTTGTCATGAATTGGTTCATTGGATTATTTTCTTCTGAAGCACAAATATATTTTGAGAGTAGGGCCTCAAAGGAATGAAGAATGGAAATAGCAAGCTGCCAACTTTTTATTTCCTATTTTATTTTTCTCATTTGCATGTTAAAACTATTTTAGCATGGTTTAAAACATTTTGGGGGGCATCTAGGTGGCGCAGTGGATAAAGCACCGGCCCTGGATTCAGGAGTTCCTGAGTTCAAATCCGGCCTCAGACACATGACACTTACTGGCTGTGTGACCCTGGGCAAGTCACTTAACCCCACTGCCCCATTACAAAAAAATAAAAAAATTAAAAAATAAATTAAAAAAAAAAGAATACATTTTGGGGCAGCTAGGTGGCGCAGTGGATAAAGCACCGGCCCTGGATTCAGGAGTACCTGAGTTCAAATCCGGCCTAAGAAACTTAACACTTACTAGCTGTGTGACCCTGGGCAAGTCACTTAACCCTAACTGCCTCATTAAAAAAAAAAAAAACACAACATTTTTAAATTCTGAATTTTCACTGCCACTTCATTAAGAAGACAAACAATTTTATATAGGTTTTTCATGTGCCATCATGGAAAATATATTTCAGTATTAGTCATGTTGTGAATGAAAATACAGACCAAAAAACAAAACAAAAGAAGAAAAATAAAGTTTAAAAAGTATGCTACAGTCAATACTCAGAAACCATCAGTTCTTTCTCTGGTGATGGATAGCATTTTTCATCACAAGTCCTCCATAATTGTCGTGGATCATTATATTGCAGAAAATTGCTAAGTCATTCCCAGTTGATCATAGTAAAACATTAACGTTACATTGTATAATGTTTTCTCTCCTGGTTCTGCTAATTTCACTTTGCATCAGTTTATGTAAGTCTTTCCAGGTTTTTCTGAGAGAATCCTGCTTGCCATTCCTTATAGCACAATAATATTCCATCACAATCACATACCACAACTTGTTTAGCCATTCCCCAATTGATGGGCATCCCCTCAATTTCTAATTCTTTGCCATCACAAAAAGAGACACTATAAACATTTGGATACACATAGGTCCTTTTTTGTTTTTTAAATTTCTATGTGTACAGACCTAGTAGTGATATTGCTGGATTAAATGGTATGTATGGTTTTATAGCCTTTGGGGTAGAGTTCCAAATTGCTCTACCGAATGGCTGAATCAGTTCACAATTTCATCAACAACATATCAGTGTCTCAATTTTCACACATCCCTTCCAACATTTATCATTTTCCTTTTCTGTCATATAAACTGATCAAATAGGTGTGGGTTGGTACCTCAGAGTTGTTTTGATTTGCATTTCTTTAATAAATTATTTAGAGCATTTTTTCATATGATTATAGATAGCACTGATTACATCATCTGAAAAATTCATATTCATTTATGTTGCTTTATCAATTGGGGAATGGCTCTTATTTTTAGAAATTTAGTGTGACCTTGGGCAAGTCACTTAACCCTCATTGCCCACAAAAAAAAGAAATTTAAATAATTTCTCTATATAGTTGAGAAATGAAGCCTTGATCAGAGAAACTTGCTGTGATTATTTTCACTATTGTGATTACTGTGTATTTCCCTCCATCTTATTTTCCCCCTATTTAATCCACTCTCTCTCTCCTTTCACACTGTCCTCAAAAGTTGATTGCTTCTGAATACCATTTCCCCCAATCTCCCCTCCCCACTATTACCCCCGCTTAAACCCTTCCCCTCCTACTTTCCTGTAGGGTATTATAGATTTCTATACTCAGCTAACTGTGTATGTTATTACTTCTTTGAGCCAATTTGAATGAGAGTAAGGTTCAAGTGTCCCCCTACACACACACACACACCTCTCACATCTTCCCCTTCATTGTACAAGCTCTGTCATGCCTCTTTTATGGGAAACAATTTACCCCATTCTACTTCTCCCTTTCCCCTTTTCCCAGTATATTCCTCTTTCCCATCAGTCAATTTTATTTTTTTTTTAGATTTCACTCCATTGCAATTATCTTGCAATCTGTCAATCTATATTCCTTCTAACTGACCTAATAATGAGAAAGTTCTTAGGAATTACAAGTATCATCTTCTCATGTGGGTATGTAAACAGTTTAACCTTATGGAATCATTTATGAATTCTCTTTTCTGTTTATCATTTTATGCTTCTCTTGACTCTTGTATTTGAAAGTCAAACATTCTATTCAGCTCTGTGTGTGTGTTTCTTTTCATCAGAAATGACTGAAAGTTCTCTCTTTCATTGAATATCCATTTTCCACCCTGAAGGATTATACTCAGTTTTGCTGGGTAGGTGATTCTTGTTTGTAATTCTAATTCCTTTGCCCTTCGGAATATTATATTTCAGCACTCTAATCCTTTAATGTGAGACTTGCTAAATCTTGTGTTATCCTGACTGATGTTCCATGATCTTAATTGTTTCTTTCTAGTTGCCTAAAATATTTTATCCTTGGCCTGGAAGCTCTGGAATTTGGCTATACTATTCTTGGGAGTTTTCATTTGGGGATCTCTTTTAGGAAGTGACTGGTGGATTCTATCGATTTCTATTTTACCCTCTGGTTCTAGAATATCAGGTCACTTTTCTTTAATAATTTCCTCAGGGATGATGTCTAAGCCTTTCTTTTTATCATGGCTTTCAGGTTGTCTAATAATTCTTAAATTATTTCTCCTAAATCTATTTTCCAGATCAGTTGTTTTTCCACTAAAATATTGTACAATTTCTTCTATTTTTTCATTCTTTTGATTTTGTTTTATTGTTTCTTGATTTCTCACAAAATCATTAGCTTCTTTTTGCTAAATTCTATTTTTAAGGGATTATTTTGTTCAGTGAGATTTTGTACCTCCTTTTCCATTTGGCCAACTCTACTTTTTAAGGAATTATTTTCTTCAGTAAATTTTTGTACCTCTTTTTCTATCTAGTCAATTCTGCTTTTTAAGGAGTTATCTTGAGTGAATTTTTGTACCTCTTTCAGTTGTTCTAGGGTGGTATGATCTAAGGAGAGGTGTGATCATTGCTCTCCTGACCTGTGTTTTGGGTCTGAGTGATCACAAGCACTATTTTTCCACCTTGGAACCATTACCAGGGTCTCTGCTCTCCTGTAGTCTAAGCTCTGATGAGCTAGTATTCCTTGCCATGGGACTACAACCCAGGACTGCAACCTGGATCCATGTATAGGCAATGCAACAGAGTTCAGCAAACAGTAACAAAAAAGGCACCTCTGTAATCTGCTTCTGAGGAGTTGTCCTATCCCCTTATCATCTGGGGACTGAGAGCTCCAAAATCCACTTGCTGCCACTGCTGATTCAGTCACCCTCAAGGCTTACTGCTGGTTTGTCTGTTTGCACAGCCTGTACTTGACTGTACTCTCCTCTCATTCCAGTGTGAAAGACCTTTCCTGCAGACCCTCTAAGTTTTTTTGGACTGGAAAATTGTTTCACCCCATCGCTTTGTGGGTTCTGCTACTCCAGAATTCATTTTGAGACATTATTTAAAGTTGTTTGGAGAGGAATTTGAGCAAGATCAGGTGAGTCCCTGCCTCTTCTCCACCATCTAGAATCTGCCCTCCTCCAGGCACCTTTTTTTACAACAAAGACTGTAAATGAGGGCATGGACAAGAGAAGACAAAATGGCAAGCTGTGAAAACCAAGATGGGGGAACATGATGTAGAAAGGAGAGGAGAAAGTGTGTGAAAGAAAAGCATTGACTTTTCATTTCTGTGTAGGCTAAATTCTGCCTTCAAAAATCCTTTAGAGACATGTAATTTATGTCCACTGTTATGTCCAAAGTTTTAGGATCAAAGATGTAGAGCTGAAAGGCCTCTCTAGTCCATTTATTTTATTTTATTTTATTTTATTTTACGGGGCATTGGGGGTTAAGTGACTTGCCCAGGATCACACAGCTAGTGTCAAGTGTCTGAGGCTGGATTTGAACTCAGGTCCTCCTGAATCCAGGGCCAGTGCTTTATCCACTGCACCACCTAGCTACCCCCTCTAGTCCTTTTATAGATGAGAAAACAGGCTAGTCACAGTTAAGCAACTAGCTCAAGTCCACACAAGTAATAAATGTAAGAGGTAAGATTTGAATCTAGTAGTTTACAAATCCATGGCTCTTTCCACTGTGCCATACTATCTCCCAAGTCCTACTTGGTAAATCATCAAAACATGTGCACCTCTATATTCACCTATTATCTCATCTCTTTTTCTCCCTGAATTGGGAATAAAGGCTATCTGTAGACAATTCATGCATCAAATGTCAACAAAAGATCACCCAGTGGGTTTATCACTTTACAAGTGAATCAACAAAGTAAATTAACATTGTTAAAGGTGAATTTTATAATACATAAATCTAAGAAGGATATTAAGACAAAGAGAAGACAAAGTTTGCTATGGCAGTAAGTTCAGGAAATAAACATTAGTTCTCATATTTTAATATTACAACATAAGGAAATGTTGGAAAACATGCAAAACATGTTTCATTTATCTAATGGTCATGTCATAAAGAATCATAATCCATCCATATTTTTAATATCATAGATTTTAAAATGGTTTTCTAATGTTCAAAATATTGAGCAACATATTTAAATAATATTTATGTGAAATGGTTATAATTTATGTCTCCTAGCCAATGAAGCAAAATAAATGAAAATAAAAGCTTCCTAGAATCAAAAGTTCATAGGTGTTCAAAGCTTATATTGTATGGATGCATGGATGATGAGTCAACATGATTTAAAGGATAGAGTTGGGAAATAGACCTGGATTCAAGGACAGCGACATATGCTAGCTCTGTGAATGTGGACAAGTCCCTTAAAATCTCAGTGTTCTTAAAGCAGCTCTCTAGGGCTGAAAGTTGCAGATGACTTGCTTATCTAAATTGGTAATGGAGTTTCCATGAAGGGAGTGTCACATCCCAAAGAAATCCTTGGTAAGACTTTTTTTTTTTTTTAATGGGAGGAAAAAATAATAACAATAATCATTAGTCATGAAAATCCACTGGGATATTGAAAGTTAGAAGAGCACACATCAACTGAAGAACTAAGATATTTATCTCAAACACAAACCTGGCATTTGGTTTGAAAACCAACTATGTTTTTCTCAATCTCTGCTTTTCCTTAAGTAACTGTAGGGAAATCCACAAACACTGAACAATAACAATAGGCCAAAAATCTGTCAGAAGTTGTTCTGCCTCTGAGCATTGAGAGGTCACCTGAGATGTACAATTTTATCACTACCTTCTCTTTCAAAGACATCTGGCTCTTTATTTCTCATTTTTGAAAAGCCCCTGGATAAAATACAATAACAAGTTTCAGTTAATCTCAAACCTGGACCACTTTGTAACAACACTACTGAGAAATGATTGCTCACAAACAAGATGCTTTCAATTGTCAGTAGTGACCACATTTGTTTATTTTGAACCAAAGGCTTCTGATTGTGTGCGTCATAACAAGTGCACAACAAATCTGCAAATTAAGTTGCGTGTTTATTTTGCATTAAGCCCTTGGAATCTAGGCTGTTTGCATTTTTTCTGTTTCCTAACCAAAATAACAGAAAATGGACACAAAAATTTAAATGATAAGCAGTGGTTTTCTTTGAGCAATTCCATCAATCTTAAAACATTCCATGTCTTGCTTTATTTACTGTCTGACTTTTTCTTTCTAGAAATGTTTATACCCAACCAAGCATATTAGGAATGCTAGCTGTTTTCAAGGTTTAACATAATGTGCATTTTCTTCCAGTAGGATGAAAATACTTTGAAAGATGCTTGAAAAACACATTTTATGAACTAGTCACATGATATGATGCCTGAAGGAAGAGGTTGATTTTATATGAAATCAGTCTGACTCTGACCACTTTGTTAAGTGTGAGTTCTTCCTGAGTTCTAAAAAGTATCTGGCTAGATGTTTATATACCCAGAACACAATCCTTTCCCATGGAATTTAACCAATTTTTTATGCCTTGGGAAATGAAAAAAAAAGCTGGAACTAATTCAAGAAAAGCAAATGTGCACAGTAAAACAAGTTTAATGCTCAACTGCCGAATTTCAAAAGTTGATACACATTAAAATCAACAGCAAGTAGCCTTTCTTCTACTGCTTTAAAAAACAAAGATGACTGTAAAAGGGCAGAGTTGGGACATTACAAATCCTTTAGTCTTTAAAATTCAGTTTTGGCTCCCCCAAATGGATAACTACCAGTGTCTTTGCCAATGTCTATGATGGCAAGAATGAGTCTGGTCAGAACAGAGACATCTCACAGTTTGTTCTAAACAGAGCTGTGAAACAGTATGAATTTTCAGAGAGAAACTAGGTTTTAGCAATTTATCTTAGGACAGATTCCCTAACAGGACAGAATTGGTCAGTATTACACTATGGTGTTCATGTTACAATTACATCCATATCCTAATATGAAATCTTATTATGAAACCTAAAATGTTAAAGGCCAAACAAAATACAAAAAGATCAAAGCATGCATAACTGAATAAAAATGTATGATGCCTGAAAAGAGCACATGATTCAACATCCTAGAACATGGGTACAAATCCCAATTCTGCAACTTAGTGGCTATATGGCCTTGGGCAAGTCACTTGACTTTTTCTGTATTTTACTATAAAAATAATCAATATGTATTTTAAGTGTTCACTGTGTGCTAGACACTGCACTGTGGGGGGAAAAATGTAGGTGAGAAGGACAGGTGAACTTGATGACTGCTAAAAGTTTCTCCTGGCTTGAAATCCATGATTTTTCCCCCCATGTATGTTGAATGTTGATATGGCCAGTCAACCTCCACTGCCATAAATATGTAGCCACTACTTGAATATAAACTCCTTGAAAGAAGGACTTGTTTTATTATTTGTGTCCCCATATATAATGGAATTGGTCTGATATAGATGGTACAACATTCTGCTAATAAATTCACTGGGTTTGGGAGATCAAGCTTGGATTTAATTGGTTAGCAAACACTGAAGGATGAGAAGCTTAAAAGGAAATCCAATTCATAAACTAATACACAGACAAGTGATTTGTAATTAAGTCCTACAGAGATGACTGAGGCACACAAAGTTTTAGTGACTCATTGGAGGTCCTATGGATAAAGGGCAGTAGAGGTAGTACTTGAAACCACGCCTTCCAGATTCCAAGCCCATCCAATACTCTACTCACTATGAAATAATTTTTTTATGAAAATATAGGATAATTAATGAAACAAAAAGTGCAAATAGAAGACTGATACATAATTCTAAAATAATGTTTAATAGAAAATATCTCTGCAAATTTCAGTTTTGACCTTGGATTTATTTTTTTCTGAAAGTTAATTCTAAAGATTTTGGTAGCATTTCAAAATGTTAAGGGGTAATAAAATCATTTGAAGAGTCTTTTACTAATTGAAGACTGATAATACAGTGTTCACTAATGATGTGCAGCATATTTTATGAGTACAATTAGTTTGGATTTCTATATCTTAATCACAATCTCAAGCAATTAACAAAGATTTGAATCTTGCTTGACTCTGAGAGATTACATTTGATACTTGGAAACTTCAATTAAGATGAGACATTAATTGATTGAATTTTTTAAAAGACCTTTTCATAGTTTTTAAAATTTTTTTAAAATTCTTGATTATATTTAATAGGGGCAAAGGAAAGCAAAGTTGTTTTATTTTTTTCCTTTAGTGCTTCTAAAATTGCAGCACCAGTTTATTGGGCGATGTTAATCACCTAATTTCTGATAAGAATCATCCCTGAAGTCATTTTTGTTATTATCATGGAGAGTGGCAAATGCAGTTTTCCTGTAGTATGAGGGAGGTTTAAAAGTGCAAATGTGCTTTAGTCAAGAATACTCATGGAAAACTCAAGAAGTTATTGGTTCACAGAAGAGTAGAGTCATAAAGTAATAGAATTAATTCTTATGTCTTATTTAGGATTACATATATATATATCACAAAGCAGAACAGGCACATTTTTATATTAGACAACCAAATGGATTTTTAAAAGGTAACAAACTACTACTGTTCCTTCCTCTATTGCCAAAAGTGCAAAAAAATGCCAGTTACCCACAATCCTTTGGGAAAATATCTAAATGCCCCTAAATTGCCAAAATCTGAGAATGTTCTATAATGTAAAAAGAAGCCTTCCTTAAACTAAAAAGAGATGGAACCTATTCTTCTTAGGAAATCACCCCCACCACACACACACACACACACACACACACACACACACAAGGGATTTTATATCCTTCATAATACAATATTGTCAAGGAATTTTTCCTTATATCTCAAATATATTCCTTCTTACACAATTTAATACAATTTCATTAATTCTTTTCCTGATCAATAGATCTGCTAATAACCACTCCCCACTAATATCCAATCTCCTCATTGAGGGCAGGGACTGTTTCTACTTTTATCTTTGTATCCCAAGGACCTAAGATGGTATCTAGCACATAGTAGACAATAAATGCTTGTTGAATAGAGGTTAATCTTATAAGAACCCTCATTCGTCTGAACCACTGAACATACCATTTATTGAACTCTGGAACGCTTTCCTGACAGCTCTCTACTTAATACTCACACAAAAAGTCTTTTCAGTTTAGGCCTGCTCATCCTGTAACTAAGAGCATTCTCATAAATACACTCTATCTGTCATGTTTCTGGCTTCTCTGATAATCTAGCCATTGCATCTGCAGTGTGTTGTACTGGAAATAATGCTGGACTGAAAGACAGGTAACCTTAGTTCCAATCCCAGTTTTGCCACCACCTACACTTATAACCTTAAGCAAGCTGCTTAAACTCTATGAATCTCAGTTTCCTATAAAATCAATGTATTGGAACAGATGCTCTCTAAGGTCTCCAGTTATAAGATTCTATGATCTGTATATAAAAGTTGTTGGTTCCATGTATTTCTATTACTATATTTGTTGCCAGTATGTTTGTGGAAATATTCTGTGTTTAATATTAATTTAATATTATTTTAATTTAATTATTTTGTTTTAATCATATTTTAGAATTTTTTTTCAGCATTTATTAATCACCTTTTAACTATTGTGTATTTTCATGGTTCCTTCACTGGTGTTTATATATGTATGTTTGTTTTCCTTCTTCCTCTGAGTCAATTATCACTCTTAGGAGGAAGGTCCAAAAGGAAGTTTCAGACATGTAGGAGGAGAACCAAGAACTAAGTGTCATGAAAATCACAAAGGAGAGAATATCCAGGAAGAGAGGGTGGTCAGCAGTTCCAAACGCTACCAACTTCAAACAAAATGAGGATTGAAAAGAGGCCAATACCTTTCTTTTTCTTTTTTCTTTTTTTTTCTTTTCTTTTTTTTTTTTGATGAGGCAATTGTGGTTAAGTGACTTTCCCAGGGTCACACAGCTAGTAAGTGTTAAGTGTCTGAGGCCGGATTTGAACTCAAGTCCTCCTGACTCCAGGGCCGGTGATCTATCCACTACGCCACCTAGCTGTCCCGAGGCTAATATCTTTGTGACCATGGGAAGCCAACTTACTCTCTCTGAGTCTTAGATTCATCATCTATAAAATGAGCATTATGGTAATACCAATGGAAATAACCTCTTATGGTTGCTATGAGCCTCAAATGAGATAAAGCATGTAAAGAGCTTTGAAAACCTTAACATAATACATAAATTTCAGTTGTTATTATAATGTAATTATCTCCAGTTTTTTTCACTCTTACTTAAAAATTTTGATGGATTTTGTCTCAGTTGTATATTTTCTTTTCTGTAAAACTCTTGAGACCAGAACCCACTCAATAATATACTATAGTAATTTTCTCCTGCTGTTTTCATCACAGTTCCTCTGCAATACTTCCAGTATCATGCTTTTTTGCTAACAACTCAATGTTGATGACTCGTGTTCTTTTAAATACTCACATTCTCAGTTGTCTTCAGAGTTGTTGTCCATGTTATAATTGTGCTTTCATTTTTTTTCTCCCTGAATTCTTTTTAAAAAGCTTTCATTTTGGGTAGCTAGGTGGTACTGTGGATAGAGCACTGGCCCTGGAGTCAGGAGTACCTGAGTTCAAATCCGGCCTCAGACACTTAATACTTACTAGGTGTGTGACCCTGGGCAAGTCACTTAACCCCAATTGCCTCACTAAAAAACAAAACAAAACAAAACAACAACAAAAAAACCCTTTCATTCTTAGCCATAACACAACTCACTTAATAAAATAATTAAAATTCATGCACATTAGACGTTACAAAGGATCCAGAAGTACTTTTAACACTACAATAAAAATTCTCTAAATTAAACAAGCATTTCTTTTTTTGGAAGAATATCATCAATCACTCCAAATAAGGCATTTCTTCAACTCTATGTGCCTTCCAATTCTTCTGAGCTTATGTTCCCATATTCTATAACCATGTATGCTGTCAAATGTTAAATAAGCTAAAACCAAGTAAATAGAAAAAAAGAGAATTAAAAGTAAACCTTCCATTTGATTTATTGGACAAATATCTCCTATTCAATCTTTTCTTCAGAAAGAAGTCTGATATGTATGTTGCATGCTTAACTTAAAGATAATATGGCATTTCTTTGTGTTATTGAACCATATTTTAATGAATATTCACAATGATTTCTAGTAGTGAACTATTTGGATAAGACTTGGAGATGGGAATCAAAAGTACTTGATATATAAAGCAAAAGCAATGTAATAATAATAACAATAACAATATTAATAAACTTGAATATTTCAGTAGGTACAAAATGAAATATATGTATATCAATATGGATGTATATTATACCAAGTGACCTGTACAAAACTGAAGTTTATAAACTGCAGACAATACTATGCATGAACTTTGAAAGTAAAATAATGTTGAACTTATCTTTTTTTTAAATAAAAGTATTTTATTATTTTCCAATTACATGTAAGGATTGTTTTCAACATTTGTTTTCATAGAATTTTTAGTTCCAAATTTTTCTCCCATCCTCCTTTCCCTCCCTCCTTCCCAAGACAGAAAGCAATCAGATATAGGTTATATACGTACAATCACATTAAACATATTTCTGTATTAGACATATTGCGAAAGAAGAATCAGAGCACAACGGAAAAACCTCAAAAAAACAACAACCCAGAAGTATAAACAGTATGGCTCAATCTGCATTCATAATCCACAGTTCTTCTTTCTGGTTGTCAAGAACATTTCTATCATGAGTTCGTTGAAAATGTTTTGGATCATTGCACAGCTGAGAAGTGCCAAGTCTATAACAGTTGTTCATCACACAATGTTGCTGTTACTGTGTACAATGTTCTCCTGGTTCTGCTTCTCTCAGTCTGCATCAGTTCATGTAAATCCGTCCAGGTGTCTCTGAACTCCTCCTGCTCATTGTTTCTTACAGCACAATAGTATTCCATTACATTCATATACCACAACTTGCTATTCCTCAATTGATGGGCATTCCCCTGATTTCCACCACAGAGAGCTGCTCTAAATATGTTTGTACATGTGGGGCCTTTTCCTTCTCCTATGATCTCTTTGGGATACAGACCTAGCAGTAGTACCACTGGGTCAAAGGGTATAAACAGTCCCATAGCCCTTTGGGCATAGTTCCAAATTGCACTCCAGAATGGTTGGAAGCTTATCTTTTTTTTTTAAATCAAACTGGTACCAATCTTTAATTAATATTATCTTAAAGAAACATATATTATAGTTCAAATCATGTCTTATGCAAGAAGCTTTTTCAGGTCTCTCTCCCCCAGAGCATTCCCTATATATCCCTTGTACATTCCCTGTATATATCTTGTATATACATTGCTATCTCCCTCAACAGAATGAGAATTCCCTGAGGACAGGGTTATTTTTTTTCTTTGTATCTCCAACACTTAGCATGATGCTTGGCATGTAGCAAGTACTTAATTTATGCTTGATGATTGATTTATTATATGTACATGTATGTACATGCACATACATATATACACATAAATACATAGTTCCAAAAGACAAATGTGAAAATAATCATATTTCACTTCTGGTTGAAGCTGCATTAATAAGTTTTACTGATTCTTTTCTGACTTCTAATGCCAAGTTAAATTTTAAACTGCTAGCAATAGGTGTAGATTCTATAACTGTCAGGATCTTTGTCCTACACTAAAATATGTTTTATTATTAGTTGCCTACTGAACCCACAAAACTACTGCATTAATGGGTTTGCATGTCAAAGAATCAATAACTATATGCTTAGTTAAGTAATAAAAATAAGAAAAACAATCATTTTCCTATTTTATTGTATTTATCTAAACACACCAAACTTTAATTCAATACTGCTTTTTTTTTTTTTTTTTTTTTTTGCGGGGCAATGGGAGTTATGTGACTTGCCCAGGGTCACACAGCTAGTAAGTGTCAAGTGTCTGAGGCCGGATTTGAACTCAGGTACTCCTGAATCCAGGGCCGGTGCTTTATCCACTGCACCACCTAACTTCCCAGGCCACCTAGCTGCCCCCCAATACTCCTTTTTAAAACCATAGATTTGAAAGTGCATAGGTAGAAATAGATTTTAATGTTCATCTTTAATTCTTCTATCCCCTTGACTCTAGAAATACTGAGACCTTCTAGTTAAGTCACTTCTTCTGACTCCCTAAATTTTGTCACCAAACTTTAGCTTCCTTGTCACTATGGAACATCTCTCATTCATGCCAAGCCCCTTTTCCCACTGTTTAATTCCATCCAGGGACTGTATTTGGGGGACAGGTCTAAGTCAGCCAGGCTTCATTCCCCTCCCTATTGTGCTTTTGGCTCTCCAGACATTTCTATTATGTCCCCACTGGTACCTCTTCCTGCTTTTTCAGCTCCCTTTTATATATTGTCTTGCAGGGGAGGTACTATCTATTTACCTGTATATTTATTGCCAGTGCTTATCACAGTGCCTAGCACATAGTAAGCACACTGCTTGATAGTGGAATTAGTCAATGACAGATCCAAAGCAAAACCTTCTAATTCAGGTGGAATCCAGAATAAGTACAGAAACAAAACTAAAATTATCTTTCCTCAAAAACTTGTTCCATATTCTGACTTCCCTGATTACATGAGTGGCACTTCCACTCAGCTTGTCAGTCATAGTAAACCCCTTGGTGTTATCCATTATTTAAAATCTCTCTCACCCTTCACATCTATCCAGTAGTCAAGTCTTGTCAATTCTGCTATCTTCAAAACATCTTTCACCTACTCTATTCCCACTGCCATATATATATATATATATATATATACATATACTCATATACATATATACCTATATTCATATGCATATACATACACACAAGTATATACTTGTGAGCATATGTATATATAGTATATGTGTGTATCTATATACGAATATATGTATATATAGTATATTTGTGTATGTATATACGAGTATATGTGTATATATATATATATATATATATATATATCTTCATCAGATATCAATTGAAAAAAGCCAAATTAGAAAACATAATTGATACACAGACTGATCAAACAGGCCAGAATTTTATCTACATGCTTATAAGAAAACCAAGTAACCTTTACTTCCTGGGAGTAAGACAGAATAATCCTAATTTCTAAATGTGTCACTTGTTCAAAGTCCCAGTGGTATTTCTCAAGCTATTCTGCTAGAGATGTCACAAGAAATGTGTATCTAAGGCACCAGAGGTAAATGATAAACTGGAGACAGAAACCACACACAAATCGTTCAGTAAACATGCTAGTGCAGAGGAAGTTTCTTATTTAATAAACCTTACATGCTAGAATCAAGATTTACCATGTAAAAGCAACTGTGAGGATGAAGATTTAGCACCAGGAAATCTAAGAATCAACTAATATTGGACATTGACATTCTGAATTCTAAGGATTTCTAAGGAAAATTAATGACTTTCAAAAACAGACAAGGATATTAATAACTAAATGATTGACCTAGAAGATGGTAACAAGGGTCATGATAAAATGATAGTCAATAGATTCATTTCAGTGATTCTTTTCAAAAAAGTAAAAGATTGTAAAGTCATTTTCAAACAAAATTCGCATAGTAATTTTAGCAGGAAATTTATTTATAGACAATAAAATTAACACAATATATTGACAAAACTGCAAAATTTTGAAAAGTTGGGAAAGAAATTTATTAGATGTTTTCATTTTCATGAAGTGGGAATGAGTTAAATTCCTTCCCATTTTTTCCAGTATTTTATAGACCTGTATTCCCTGTTCCTATCTGTCTTTTGTGCTATGTATGTAGATTTGGAACAAGAAGGGTTTTATGACACATGTAGTCTTCTTTGTTTGGTTGAGGCTGTTTAGTCTAGCCTTGTGATTTTGTCACCATGAGGAACTGTGACTACAAAACCTCCTTCCCTGATAAAGATCGACAATTCATCTGTAACTCCATAGTCTTAGAGAGCTTCTCTAGGAGCACAGAGATGAAGTGATTTGACTGTGATCACATAGCTTGTTGCTGTTGTTCAGTTGTTCAGTCATGTCTGACTCTTAGTGACCCCATGGACCATAACACACCAATGCTGTCCCTGGAATTTTCTTGGCAAAGATCCTTGAGTGTTGAGCCATTTTCTTCTTCAGTGAATTAAGGCAATCAGAGATCAAGAGTCTTGCCCAGGGTCACACAGCTAGTGAGTGTTTGAGGCCACATTTGAACTCAGGTCTTCCTGACCTAGTTCTGGCACTCTATCCACTGACCTATGTGTCAAACACAGGATTTGAGTGTAGGTTTTTTCTGATTCTACAGCCATCTCTCCATTCACCCTACAATTATTTCTCAAGGCTAAGTTGTATGAATATAATTTTGTAACCACATTATAGAAGTGAAATTTAGGTTAAAAAGACATAAATCTTAGGGGAAAATAAAAACATTTGTCATCATTTACTAGGAGATATATCTAGGCATTCTTGTCTTTTGTCCCTATAACATATAGAAAGGTGAGATATGGGAAGATAAGCAACACATCCACTTGATTAAAATAAAATGGATTATAGCAAAACAAACTATGTCACTTTGGTTTCTTGCAGTCATTCTATTTTATATAACTAAATGTGCCATCCTATAGCATCTCCCCTTTCTCCAAATTATTACAGCATTCATTTTGGCACCTAGAGCATATAACCTAGCACTGATATTTATATTTCATGCGCATATGCATTTCCTTCTCAAGTTGAAAATTTCCAAAAGTAAAAGGACCATACTTTACTTATATCACTCAAAATGCCTGGTATGGTGTCATGCTTCACATACATAGAGTGCAAGTTAGAATGGTTTGTGAAAAACAACAACAACAATGGATTTGGAACAAGAGACACAAATTTAAATCTCAGCTCTGTTTCTAAATAGCAGTGTGAGGGGGCAGCTAGGTGGCACAGTGGATAAAGCACCGGCCCTGAATTTAGGAGGACCCAAGTTCAAATCTGGCCTCAGACACTTGACACTTACTAGCTGTATGACCCTGGACAAGTCACTTAACCCTCATTGCCCTGCCCCAAAGTAAATAAATAAATAAATTATAAAAAATTAAATAAAATAAACAGCAGTGTGACCTTCACTTATTTAACTGCCTCATCTGTAAAATGGTGATAAGAACAGAAGCTTTGCTTCTTATCACTCTGAGTCACTATGGGAACCTCTGGTCTTCCAGACTCAGTTCAAGTGCTACTTATCGCATGAGGCCTCTTCTAGCCCCTTTGGCCTTTTCTGCCTATGCCTAAAACCTCTCCTTGCCACCCTGCCCTGCTCCTATCCTCAGACCACCTCACCCTGCATACTCCAAAATTTGCTCATATCACTTCTGGAACAGCTAGGTGGTGCAGTGGATAGAGCACTGGCCCTGAAGTTGGGAGGACCTGAGTTCAAATCTCACC
The DNA here is from genome assembly GCF_019393635.1 of Dromiciops gliroides. NCBI lineage: Eukaryota > Metazoa > Chordata > Mammalia > Microbiotheria > Microbiotheriidae > Dromiciops > Dromiciops gliroides. The sequence continues at coordinate 573,138,576 of NC_057862.1, forward strand.
TCAGACACTTACAATTCATGTGACCCTGGACAAGTCATTTAACCTTAATCGCTTTAAACATCTGAGGCCATCTCTAGTTATCCTGTTATATATCTTGCCACTGGGCTCAAAAGGCTCTGGAGGACAGAGTGAGGTTGGTGACCTTGCATAGCCCTCCCTCACTTAAATCCAATTCACTGCAAGTTATAACATCACCCCAATGTCATCATCCTCTTTGAGAATGAAGGACAAAAAACAATAACATGGGTTGTATGTTTATCTACATGTCTGCAGTATTAGAATATAAGCTCTCTAAAAGCAGGGACTGTTTGTTTTTGTTCTTGTGTTGCCAGAACCTAGCATGGTTCCTGGGCATAATTAATAGTAGCCCCTACTTTATAGGGTTGTTAATAGGTAACAATGATAAGAGCTAACACTTATATGGCACCTATTGTGTATCAGACAGTGTGCTCAATGCACAGTGATGATCCCATGATTATCTCATTTGATTATTAAGTATCTGGGATATCCCAAATGATGACCTCTTTGATCTTCACAACAATCCCAGGAGGTAGATGGTACTATTACCCATGTTTTACTGATGAATAAACTGAAGCAAACAGAGTCCAAACTCCCACAGCTAGTAAGTATCTAAGGTTAATTTCGAACTCAGATCTTCCTGACTCCCAGGCATGGGGCTTGATTAACTGTGCCACCTAGCCACTGGTTGTTGTATGGCACAAATGATTTAATAATATATGTAAAAGGAGAGGGACTCTAGACTGTTATTTCACTGTTATAGGAATGCCCTGTTGAGAAAGCCCCCTATACACATTCTCTTACAGTCTTAGAGAGTTGCCTAGAATGCTCATAGGTTGTGACTTCCTGAGGCACACATAGTCACTATGTGTCAGAGGTAAGACTAGAATCAAATCTTCCTGTCTCTGAAGAAATCTATCCATTACCCTGTGCAACCAGTCTACAGTATAATATGTGCAAAGTCTTTGCAAACTTTAAAGTGGCATATAAATGTTAGTGATTATCACCAAACACTTAACTGCCCACTGATAGTCTATCTATCTATCTATCTATATACATATATATGTAATTATGTGTATATATGTATATAAATATATAAACCTATATGTGTGTATAAAATGCTTTGTAAGCCATTAATTTCTATATCAGTGTTATTTCTTGGTATATTATGTACTTAATGAAGCACTTGTTGAATAAATGGTTATACCTATCAGGGTATTCCAGGTAAGACAATCATGAAAATGGAGTTTTAAGGGACCTCACTCCCTACCTGGGACAATATCAACCCAAATCATGATTTCTATTTACAATATATCCCAAAGTACTCATTCAGCCATTGCTTGAAGACTTGTCAGGGGCTAGGAACTCGCTATGTTTAAGGCATGGCATTTTGGTATAGTTCTAAATTTAGAATTTTTTCCCCTTATACTGGGTCAAAACCTGCCTCCCTATAACTTCTACTTATTACTCACCATGACCATGAAGAACAAATCTTATTCCCCTCTCACATGGTATCATTTCAAATGCTTGATATCACAGCCCTGAGATCATCTACTCCATCGAGTAACTAAAGTGACACTAGCTGAGAGAGGATTACAGATATCCCAAATATAGCACAAGATGGAAATTATGCTGAACTTTAATAAGAAGTATATCAATATTTTAAAATCTAAATAATTAGACTTTCAAACTTTGTTTTCTAAAAGTTAATATCATGTATACTTCTGGTATTATTAAAGCTTAAAATAAAACTAAGACTTTTAGGAAGTTCTGTAAAAATGGAATACCTCTTTCGATGCCTAGAATAACACTTTGCACATGATCAATACTAAATGAACCTGTGCTGAGTTTATGTCATCACTGAAATGATAAAAAAAAATTTGAACAGTTTAAGCCCTAGGGTCATTCCACTTGAGCCCTGGCTTGAGGCCAATACTGATTCATAAACCAACAGATGAGTCTGACTCGTCATCTAGTTCCAAGACCAGCTAGCTAACTCCACTGTTTCTTAATTCAAATCATTCCACCTTCCCCATGAAAATATTGTGACTGTCAAATGCCTTGCTAAAACACAGATATATTATATCTATTGAATCCTCTGAGTAAAGTAGTAAACCAGTCAAAAAATAAAATGAGATTTGTTTTTAACAAGACAATGTTGGCCTTAAAAAAACCATAACTACCATTTTAAAAAAACCTATTCTTTTAATATAATCTTTCTGGGACACAAAGAGGCATCAAACTCATTGACTCATATTTTTAAGCATTCACTTTGTGTACATTGAAAATCATTATGTTTATTTGTCTCTAGTCCTATAGCATTTCTCACCTTTACCATTATTCCTCAAAGAATATAGTATCAAAGATTTGGAGAGAGAAGGAATCTTAACAGTCATGATGTCCAACCATCATTATACATATGAAGAAACTGGGACATAAAGAAATTAAGTGACTTGCTTAGAATCACATAATAAGTGAGTATCTAAGGTAGAATTTGAACTCAAGTCTTCTTTACTACAATTCAACTATCTGCAAAAGCAAACTGCCACTTATCAAGGGCAGGGACACAGTGCTTATAACTATAGGTTTGATTTTTTTTTCTTTTTCTTTTTCTTTCTTTTTTTCTTTTTAGTATCTTGGAATTGAATCTGTCCAGGACAGTTGACTTAAGTGCATCTATCTGGTCTTTACCTATCTCCTTACATATGCCTTCTAATTTCCTTGTTACTATTTTTGTTTTATACATCACAATATGAATATCATTTTCCTTTGTACAGAATACAGGCAAAACAGTGCCTTCTCTCTGTAATCTGCCTTCCCATTTATGTCCAGAAAGAGTCAGATCCTTCCTTTGATCTTTTCTTTCCTTCTAAGATGTCTTCTTATTGTTGTTATTAATTCTAAAATCCCCTCTTTTTTGCTTTAACATTAACCACATGGTGTGGTTAACATTGAATTTTAACTTTCCCTTCACTGTTCTTTCAGGTTCTCACCATACTTGTTGTTTTTGTCTCCAATTCCTTGTCTTGAAATTTACTCCTTTTATATGTCCTCTTAAATTCCAAGTTTGTCAATTAGTTTTCTCTTTAGGTATCATTACCTTTTCTTCATTATCAGAATCAGTTCTGATTGTCTCACTAGAATTTTTTTCTTTTGAGTCTGCAATCACTATTGAGCCAATTTTCCTTTCCGTTTTGGATCAAGGGATCCTTTAAATTTTATATCTGAATTCCTTGAAAGGCAATGAAGCCTACACAATGGAAGGAGTGGTAAACCTGGAACCAAAATGTACCTATGACACTGGCTATATAAGTATATGTAAGTGATGTGATCTAAACTTTTGGCCTCATATCCCTCATTTGGGAAATGTAGATAATAGTATGTGTAGAAACCAATTCACAGGGCTGTTGTGAGAATCAAAGGTGATTATATATATATATATATATGGCAATGTGCAAACATTAAAGCACCATATAAATTCTAGTTTTTATTGTTCTCCTAGTGTCTGTGACATATATCCAGCAATGTCCAGGGTCCCCTTCCTTATCTCTTACAAAGCCTAAAATAACATGATCTTTGCCTGTCACTGATTGATTCATCTTTACTTCACCAACTATTTCTTTCTAATTAGTTAGAATAAGGCCCAGAATAGTAACATACCTCATTGTGTTCTCTATCTTCTGAAAGATGGCATCATCAAGTCAAGTCAAGAAATTCTCAGCTGCTCTGCTTTACCAGAGTGACCTCCAATAGAACTCGGGCTAGTTTGTGTTTCCCATCAGAACTACATGCTGTCTCCATGCCAGCTTTGGTCTGGGCCAAGAATTTGTCATATAATACCTTCAGCTACTCCAACAGACTGTAATAAGTTAATTACTAATCTCCTATTGCTTCTGCTTCTCCTTCTTTTGATGCTCACGAAATGGACTTTCCATCATGTCTTCTCTCTACCCACAAAGTGTAGGTTCATGTGTTTCCACACACATGAATAGTTTCTGTGTATAAAACAATACCACCTTCCCTTTCTACCTTTGTTCCTCTTGAATGACATGCAAGCCATCTATTCCAGTAGAAATCATTCTAGTATGAACTGTAACACACTAAGCCTCAGTAATATCTAAGAGGTCATATTTACACTGATATATCTATTTCACACATAATCCATGCTTTGGTATACATATAGACATCCAAGCCTCTCCATATCATTCTTGTCCCCATCTCCTTGTTATTGTCTTCTGTTCATTTTCTTCCTTTGCCATATGGTCTGACCTACATATTATAGAGTTTAGCAATTGCGTCTATATACTATTTCTTCTCTCCCTTCCTTTTAAATATATATTTCTCTTTCTCAGATCACCCAGTCTCCAGGTAAAAATATCATTCCAGACCTTATTAGAGATACTCTTTCCCTTCCAGGAATCATCCAACATTTGTCAAGGAAAATTAATCTTACTTTCATTTAAAATGGAATGTTATTTGGTTGATGTGTCTGAGTATTATGTTCCTGTTCTTATTAATTTTATTCTAAAACAATTGACAGACCCCTAAGGTTAAAGACATTGTATAATCCAAATGCTTATGGGGGGAAAAAAGGTTCCTGTCTTTCTCCTCACATTAAATTAAAATATCTTTTCCTATGGTCTGAGTGACTGCCATTTGAGGATTGTCTGTAATGCCACTAAAACATTCTTCCCTTTAACATTATTTTGTTTCATCACTAACCATGCTTCCCAAATATCACTGCCAGTATAGCATCTAGGAAGCAGTACTATAGATCAATGGAGTCAAACTCACATAGAAGGGTGGGTGCCAAATCTCTCTCTCTCTCTCTCTCTCTCTCTCTCTCTCTCTCTCTCTCTCTCTCTCTCTCTCTCTCTATATATATATATATATATATATATATGGATATGTATATATATGGATCCCTGTAGGACACATATTGATTTAGTATTTAAATGTTGTGTTACTTATATTTTGCTATGTGTTTATTTATATTGTTAAATATTTCCAAATTATATTATAATCTGGCTTGGGACTCACTTGGGAGTTTTGTAAGTCACATGTTTGACACCCTCTGCTATAGAGTAGTAATTTCTCCCTAGTCATAGAATAGCTGCCTAAATCATACTTTTGAGCAAAAAAAGTTTTCAAAAAGAGCTAAAATCCTGAATAATCAAAGTAAAAAAAGCTTTTAAACTTAACAACTTAGATCATTTCATTCATTCATTCATTCATAGGAAGAAAGTATTTTGTAGCTATTATGTACAAAGCACAAAGAGATACAAAGATAATTAGCACACGGAAGTGAATCTCTACTTCTTTTTGCTAATTAAAATCTTGTCTTTTTAAAAAAACATTATTTTATATTTTTAGTCTTCTAAAAATAAGCAAGTAAATAAAATCAGTATATTTAATGAAATAATTCTAAAATTAGTCTTTCTTATCAAATAAAAGAGCTTCTTGAGCTCATTTAATACATGATTCACCAGTTTCTACCATGTCCATACCTATGCAATTAATTTGTCTGAATTTGCTTTTGAACTCTTTGGAGTAGGGACCATATCTTTTTCTTCCTGGAGCACTCCATATGGCAGCTATAAACATACATAATGGTATTAGTCACCTACCTACTGTCTAAAAAGACCATTGTGTATTTTAATAAGATAATGTGTGTCAAGCTCTTTGATTAACTTGGGGAGCGGGGAAATATACTATATAAAACAAACACCAATTCTAATATTTGATTAGTAGCAACAGAATTCTAAATGGTGGAATTAAATTTTTAAAGACTAACAAATTGAAATATAGAAATAATCTCTTATTTTCATTATCAACCTCAGTGAAAGGTCATATCTACATTATTCCGAAATCCATCTTTTTGTGGTTCATAGACAGACTTAATGGTTCAGAGCAGTAATATAATTACAAAAATCAAGTTTATCAGCATTCATGAGACCCAATCTGGGACTGGATAAAATTTCATACACATTTCCTAAAGCAAAGTAATCATTTTTGGTCTAGCCCTATTTGTCAAGGTAAGAGTCCCAATGGCTGTAAAAATTTGCCCAGTTTCTGAGAATAAGAAAGTGAGCAAGCACAGACCAGAAACATATTGAAAACGTTCCATGGTCCAGGGATTCCAAAAGCAAAATGGCAAGTCTCCACAAACCACAAGCACATAGGCAGAATGAGACATTGTTATAGTTTTTAAACACTTGTTGAACACCTACAATACTAAGGAAGTGATAGAGATCATAAAATTAGGTGCTGCAATGAAAGGTGGTACTATCAAAATTAAGGGAAATAAGCTAGAAGTCAAAAGAAAGAAGACATATCTGGTAGAGAAAAGTAAGTTGATAAAATTCAGCAGTGATAATTATGAAGTTACTTAAGCCAGGCTTTTTGAAAATATAATGTCTCTAAGTCAGTATTTTTTCAATTTATTTAGTCATAAAGCAGCCATGAAATATAAAAATTGAGTTTGAAATTGGAGAACCTAGGTTTTTAACTTGATCTTCAGCTCACTACATGTGATTTAGGGTAATATTTCTTGTTCCTAGCCCTCAGTTTCTTCATCTGTAAAATGCTGTGATTGCGTTCAATGATTTTGAAGATCACTTTGATTTTGAAGACTATAATGAGAATTTTGGATAAATTTTAAAACAGTGTAATTTATTTAAAATTTTAATTCTTTCATTTCTCTAATTTTAATGAAAATTTCCTTCAAATAGGGGCATAAGAAATATTCTTCATGGGGCAGCTGGGTGGCGCAGTGGATGAAGCGCCGGCCCTAGATTCAGGAGTTCCTGAGTTCGAATCCGGCCTCAGACACTTGACACTTACTGGCTGTGTGACCCTGGGCAAGTCACTTAACCCCATTGCCCCATAAAAAAAAAAAGAAATATTCTTCATAATGGTGTATTTATTCATTTCACAGTCAAATTCCATTTTGTATTTATCTTTCTTTATATAATTAAAATCTGAGTTCAGTTCCAAATTTCTGACTAAGATATAAATGGACCAAAATTCTGTACATCACACAGGAGGAGATAGGATCAATTTCCAATTCAGAATATGGACACTTTAAGAGACAACAGGGATGATAGTAGTTTCATGGTTCCATTAAGATATTATCTTTCTTTCCTCCATTATGCTTTTTTTTGGTTTGGTTTGGTTTTCAGGGCAATGAGGGTTAAGTGACTTGCCCATGGTTACATAGTTAGTAAGTGTCAAGTGTCTGATGCTGGATTTGAACTCAGGTCCTCCTGAATGCAGGTGCTCTATCCACTGCGTCACCTACCTGCCCCCTTCATTATGCTTTTGAATATTGAAGGTTTAGGGAACTGTGTTACCTGGTATGTGTGTGTGTGTGGGGGGGGGGGAACCCACTGGATGAGGCTTCAGAAGATTTCAACTTGCATTCCCAACCCTTCCACTTACCAGAATGACTTGAATCAAGTCATCAATCTGTTGAATTTCTGATATAATTGATTCTCTACTTCTGTTAGGGATAGCCAGTATTACTAAAAAGGAGAAAGATTAATGTATTTTTATTTGATATGTTTTAGTTTCTCAGTGTCCTATCCTATAAAACAAAATACTTTTAATACCTACCTTATAAGTTTATTGTGAGATTTGTAAACAAATCAATGAGTCAGTAAGCATTTATTAATTATTGACTATGTGCCAAGCACTATGCTGTGTTGGGAACACACAAAAAACCCAAAAGACAGTTCCTGTTATATCTGCATGGAGCATGGGCCAGTTATTGACTCCAACAATTTCTAGGGAGCATTTGCATTGGTCCTTCCATTCACACCCTGTGCAAATATTTCCTCAGGGTGGGTGCATTTGTCTTACACTTTAGTAAAGTGCTATATAAATGTGAGTTATTATTTTCATTCTTCTGGAATTACCTGAATCAAGGAAGATTCCATATTTAAGCCTCTTTCATCTTGTACTATATTGGTCAAAGCAGACACAGAATTGTTGCGTAAAGGTTAGTCTAATTTTAATTTGAAATGAAATTTAATAAATATTGTTATTATTTTGAACACTGATAAATATTTACCAACTTCTAGCTATGTTAAATAAAGTTTAAAAATAGGTAAGTTTCCTATCCCTCAGAGTAAAAAGCTAAACCAAAGTTATTTCACTCCAATAGAAGAATGAGGACATGGGAGAAAAGTAGTATTGACCATTGTCAAATTTGACTAATTGTTAATCTGAAAACATTATCCACTCTAGACAATCAGTTCTCCTCCTATAATCCTCTTTTAATGACCTAGGGGAAAAAATCATATACTGTCATGATTTGGGGTGTAAAAATATGATTGACCTAATAGTTCCTGAGAAATTAAGAAATTCTTTTTCATTTACAAGTGTCTTTCTATTTGGCTGGCATTAATAAGCTATATTTTAAAATGATAATTTGATCAGTACTAAACTACATGTTGGGGGTTCATAAAATTGATAGAAAACAAAGTATTCCTAAAAGTTGACAAAGAAAATGAAAATCTAAACTATTAGGATTTATTTACAGATAGTTTCCAGTCATTTTCTTAAACTGATTTGAAGGTGAAAAGAAAGTGCTAAAAGCTGTTGATGCAAATTGTTAAAAAAGGAGGGAGGGAGGCAGGGCTGGAGGGTGAGGGCAAGAAAGAGTGGAGTGGGCTTTATTTCAGGGAGAAGCTTTGATTCAGTAAAAGTACTACACATTTTGTCAAAAGCAATCTAGCATCCTATCCATATACCATTAGCTTCTCTACTTGGTTTTGACTACACCATTATCATTATGCCCCTTACTGGATACAATCTGGTTTCCCACCCATCCTTGGGCTTCCTTTTGTATATTTATCTTCCATAGATTGTAAGATTGTTGAAGGCAAAGATTGTCTTTCTTTTTTTCTTATTTGTATCCCTAGTGCTTATCATAGCCCCTGGCACATAGAAGGCACTTAATAAATGTTTATTGATTGATGGACCAGTTCTATGAACTGTTTATACAACTACCTAGTAGAGTTTAGTAAGTTTAGGCTTTTTATCCATTTGGTTTTTCCTTTGTATATAATTAGCCCTATTGTGTGTGTGTGTGTGTGTGTGTGTGTGTGTGTTGTATAATTACAGATCTCATCTACAAAGCTTTGCAATGTTCTGGGGCTTGAGGCAGTCAGAAAAAGTCACCCACAAGCAGCAGCATGTCGAGGTCTCATTATTTATAAGAAATCTCCTGTTCGTTTAGATTTTGAACCTATCATTGCCCATAACAATGGCAAACACTTTTCATGTATATAGCTTTTCAGTAATATACCTCTTCCCTTTCTATGTCTCACTCAATAATAATAATTAAAGAGTCATCGATCAAAGTTATTGCTATTGTTACAGCTTTCAAGTACTCTTGTTATGATTCTTAAACATACCCAAAACACATCTTAGAGAATCTTTAAGATCATATTTTGCTCTGCTGAATCAAATGCTTTTTTTGAGTCAACAAATAACAAATAAAGAAGGGCCCTGTATACTCTACTCATTTATTTCTTTGTATGACTATAGAGATATTGTTGTGTTATGTTGTTTGTCCTTTGGTCTCGAAAGGGACCATGATCTCACCATAGTGAGATGATGTCATGACTTGTGGTGAATTGGATTTAAGTGAGGGAGAACTGTGCAGTCATCAGCCTCACTCTCTCTTCCAGAGCCATCTGGGTCTAGTGGCAAAATATACATCTCTACAACTGGATATGACCCTGGATATTTGGAACAATTAAGGTTGTGACTTGCCCAGAGTCAAACAGCCAGTAAGTGTTAAGTGTCTGAGGCCAGATTTGAATTCAGGTTCTCCTGACTCCAAGGCTGTCACTCTATCCACTGCGACATCTAGCTGCCCCAACTATAGAGATATGGATAGCTATTGAACACCATTTGAAAAAACCTGCCTGTTCTCATCTCATACCTTCATCAGGGATGCCTCAATATATGGGTAGATTATTCTTATAAAAACTTAGTAGAAATGGAAAATAAGCAAATGGATCAGTAGTTAGATATTCTTAGTTGCCTTTCTTTGATAACAGTAAGATATGAAGGTTGTTGTATTTTAATAAGCCTTTGGCATGCTCTACTCTTTGAGAATCAATCTCTCAATGATCTCAAAATTAAGTTGCCTTCAGCACAAACCTCCTTAGAGTATAGTTTTTTCAGTCCAGCTGTTCTCTCCATCTTTGATATCACTTCTAATTCATGCAGAATTTCAGGAATATTGATATTAGAAGCATATTAATATTTTCCATAAAAACACACTTAATTATATTAGCAAAGTACACAAATAATTAAATCCAAACTCAGAGACTAATATAAGTCATTTTTTATAAGCTGACATTTCATTATCTGGTTCATAGCCATTCTTTCTGCAAATAAGTTTTTGTTGTAGTATTCTGATACTTCCCCATATGGTAAAGGTGACATTTCTCAAAAACTATTACAGTATAGTACAAACTCTGACAGCATTTATCAAATTGAAAACATTTTGAGTATAAGTATAAAAGGTATCCTACCGGGGCTTAGGTAGACCATAGTGTCTCCAAAGGAAAATCCCTGGTATTTAATGTCTCATTTAATATTGTCTATATTTATGTAAAATCTAGTTGTTAGCTTTTAAAAATTGCTTTTGTTGTTAGGTTTCATGAGTAAATAATGTGCTTTATGACTGAATATTAAATAAATATACACCTTAAAAAATAAAATTTCTTTATCAGGTTGGCAACAGAGTAATGCAATTTCCAGTCATAGCAACTCTTAAAACTATCCAAGAAGTTAAGGGAGTCACAATTTGTGTCGGTGAAGGGAAAGCCCACACCAACAAAATCACCAACTCTTAAATAACTTACATTATAACATTGATCAGTATTGCTTGTGACTTCATATTCCAAAGTACCAGTGTTCTTGAGTTTCCATATTCCTTTGATATTATTTGATCCTTTAAGGATGAGCAAGTGCTCAACACCTTTCGTTCTTTTCCCCCTTGAACAATGACCACTGACTAATCTTGCAAGTCTTCTCTCTAAAACAGGGGTCCTTAAATGGTGGATAGAAATCAGGAGGTCCATGAACTTGGATTAAAAAAAAATGTCCTTAGGGGCAGCTAGGTGGCGCAGTGGATAGGGCACCGGCCCTGGATTCAGGAGGACCCGAGTTCAAATCCGACCTCAGACACTTAACACTTAACTAGCTGTGTGACCCTGGGCAAGTCACTTAACCCCAATTGCCTCAAAAATAAAATAAAATTTTAAAAAATGTCCTTTATATCAATATAATTGGTTTCCTTTGTAATTCTATGTATTTATTTTTATGCATTTAAATATTTTATTTTGAGAAGGGGTCCCTATATTTCACCAAATTGGCAAAGGTATACATGAAGTAGGGTGCTGGCAAATATTTAAATATACACTACACATTTTATATTTAATTATTACTATTAGCACATTCTCCATCACTTTCTTATGTCTATACAAACAACACCATAATAAATCAAGCCTTGATTTGTAGCACTTGCAGATTTCCAATGTGTAAATACTGACACGTAAAATGTAAGAATTGGTTCATCAGTAAAAGCAGGTTCCAGAACACCCATGGAACCCTAGACTAAAACAATGCATACAAATAAGGAAAATCAAATAATTTTAGCACTGATTCACAGACATTTAAGATGTTATTTTCACTTTCTTAAACTTCAATAAAGAGAGTCCCAAAGTGTTTAATTCAGGCAGAAGGGTAACAATCTCTTCTGGATCTAACAGTGCCAATGGTGCTCTATCTAGACTTAAAAAATATATATCCTAGAGGTTAACTGGTTAACTAGAGAATGAGAAAAAATATTTATAAAATGCTCTACCTAGAATAAAACATGTTCAAATGAAACATATATGTGTCAGAGAGAAGCAAAAGAACATGCAGAATAGTGTCCTTTTCATACTTAATTCTTTTTCTTAAAGAAAAGGTTAAGACTGTATTTACAATGAAGCTTATCATAGGATAATTTCCACCAGTTCTGAAGTACTGAGACCTATTTCTATCAAATAAATGAATCACCTCGTGTGCTGTACATGTACTATAAAAGTGAAGGGGGTTTTCAGTGTTACAGATGTGAAGGATATGTACTATAAAGTAAGACACTAGATCAAAAAGTATTCATTTATATTATTTTCAACCAGTTTTATAAACATCAACTTACATTTTCATGAGAATCTACATATCACAACAGCATAGGGAAATTAGTTACTTATTCAATTAATATATATTAATAAGATAACTAGGTGGCTTAGTGATAGAGTGATGGACTTAGAGTCAGGAAGATGTAAATCCAATGAGGTAATATATACAAAGTACTGGGTAAATGCTGTCATATTAATTTTTATATTTCATTTTATATTCCCCATTGTGTGTCAAGACTTTTTCACCAATCTCCCCAACCAATTGAAAGCATTCTTACAGTGATCATTTCATTGGCACTCAAAATAATTTACTTTAGATGGGTATCAATTTTTTAAAACTATATTAAACTAACAGATAAGGGATAAACAATTAAAATAAATTCAGGGTCACAAAAACTTTTTCAAACATCCCCAGTAGCAAATTAAAAGGAGGCAAAACTTGGGACACGTGAATTTCCCTGTGTGTATAGTATGATCCTAATTAAGTATCCTCTTGTGGCCAAAATCATGATCATCCAGGCTAATAAATTATGGGCACTTTTCTCTATAGTAGCTTCCTAATTGGTGTCCTTGTCTCAAATCTCTCCCCATTCCTATCCATCCTTGAGGAAACTGGCACTGATTTGCTTTTCATTTACTTCCTTTCCTTTCTTTCTCTTTCTTTCTTTCTTTCTTTCTTTCTTTCTTTCTTTCTTTCTTTCTTTCTTTCTTTCTTTCTTTCTTTCTTTCTTTCTTTCTTTCTTTCTTTCTTTCTTTCCTTCTTTCCTTCTTTCTTTTCCTTTCTTTTCCTTCCTTCCTTCCTTCCTTCCTTCCTTCCTTCCTTCCTTCCTTCCTTCCTTCCTTCCTTCCTTCCTTCCTTCCTTCCTTCCTTTCTTTTTCTTTTTGAGTCAATCAGGCTTAAGTGACTTGCCCAGGGTTATACAGCTAGTAAATATCTCAGGTCAGATTTGAATTCAGATCCTCCTGACTCTATGGCTGATGATCTATCTACTACTCTACCTAGCTGTCCTTGCCAGTGATTTTCTAAAAGCACAGGCTTACCATGTCATCTTCCTTGTCAAAAAATTTCAGTGGCCTCCTTTTTTGGTCCCTCAAATGAAATATAGACTTCATTGTTTGGTATTCAAAGCCCTTCAAAACCTGACTCCAACCTATATTTCCAGTCTTCTTACATATCACTACCCTTTATATGCAAACTAGACTTCTAACCATCCAGCCTTCTTACTATTTCTCAAATGTGACACTCCATCTGTCATCTCCAGGTCTTTGTACTGGCTTGGCCCCATGCCTGGTATCCATTCTACCTTTACCTTTCAGAATTCCCTACCTTCAAAACTTACCTAAAGTGCTGGGATCTGTGAACTGTGTTTTTTAAAATATTTTTTATAATTGTGTCTTAATATAATTGATTTCCCTTGTATACTATTTATAGTATTTAACAACATTATTCTGAGGAGTCTATAGATTTGATCAGATTACCAAAAGGATTCATAACACACAAAAATGCTGAGAACTCTTGTTTTAAATGAAGTCTCTCCTGATCCCCCAGTTATTGCTTTCCCTAAATATTACCTTGTTCTATATGTACATTTTGTCTCCACTGGCTCACCTAGAATTTTGGCAGAGACTGTTTTCTGTTTATTTTTGTGTCCCTGATGCAATACCCAGCATATAGAAGATACTTAATAAATGTTTGTTGATTGTGTCATTAGCTATGCATACACACACACACACACACACATACACACACACACACAGAGATACATACACATGCTAAACCCCCAAATTGAATAATGTTGACATTAATCAAAATTAGCAGTTAAGGAACACAATGATACCTTGAAAGGAAACTGCTCTTTATTCTAACCGAAAATTAAAATGTCCCTCCCTTGATATTCACTTCTTGAACTAAGGCCAAGAAAATAAAAGTGATATCAAGTCTAGCCATTATTTATACATTGTCCCAAACAAAAGTATTAAATATTGGAACAATGCATGATGTTTATATGTTTATATATCAATTCACTTACTAATTTAGTCAAATTTAGTGAGGATATAAAGGAAGGCAGCATATGCAATGGAAAGCATTCTAAGTTTGAATTCAGTGGATGACAGTCAAATTCTGGTTCTGCCATTTATTACTCATGAGACCTTTAGCCAGGGCTTTAATCTCTGAAGACCTTTATTTCCTCATCTGTAAAATGAGGGGGTTTTACTAGAAGACCTTCCCTTTCAGGTCCAAAATTCATGATCATATTAAAGATAACACATGCACACGCTCTCCTAGTATGCATCCATTATCTTCAACACTGAATTGCTCAATAAGGCAATTCATTTTTCCTTGATTTTATTCATCTTTAATTCAAAGAAGTGTTCTGTTCCTTGCATCATGACCCTGACTCAGAGGAAATGTTGCCAAAAGGAAAAGTATAAATCTTTTCAGTATCTCAAGTTCATGTATATATTGCTTCAATATACTTCCATATCTCGAATTGCTTACTAAAATAAATTCAAAACTTTGGCTGAGATAATAATCCATATAATTTAGAAAGCTTCCTGAATTTAATTTTCTGCTTCAGTTGTATTTTGAGACATGCATTTGCTTTCCTTATTGAATTACATATAAAAGTATATCTACTTTGATCCATAAACATGTAACATTTCTTTTGGTCACTTCTAGTATCATCACATAACAGGCATGTGCTATCCATCTCAGACTTTAGGAAATTACTTGCATAATACCAATTTGTTCAGAGTTTATTTGTATTTAAAGAGCAGTAATCCAGAGGTCTAGCAAAAAGCATATATGACTCTATCCAGAAGTTGTCTAAATGGGGTCACAAGTGACACCTTCTCTCCAAATCAGAATGAATGAGAAAACCACAGCTCAATGGTACTCATTACATGTCATTGAATCTTTGTCATTAGGAAAATGGTTTAAAACCTAATTGTAATAGCAGGGAGGAAGAATAGGAGGAAGATTCCCTTAAAATGAAATAAATGTCAGTTTCTCCAAGAAGGAACAGAGTTGGTCATGACATAGAAATGTTGAAAACTGAAGTCACCTTGTCAATGTAAAATAAGTGCATTGATCATGAGGGCCCCTTCTTCCTCTAACCTCTAACAAGTTTACCTTGAAAATAGTAATTACAAGGAAAATAGTTAGCAAGAAAACCAAGGTAAGTATGCTGCTGAATGACAAATAGTACAGTATAGAACAACTAATAGCTGAAGGTTGTGTTGTCTTAAAGACATTAGGGAAGGAGGAATCAAAATCTGAGATGGCTGTGGAATTTATTCCCTTCTTCAAGCAATAAAGGCATAGGCTATTCATTCTCTTGAGCATAGGGAAAACATGGGATATGTACCCCCAATATAATAGCTATAGCAATTTTCCTCATATGGGAAAAATGGGGTCAGGTGACTGAAATAATTATTATTCAGCAGAGGACCAACTGAATAATGAGAATTTGGAGTGAGCGGGCCTAACTTGAAATATTGTCTCAACTGCATATGTGACTTTGTCAGCACATATTACAGAACACAATAGGAGTTTAATAAATGCTTGTGGACTGATTGACTTTGGACAAATCACTTACCTACAATGAGCCTCAGTTTTGTTGTCTGCAAAATGAGGTTGAACTGAATTTTTTCTAAGGTCTATTACAACTTTAAAACCTATTATCACATGCTTACACTCTACTTTCTTCCACCTTGTATATTAGTATGGTTGAAATGAATTCCTTAGACAGCTTATGGCCTGAAATATGAAACCATCAGTAACTATTTCATCTCTAATAAAATTAAGATTCCCCAGTCTGGTATTTAAGGATCTCCACAACCTGGTGCCAATGTATTTTTCCAATTTATTCCATGGAATTCCCATTAACATTCTCAGTTGCCAATTGAATTGGACTTCTTGGTGATTTGACACCTATCCCCTCTAATCATTCTCAAAAGTTGTACACTATGCTTGAGATGCATTCCATTTTCATTTTAAACTCTCTGATTCTTTATCTTCCTTCAATGTTCACCTCCTTCGGAAATTTCTCTAATACAACCATGAGGACTTTCTTTTTCCGCAAATATGCCTAGAGGCACTTTTCAACCTGATCTTTCCTTTCCCCCCTTCATTTCCTACTCAGTTTTACAGTTATCTCTATATCAGTTGTATTCCCCAGTAAGTTGTAAGATCCCTGAAGGAAGAGTCTGTTTTTTTGTTTTTGTATCTCTAGCACTTACCTTAGTACACAACATAGAGTAAGTACTTAACTATTTGTTCTTTGTTTAGTCTTTCCATAGTGATATATACTTTAAGGTGTAATAACAGTGATTAAATGTCCCCATTACATTCCAGGAAAACACCTATTGATTTAGAGCCAAAACACAAGGGAAAATAGTCCAAAAGCTCCTTGGCAAAGCCAATTGCCAACAAAGTAGCCCCATTTTTTCTTCTGGTAAGGGAATGACAATAGTAAGAGATCAATTTGCATATCACTGATGTTTATGTTGTTGCTCAGTCATTTCAGTTGTATCTGACTCTTCACAAACACATTTTTAGGCCTTCTTGACAAAGATATTAAAGTAGTTTACCATTCCTTCTCCAGCTCATGTTATAGATGAGGAGGCTTAAGTGAATTTCCCAAGGTAACATACCTAGTAAATTCTGAGGCTGGATTTGTACTCAAGTCTTCCTGACTCCAGTCCAGGTACACTATTCACTCTGCCACCTAGCTGTCCCTCACCGACAGTTTTCAATAAACATGAGGTAATAGGTAGCAAAAGCTTCTGAAGAGTTGAAGTGCTTAAATCTCATCTTCAAATTCAAATTATGAATCCAACATCTAAAAACAGCCTTTTCTGCAACTTCTCTTCTAAAATTCACATATTTCTGTTTGTTGTTCAGGATCTTGGCCCATATATACATTACTTGTTTTAAATTTATTCTCTCCACTCATTTTTCCACCAAAATAGTTCAGGCATTCATTACCTTTCGCCTTGGATTTACGAGTCTCCTAATTAGTCTATCTGTCTTGAATTTTCCTGGGATATTGTGATAGCCTTCCAATTAGTTCCTCTGCCTCAGCTTTCCCCCATCCAATCCATCTTTTATAGAGCTGTCAAAATGATTTTTCTAAAGCAGTCTGACCATGTCATTGTCCTACTCGAGAAACTCCAGGTTTGGGCTTCCTACTACTTCTAGAATTTTTTAAAAAATGAATTCCTCTGTTTGGTATTTCAAGTAATTCACAACCTGGCTCCAACCTATTTTCTAGACTTGTTATACAGTAGTCTTCTTCATGCAATATACTGTCTATCCAAAGAAGCCTTCCTACCACACTTCACACAAGATATGGTCACCCATGTCCCTGCACCTTTGCACAGGTTTTCTCCTATGCCCAGAATGCGCACCTTCTACTTTCTTCCTCTTAGTACCCCTTCTTCAGAGCTCAATTCAATTGCCTCTAAAGAGATGGTCCTAAAGTTTAGGTCTATGTCAATCACTTGCAATAGTGTACAGTAGCTTTCTGATACCTATAGGATCAAATAAAAACTTTTTCTGCTATAATTAAATTTCTTTTCACCTTAACTCCAACCTACCTTATATATTTTTACTTTATACTCTCTTAATCCCAATCCCCAACTCCTACTGCTTTCTCCCCTGCCTCTTTTAAACTACAAAGCTCTAGATATAACCAGTCTGCTGCCAAGTCTTCTTGATGCTACTTTCACAATATCTCCTATGTATGCCTCATTCTCCCATTCTGACACTGTGGCTACCCAATCACTTCGTGTAAGCACTATTGTAAAGGCTATCTGTTTGGTTGTACTGTCTCAAGTCTTCCCTCACTACAGTCCTTCCTCCACTGTACTTTGGAAATGACCTTCCTAAGGCACAAGTCTGACCATGTCACTTTTCCAGTTTCTCCCTATCATCTTGAGGATCAAACATAAAATCCTTGTTTGGCTTTTAAAGCTCTTTATAACCTATCCCCTTTCTATATTTCCAGTTTTCTTAAAATTTCCCTCCCCTTCTTGTACTTTATGATTCAGTAACACTGTCCTTCTTTTGCTCCATATCTCAGATCAATACATTTTCCCTGAATGTTACCCCATTCCTGGAATGCTCTCTCACATCAACTCTGCCTCCTGGCTTTCCTGACTTCCTTCAAGTCATCTAAATCTACTCTCCTGCAAGAAGTCTTTCCCAGTCTCCCTTAATGCTAAAGCTTTCCCTTTGAGATGACCTATATTTTATTTGCACATAATTGTTTGCATGTTGTCTAGCTAATTAGATTGTGTGATCCTTGAAGGTAGGGACTTTTTGTCCTTTCTTTACAGCTACAGAGCTAAACACAGTGCCTGGCACATAACAAGTGCTTAATAAATGCCTGTTGATTTGATGATATATAGCAGTAACCCAAGAAGAAGAAACTGATACTTCTAGAGGTCTCTGACTTCCAGGATTCTATATAGTTGGAGAACTTGGGAATCATTATCACAGTATCTATCTAAGATAATTTTATTTATTAAAGCATAGATAGGTAGATGATAGATGGATGGATGGATAGATAGATACATAGGTAGATAAATTGTAGATAAAGATACACACACGAACATATATATAGCTTGTATGTGCATGTATATATGTATATATGCATATATAGCTATATAATCTCTCTATATATATAGATTATACACACACAAATATTCTTCACATGCATTCTTCTTCATGTGCTATACTGTTTATCCAAAGTAGAGAGAGATAAATATATATATATATATATATATATACACACACACATCTATGTATGTATCTCTCTATCTCTATCTATATCATTAGGGGGACTGAAAAGAACTATAATCTATGGAATATCTTTTTCATCCTAATAGGAGTAAGGCTTGATTCTACTGACTAAAAACATCTTTTCTCCCCTTGTTTTTCATTTTGCTTCAATATTTTAAGACATTGTTCACTTAATGGATTCAGATTATTTTGTTTTTGTCTTCTCATATGTCTTGACAATGAGCACATCTATGAACATGTATACATAGATATGTATTAATATGCACATGCATATATATGTATTATGCTTTCCTCTTTCTCCTGCTCTTTCTCTCTCTACATATATATAAATATATGTAAAGATATATGTATAGGTGTGTGTGCATCAGATATATTTATCCACATACATAAATATATGTTCCAAAAGCTACATGACTTCATTTTCTACCAACATAAGGTGCTACCATATTTTTGTCTTCATTAGTTGTTACGGCCAAAGAAATCATCATGGTGTGGCTAAGGTGCTGATGACCCTCTCCAAATCTAGCTAGCAAGGTTCTCAGATGACAAACATAAAATCTATGCTGGACTTGCTATGGAGGCAATCCAATACAGTAGAAAAAGTGATGGATTTGGAATCATGGAGGCAAGATTCAAAACCTATGTAAACCTTGGGCTAGTCATTTAGGATCTCCATGCCTCAAATTCATTGCAAAAAGGTACTGACAGGGACCACTAAAACTCCAAGTTATGTAATTATCAGCACTAAATTGTTTTAGTCATCTAATTGGACACTAATGACCAGTGACTCAGTCATCTCACTATGATTGTTCCAAATCTTCCACTCCGTCTTAAAGTAGCCAATTCCATGACTTTGCCATGTCGATTGGACGTATCCAGATGACTTGCTAGGACAACTTCAAAGTTTTAGATTCTGATTATCAGAATCATTCAATAATCTTTACTTTTAGCAAAACTATAAAGAACTTGCAGTTGGCCTATAAGACACCAGAATTTCATCTTATGTCATTATCACCACCTTTATAAATACAGATAAATGGGGCTGAGAATGTGGCTTGCTAATGGACAAGCAGCAAAGCTATTTTTTTCCCCCTGATAACAAAGTAGTTTGAAGTTTTTAAGTTGTAGGAATGTTCTAATTATTGTTACATTTTTGCTGTGTCAGAGTCTGACCAAATTAGATAAAATGCCAAATTATTTAAAATTAAAAGTGCATTTTAGAGAAATGGCATATAAATAGGGCCTTGAATTCAGCTGAATAAAAGCCATAGATATACCTTTCCAAAGGGTACTCTACTAATTGAATTTTATATTTACATTAATTTTCAATGAAATAATGCTGTTGTAACCTATTTCTGGTACATAATGCAATGTAAAATTATACAAAACGCTACATAATCCTTTGATTTCAAGTTGTGATAGTCAAAACTAATATATGAGAAAAGGCAAAAATCAACTTGGTTAATATCTTTTTGCTTCTGTTTTTGTTTAATTAAATCTGTACCTATGATTCTATTCATGTTGAGAACTCCTAGCATGTAAATTCCTTCCAGTGATGCATATTATAACTTGTTTATAATTTATAGTTTTAAAGACCTGCTTGAGGAGACTGCAAAGCTCATTAGCTTGTTCATGGTGCCAGAGAGAGGACTTAAAATCAGTTATTTCCATCTCAAAAGCTTTTATTCACTCTAAAAGCTACTGGAGACCTAGAAGAGAAAGCTCTTACCACCAGTCCTTGGCACTATCAAATGATTCTGCATCAGAAAAAGGAATAATTTAATCAATGGAAATGGCATTACAGAGTGACCATCTGCTTTGCTGATGAACCCTAATGACCTCTGGGCCTCTCCATCTAATTCAAAGCTGAAATCTCCTACATGTATATGTAAACAGGGACTGTCATGGTTTTATGTATTCATGTATGTATGTTTATATATTTACATTAAGATGTTATATACATTAAGTTATATATATTCATACATGTATATATAAACACACATACATACATGGATATATATAAATATATAAAACTTAACACATAGTAAAAGTTTGAAAAATGCTTTCACATTTATTATTTTTTTATTGTTGTTTTTTTTTAGTGAGGCAATTGGGGTTAAGTGACTTGCCCAGGGTCACACAGCTAGTAAGTGTTAAGTGTCTGAGTCCGAATTTGAACTCAGGTACTCCTGACTCCAGGACCAGTGCTCTATCCACTGCACCACCTAGCTGCCCCAACATTTATTTTTTAGTTCACTCCACCTTCTTGGTTATTAGAGCATTGGGTAATTAGAGCTCTCAGCTAATTTTTTAGTCCTAGGTTGTCAAAATCAAACAATGTCCAGCAAAACTGAAATAAATAAATACAATGGTGTTTAAACAAAAATACTAAGCCTTTTAAATAACAAAACAAAAATGAGATTCATATTTCCTGTGTGTGTGTGTATACATACACACACACACATGTACTCTTTTATCTAATATGGTCAGCATCTGTTAACCATGTAACTCAGGTTATTTTTAGCTGCTCTGAATTCCACATCATCTGTGGATCAGGTGTCATCTTTGCAAAATTATAATTCTTGTTAGCTTTGGTAGCATAATATGTATACTATTAGAAATAATCAATGAAACAAATTCTCTCCAGGGCCTGGCTTATTCACTCATGCTTCAAGATGAACACTTCCCAGAAAAAAATTCCAAATTTTAGACCACTAGGCAGCCTTTAGAGTACTAGTACAGTCATGCAACTATGCTGGTCAAAGCAATACATTAACATTTTGAGGCTACTAGTCAGTCAATAAATGATTCCTTAGTGCAAGACCATTAACGTTCTTCCCTAAGTGGCCAACATCTTACCACAGATAGGAAGAACAAACAAAATGAATACGTTTAAAGATAGGGTCCTATTAGGTACTCAAAACCAGATGCGTCTCCATAGATTAGTGACTTGTCTAAATATACCCAAATAACTTAGATACTTGATTTTTTTTTACAAATAATTTCTCCAATTTTAGCTTTTACCTGTTGGAACACAGTCATATGTAATAAGTATCCTGGAATGGACAGTTTAAAAAAATAAATTGATCTTCAGGAGAAGGATAAGAAATTTTTTATAGAAAAAGATTCAAACCACTGAAAATTAGAATATAATATCTAATGCTCTTTCATATAAAGAGGCAGATGGTTTTTACTACATTGAATAGCAATTACAAAAAATAATTATTAAAGTAAGTTAATTATTCATTAGGTGTTACATAGGAGAATTTAATGACATATGCTATGAAAAATAAAGAATACTGATTATATTATAATAATATACTAATATTGCCACCATATGTTTATTGGTTACTACTCTAATCTTTAAGTGGCATGATAACCTTTTTTTCTTAGAAATTTAAAATATTTGTAAATAGGCAACTATGTTATATGTGTCATATCTGATT
This sequence comes from Dromiciops gliroides, assembly GCF_019393635.1. NCBI lineage: Eukaryota > Metazoa > Chordata > Mammalia > Microbiotheria > Microbiotheriidae > Dromiciops > Dromiciops gliroides. The sequence goes on from NC_057862.1 coordinate 573,161,054, forward strand.
TTCCAAAATAATGATGAATGAAATAAGCATTTATTAAGCACTTACTTTGTGCTAGATAATGTACTAAATACGCAAGGAAAAAGCAGAAATAGTTTCTGTTTTCATGGAGCTTACATTTTTATTGAGGGAAACATCACGTACATAATTCAGTACACGTGAAATACATAGAAAGTAGGTGGAAAGGAACCATAGAGGAGAAGGCATAAACAGTTGTGGGGTCCAGGAAAGGACTCTTACAAGAGGTTCCACTGAGTCTTAAAGGAAGCCAAGGATTCTAAGAAACAAAGTTTAAGAGGTAGAGCATTCCAGGCATGGGGGGCATCCTGTACAAATGCTCAAGGACAGGGAACGTTGCATCACGTATGATGAATAGTAAAAGATTTGGTATGGTTGCATCATAAAGCATGTAGAAAAGAATATTAAAAGGCTAGAAAGAAAGGGGACAGGATGTGAAAAGTTTCAATGCCAAATAAGAGTGTCCATGTTTAATCACAGAGGTAACAGGGAGGCAGGGGAGTTTATGGAGTAGGAGATCACTTAGTCAAACCTATATTCAAGGAAAATCACTTTGGGTAGGGAAAGGAATAAGCATTTATATAGTGCTTACTATGTGTTGGGCGCTGTGTTAAGAGCTTTATAAATACTATCTCATTTGATCCTCACAACAACCCTGCAAAATATATAATTATGTAGGGAATATATCAAGGTGACAAGAGACTTAAAGTAGGAAGAATAATTGGAAAGCTATTATTATATTCTAAACAAGGGGGCATCAGGGCATGGACTCAGAGAATGGCTCTGTGAGCCGACAAAAAAGGGTTTATGTGAGAACTATGAATAAATTGTAAGATTTGGTGATAGTTTTTGTAGATGGCTGCTAGTTGGCACAGGGGATAGAGGTAGGAAAATACTGAATTTCCAGAAGGATGTTGGTATCCTAGGTATGTGTCAATAACTTTAACAGAAGCATCATAGAATTTTGTTATGTTCATGAAACAGCAAAATCTATTTTAACATTTTAACCATTCTTAACTTGTGTCTCAAATCTCACTTCAAATTCTGAAGTCATTTCTTTTAAGGATGAAACTTCTTTGAAATGCTCATACTGGAGTTCCCAATTATAACAAAAACTAGAACTACTCATACAGTCTGTCTAGCATTCCATAAGTACTTTCGGTTCACCTTCTGGGACACTATTTCCTGATCTGATCAAAGTTTAAGTGTTAATGTTTGACTATTTTATCTCATTCTACAGGATCTGAGGGAGGTTGATAAAGGCCAGTTTTGAAAAAAAAAATTGTAAAAGTCATGTGCCATGTCATTCTCTTTCACAGATAAGTGTTCTCTCTAAAAACTGTTGAATATACATCTATGATTCATCACTTATGAAACTAAAATTTTAACTCTCCCAAGCAGCCTTCAAAAGTATTCTGAAAAATGTTCATAAGTGGTGGGGAGAGGGGAGTTAACTTGTAGGGCAGACAGCTATTATTGGAAATGTAGCATGTTACTATAAGATAAAATCTCCTTTTCCAAGAAAATTCTCTTTTAATATTTTTGGCCTTCTCATATAATACTTATAGCAATGAAGAAATTTTAATATTTTTATTTTCGTTCTTTTATCTTGGTCTTAATTAGAAATTAAAGTCCATAAAGTAAAATTAAAATAGCAATAAAAATACTTTATGTAGTCAACCCATTCTCTTAGGGGGTAAAAAGCACTTATTCATGTGAACTCCTTGAAGTAAGAGACCATGTCATTTGCCTTTCTTTGTACCCCTATCACTTGAGTATGAAAAGTGCTTAATAAATGCTTTTTTGACTGACGTTGGTCACTATAGAACTGAGTATTGCATAAAGTTTTTTAATGCACTTCACCCTTCTAAAAAGTTTCCCTAAAAAGTACTTACTCATACCTATAAGCATCCGTTTTTATAAGTTATATTAGAAGAAAAGAAAATGCCATTACATATGGAATCTGTCAGAGGTTTCAATTAGAACTTGGCACCAGGGGATACATTTGAAAAGCTGTGGCTTTTTGCTGCTCCTCATTGGAGCTGTCAGACATTTCCATAATAAATACTTAGGAAAGATAGGTTGTGCTCTACACTTAGTGTCCTCTGCTATGAAGAATAAAGAAGAAAGTTCACTCTTAGCTCCATAAAGCCACCTCTGAGAAAAGCAGCAATGATAATAGGAAGAGAAAGCCCCACAAATAATAGTTTTTTAGGAAGTAGTAATAACAGAGCTCTTCCACTCTAACATCAGATATGATATGGCACCTGGTTCCAATAGGCACTATCTATGAGTACTAATAAAAAGTTCAACATGTTCCAGTGTACCCACACACAAATCTCTACAGGAACATAGAGAAGGAAATGAAAGTAGAGAGAAGAATATACAAGGCTCTTATAATTTCTTTTATGATCATTTGCTGCCTGATTTCTTTATTCACTAAGTGTAGAGTTACATACTAATTTTATTACCCTTAACATACAAAGAGGACACAGTCAACCTGAATTAGTGAATAAAATATTCAATGCAAATGGTATACCATGACCACAAATCTGTAAATGCATATACAAATTCACACTTAAGATTTATTTGACAAGCCATTTTATATATATATAATATGTATATATATATATATATACATACACACACATACACACACACACACACACACACACACACTGTATATATATACAGAGAGTGTGGTTCTTCATAACCACAAGTGACATTGCAAATCATGTTATTTCCTAGATCATGTTGCTTTCAAAGAGCAATGTTTTATTTAGATTGTTATGGTGATTACAATGCCTTCATTCTCACCTACAAAAAAAGTAGAAATGATTGGGAATTGGGATTCAATTTAACTGGATTGTAAATTATTTATATTTCCTATATCACAGTCACAAGGTGGATAGATAGATGGATTATACATAGATAATTTATTCTAGTCAATTATGTTTCAGATACTATGCAAAGTGCTGAGGATACACATACAAACAAGCAAGATAGTTCCTGCCCATTAAGACTTAATATTCTAATGGGGAGGGAACTATGGCAAGAAATAATGGGGATGGTAGGGGCATGGCAAGAAATGGTCTAGAGGCCTGGTCTAGGCAAGAAAAGGCAAAAGCTCATTTATGAAAGTGTGGTATACCGGGGCAGAGTCCAGGATTCTGGTAGGAGGGGTGGGATAAGTATGATGAAGATAGTGGAGGTGACGTGGTATGGAAATGACCAGGGATAGCAGGAACTAAATTGTTATTTGACTGGCTGGATGTAACACATGAGCAACTTAAAAGACCATCTTCACATCTGGTATGGGATTCTATTTTCATCAAAATTATGACTTAAGTCATTTTTTTCTGGAACTTTCATGAGAGAAAAGAAGAAAGGACAGACAAATAATTAAAATGAGAAGCACAGATTAAGTATGAAAGAAGGAAATTGTGGAAATATGCTAAGAGAATAAAGATTTCATAAAGGAAGTTCTAGGGAAGGAGGAAATTACACAAGCAAAATATATATATATACACACATACACACAGAGGGGAAATAAAGGAGAATGGACTCTGTAACGATTGGAATGATGCCACCTTCTGGAGACTTACTGTAGGAAAGCTCCACCATGAGGAGTAGGTCTCTGAGGGCAAGACCATGCGTCTTTTCTTTGGTGTCAGGAAGTGACATTTGCTTGTGGGAGGAAGAAGGGAGAGGCTGGTGCTTTGACTCTCTCTCTTTCCTGAGGACTCCAGTGGAGAAGGGAGCTAGAAATGCACTCTCCCTTTAATAGATAGATGAATCTAGGTCTTTCTCTTTCTCTTCACCAAATTCTATTTCTCCTTAATAAATGCTTAAAAGTCTAACTCTTTCTAAAGCTTATAATTTATTGGTGACCACTCATAAGATATTTTAGACAGTATGGCTAGAATTTTAGCCCCATACAACTCCTAAGAATAAGAGATTACTATTCCAAAAATTAATCTTAAACTAATAGAGGTCAGTAATCTTTTCCTAAACCAGGACTTCTTAAACATTTTTCACTTGTGATGCTTTTTTGCCTGAGAAATTTTTATATGGCCCCAGGTATAGAAAATAGGTATACAAGGGGCAGCTAGGTGGCACAGTGGATAGAGCACTGGCCCTGGAGTCAGTAGTACCTGAGTTCAAATTCGGCCTCAGACACTTGACACTTACTAGCTGTGTGACCCTGGACAAGTCGCTTAACTCCAATTGCCTCACTTAATAAAAAAAAAGTAAATAAAAGAAAATAGGTATACATAACATTTTACTTTTGTCAAATTTTACATGACCCCCACATTATTTACCTGACCCCATATTGGGTCATGACACACAGTTTAAGAAGCTTTGTCTTAAACGCAAACAGGAAAGAGAAGAGGTGGAGTGAAGACCATTATTACCCCTCAGTTTTTACAATCTGTATAAGGACTGAATTAGCAAATATATTCTAGTGAAAAAGTTGAATCAATATTTTCATAGACATATTTATAAGAATTCTACTCCACTCAACCCCCAGATATCCAGCTCATATATATTTCCACAAGCCTACCCAAAATCTGGCTCTTCATTTACATTATATGCACCATAGTCCACCATGTCATCTACATTTGGATGGAGAAGAATAAAGTATAATATCACAGTGTTAAATAATATATCTTATAGTATCAAGGTATTGATAAGGGGAAAATTGAAAGATTATTTATTTTTATTGATTTTTCCTAGTTTTTAAGTATAAATGTTTTTGATCAAGAGAATGACATGATCTAAGTGTAATAGGGTTTATAGCACAGCCCTCACTGGCTTGCTCAGCTGATGTGAACTGTCAGGGTGGGTACTGGTGAGGTGGCTTCTAGGAGAAACATGATGACATGTCAGGGAAGTGCTTTAGAGAGACTGTGGAGCATGCATACCATTCTGTAACTAGATCTGTTCAGCTAAATATACAGTGAAAGAGAAGCTTACTAATTGACTTGGGGATCATGCAAAAAGGTCTGTCAGCTTCCTCTTGCCTTCAGTCTTGTTTGTGGTATCTTGTTGATTCCTGCAATCATTGCATCAAGTGGGTAAGAGAAGTGACCTTGGGAACTTTTCTTCTGAGACTATATGGGCCATGAGAAATATGCCTTAATCCTTGGCCTTTACATTAGCTCTTTTCAGCCATAAGTGCTGAGAGTGGAATCTTGAACATTTGTTTAGAGAATGAGCCACAGGAAACTGGGAGATGCCATCCAGGATGAATTTTGCAGCCAATACAGTATTGATGCCTGGAGGAACAAAAAGAAATGTTGGGGCATGACCTTTGGGACCCTTTTCCAGTGAAAAGACTTACCTACTAATCATGCCACTTCTGGACATTATCTTAGTGGAACTAATTATTTGTAGGAACTGAACTTAGTTTTGAGTATCTCTCCAAAGTAGTATAGGGGAGAGTATACCCTCGAGGTATTAGGGTAATAGTTTTTATTATTCTTGCTGAATCTGTGAAATTAATATCCCTTTGGATGTGAAGTGGTTAAATAGTACTAGGGCACTAGTCACTGATTCCTTAACAATAGAAAGGGAACACAGTTATTTGGAGTAAAGGTAGATAAGAGACCCCCTGACCTTTTAGGTTGTGTTTCTATAACCCTGAAGGGAAATGCAGTAGGTGTGGTCCTGAAAGAGTAGGGCCAGAAAAAAAATATGCTGCATAAATCATACTTTAGGAAGATTAATCTGGCATCTCTGTATAATATATTGGAAAAGAAAGTGATTGGAGGGGATAAAGCACCGGCCCTGGATTCAGGAGTACCTGAGTTCAAATCCGGCCTCAGACATTTGACACTTACTAGCTGTGTGACCCTGGGCAAGTCACTTAACTCCCATTGCCTAGCCAAAAAAAAAAAAAAAAAAAAAAAAAAAAAAAACGTGACTGGAGATAGGAAAACCTATCAGCAAGCTATTGCAATAAAAATGCAAGACAATAATAAATAAAAGGCCCCATTAGATTGTAAGTTCCTTGAAGGTAAGGACTGTCTTTAGCCTCATTTTTTAAATCCGCAGTGCCTGGCACATATTAGCCACATAATAAATGTTTATTGATTGATTAATTGAATTAGGGTAGTGGTAGTATCTGAAGGGCTGGCAGATGAAGAAGGATGAGACTTGTTCTACTTGGCTCCAGAGGGTAGAACTAAGATCTATGGGTGGAGGTCGCAGTTGTATCCATCTTGATATAGTGTAAAATTTCCTAAAATTTAGAACTGCCTGAAAGTATAATGAATTTCTTAGGAAGGTAATGGGTTTTCTCTCTTTTTTTGTTGGTGAGGCAACTGGCGTTAAGTGACTTGCCCAGGGTCACACAGCTAGTAAGTGTTAAGTGTCTAAGGCCAGATTTGAACTTAGGTCCTCCTGAATCCAGGGCCAGTGCTCTATCCACTGTGCCACCTAGCTGCCCCGGGTTTTCTCTTTACATGAGATTTCCAAGAAAAAGTTGGATAACCACATGTCTCCTGTCAAGAATTAAAGCTGTATTAAATGGGCTCTTTTTTAAAAAATTATTTTATTTTTAATTTATGGAATAAAATAAGCATTTCCATAAAAGTATAATTTTTTTAAAAAAGATGATTGCACATGAAACTGCAAATTCATTATGTACAACTTACTATTCCTTTTAAATATATAATAAAGTTATCGTGTAAATTTCTTTTTTTCCCTTTTTTTTCTTCCCTTCCCCCCTCCCCCACTCTAGAGATGGCTACCATTAGACACATTTAACTTAGATTCATTCCATGGTGCTATGATTCTGGGATGAAAAAGATGAATCTGATATGAACATAATAATAACAGCTAAACTTGTTATGTATGGGTAATATATGAATAGATAAAAACAATAATAATAATGAACTAGTACTCATATAGTATTTTAAGATTTGTGAAGTGCTTTGTTATTTCATCTTCACAACATTTTGAGGCACGTACTATTAGTATCTCCATTTTACATATGAGGAAACTGAAATTGAGAGAAGTGTTTAGCACAGTGCTTTGCACAGATATGTCCTTAATAAATGCTTATTTCCTTCCTTCCCTCCTATACCTACCTAGCAAACTGGTAGGTATTTATGGTATTCAAATCCTAAGCCAAATAGTGGAGAATTAATTTTTGAAATCTCAATCACAGAACTGATCTAGATTTAAGATTTCCAATCATTTCTCACATTAGTGACATAATAGCATTAAAAAAAACTCATTCAGAGAATAAAAAGGCTGAAAGTATTTCTTTGAAATGAGGTTTTTTAAAAGTTCACAGTGTAATAAAGTAGTAAATTACTACAAAAGAAATAAATTTCTAAAAGGGAAAAAATTGAAAACTGACAAGATTATATGCAGAGAACTCAACTGATAGATAAACAATGATATCAGCATTTTCTTTTGGAAGGTGGATGGTAATACAGCTTTATTTTAAGTCACACTGAATGTGGACTAGTCTATAGCTGTGATATAGACAGGTTTCAGTGCTGAAGAATATTAATATAAAAATCATTTTCCTATATTATGGAATAAATTTTCATTCAGCAATACAAATAAATGAATTGTAAAGTGAATCAAAAAGAAGACAGCAAATGCCTGAAAATAAAGTAAATGCATACCTAATTAAACATTTAAACAAATAATTACCTGATTATAGCATGCAAATTTTAGGGTTTGCAAGAGGCTCATCGACTAACTTCATGAGTGCTATTCACATCTGAAATTTGTACTTAAAAATTGAACACTGGACACGTATTGTACCAATGTTCTTGCAGATGACTTTCTATAGTAGATCATATCTTCACAGTCATGTAACAACATCTCCAAAACACTACATGAACTAAGAAGAAATACTTTGAATAAAGGAAAATCTTGATTTTTAAGATTGTAGCCTTTCTGGCAGAAGGTGACCAAACTGCCAAACCTTCTTTCTTAGGGGTAGCTAGGGGAAGTGGGCACTGGTTAGGACATGCTGCTTAAAATTTCCCCTCTACACAAGTACACACACACACACACACACACAGACCTGAGACTCATTTCCATTGGCAGTATCTCTTTTGCAAGTTGAATAGGGTTAGACTGAACAGGCATTAATATCTTAGCAGGAATCATTTTTAATTAGCCATCAGATTGCATCATGTCTACATGGGAGAAATGGGAGTTTTAAGGGGCACAGTCAATAGATGGTTAAAATAGGGGTTATTTTAGACTATCAGGCAACAACTAAAGATGACAGATCTACTTCGCAGTTTTCTCTAGGACTGTAGTGAGAACAAGATTGCCACTGACAATAATTTCCAGTGCTACTTTCAGCACATACTTTATAGGTTGTGATGCCTAATAATAAGAATTATAAAAATTCATCCCAAAAGAGAATTCCAATTTTCAAAAAGCTTCTTAAATTATGTGTACTGCTTCATCTAAAATACAACCTACCAGATGGAACTCAGGATCATTTCTCTGTTATCTCAGATCTGCTGTTAACTAGCTTTGGAGCCTGAAAAAAAAAGTTACTTAATATCTCTTTGCTTCAGTTTCCTCACCTAAAAATGAGATTAGACATAATATCAAAGGTGGAACTACCATCATCCAAGCTGAACTAGAGTGCCTCCTACAATACACTTTAAAAGTGGTCACTCAACCTCTGCTTGAAAAACATAAGTGATAACCCAAGATTACCTGAGGAAAATCCATTCTCCTAAATAGTTCCAATTGTTAGGAAGTTTTCCCTTACATCAAATCTATTGTTTTTTGAAACTTCTACCCATTGCTCCTAGTTCTACTCTCACATACCAAGCAAAGAAAATCAAATCTCTCTTGCGTAATATTAAAATGCTTAAGGACTGCTTTCCTATTTACCCCTTACTCCCCTACAGGAGCACTAGAGCCTGCATACATACACACACACACACACTAAATAATCTCTAAACTAAAAATCTCCAGTTCTTCTAAGCAATTCCTATAGTGCATATTTCCCAGTCATCTCACTGTCCCAGTCTCTTTCCTTTGGATCTGCTGCAATTTGGCAATGTTCTTTCTAAAAGAGAACGTCATTTTAGTACCTTCCCAGTTCTAAAAATGTATGAGTTTTTACACTTGTAATATGGTTCAGCTTTGTAACTTGTATTGTATTTCTTTGTATATTGGTATATTTTGATAGAATCATAAGCATTCAGTGTGGGAAGAGACCTCAATGGCCATCTGCTCAGACACATACCTGAACAAGAATCTTCTCTACAACAGACGCACCAAGTAGCCACCTGCATTTTGTTGAGATACCACAAGGGAATAGAAAGCATTGGCCAAGCTTGATATTGGGAAGTAGTCAAAGTTTGTCTTTTTGTTCCCCCAACTCTCTTTCTCTCTGGCATCTGTCTTCTTATTTTTAATAGACTCAATGGGCTCCTTCATTCTCAATTATTAGTTAAATAATGGCTAATATCACCTACCACAGAACTGTTTGCATTTTGCTCTGGAACTATTAAAGATTTAATAAAATGCATCTCAAATGGGGTAATTTAGGCCCTTTGGAAAGAAGATAGTACAAAAGCTTTTCTCAAGCTTTGAAAATAATACCACATAGTCAGTACTCCAATTCCTAAGGATAGTCCTGCCTGGGTACATTTCATACTTTCAAATTGAAGGTAGAAGTATACTTCTTCAGACTATAAAATCATGAGGCATTGTCCACAGACACTTCAAACTAGGTTAGAAAACAGTAGAAGATGGTATGAAATGTAAAAATTCATCCACTAAATATGAACAAAGAAACCCAAACTGTAAAAATAAATAATCTCCTCTCCTGGATATAAGATGGATAAATAGATTGATAGGTAGATAGATGCATAGGAAAAGAGAGAGAGAGAGAGAGAGAGAGAGAGAGAGAGAGAGAGAGAGAGAAAGCTTCCATGTTTAGTTTCATCTTCAAAACAACTCAGATTTCATCAGTTTGTATACTCTGGTTTGTTTAATTCCTCCATGTATTGGAAGATTTTCATCCTGGATTACTGTGGTCAAATATTCACCACCTGGTGACCAACCTTCTGGTGATGAACCTCTCTGAACTTAATTCAACTATTTCTCAGATGCCAGACATTTATTTTTTGCCAAGACTATCCTTGAAGCCCTTCCAACATAGTAGGACCTGCCAGACCTTGCACTCTGTTAGCAAAGATCCCAAGGTTACTTCCATGCCACAATGAAGCATCAGAATTTTGCTTCAGTAGAATTATAAATAAATAAAAAACAAAATTAATTTCATGTTTATATTCCCCAAACTCTACTTTGAGGTACAACTATTTAATAATATCCATATTTGCCATCTATTATTTATGTCTGAATAGGTATTAGATGATGTCCATGTAAATACTTAAAATAGCTCATTCTCTCCTGTAATTCAACACCTTTCCATAAGTTAAAGGACTAGAATAGGATAATATTTATTTGACAATGGGAGAACCTAACTCATTTTTGCAATATCCTAATGCACTGGTCAAAACTATAATAAGTTAATTTAATACAATTTTATATGGCAAAGAAAAAAGTTTTCTCCTCAAGAGAGATACAAGTCCATCCTAGACTTTATAGCAGATATTATTGTCTCTTTATTATTTGTAAATAAAAATAAAAAATAAAAAGACACTATTGTCCTCTGCATACCATCTGTGTCACCTGTAACAAAATCATCCAGTAGTAAAAAGTATTAAATGAAGTAATGTCTGTAATAATATTAAAAATAAGGTTTATTCTTAAGGAGTCTCAACTTATTGATCAATTCCTTATGCAAGGAAATAGTAAAAAGTACAACACATTCTTAAGCTTTCAAAAATTAGCATTCACCAAATACCACATAACATCCTAACTAAAATTAAACATCAGAAGCTTTCTATCTTTTAAAAAATTAACAGATGACAAAAACTACACGTAATAAAAATCTTAAAAAATACAGAGATGTTGCAGAATAAATCAAAACCACATAGGACTAAGATAAGCCTAAAGGAGATAAGCTTAAATCCCAATAACTTGATTGAATTACAAAAAAAGCAGTTATTTTATCTACCTATGTTTAGTCTTCAGAGCATTAAATATAAAATAATAATAAGATAGTTCTCTGTTGCAGGACTGTTCCTATCTGAATTCAATATAAAGAGATGAAAAAATGAGATCAGGATAATAATCACCCATCTATATAGAATTTGGGGGCTTACAAAGTGTTTGACACACATTCCATTCCATCTTCACAATAACCTGTAAGGTGATTGTTATTATCATTGTCCTCTTTTTGTAGATGAATAAACTGAGGTTCAGAAAAGTTCAGTGAATGGCCCAGAGTCGCATGGCTGATAAATAGCAGGGGTGAGACTCACACTTAGGTGTTCTTGATTCAAAATTGAGTACTATCGTTTCACTGTGCAACATTGCTTTTCATTGCTACTATAAATGATCCTTCAGAGTTTTGCAGTTATAAGGTGACTTTTGGATTACTGCCCCTCCCCCTAATTTTTCTTTCAAAACAACAGCATCCAAATTTATTCTTTCTTCCAAACAGACTTTAGTTTAAAACAGTTAAAATAAGTTTTAGAACAATTCTTCAAACAATATTATATCTTGGGGCGGTTTCCCCATTTTCATTTGTAGTAACATCCATGATTTAATACCAGATTACACTTCCAACTGCTTCCCTTTTCTTACCTGTAATTTTAAAGACAGATTCTTTCACATACCACATTAAGTTCTTAATCATGGTTAATTTGATTCAGTTGAGTTCAGTAAATATCTATTAGGCCCCTGCTACTTGCAACCTATGCTATTTAGATAAAGTTCTGCCCTCAAGGAGCTTATGAACTATTGGAGAGATAAGATGAATACATAAATAATTCTAACAGAAGTGATAAGTGCCTAGAAGAGGTCCCAATAAAGTGAAATAAAGATTCAGGAATGGATTCTATAAGCACTAGAAGCCATTCAAAGTTTTTAAGTAGGATATGAGGCCATAGTATGTGCACACTGCAAAACTTATTTTGTCAGATGTATGAAGCATAGCTAGAAAGGGAAGGAACTGGAAGCAGGAAGAGCAGTCAGACACCTATAGAAATGCGAGACAAGAGAGTCTGAACTAAGAGTGGTGGTAATAAAAGAAGAAAAGAACATAGAGATACAAGTGAAATTCTTCTGTTAAAATCAATCGGCCTTGGCAATTGATTAAATATAGGGGTTAAGGGAGAAGGAACAACTTAAGATGGCTCTTGGAGTCCTGTCTAAAAATAAGAAATACATTCCATATTTTAGTGAACCACTAAATTGACTTCCCATCTGCACTGGGGGCATGCAGTTGGCCTCATAGATAAATAATTTATTAATCTGCTAAGGCAGCTCCAACAAAAATACCTAGATACAATAATGTTAAGCACTTAAACAACTGAGGGATTAAATGATGCTTAAGATACCATTTTCAGATATGAGAGCTTAAAATTTCCAATGTGGAAATGAAATAAAATTTGTTTTTGCTAAAACCTTTTTTCTATGAAACTACTCTTAAAAGAGGTATCTTTGAGAAGTAACAGTAGGAAAATATGAACCTCAAAAATTATGTACACATTTATTTTATAGGATTCCTGAAACATTTTTGCAGACAAAACGATGTTGCTTTGCTTTCCTTCAATAATACTGTAGATATTTAGTAAAGGAATTTAAATCACCATTCTTATATAGTCACCCAATATTTATCATTACTAGCCTAAGAAAGTGTTTATCAGACTAATTCCAGGCACTGGGTCAATGTACCAATATTGGGCAGATGCCAGGCAGCAGAGTTTATTGAAAACAATAACAATATGCATATTCTTTCCAGGGAGTAATGATAATAACATTTATATAGCAATTTACAATATTTTTTTCATTATAAATCTCTCCTTCCCCCTTGGATGATGCCCTGAAAGACCAGCTTGTTGTGAGAGAATGCTGTATACAACACTGTATCTGCCACAAGAGGCCTGACTGGTTGAAGACACTTTTGGAGAAAGACCTCTAGGGAGACACGTGAAAGAGAGAAGCATTTGAAAAGCAGCCTAGAGTTTTCCGGGCCAAGGACATTTATGAAAGCTAACCCCATTGAGTTCCTTGACTTGTATATCTTATATAATCACCCAATATTTATCATTACTAACCTAAGAAAGTGTTTATCAGACTAATTCCAGCCACTGGGTCAATGTACCAATATTGGGCAGATACCAGGCAGCAGAGTTTATTGAAAACAATAATAATATGTGTATTCTTTCCAGGGAGTAATGATAATAATAACATTTATATAGCAATTTACACATATAATCTCATTTGATATACAAAAAAACCCAGTGTGGAAGGTGTTATTTTTGCTCCACAGGTAACCTGCCAGAGGTTACCTGCAAAGGGTCACACAGCTAGTTAGTGTCACAGCAAGATTCAAACTCAGGTCTTTGTGTCTCTAAGCCTGGAACTTTATTGACTTCACTACCTTCATTGTCAGTTTATGGAACTCTCATCCTCTTTTGAGATAAGGCTAGGAAGAGGCAACAGAGATAAATAAAAAGCAAGTTTTGGGACTTTACTATAACCAAATCTCTTCCCTTAGGGTCTATGGAAATATGCATGGGTTCATTTTGTAGATAACCTATGGCCAGAATGAATATTGAGTACTTAATTGTCCATAATCAGTTTTACACAGGATAAATTCTGTAGATATTTGCCACCTTTCCAGTGGTCTCTGTAGCACCTTTCAAGCTCATAGCCAACAAGAGCACATTCACACTCTTCACTGATGGAAATTTTTTGTATGTACCTGGTAAGTATTTGAATATGCACCAGGTAATCTCCCTACTAATCCTGACCCCAAAAAGACAGTATAGGATCAAATCACTTAATGTCTCTCTTCTGGAACTTCACTCTCTGTCAAATGGGCTTGCCATTTGAATGAATTCGTACAGAGAAGTAAGTCAAAGAATATAACTACAATAATGTAAATAATACTAAAAAGTAGCTACACCCTATTTATAGTGATACATCATGGTCCTGAATTAGTCTCTCTAGAGGAAAATGTTGCATATGCCATCAGGTGTGATCATTTTGATGGTTTTACTCAACTGTTTTTCTTTGTTATAAGGGACTGTTCAATGAGAGGGGTGGTATATACTGGAAAATAACTATAGTGAAAAGAAAGAGACAACAATATTTTTTTCATTATAAATCTCTCCTTCCCCCTTGGATGATGCCCTGAAAGACCAGCTTGTTGTGAGAGAATGCTGAATACAACACTGTATGTGCCATAAGAGACCTGACTGGTTGAAGATACTTTTGGAGAAAGACCTCTAGGGAGACACGTGAAAGAGAGAAACATTTGAAAAGCAGTCTAGAGTTTTCAGGGCCAAGGACATTTATAGAAGCTAACCCCATTGAGTTCCTTGACCTCCAGTGCTTGAAGTGCTAGAGACTTCTGAGCATTTTCAGACTAAAAGGATTCACATTTCTCTACATGTATGCAGGATGGAGAACAGAATAGTCTTTAAGGGCACTGGTCAAGGGAGTGTTACTTTCAAATTACATTTTATTGATACCTTTTGTTTTTATATCACCTCAACTTCTAAATGCATCCTCCCTTCCCCTCAATCCCTCTCCCAGTGAAGCATTCCCTTGAAAAGGAAAAAAAGAAGGAAAATCTATTCAACAAAACTAACAGATATCAGAAAAAAAAAGCTTTCATTACATTCAGTATCCAAATCCATCACTTTCAATTCTACAAGGAAATGGGAGGAGGTGCTTTTTCATAGATCTTCTTGGGATATATCTAGGGGTAGAATCTCTGGATATGGCCATTTTTGTCACTTTCTTTGCATGACTTCACACATATAATCAATATTAAGTTGCTTGCCTTCCCAAGGAGAGGGTAGGGGCAAGAAGGAGGGAGAAAATTTGGAATTCGATTTAAAAAATAATTACTACAATTTTTACATGTAATTGGTAAACATTTAATGAAATGCATTAAAAAATTTTAAACAGAATTCCCAGAACCAAGATGTTGGAATGACTTTGTAGAACAACCAGGAGGGCAGTATCACTAGATGGGAAAGTATGAATCAAGGAATAAGGTATGAGAAAACTTGGAAAGGTAGAAGGAGGCTATGTTATGAAGATCTTTGAATGGCAAACAGGGCATTTTATATTTGTTCCTGTAGGCAAAAAGAAGCCACTGGAGTAAATTGAGTGGGAGGTATGACATTATCAGACCTGTCCTTTAAGTAAATCACTTTAGTGCCCCAATGGATAGAATTGGAGTGGGGAGAGACTTGAGGAAGGCTGACACACTGGGAGGCTTCTGCAATAATTAAGGCATGAGGTGATAAGGGCCTACACTAAAGTGGTGGCAAGGTCAGAGAAAGAAAAGAGGGAATATTCAAGAGAAATTGCAAAGGTGAAATTGGCCTTGGTAACAGTGAGACATAGTAAGGAATCAAAGATGTCTCATAGGTTGTAAGCTTGAGGGACTGGGAGGATGGTGTTGCCCTCTATAGTAATAAGGAAGGTAGGAGAGGGGTTGGGTTTAGGGGAAAAGATAACAATATAAATGGAAAAAGTAGCCATAAAAAAAAAACAAATAAAACTGAATGTTGTTACATTATAAAGACCAAGCTTACACCAAAAGGTGAGATAGGGAAAGAGATTCCCCAACCCCCCCCCCCCCCGCCCCACTCCTTTGCAGAAGTTAAAGGTCCTTGGATGTAGAATACTGTATATAGACTCAGCTCTCTCTGTATGCATATGTTATATGGTTTTACTGATTTTCTCTTCCTTTTTTAAAATAAAAACTAGCTTTCTGAAAGTGGAGAGACAGAGATATAGGGAGACATCCAGGCAATATAAAAACAAAAAAACAATAAAAAATTATTTAAAATATGTTTTTAATAAGCACTAATCCTTTCCCAAATTTTATTGTCAAAACCTCCATAAAATAAGATGAATTTGATAAAAATTTATGAATCTCAAGTCCAGACAGAAAGACTAATGTGGTATCAGAACAAACAGACAGGCTTGGAATTATTTCCCTTTTCTGCTTTGGAAAATCCACCATAATAATTTCCACCACTGAGAAGTCCTTGGATTTTATTTCCACACTCCACCTGGGATCATTACTATTTTCTCAAAATAGAGGGGCCTCTATTCTAAGTAAATAGGTGTCTCAGTAACAAGAAAAAGGAAAGGAAAAGGCAGTACTAAATGGTGAGAGTTATCAATAATGACAAATGAATTTCCTTGGAGATTTCTCAACTGTTTTTCCTTCTTCCTGTAATCCCCCACCCATGCTGATTCTTGAGGAAATGTGAAAACACAATCTGGGACTAGAAATTGTTGCTAGGCGTATGCTCACTGTGGTAAATTGGAAAGCAGCCCCACTTTCCTAATATATCACATGGATCATTTTCCCCCCCAAAGAATCAACAACAACAACAACAACAAAATAAGGTAAGGATACCTCCTATCCAATTCAATCACAGAGGTCTGCCACTGTATTGTCTAAATAGCTATTTGAGTGACTTCCTAGATAACTTAGAGAGCAAAGGGAAACTAGCTACCCACCAACTTTGGTAGCCATTTCAAATACATCTAAGGGAAAAAATACCTTATGATGTAACAGGCCAAACTGATAATTTACTTAAACAAAGTCCTCTAGACAAATTCAAAAGATTGATCTCAATTCTAAACAAAGAAACAAATAACCTGGGTCATTTCATAGAGTCCTAGACTATAAAAACCAGAAGGGATCTTAGAGATTATCTGGGTAAGACCTCAGGGCACCTAGGTGGTGCAGTGGATAGAGCACTGGGCTTGGAATCATGAGACCCATCTTCATAAATTCAGATCTAATCTCAGACACTAGCTGTATGATCCTGGGCAAGTCACTTAATTCTGTTTGCCTCAGTTTCTTCATCTGTAAAATTAGCTGAAAATGGCAAACAATTCCAGTATCTTTGCCAAGAAAACCTCAACTCCAAATGAGGTCACAAAGAGTCAGATGCGACTGAAGTAACTGAACAACAAAAAACTGAAACCCATAATTTTGTAAGGGGTGTTGTAGATGGAGCTACTTGAAGTAAAAAAAAGTTTAAATGACTCTCCTAAAATCATTTAACTAGTAAGATCTAAATATTACATGCATATGTATTCATGCATGTAAATATAACATATCTATATATGTGTGTGCATATATGCATAACACATTTTGTATGTATTTCTGTGTGCATGTATAAGTGTTTGTAGATATAGGTATAGATATGGATATTTGACTGAAAACTAATATATTTCCTGGAATGTATTTTAAGTATATATTCTATTATACCAAATATATTGTTAATTTATGGCTCTCTCCCAAAAGACGCGTCATAATAATACTTTGTAATGAAAAATTCATGGAAGCCTATAAAAACAAACAGTCTGGGAAGATGTAAGAACTCTGATAAATGTGATGATCCAAGCCTGATGACCAAGCATGCTGTCTACTTCCTAACAAAGAAATCACTGACTTATGTGGACAACGAGACATAAATTTTTTGGAGAAGGAAAGTGAGGGAATTTGTTTTGGTTAACTATGAACAGTTGAGGCAACTAAGCAGTACAGTGGACAGAGCACTAAACCTGCAGTAAAGAAGATCTGAGTTCAAATCTAGTCTCAGACACTTACTAACTGCGTTACCCTGAGCAGGTCACTTAATCTGTCTGCTTCAGTTTTCCCATCTAGAAAATGATAACATTAATAGCACCTATTTCCCAGGGTTCTTTTGAGATAAGGTTTGTAAAACACTTAGAAAACCTTACGGCTAAAGATAAATGCTAGCTATTGTTAATATTAATATTATTATTTATTTCATGGAATTTGTCTTATTTTTTCCGATGGAAAGGTAGTAGGAAGAAGAAAAAGTAAATTGATTTTAAAAATGAAATTTCATTTTTTTAAAAAGACAAACCAAAGTTTAAACCCAACATTTGCATAAGACTCTCTTCATGTTGATCTATGCCAGGGCTTCTTAAACTTTTCCTACTCATAACCCCTTTTTGCCCAAGTAATCTTTATGCAACCCAGGGTATATGGGTATATATAATAAGTATACGTAACCTTTTATTGTTACTAAACTTTTCATGACCCTCATATTCAGTTATACAAAGCTTTGTTCTGTGCCTGAGAGAGGGACAGAGCTCTTAAGATCCTGCGGCTATTTGCTTCTTCTGGTTTCCAGCTTCTAAAAAAGATACATAGATTATAGGCTATCTTCAGAGAGAGATCCATGAGGGAGAAAAACACTCTTGGAAGAAGCCAACATATAGAGGAGCAAGCAAGCAGACCAACTCAGCTCAGCTCAACTAAAGAGAGAGGACTCAATCCCATATAAGAGGATATTCCTCAAAAGCTCTAGTATAATAAATTGAGAATATTGCTTCTGCTTCTGCAGGAGTTTCTTCCTGGAGTCTTTTTTTTTCCTTTCCAGGGACTTCTCCATGAAAAGATCCTAGAACCACATGTCAGCTCTCTGGAAGTCAGAAATTAGAAGAAACAAGGGTAACTCTCCTACTGGAAGCCCTCCACAACTCTGAATCTCATGGATGGGAATGGACAGAGAACAGTTATCCTTTTCACCAAGGAGGAGATTCATATGCAAATGTCAGGTTTGAACCCTGGGGCATGAGGTTATGGAGAGCAAAGTAAGTAGATAGAGGAAAACAGTCTTTTCAATGGCTACAACAACAAATTGAAAGAACAATTGAATTTTTAAAATCCCAATTTTTGCATGATTGTAATGAGCAAGGTTTACCCTGGGGAAAGGAAAAGAAAATTCATTTTCCTTTATTTCTTGCAGTGGTGGGGGGAAACTGGTATCCAACATTGGATTCACTGTTAGTCTTGTTTTCTGTCTTGGCTAGTTTTGATGAACAGGGGTTTTTTTTATTATCTTGTTTCCTTATGCTTTACTACAAAGGATGGCTCAATGAGAAGAGGAAAATATAAGGGTGATATAAAAACAAAAGATATCAATAAAAATAGAAAAGAAAAACAAGTTATTTCTTTTTTTCTGTACTCTATAGAAAACAATTCAGATGTTCAACAAATTTGTACCTTACAAATTTCTAATAAATGGCTTTTATAAGTTAAGCAATCTTTTAAGTTCATGAAAATAATATTTAAAGCAATCTTTAAGAAAAAGGTTTTAAAGTTTGGATTTTAACATGCGAGTTTCACAAGATTTATTAAAATTAAATCACACAGTCACAATAAATAACCAGCTGCTTTGCTTTAGGGTTTTTACCACATACACTCCGTACACTTAAGTGCTTCAGTAGGACATCTAACTGCACATTGAAAATCATTTTATCAAAAGGAAAAGGGGGCTTGTTTTGTTGAATAAATATAGAAACAATGAGGTTGCTGATGAACAGTCAGGATGAAACAATGATGTATTGGCAAGAAAATGAACAAGGGAACCACCTAGCAGCTCCAATCTATCTCTAACATCTATAATTCAAACCAAACAAAGGAATACTACATTATCTCAATACCAAGGATCTGGGAATTCTCTACTTAAAAAGTTTTTTCATTTAACAGTAAACAAAATTTTCTGTGATGTAGGAAATGAATCTTCCAATTCCTCCAATCCATTTTATCAAACTCTTCTTATTATCAAAAATTATATCCTGTATAACACCTTCATAGTGTGGCAAATACCCATTTTTATGTTCCCTACAAGAGTAGAAATATCCTAATATAAGACAATCCTCCTAATTAATGTATAGTTTTAAATTTTAATTATATTATCAGTTGTACATTTGGAATGACAGACAAAATATTATTAAATAGTTCCAAAATTGTTATAATATTATGTAAGAATATTTTTTGCTACCATTTATTCTTATGAAATGCATCAGTGGCAAAATAAAGATCATTTAATACATTTACAAATTAAAGACCAAAAATTAATCACAACAGTAGCAATTATAATTCGATTCCTTTTTAAGATGAATTTCCCCATAGTACATATTTATATCTAGAGTTCTACCAAGACCTAGTTTCAGCAGAAAACGAAAATCATATCCACTACAAAAACTTGGGAATGGTTCCAATACTAATTATGAAAAGTGTTTCTATGTCTTTAGGCTGTGTCAGCATAAAAGTAATAGCAAATACATTAAATAACCCATCACAAATGATGGCTTCTTAAGAGTCATTGATAGGTATAGTTTTCCTCAAGGATTTCGCCTCTGAAAAAATAACAGAATTTTAAAAAAAGTTTTCCCTTTAACCCATGTAGAAAACTTCACGATATTTTCTCCACTGTTACATTTTTTCTATTAAATTCATTGCATCATTCTCAGTTGATTATGGAAAAAGAGATTGTACTAGGGAAACAAAGAATGAAGGCTGAAAGTGTGGGAATTCCTTTTTTGTATGGGTTGGCCTAGATGACCACTGTGGTCCCTTCTAACTCAAATTATAGGATTATGTGACCCTCTTTTGGAGAGCACTTCATCCCTAATAACCTTAATGCACAGAAAAAACTCAACCTTTAGATAATAAAGGTTTGGTTAATAGAGAAAAACAATGCTCTCATGTCCCATTGTTTTCTAATTCTTATTCCTTACAACTTACATTTATGTGGCACTTTAAGATTTATGAAGCACGTTCTTTAAATTCCTAAGTATCGGATACAATGGAAGGAGTGCTCATTTTGACCTAAACCCTGGTCACATAACTAGTTTTGTGACACTGAAATGTCACAGCCTTTTTTTGGGGGGGGATGTTAGGGGAGAGTCTCATTTTCCTTATCTTTATGTAAGGAACCATCCCTTTAATGTGATATATTTTCATAAAAAAGTTAAATCAATGATTCAATAAAATTCATCTTTCAAAGATGGACAGTTTGATATGTGAAAAGGTGAAAATAAATTAAATTGTATTAAAAACTACTAAATTGTGTCTGTAAAGAAATACAGTTGTCATGGAATTTGAGTAGTTTGGTACAGAAAACGAACAGCAGCATAAGCATAAAAGTTTAAATCACCTTATAAAGGATTTAGGGCAATGCTTAGTTTGTGAACAGTACAGTAGCTGAAAGGGCAGAGAAAGAACTTTTACTTATTAAAATTGATCAAATGTATTTATAGAGAAGCAGTTTAAAAAAAAGAGACTATAATGTGGGACCATTTTGAGAATAGAAAGATGCAAAGCACTATGAATTTTAAACGCATTTACATGTAATCTTTAAGATTTAAGAGAGTAAAAAAACAGAGTAAAACAAGAAAAATCATATAACTTTGAAAACTTGAAGAATAATTAGTGACTATTGACTTCATCAGGAAAATTGGGTCAGTTGTTACCTCATACGTGATAGATTAGTCACTTAGACCTTGAGGCTCTGATTTAAGCCATTGAAAAAGGCTGGGGGGGGGGGGTCAGGCTGGAGTAGTCAGGAAGGGGAAGGAGAGGAAATCAGTCAGAGCTATTTGAAGAAACCAGCAGCAGAAGCAGTCAGCTAACAATAAGGCTTTGGCTTGCTAGTTCCTGATTGGCTAGAGAAAAAAAAAGACTGCTGTTTCAGTTATTTCCCTTCTGCGTTAGTAAATTTAAGAGAGATGAAGATTTTCAAAAGCATTTAATGCTCTTTGCTATCCCCCACTGGTTTGAGAGAGGACTAGAATGATAGAAAATAGGTTTTGCTGATACCTTGCAGTATATGAAGAGTTACTTACATCTAATTGAGAACCTTAATATATGAAGAGCTGGATAGGTTGGCTTGCATTGCCCATAGAGTCAATGTCAGCTGTTCTGCTGTGGCCTCTGCTTTGAATGAATAACATATCCTGAATAGGAGCTGGTCTGACCTGTAGTACCCAAAGATAGCTAACCTGATGCTTTATAATTCTCTAGCTGAAAATGAAGTGTTAGTTTGAAAATAAAGGAGGATTGATTTAGCTGAAGAGTGGTAAGGAATAGCATGGAATAAGTTAGCAAAGAAATGGCTTCATGTGTCACTGAAATTCCTGAATGAATGCATGAATGATATCAAAGCTTACAGTGAAGAGTTATTTTACTCCAAGCACGCTGTTTTTTTTTTCCTTTGGCATGCATCTCTACTTGGTTTCTGTAAGTATGTTCTAATTCTTCCCCCCAAAAAAATACTGAATGTATTATGTGTGGCTTGTAATGTACTTGGGGGTGGGCCTAGTTTATTTGTGGCTTGTAATGTTTTTAGTGGTAGAGTGAAGGCCAGTATCCTGTTAGCTCAAGTCTGATGTTGGAATGAAATGAAGCACTCAGGTTATTCAATCATTAACAAAAGGTTTATTCAGCCATAGCATAAAAAAGGATATTCAATATGGATACTGCAGTAATAAGCTTGGGTAGATGTAGTCCCCTCGTCTCCATGTGGTCAACAGGACAGGGTGTAACTACTCAAGTGGTTTTGGGATATCTACCAAGTCTAAAGAGACTCAACTCCATATGGGTTTGCATGCCCTTAGGTGACCAGAAAGCCACATCAATAAGACCAGAAAACTGTGTTAAGAAGGTACAACTTTAGCCTTAGTCCTCTGGGTCAATCAAGTGCCAGGGAAAGTTATGTCAATTTTCAGGAGAAAACTAGCCTTATTTGAAATATGTGTTTATGTTTGTGTATATGTGTGTATATATACATATATATGTGTGTGTGTGAGTATGTTTATACACATATATAAGTATATGTACTCATGTGTGTATGTATATAACTGCATTTCAGTATAATTATTTCCTTTCATGGTCCTATATACTTTATTTTATGCATTTAAAAATATTATTCTGAGAAAGGTTCTATAGGCTTTAGTAGAATGCCAAAAGATTCTACTCCAAAGGCATCATGCTAAGCCCTTTACAATTATTATCTCACATGATCTTCACAACAACCCTGAGAGGTACCTGCTATTGTTATCCACTGAGGAAAGAGAAGTTAAGTGATTTGCCCAGGATCACACAGCCAGTAAGTGTCTGAAGCTGGTTTTTAATTCAGATCTTCTCGACTCCAGTTAGAGTGTTCTATGAACAAAAGTGCTCTCTAGAACAAAAGTACTTTGTTGTTGTTGACATTTTAATTTCCATCATTTGTGAAGGATCTATAATTTGTAGGTATGGGAAGTCCCTTTTGCAAATCCACAAGCTGCCTATAACTTCATAGATATATTGTAGAGTTGCTGAGTTTTATAGTGAATAGGTAATTGTCTTTAAGATTTATTATTGTCATTCACATACTATCAAACATAAGAGATGGAATTTGAAATTCCAGGTTTTCTGGAGTCCAGTACTTTTATCTACTATGTTATCATTCCTTTGTTATTGAGATTTAAAAGGCATTTAAAATTTTCTCTTTGAAAAGATGGTACCTTACCATACAAAATACTCTGAAAATACTTACATACAAAAATGCTTTGAAAATACACTGATTTTTTTTTTTTTTGGTGAGGCAATTGGGGTTAAGTGACTTGCCCAGGATCACACATCTAGTAAGCGTTAAGTGTCTGAGGCCGGATTTGAACTCAGGTACTCCTGACTCCAGGGCCAGTGCTCTATCCACTGCACCACCTAGCTGCCCCAATACACTGAATTTTAAAATAACACAAAATTAAACATCATAAAAGAAATTTTATCTTATGGTTATTCTAAAATACATTTAATGATTTAATGAAATTTTAATTCTTTTAAATTTAATTTTAGTTTATGGAATAAAACAAGTATTTCCATAATAACATAATAAAATAATTGCACATGAAACTACAAATCTATTATGTACAACTTGCTATTTCTTTAAAATACATAAAGTTATCACATAAATTTCTTTTTTTCCTTTATCTTCTTCCTTCTCCACTTTAAAATTTAAAAAATTTTAACTTTAAAAATGACTAAGAAATGCACTGGAAAAAGTAGTGTAAAAAAAAAATGTATGTAGTTTGTTGAATGAAGGCCCTGTCCCAATTAAAGATCAGTTGAAATGGTCATTCAAAAATGCCTTTTAGATTTCAAAAAATTCACTTCTTATTTCTACAAGTCTTGTCATGGGAAAAACTTTTTAAATTTATGGTTTAAGTGATAGTGAAGAATTGCCTTGTCCAGTTAATTTTATACCATGAAGGTATGTGTGTCTGTTTTATTTTAAGTATAGTGTTAATTTTCAGTGGTACTTCAATTAAAAATATCAACTGAACAAGTAAAGGATGGAGAAAAATAAGGCTACACAACACTTCAGGACCTGGAGATTTGAGTGAATTTAAGTTTAAAATGAGTCAAGAATTTGGCATGATAACTAAAAAAGCTCACCCAATCTTAGATTTTATAAATAGAAACATAGTGTCCAGAGTAAGGAGGGAATAGCCTCACTGTACTCCACCCTGATTAGATCACACTAGGAGTCCTGTACTTAGTTCTGGACATAACTTTTAGGAAATACATTGCCAAGCTGGAACACATCCAGAGGACAGTGACCTGGATGGTGAGGTGATTGGAAACCATGCCACAATATCACTTTAAGGGAGTGGGAGTGTTTATCTCAGAGAAGAGAAATCTTAGGAAGGATATAATAAATTTCTTCTCACAAGTGAAGGACTGTCATTTGAAACAGGACTAAGACTCAATTTGTTTGACCCTAGGTTGGGGAAAACCAGGAATAAGTACTGGATATTGCAGGGACTGATTTTAGGACTCTTCCTTAACAAGCATGGCTGCTTATTGGTTCTCTATCAAGGGAGGTCATCAAATAGAGGCTAGGTAACTATTTCTCAGAAATGTTCTAGAGAGAATTTCTGTTCAGGTAAGGGTGGAACTCAATATCTTATGTCCCTTTCCACTTGAAAATTATGTGATTCAGAGGGAATCCGTTACCTAAGTAAGTCAAAATATATATAAAACACACACACACACACACACACACACACACATATATATATATATATATATAACATTGGTAGCATCTTCCTGGATTTCTCATTTAGACAAAATCCATGATAAAGTACCAATAATAACAATAATGACTTAGGAATGATATGATTCTGAAGACACTGAGAGTAAAGCAAAATTCCTTAAAAATAAGAGTTTTCTCATAGAATGCCATTAAAACAAAGAATTTCCATGGAAATCTTGATTGATTGTAGACCACTCCAAAATATTTGTGAGTGAACACCCTATTTAATTTGTCTTTTTTTAGTTAGATTACTTCCACTATACTATGTTTGGACACAGTAGAAAGAGCACTGAATTTGAAATAAACAAAAACCTGGATTCAAATCCCAGCTGTGCAACCTTTATCACCTCAAATAATCAATCAACTCACAAGCAATTATTAAGTGTCTACTATGTTCTAGATACTGTGCTTGGTGCTGGGAATAGAGATATAAAGAACGAAACAATCCATATTCTCAGTTTCTTTCACTGATAAGGATAGAGTAGGACTAAAGGATGTTTAGGAATCCTCCTAGCCCCAATACTATGTTTTGAATTATTGTTTATAGAAATTTCCTTTAGCTTCCTCGTGGAAAGGGGAAAAGGAAACCAGGATTTATTTTCCTACTATGTACCATTATTATTTTTCCAAGTATTGCTCATCTGATCCTCACTACAACTGTAGGAGGTAGTGATCATTATTATCCCCATTTTATAGTTGAGGACACTAAGGAAACAAAAGATTAAGTGACTTGCCAAAGGTCACACATCCAGTAAAGGTTTGAGGCCAGATTTGATCTCATATCTTCCTGATTCCATGTTCAATGCTCCCTATGCTTCACCACCTGCCTACTTCATAGAGATTTTAATTGGCAAACTGTAATCATAATTTTTAAATGACCACATCTCTCCTTCAACATTGTGTTCAATACCACTGCTGCTTCCCCCCACTTCTACAAACAAAATCAGAGAAAGAGATTCTGAGGCTCCCAGAAGGGGAAAAAATTAATACTGAGATCCATTATTGTTATTGGAATATGTTTTTAAAGTACTTTATTCTGAACCATCTCCCCCCAAGCTTCTAGAATAAAAAATTTCATTGACATCTCAATTCAAAATATTTTTGGACTCTCAGAGTTTATGTATTTATTCTGACAGATATTATAAGATGAGTCACATAAAATGTTTTACAATATTTAAAGAAAAATATTTATGAAAAAATTTACTCAGGTTTTATGTGGAAAGTCTAGGTTATATGATGTATTGCTTTCTTCAGAGAATTAGCAGCAATTTTTGCATCAAATTCAGCAAATTATTGAGCAGTTAATATGTTCAAAGCAAGTGCTACAGTACCTATAAAGAAAAACAAAATATACCTTGTTCTCAAGTAACTTAGAATATAGAGGAAAAAAGTTTTTAAAATGCATAAAACAACATAACAGATGGGATTACATGTATAAATTAAATATAAGTATTAATAGAGTATGAATTTTATTCCCATTTATTTATAGGTCAGATACCTATTGCTATATTTGAAGATCTGGGGTCTTAGTTGAAGATAATAGAGAAAATAATAGGTTCTTTGCACAATGCATTCCTGTTTTTTTCCATTTCTATTGAGAAATGCTTATCTAGTACCAATTCTCAAGGGTTAGAGATTCAGGGAAATATCCATCTTAGTTCACTGGACTCCATATTGGTAGCAGCTAGGGAGAAAAGAAAACATTATACTAATGTAATCTAGTTTTATTTTTACACCATCCTTGGCACTGAGGCAAGGGCACAGAGTTGCAAGGCAAATATCTATTCTATTCCATTTTCTAACTTGATAGATGTTCCTAATCTCTTTAATTTTGATCTCTCTTCTTCTTTAACCCTGCTTTAGAATTGCTAGGCAGAAACATTCTTATTATGGTTCTTGCTATTCTTAACGTAGTTTGCTTGGCTGACGTTTTCTGCATTGGTGTCAGCTGCCAACATAGCGTATCTCCAAAATAAAAGCAATAGGCTTTTTAAGAGCTCATGCATACAGCCTCTTTTAAATATTACTGTGCTATGCAACATCTACTAAATCAGATTTTCTATAATCAATATCTTACAAGTATGAATCTTTTTCAGCTTTTATTTGAGATAAATATTAAAACAAAATGATCATTTTGGAAGGACCTTTCTACTATTTTAGATATAGTATTATATAACTATAACAATGAATTTGAAAGAATCTCTAAGCTGCAGAGCAGTCTCAGTTTCCCTATCTATACAATGGTTTTACTATCTCTACTACTTATCTCATTGTACTGATGTGGAGATCAAATGAGATAATGAACATAATGTCCTTTATAAAGCACTATGAAAATGTCATCATGGTTATTGATACTGTTGACTGTGAAAGTAATCCCATTAGGTTATTGCTACTTTTCTTTTCCTCGTCTTTCCCCTACAGTTATCTGCCCTTTCAGAATTTTGCCAATGGATGTATGTAGTGCAAAATTTGTTCAGGAACTCTATTTGTGGGTTCCTGAATCCATCTCCTGTAATCCCTCCTGTGCTTCCTGTTATTTCTAAACTGGAAATGGAAGCTTGTTCAGTTCTGTTCAATGAAATAAACTTATAGTTAGCATCTGCTATGTGTCAGCCACTATTCTAGGTGCTAGTGAGATAGTCAAAGCAGCCCTTTCCCTCAAGGAGTTTGCATTCTATTTTAGGTTATACAAGATGTACATAATTAAGGAAAACAAAATTGACATAAAGTAATGCAAAATAATTCAAGAGTACTTATAACTTGAGGTATCCAGGAGGTGGCACCTGGGATGTACTTACTTAGATTGTTGGAAAGGCATTATGGTCGTACTAATCATAGATAGTGACTCGTTTAAATTCCCAGGCAAGTTCCCCCCAGCTACCCTTCAGTAAGGTGAGTTGAAAGCATAATTGGTACCCTGGAGTCCACTACCACTTTGGTTAACTGAGAAGCAACAATGTCTTTTCTGTGCAGTATATGCAGTATACCTTCTCTGAAACAACAGAAGAGACAAGGATAAGACATTTGGACTGCTGTTGGGTAATTTCCCACTGCTGAAGTGAAGAATAAGTGCTTATGGAAGGGAATCTTTGCCACAGGGCAGCCCAGAGTCATTCAGCTATGTTACTGAAAAATGGGCTGTGCCTGAGGTGTTGTTAAATAATAAGATTTCAGAGGTAAGGAAACTGAAACCTGAGAAAATAGATGCTTCTTCAACCAAAATAAAATAAAAATAGCATGACATAAAAAGTGGCAAAATGAAATTATGAGTTTTCTTCAGTTCCTAGGATAGACATAAAAATTAGTCAAAAACAAAATGTTACAAAAATAGGTAATAAATCTCAGAATGTCTGTTTTCTCTCTAAGATATATTTAAATTAGTATATGGAATTGATCCCAAACAAGAAATTTTTGAATATCTCTTTAAAGAAGAAAGCCTATAAATACTGATGTCATCATTACAGTTATACCATGTATTTTCAAGGGATCTTATGTTGTTTAAATGCTTAGAATGTCATACTTCCTCTTTGCCCACCATTTTCTTCTGGCACCTGCTTACTTTGTGATTTAATGCATCATTTATAGGAGTCCATCTCCCAGAATTCAGTGCATATTCTTTCTGTTCCAGGACTGGGCTTAACGCCAAAAGAAAGAAGCCCAACAGAATCATAGGTAGTTTTACATATTATTTTTGTCTTTAATCGTCTATCTTTTTGGATTCTAAAATATATGATCACTGACTAAAAATAAAATCTTAAAATTAATAGTCAAATGAACAATATAGATTTCAATAGTGAAAAGTACAACAAGCTTTCTGTCTGCAGTGATCCACATGCAAGTGGTTTGTGAAGTAAAGTCATATAGCAATGTAGTGAAATTTTGATTGTATTTTTGCTTTCAATTAGTCATGCACATCATTACTGGATTATGAAGAGATAAGGAATACAGAAAATTGAAGTAATATATTCCTACCATCATTTTCATTTCTAAAAAATAAATCTGTATTTTTGGAATAAACATCATCCAGAATGTTGAATTAACATAACAATAGAGATAAGGCAGAAAGCATTCTTTCCCAAACATTTTCACTTTAATAAGCAAAGAAACCTTTAGGATAGGTCTTAAAGCTTAACTGAGGTGTCATGAATTATTAATGACTCAAAATCCCTTCTGTTGCTTTTATAGAAACTTGATTTACAAGATGAAAAATCAAACTGACACTTAAGTCTCTCGTACAAATACCCAACCTTTAAAAATTCTCTGGGCATTATAAATACATTTTTCATGCATATGGCTATAACAGTTCTAAAAATATCTTTTAAAAATAGAACTCCTCGAAGCCATTGTTTTACACATAACAGTAGGAAACACAAGGGAATGTCAAAGCCAAAAGTATTTAAAAACTAAATAATAAACGTTGGGTATTGTTTCTTTTTCATAAAACAATCAACTCATGCACTGGAAGTCACAAATGTAGCAAATCACTGAACTCAGAAAACTATACACCTTCAAATAAGACTTGGTGGCCAAGAAGTATTGCTAGTAATTGGTATCCCTCAGAGTCTCAAAGCTTCCAGGCTCATCCCAGGGCAATTCCACAATCCCAAAACAAAAATGAACTTTAAATGAATTATATCCAGACCATAATTCCAAACCCTTTCTTTACCCACTCTCAAGATCACCTGGCTGAAAGAATGCCATTCATGGGGGCACAGAAAATATCTTCCCTGATGAACAACTTAACCTTCAGTGAATCCAGATGAGAAAATTCTCCATGTTAATACCAACATAGACATATATAATGGATCAGAACCTCTGGGTTGAGAGTGACATCAGGGCTAAGATTCTACTTGCAAACAACCCTTGTAGCCCTCTCCAAATTTCATAATAAATCAGAGTAATTTTCTCTGTTTCTTCCACAAATAAGGTTGAGTTGAGCCCAGATGTGTGGAAGGGTAGTGGTTGTAGTACCTGGGGGAGGCACTCTTGTTCAAGAGAGGTTTTCTATCCTGATCCCAATTAATATAATCACAGAAGCCTCAGATACTTGGATTGAATCAATCAAAAATATGACCCAGGTATGAATAATCCTTCAATCAATTTAAGATAATGATAGGTTTTTGACCATTGGATGAAAGGAAGATCTGGCATACAAGAAACATCTTTTGAGAAAATCAAATAGCACCTCTTACGCTGTATATAAAAATAGCAAACAGCAAATCCATTCAGTCAGTTAAGCAATAAGTAGTGGTGAGAGAGTCCCAAATCAAAGGTTAGAGCCAAGTATTCAAGAAGGAATGTCTTTTGCTGAGTGGCAGGGGGAGAACAGAGAGGTAGAATGGAAAGAAGGAAGGATAGTATTTGTCTCTCAACCATCTACTTGGACTACTCATGTTATTAGAGAGCCTGGATCATTAGCAGTGACTCTAGCTAGGATAAGAGAGATGGGACCAGTAAGACACCACATATCCAGCTAGGAAGAATAGTCACTTCAAGGAGTGTGACCCCCTCATGACAGAGAAGAGTGCAGCAATGTACCCGATGAAAGTACTGATATGAGTAAATACCTTTGTTAAAAGTATTTGCTAGTTGACTGTTAGTAAAAACAACACTGGTGGGGGCTTATAAGCATGATGTTAGAAATTCAGCTGCTCCAGGTTCCTCCTAGAGTACCTTGGTCCCAATTACAGTGAGATTTGAGGAATCATCCTGAGCAGGGTTGCTATAATTGGCTGTCATACCTAAAGAATAGTAATGAATCAGCAAAATTTCAAGTTTGCTTAACAGTGTGGATTATCTTTACTATATTATTATATAATATGTGTGAATAATTAATCCTAAACTGAGTACAAAAGCAAAGATAAATGATATTCTGTTAGAAAACCTTGAAAGACTTTTTGAAGGTTCCTGCTAGAGACAAAATGAAATATGCACTTTTTTATGAAAGTGTATGAAACACTTCCTATATTGGCTCACCTGAACAAATTACCAAGGTCAAGTTCTTATTGAATCCAGCAGGATAATTTAATGAAGAAGAAAGGAGAAGGTAAGAGAGAAAGGTGTCAGTCAAGGGCATTTTCATTAATGTTGGTTTGCTTAGTATCTGGAGTGGCAAACCTCCTGGGGTAGTTCACATGCCTTTTAATCATTCCATTCTTTGGGTTGGAGGTGAGAGGGAGATGCTATGGGAGAAGGAATCAATAAGCAATAGTAAGAAAAAAACCTAATTTAACCAGACTTTTATGTTTATAGCCTTATAAACATATAAACAAAAAAGCATTAACAGAGCACTAATCAAAATAGAATATTATATAGTCATTTTGATAAATATGTGTCATCCTTTTACCCATTCTTTTCTGGTACAAAATCCAACCAGAGAAAATGCAAAGATTTATTGGAATACATCTATTTCATATAAGCACAGAGTTAGGACTTAAATTCAGAATCTAGACCCTGGATAACCAGCCATTTTGGTTGTTTAAGTGGTTCTTAAATCTTAGCTACTAAAATGTTTTAACATTTCCCCCTGAGAGTTAATAAGCACCAAAGTTTAGGAGTATTATTCAAAATCAGAACAACACCAACAGATTAAGACGCACTGCAGTCTATATACACAGTTGAATTTTCTAAAGACTAGGAACATCTTAAAAAGTATTCCATTAATTGACAAACTTCAAATATTTAGAAGAAGGTATCACATCTCTTACCTTATTTTGATCTGTCCAATAAAAGAAAAATCCTTGTGGATCAGTCCTCAGAATAATTGGAGTAACAATAGTGGAGTCCTATAAATGAAGGTGGGAAAAAAATATTACGTAAGACACTAAACTTATAATGTGCATTCTACCTTGAATTTATTTTAACAAGCCATAATTGCAGGGCAGATGGGTGACTTAGTGGATGGAGCACCAACCCTGGAGTTAGGAGGACCTGAGTTCAAATCCAGCCTCAGACACTTAACACTTACTAGCTGTGTGACCCTGGGCAAGTCACTTAACCCCAATTGCCTCACACAAAAACAAAACAAAAAAAAACCAAGCCATAATTGCTTAAAAGACAACCTGAAGTTATCAATTATGAGAAGATATTATTAAATTAGATGTAATTATTTATGATATAAATGAATTACTTTGGTAAATCATCAAAATGTTTTGCTATAGATGGATGAAAGATAACCACATCTTGGGACCCTAACATCAATTCCTAAATAGCTAAACCCTCCCAATAATGGAATAATATTTCCAGAGCAATAGCTGTGGAGTCTGGAGACCTGAGTTCTCTTCCTGATTCAACTGCCAACACAGTATATCATCTTGGACAAGGATTTCCCTGTCATTGGGACTCAGTTTCCTTTACTGCGAAATGAGAGAATTGGATGATTTAATATCTAAGGTCCCTTTTAGGCCTGATTGAAATCAATCCAATTCAACAAGTTTTTATTGAGGACCCATTGTGTGCCAAACCCTTTGCTAGGTTCAAAGGAACATGGTAGAGATATTCATTACTCCTGGTTTTTAAGTGAATGCTGAATACATGTTAAATATGTTACGGTGATAGGATTCCTGTTCACTACACGTGGGAGTATATGGCCACTGAGGTCTTTGAAAGGTTGATTGAAAAAATGGGGGGTGTGGGGGGAACTGAACCAGAGGTATAGAGGATATGGAGAAGAGAGTTTCAAAATCTGTGTACACAGAAAACATACTAATCCAAGTGAAATCATGAATCTTTTAATGTATCAAACAATTTAATATAAGAATTGGTTTAATATCAAAAGGATACACTGTAATAAAATAGAAATTTCTGAAAATGTGTCTAGGTTTTTCTGCAAGAATAAATTAGAAAAAAGAGTTTTAATTCTAGTCAATTGACTTTCTACTGTAGGACAAAAAAGAGCTTCCATTAGTTGCAAAATAACACAGAAACTTCTGGCTCAAATTTAAAGTGAACCAGAATTTGTAGCTTGATATCAAAAACTCCATTCTTGCAGCATCCTCACATGTACAGAGGGATGGCTGGACAGATTTCTGAACCATGGCTTAGAATGTATGTCTGACAGATTCCTCTGGAATGGAGCACACCTAACAAAGGTTAATAAGGATTAATTTGTTATGAATCTAGCAAATCCAATCAAAAGGAGTTTAGACTAACAAGGATGGGGGACAGATATATTTCATACAGATATCTTCTGTCACTTACCATAGAGAGCCACAAAGAAGGAAGAATAGCACTGAAAATGCCAAGACATTCACAGGAGACAAAATTCAAGAAAGGAGACAATAATAAAACCTATGTTCTTGAACATCTGTACACAAATGCCCAAAGTTTAGGCAAAGAACAATGGAGGAATGGATAACCTAGCCTTATATTTTACAAAAACAACTGAGGCCATTCACTGTGAATTCCCCCTTCTCCCCTCTTCTTCATCCCCTATAACTTATGTGACCTGCCTCTTTCTCCTCCTTCACCCCTGTTTCAAACCCTTCTACTTGTTCAAGTGATCCCATTCCATTTCATCTCTTCCAACATAATTTCCCTTCTGTCATCCACACTCTCACTTATTTTCAATCTCTCCCTCTCTACTAGCTCATTTCCATTTCTACTGGCCTACAAACATGTCTATGTCTTGCCTATCTTGAAAAAAAAAACTGTCACTTGATCCTTTCATCCCTGCTATCATCCTGTTTCTCATCTCCCTTTTGTAGTTATACTCTTCTAAAGGTCATCTACAATAGATGTCTCTACTTTCCTCTCTCTCTCTCTCTCTCTCTCTCTCTCTCTCTCTCTCTCTCTCTCTCTGCCTGTCTGTGTGTCACTCTCTCTGGCTGTGTCTGTCTCTGGCTGTCTGTCTCTCCCCCCCTCCTTAACCCCTTACACTCTGGTTTCTGACCTTATCATTACACCCAAACTGCTCTCTCCAAAATTATTAACGACCTTTGAGTTGCCAAATCCAATAGCCTATTCCCAATCCTCATTCTCTTTGACCCCTCTGTAGCCTTTGACACTGTTGATTGCTCTCTCCTCCTTGATACTATCTTCCCTCTAGGTTTTCAGGACATCACTCTCCCCTGGTTTTCCTCCTTCCTATTTACTTCTTGATCTCCTTTTCTGCATCCTTCTCTAAATAATACCCTCTAACCATGTGTCCCTCAGGATTCTGTCCTAATCCCACTTCTACTTCATTTAATGATCTCATCAGCTTCCACGCATTTAATTACCATCTTTATGCTGATGATTTTCAAATCTACCTAACTTGCCCCAAACTCTCTGCTGATCTCCATTCTCCCATCTCCAAATGCCTCTTAGACATCTCAATTTAGATATCCAGGATACATCTTAAACTCAATATATCCAAAACTAAACTCATTATCTTTTCCTTTGAACTCTTCCCCCTCTACCTTCCCTATTACTGTAAAAGATAATGCCATCCTCCCAGTACCTCAGGCTCACAACCTAATAGCCATCCTCAGTTCCTCATTATCTCCCACTTCCAACGTACAAGATATTGCCAAGGCCTGTCTATTTAACCTTTTTCAACATCTCTTTGCAACACTCCCTTCTTTCCTCTGATACTGGTACCACTCTAGGACAGGCCCTCATCACCTCAAGCCTGGACTATAGTAATAGCCTTCTGCTGGGTCTGGCTTCTTTAAGTCTCTCCCCACTCCAATCCATCCTCCATTCAGCCACTGAAGTGATTTTCCTAAAATACAATTATGATCATAAAACTGTCCTCCTTCAGCAATTTCCAATTGCCTCCAGGAACAGATAAAAAATGCTTTGGTTATCCTTCAAAACACTTCATAACGTAGCCCCTCTTAACTTTCCAGTCTTCTTATATCTTACTCCCCAACATGAACTCTTTGATCCAGTGATACAGGCCTCCTCCTAATTATTCTGCAAACAAGGAAATCCATCTCTCAGTTGTGGATGTTTTCTTTGGCTGTCCCCCATGCCTAGAATGTACTCCCTCCTCTGCTCCAACTACTGATCTCCCTGGCTTCCTTTAAGTTTCAACTAAAATTCCACCTTCTACAAGAAGGTTCCACAACCCCTCTTTATTCCAGTGCTTTCCCTTTTTAAATAATTTCCCATTTATCTTGTATATAGCTTTCTTTATATAGATTTGTTTACATGTTGTCTCTCCCATTAGATTGTAAGCTCCTTGTGGGATGGGACTGTCTTTTGCCTCTTTTTGTATCCCCAGTGCTTAGCACAGTGCCTGGCACATAGTAAGCACATAATAAATGTTTGTTGAATTTAATACAAAAGCATGACACATTCCTTTAAAAGTATCACCAGTATGCTCAAGCTAAAATGATCTGAAGCTGTCAATGAAATCACCTGGGCAACAAAAAAGGGTTTTTTGTTTGTTCTTAAGGTATTCTGAAGGAAGTAAGGAGGATAGAAGAAGGGATAGGACCACTGCTTAGGGTAGAGGCAATGATGATTAGTAATGAGAAAGAAATGCCAGAGCTGTTTAATTCATACTTAACCATTACGTAACTCTTCTGTCCAGTTTAGGATTATATAAACTAGAGGGAAGTGGAGAATTCAAGATGATTTGAAGTGACATTAAGAGATTATCATGCACACATTTTTAAATTGTTAACTTGTTAAACATGGCAAAAAAAAATGTCAAAAAGATTGACCACAGCAGCTAACATTGCAGTTCTATCTCTATAGATATGAGGAAAGCAGCTTGGTATAGCATAATGAGCAATGAACAAAAGTTAGGAGACTTCAGTTCCAATCCAGTCCCTCCCACTAAGGATATATGTGTCTTCCAACAAGTCACTTTACCCTTCTTGGGCTTTTTTTCTTCATATGTATAATGAGAGCACTGGATAACATTATTCTGTACCATTTTGTGAATCTCAGATTTAGTTTGGATTGGTAAGAATGTTAAGATCAGGGCTAATTACTTGGCATCTACTTTCTCTGCCAATCAAGATGATATTAAGACTAGAAATATCAGAAGAGAGATGGCTAATGGGGAGTTTATACCTAGGTGAGAGAGCTCTAGCCTCCTCTGTAGGAATTTAAGTTACCAATTATTATTTCTTAGGAAAAGAAAATGAAATAACTGGAAGAAATGATTCCTGAGTCTTATCAATGATTTTCTGAAAGCTTCTGGGAAAATGGCAGAATAGTAGTACTGATGAAGAACAATTTTGTGAATTTTTTTTTCAAATGAAGAGATATGCATTCTATAATCTCTACAGCAATTAGCTTGATTTTGATTCTTGGAAAAGCTATTAATTACCTGTCCTTCCTTCCCTCTTCTGCGTGTATTTCTGTGTGTCTGTCTATCATCGATCTATCATCATCATCTCTCTCATTGATTTTTGGTTGGTAAAGTTCCCTTTTCATACACATAGCTTTTTAAACAAATTATTCTTTATTCCTTATGAGAATTTCTTCTCTTTGTGTGCTTTAGAGCTTCTTATCCTTCCTGGCCTGACTTTCTTATAAAATTGGGGGTGGGGGTTTAAGGGTAGTAGGGCGGGGGTGAGGACTGAAGTAGGAATTGCAATCTATTCTTTTTCTGAATCTTACATACAGTTTAGGATTATACAATTTTAAGGGAAATGAAGAATTCAGGATGATTTGAAGTGACATTAAGAGACTATTATACATGCATATATTTTAATCATCAAATGTGGCATAGAAAGATGTCAAAAATCTTGACCATACAACCTAACAATTGCAATTATTTCTCTAGAGACATAAGGAAAGCAACTTGGTGTAGCATAATAAGTAGTGAGCAAAAGTCAAAAGATTTCTATTCCAATCAAATACTTCCCATTAAGAATCCACATATCTTCCAACAAGTCACTTTACCTTGCTTGAGTTGTTTTCTTCATTTGGAAAATGAAAGGAATGGGTGAGATAATCTTGCAGCATTCTATGAATCTCAAATTCAGTTTGAATTGGGGACAGTTTTTAAAACAAGGTTAATTATAAATAATAATAATAATAATCTGAAAATATAACTTTTATGGAGAAAAATCTTGTACATATATATTTGATAAAATATAGTTTTAATATAAATTTTATTTGTGTATTATTTTTACCCTTTTTTACTGATTCCGTTTGCTTTTGCTGCAGTCATTTCAGGGGTAAGGGAAATCTTTTGGGAGAAATAACAGTTATACTGGACAGAATCTGACCACATATACAATAGCTTGTCTAAGTATTATTTTCTTCTCTGCCATAAGGAAAGAGGAATTTTTCATTATCTCCTCCCTCAATCCTCCATTGCTTTTTTCAATTATTTAAGTTTTAACTTACTTTTAGTGGTCTTTTAATTTACACTGCTGTAATCACTGGGCATGAGGCAGCTAGGTGTCTCAGTGAATAGAGTTGTGGATGTGGATTGAGGAAGATCTGAGCTCAAATATGGCCTCATACAAGAACTAGCTATTTGACCCTGGGAAAGTAACTTAACCTCTGTTTGCTTTAATCCACTGGAGAAGGAAATGGCAATCCATTTCATTATATTTGTCAAGAAAACCCATGAATAGTATGGTCCTTGTGGTCATGAAGAGTCAAATACAAGGAATGACTGAACAGTATCAGTCACTGTGCATATTGAATTTAGATTCTCATTTCACTCTTCATCAATTCATACTACTCTTCCCAAGTTTCTCTGAATTCCATACATACACACATATATACACATATACACACATATATAATTTCTTATTCTACAATAATTGGTTGTTATATTTGTATACCAGTTTTCCCTAGATATTTCCAGATGGATGAGCAACTACTTTGTTTTCCATTCTTTGTTGCCATAAAGAATGATGCTATGAATATTTTTAAATATAACAGACATTTGCTTCTGTCTTTAAATTCCTTGGAGTATGTACCAGTAATTGGATCTATGGCTCAAAGGGCACAGGCAGTTCAGTCATTTACTTTCCTACTTCCAATTTTATGTACAGAATAACAGGACCAATTCAAAGCTAAACCAACAGTGTGACTGTTTTTTCCAAAGCTCACTCAATATTGACTATTATGATTATTGTCAAGAGCAAAGGATAACAAATAGATGACTGGAGTGCTCTATTTCTACTCTCACTATGTCAAGAAAAATTACAAACAATGGGACTCCCTGTCCTGAAATTTTTAGAGGAAATGGATAAGATCCTCAAAGGATAGGCAGACATAGATAGATCACAATATGCATTATTGAAGGTAGCTCCTGAACTGAACATCTGTGAGGATCCATTTGAGTGTTTTAGTTGAGAGTAGCCAAAATATAAAGTGAATTGATACAGATATAACATCAAGAGCAACTTCACAATATAATATATTCTAATGATACATATAGAATTTTAAAAATAATTTCAAACTATAAATGACCATATAAAACATTTTACAAATCACCAATTATAAGAAAATAAAAATTAAACAGTGATATTCTACTTCACGCTTAGCAAATTGACAAAGATGATAACAATCATAACATTCTTTATTTAGACTTTAAAATAAATGTAAATTTAGGTTCTTTAGACTTCATAAGAGGCTCTGTGTTTCTGTTTGTTCACACCTACCATGTAGCTTTCCAATATGCTCTGTATGATGCTAAACTTTGTGATTCTTCAAAGGAAGTGGTTGAACTAACAGCAACACTGGTCAAAAATGTTTTCATTAAAAAGATGGGTGTTTGTTATCATAGGAGGCTTTGGATCTGTAAAAGTGCCTTGCATTTCGTAAGTGCAATCCAGTGTGCCCTATTTCTTTTCCACTCTGGATCCACTCAGCTCATGATCCATTTGGACTTCCTCTTTCAGGAATACATACTATTGGATATGCTCTACAATTTGTCCATTCTTCATCCATTTGTTCTTTCTTCTATGGATTTACAAAACAAACTCTTTTGTATGATAGCGGCCAAGTTGTTCTGCAGTGTTTTGGGGCTTGATACAATAAATACAAGGTCATTCATAAATAGAAACATTTAGAGGATTTCATCATCCATAGGGAATGCTTCCTTGACATGTACCCTGTACTGGAACACCTTCATCAAAGTGAACAAGAATTTTGATAAGCATGCATTTACCTGAACGATGTCTTCCTTCATCATTATCAAGTCACTGAACTGAATAGTCATTTCTATTGGTACACCTTCCAATGAATTGTGAGTTATCTTGATATATAGATGGAAATCATCATGTTGTAAAAGAGTCAAATGCATTTATGTAATCAACAAAGAATAAACATAATGGGATATTACATTCTCTGCATTTTAGTCAATTAAAATGTGGAATATCATTTGCAAAAGCCTGATTATTTTCTACTAATACTCCCACCAAGAATATCTTGCATCAATGTATAGATAAATTATGCTCATAATATTGTGCATACATGGCAAAATAGGCATATAGGTCAGTGTTTGTTGATGTTTTCTTGATCACTATTTTTGAAAGCAATAAATTCTGAGATTATTTCATGAATATGAGAACTTTCTCTCCTTTGGATACTTTGCAAATTGGTTCCAAAATACTCACATAGTTTTCTTATGTATACACTTGATCCAATCTGACATTTTCCTTTACCTCTTTAGTGCCACTTCTACTTTGCTATTAAGCATCTCAGATACTGTCAATCAATAAATATTTATTAAGTGCCTAGTATGTGCCAAACCCTGTGCTAAGTGCTTGGGATAGGGGAAAAGAAGAGGCAAAAGATAGTCCCTGCCATCACAGAGCTATCTAATGGAACAAACAACAAGCAAACAAATATGTACAAATAAGTTATGTGAAGGAGAAACAGGAAATGTTTAAGAGAGAGGACTGGAGGCTGCAGAGACCAGGAAATATCTCATGAGGAAAGTCATACTTGAGCTGAGTCTTGAAGGAAACCAGAAACTCCGAGGGAGGAGGTGATAAGAGACTACATTTTAACATTAGAGACTTATTGTGCAAAGGCCTTGATATGGGAGAGAGAGCATTTTGCATAAAGAACAGCAAAAAGGCAGGGAGTTATGGGAAGTAAATTTTAAGGGAGGAACTAATTTGTAAAAAAGTTGAAAAGGTAGGAAGAGGGTCAGATTTTAAAGATCTTTAAATGCCAAAGAAGAGTTTATATTTGGTCTAAAAGATAAGAGGAATACACTAGGGTTTATTGAGATGTGAGGAGGTTTATTGAGGAGTGACATGGTCAGACCCGCACTTTATGAAAACCACTTTGATAGGTGATTGGAAATGGGTTGGATTGAGGAGAGATGAGAAAGGAAGAACAATTAGGAGGTTGTTGCAATAGTCTAGAAAATAGGAGATGACAGATTTAACTGAGATGATGGGTGTGTGATAAAGAATTGAGAGAAATACAAGGGAATTTATAAGGGAATGGCTTGTGCAGAAATAATAATTGAACCTGATATGGTCACTAAGTGAAATAATATAGAAAGAAAATAAAAGGACCCAAGGAAATACCTTTAGCTACACCTAAAGTTAATAGGCATGGTGTCAATGTCTTCAGTCAGCAAGAGTTTCAGATGCTTGTGTGTGTGTGTGTGTGTGTGTGTGTGTGTGTTTTTGTTTGTGTGTAGGATCTAAAGAGAAGAGGGCCCCTGAGATGAGGAATACTCCAAGAAGAGAGGGTGGCAATATCAATTAATGCAGAGAAGTCATGAGGAGGAGGATTAAGAAAAGCACATTAGTTTTGGCAATTAAGAAGATATTAGTTGGGGCAGCTAGGTGGCACAGCGGATAGAACGCCGACCCTGGAGTCAGGAGTACCTGAGTTCAAATCTGGTCTCAGACACTTAACACTTACTAGCTGTGTGACCCTTGGCAAGTCACTTAACCCCAATTGCCTTACTAAAAAACAAGAAGATATTAGTAACTTTGTAGAAAGTGGTTTCAGTTGAGTGATAAGTTAGATTTCATAAAGTTTAGAAGAGAGTGAGGGAGGGGAAGAAGAGGCAATAGGTATAGACAACTTTGGGACTGAGAAAGGGAGGAAAGATATGGAAAAAGAATTCATGTGATTTTTTGCAAGGGTTATTTTTTTTTAAGATTGGGGAGACTTGGTAGTGTTTGTTGGCAGGAAGCAGAAAATTAAGATGCGATGATAACTGGAATAATCTTCTAGGAGATGTAATCAATGGTTCTCTAGTAATTTGTTTGTCAAACACTGGGTTATTGTTTTAAACTCCTCTTTCTTAGTTATCAAGTTTGTTCCACTGATCTACTTTTCTGTTTTTTTTTTAATCAATACCAAATAATTCTGATTACAACTATTTTACAATGTAATTTGTCCAGTAAAGTTAGGCCTCCTTTATTTGTGTGTTTTTTCTCTCATTTTTTCCATTGAAATTCTGGGAATTTTTTTCTTCTGAATCAATTTTGTTACTATTTTGCCTGCTTCTAGAAAATATCACCTTGGTAATCTGATTGATATAGCACTAATGTAATATGATCAGTTTAAGTGTATGATGAAGTTTTAAATATGTAAACATGATGATTCACATCCTATAATAGCTTTTTAAGGACTGAACTTCTTTGAATAAGTCAAGAAGGGAATGATTGAATATCCTAGCAAGCTAATGGTGCTTCTAGAGGTTTTGAAGAACTAAAAGAACTTCAGTAGTAAAGAATCCAACAATTTGACCATTAAGAAATGAGACTAAAGGATCCGGAGGGCTTAAAGGAAAAAGATCCTTGTGCCTAGACCATAGGGCACCAGGGGAGGAAAGTAATACCAAAAGGACTTTTGTACTCTCACTACCACCACTGCAATTGACCATGTTATTGATGAAACTGAACCACTAGCAGATAACACATCTAGCCAGGAGCAGTGAAAGACATACTAAGGACTGTTGTTGTTGTTGTTGTTGTTGTTGTTGCTGCTGCTGCTGCTGTTGCTGTTGCTATTGTTCAGTCATTTCAGTCATGTCCAATTCTTCATGACTTGATGAGAGGTTTCTTGGCAAAGATGCTAGAGTGGTTTGTCCTTTCCTCTTCCAGCTCATTTTACAGATGAGGAAACTGAGGTAAACAGGGTGAAGTGACTAGCCCAGGGTCCCATGCCTTGTAAGCATTTGAGGCCATACTTGACTGTCTTTCTGGCTCCAGTCTGCTGTTCTATCCTACATGCTACTTAGCTGCCCCTGATGATATTCAAAAATACAAAAGGCTATTCACCCAAGGGAGGAAGCAGTTTCAGGCAGTATGATCCCTCATGGCAAAGATGATGATGGATACACATTCTAACTTCAGAATCCAGCAGAGAGCTATACTTAAGGGGAATTTAATGGTGACTGTACAAAGGAAGAAAAGGACAATTAGGGATTGTGAGTTGTTCCTTTCCCACATGTTTACTTTACAAGTGTGCTTCATTAGATTCATAGTGAGCCCAGTCTCCTCAGTGACTTTGTGAGGGCAACAGAAGAGGATATCCCAGTTTGGAAGGAATATTTTATAATGGCTTATACTATACCACCTTAGTAAATGACTTTTGTTTAAAAACAAATGACAACCTAATTAAGTTTGGCCAGTTATCATTCAGAAATACACTGATGGGGACTCATAAGTCAAAACTAGAAATCTAACCATTCAGGGTTATCCCTAGACTACTGATTAGCCATAGTAACTATCCTTTAAGACTTGCAATTTGCAAGTTCAAGCACTAGTTGGATGAGTAACAGTGTCACACTCTTCTGAAGTTTTTCTGATTTTGTTTTCCTTTTAAGAGAACTTGTTTATCTTAGTAAGGGCTAAGCTAGAAACCCCATTTGGATTGTTCTGTGCCATAGTAGGGATCCTTCTAGGAAATTTCAAGTGTCCTGTGATAAAGGGACCTACGGGAAATTTATGCCTGGGCCTCTTCTGGGCTAAATGTATGTATGAAAAATATCTCAGGAGGCATTTTGTTGTCCTCTGTATGGAAATGGATGCTTGGAAATGTTTTATTCAAATGTCTAGTTGAATGGCTCATTTCATTAAGGACACTTGGTTCCTCACTTGAGAAAGTGACTTCTAGTTAACTCAAGGTCCCTCATAACTGGGGGAAGTACTCCAAGTGCTCTGGTAACTCCTTAGAGACCAGGCTTTCTCTCTGAGAGGGATGATGCTTGTTTTTTATTTTATTTTTATTTATATTTGCTCTATTGTCTTTGGTCCTGAAAGCACAAACACAGGCAATGAGCAATAGAAATTTTATAAAATGATATCTGTTGGTTGTTATGTTACCATGATCACCATCTGTTCAGAAGTATGTAAATATTAATTTCCATTTGTTTATGAATTATTTCATGTAGATATTTTTCTGAAACTCTTTAGAAAATATCACTGGGAAAGATGGTAAAAAAAGGATAATGCCTGAAATCTCCCAAAGTTACTAGGAAAATATGGAGAATTTTGGACCATGGGCTTTGCCAAAAGCACTACAGATTAATTGCTGAGGACAGAAAATGGGGTAAGGGTAGAGGAGAGTGCAAGAGGAATTTTCTGTACTCCCACTTCAATTAATATAATGTAACCATTGTAAGGCATGATCAAGTTTTAAATGTGTAAAATATGGAGACTCATAAATGACAGCACTAAAAACTCAGCTACACAGTGTTAATCCCCAAATCTGGTGATGAAGTAGTGGACATGCTCAGGAGACTACAACATGAGCATAAGTATGACTTGAGGGGGCGGGGGAGGGAGTAGCCCTGAAGGGATAATACGGTGACTTATTGAGCAGGTACAGTTTAAATTCCTAATCTCAGGTTCCCTGCCTCCTCTCCTATTCTGTTGCTTATGTTATGCTTTTCAAAGATTTAACTTGTCTCCTTAAGCATATCCTCCATCCATTCCCACCAATTAATATGGTCCACCCCCTGAGAAGGTTAAATAAAATACAAATTATATAAGTAGGAAACATGTTGGGAAGCACTGCTCCAGAGTAATGCTAGA
Organism: Dromiciops gliroides; assembly: GCF_019393635.1. NCBI lineage: Eukaryota > Metazoa > Chordata > Mammalia > Microbiotheria > Microbiotheriidae > Dromiciops > Dromiciops gliroides. Next base: position 573,205,008 of record NC_057862.1, read on the forward strand.
CCTACAGAAATCTAATCAGTCAAGTTCTAGAAAAAATACCCTTTACTTAACAACATTATTGAACAAGTGCTTGCCATCAAGACTGTTTCCACTTTGAGAAACCGATGTATGACATTTGCAAAAACTCCAGAAAATACACTTGTATTTATGCTTGCTACATGGCCTTATAGTACCTTTTCTGTAACTCACCTAAGAAAGAAGAATTAATATTACTTTCCCCTTACCTCTTTCTCATAGAGATATACTGAAGATAAACTCAGTTTTCTGAATTAATAAAATATGTTCTTTGAGCTACTAAGTATCCATTCTTCCTAAACACAAGGTAACCAAGCTACCATAACTAGTTCAGGTAAGAACCATTTCTTTTACAAATGGATCCATTTTACTGCTTGATCCCATAATTGTAGTTGGAAAGAAAAGAAGCAAAATTTAACCAAACATGGTGAATTAATTCAACCCTTGAAATTAAAAACAGATGTAGATTTCTAGAAATTCTACTTTAATGCTAAAAACATATTTTAATATGACTTTCTTATTTACATTAAATCGCTTTGTGTCTGGATAAGTGTGTAAATTGAAATGTGACACTTTCTATACTATTGCAAATATGTATGTATGTATCAGTGTTTATTTTTTCAGAGATTAAATCATATAAATATGTCTAAGACATAATGAATATCAGACATCATGCCTCAAAGAAATCAGGACATGAACCAAGAAGAATTTTAATAAATTTGGTCTTTTTTATTATATTTTGATAAAAATCATTGGGTTTACTTGATTATGAGTATATTTGGTTTTAGGTAAAATTTTTATAGCCAAGTGATCTATAGAGACACATGGCACTGATTGGCGATTATATGTTGGTAGATAGAAGCAGAGTTAGAACACCAAGAGATGATGATGCTTTAGAAAAAGTACATGCAGTTTATGATTTTATGTAAAAAGCTCATTAAACCTAATTAATTAAGCCTAAGCTCTGTCAACATGGTAACTAATATTTTAGATTACAAATACTGCTTATTTAGGCAGATGTCTATAGAATTAGTGAACTATTCACATGTGAATCCTATTCCATTTTCCACTGGCACTATCTGTGCAGGGTAAGTGTTCCCTTATCAGAATTGTTTCTTATTAAGTGTAGGTTACTGGGTTCAAAGTTAGAAAGCAAAATGTTCCAGTCCCATGTAAATGTAGCTGCTGGTATAAATGATCAGATCTTTATTTACCAAAAGAATAAACTTTAAAGTAGAAAAAATTATACTATTATAATGATAATTATGGACCATTAATCTTTTTTTTTTATAGTGAGGCAATTGGGGTTAAGTGACTTGCCCAGGGTCACACAGCTAGTAAGTGTTGTCTGAGGCCAGATTTGAATTCAGGTACTCCCGACTCCAGGGCCGGTGCTCCATCCACTTCACCACCTAGCTGCCCCGGACCATTAATCTTTATGTATTAAAGATAGTAAATGGGATTTCAGGGGATGATAATGTAGAAGTGCCTTCAATATAGTGTTAGAAAATAAATACATATTTCAATAAGGTCATAGAATTAATCCATGTTTTTACACCAAAAAACATACTTTAGGCAATGTCACAACACTGTATTATTGGAGTTAAGTTTAAATCTTTCTGGTTCCAAAATGTTTGTCACATATGCTGGCTTTCCCAGACTTCATTTTTTTTTGGGGGGGGGGCAGGGCAATTGGGGTTAAGTGACTTGCCCAGGGTCACACAGCTAGTGTTAAGTGTCTGAGGTCAAATTTGAACTCAGGTCCTCCTGAATCCAGGGCTGGTGCTCTATCCACTGCGCCACCTGGCTGCCCCCCACCCCAGACTTCATTCTAAGGTGACTAGACACATATGATTTAGTGGGAAATGGGTAAGCAGCAATGAAATCAAAAACCACCATCAACTAAATCCTATTAGCTTCTTCATTCCATGTTGGTCATTTATTCCAGTTTTCTTGCTCCTTTTCTAGTACTGATTCTGAAACTTCATACCCATTCAGCTCACTCAACTTTCAGCTCTGCTCCAATGTTAACCTTGTCATTGACTCTCAGCATTGTTTCATTTGGGATATTGTCCTGAAAAATCACATCTAATACAAAAGTCATAGTCATGGTTCGGTGGCTAAGCTGAGAAGATTCCAAGTCTCTATACAGTCTTGCTATTTTCTTACTTTGGCTTCTGGGGACTATTTGCCTGAAGGGCATAAATATAAATCTACATTCAAAAACATTTTTTATTCCTGAGTAAGGAGGTGGCTCTGGTAATTAGAGATACTATAGAACCCTTTAGAATGTTAGTTCACTCTTGACATGAAGGCCTAATTCTAGTTTCTTTTTCTTTCATAAGATCCCATCAAAATATCAAGTAACTAAAATAGGAATAACAGATCATTTTAAAAATTACTTTATTTGGGGGCAGCTAGGTGGCACAGTGGATAGAGCACCGGCCCTGGAGTCAGGAATACCTGAGTTCAAATCCAGCCTCAGACACTTAACACTTACTAGCTGTGTGACCCTGGGCAAATCACTTAACCCCAATTGCCTCACATAAAAAAAAAAAATTACTTTATTTGAATAACAGTGGGTTTGTTTTATTTTGTGGAATTATATATGTGGAATTCTATTATATTTATTATGTAGAATCCTTTTCTTTTAAACACAAATTGATAGATCTAGACATGGAAGGGGCTTTTAAGGTAGGCTAATCTAATCCACTCGTTTCACAATTGAGAAAACTGAGGCTGAGTTGTCACTTCACAGAATTATAAGATTAGGAATTTAAAGCTAGAGGAACCTCTAAAAGTGATCTTGTCCAATCCCATTATTTTATAGATGAGGACACTGAAGCTCCTTGGACTTGAATTGCCCAAGATAACACAAGTAGTAAGACACAGAAATAGAATCTGAATTCAGGTACTCCAATTCAAAATCTATCTGTTCCACTACACCATTTTGCCTCAAAAAGAAAAGATAAAAAAAGTCAGATTGTCCATGGTAACTCTCTAAGGCTATATTATGTCTAGGTGTTGATTTGTATTAGTGGAAAGAGTTTCTACAAGGAGTTCCCCAGACTTATGAAATCAGTGGTTAGGACCAAAAGAAAGTAAAAATGTCATATATAAAATTGTACACTTGAGCAGAAGTGATCATTTCATTACTGAAATACATAATAATCATTCAGCATTATATTGAGCTTGGTTCTCCTCTTCACAACCAAAAGTTGCCATCACAGTCTATGGAGTATCAATGAAAGACACTCTTAAGGAATTTGATAAAGGGTAGAGGTGAGAAGCATTTATGATTGGACAAAAACCTATCCTAGAGCTTCTGAACACTATAGTAGTTGGAATGTTTTCCAACTTTTCCAGCTTTTGTTAAAGCTGTCACTGCCCACCCCCAATTTTTGTGCATAGACCAGCTAATTTTAGAGTGGAGAAAAAAGGGGCCAAAGGGCCCTACAGCAAAACTGCTAATTATAGAATCATAACTCTCAAACTCCTCATAATTGCTGATATACACATAGCCCTTTGAATTCTACAAAACATTTGGCATCCACTGTTTCCTTTGATTTTTATATGTTCGGTGGGTAATTTGTGTAGGAACAAATCTCAAACTCAAGTTCTCTGACTCCAGGTCCAATACCTTTGCCTTGTGCCACAATCCCTTGCCTATTCACTTTGTAATCCCATTTGTGCCTTATCACAGCTTAGCATGTTCCCAGACATAAAGTATCTTGACCCATGATAAAGGTGGAGATTGTTCTCCCCTAATAGTCCCATATAAATCTAGCCACTCTGAGAACACACAAGTCAGCTAACCCTCATCCATCACTCAGAAAATCAAAGTGATAATATACCAATATTAAATAATAGTTATAGCAATGGGAAATATTTTTTCAATATTGATAGAGCAAGACAACTTTGGGGTTATCATTCCTATTTACTTGAGACCAATCATATTTTATTAAGCTCTCACCATGCCTAAGTTTAAGAGAAGGAAAAGAAGATATGATTATACCTATAGTGTATTCACATATATTATAAGTTATGAGGTTTTTATAGGACCTTCATATAGATATCATATAACACATTCCACTCATTTTAAAGATGATGAAAATTAAGCCTGAGAGAGGGGAAGTGGTTTGTCCAAGGTCAAAAATCAAAAGCAAGTCTTCTAATTCCAAACAAATCCAGTCTTCTATATAAATCTCATGCTAGTCAGACTTGAATTATCCTAAAATTGCCAGGATCTGAAAGGATCATCCATCTCATACTACATAACTGTGGATATCCCAAAAAGCCCTTTCTTGGGCACCCTTTTCTCTCTCTCTCTCTCTCTCTCTCTCTCTCTCTCTCTCTCTCTCTCTCTCTCTCTCTCTCTCACACACACACACACACACACACACACACATTTTCTTTATTTCATCAGCTCCCAAGAATTCAAATAGAGAGAGGCAGTGTGGTACGATGGATAATGCACCGTATTTGAAGGAAGGAAGACATAAATTCAAATCCTACCTGGTCAGTTACTGGTTGAGATGGGGGTGGGGAGAGTTAATGATAGTCATCTTCAAGTATATGCGGCACTAGATAGTCACTGAGGTCTAGGCCTGTACACTAGGTCCCTAACCACCTACTCTAAATCTATTATTTTATCATCCTAAATCTCCCAGATTCACACTAGTCTCTCTGCTAGGCTCTAATCCTGCATCACCAACAGACTGTTGGATATCTGCAAATAGATGTCTCATAGGCATCTTAAACTCAACATATCCAAAACAAAATTCATTCTCTTTACTCCATTTTTCCTCCAAACTTCCCAATTTCTCTTGATATAACCTCTCTACCCTGGCAGTTACAAGAGGCCATGGAGTCATCTTTGGCTCTTTAATCCCCCCCCCAAAAAAAAAATAAGAGTTTCCAAGTCCTGCCAATTCTACCTCTATATCTCTTTCACCCACTTCCTCTCCACTCAAAATCATTCTGTCATCACCTCTTGTCTGCTCTATTACAAGAACATCCTAATTTCCCTTCCTGCTTCCAGACTTTCCTTTCGTCAATCCATGTTCCACACAGCTGCCAAATCATCATTCCAAAAGCATAGGTCTGACCATGTTCCACCCCTGCTCAAGAAGCTTTAATTGCCTTTCAGGGAAAAAAATAAGATTCAATTGTTTTTCATTTAAAGCCTGCAGCTTCACCATCCACACTCAACTGAACATCATTCTCCCTCATAAGGCCTACATTCTAGCAAAAACTGCCCTAATTACTGTTCCCCAAACCGAGCATTCAAATCTCCAGCTGAAGTGTCTTTACATAATCTGCCCTCCATGCCATGAGGTCTTTCCTGAACCCCCTCACAATCTCCCATGTACAAAATTACATTTCTTTGTATTTGCTTTGTCTGCATTATACATTTATTTATTTGTATACATGTAGTTTCTTACCAGTAGACCCTAAACTCTTTTAGGACAAGGACTGTTTTATTTTTTTTTTTGCATTCTCAAAGCCTAATATGATATCTTTCACCTAGTGAGAGATTAATAAATGAATTGAACCTTGTGAAATATCCTTTGCAAAACCAGGAGGCCAGCAATAGGAATGAAGACAAATACTATGCACTGAAAGCTGAGGAAAGGGGCAAAAGGATTCACTGACACCAAGTGAGGGCATTTGCATCGAGCTTCAGTGGAATATAAATTGAGGAATTATTAGAGGTGATGCCTACTTAACACATTATAATAAAAGAAGGAAACTTTACACCTCTCCAAAGAAGGGCTTTTCATTGGCAGGTGCTAATTTGTTTTTGTTTGACATGTAAATAAACGTGTTCTTTGAAGCTGATGAACTGTGTTCATGGAAGGAAAATTATTGACAGCATACTGATTAGTATCATGCAGTGAAGTTTCAAGATTTGGAGGGGGTACAATAATCTTACCATATCACTCTATTGCTAAAGAACCTTTAGTAGAGGGGCAGCTAGGTGATGCAGTGCATAAAGCACCAGTCCTAGATTCAGGAGAACCTGAGTTCAAATCCAGCCTCAAACACTTGACACTTACTAGCTGTGTGACCATGGGCAAGTCACTTAACCCTCATTGCCCTGCAAACCAAAACAAAACAAAAACATAAAGAAACTTTAGTGGCTTAATGGTGACATTGGGACCAATACATGCTCCTGTACTTGCCACTTACAACCCTTTACAATCTGTCTGTCATCAAGGTGGCACAGTGCCAGGTCTGGAATAAGAAAGACTCATCTTCCTGAGTTCAAATCTGGCCTCAGAGAGTTACTAGCTGTGTGATATTGAGCTAATCATTTAAACCCTGCTTGCCTCAGTTTCCTCACCTGTAAAATGAGCTAGAAAAGGAGATGGCAAACCATTCCAATATCTTTGCCAAGAAAACCCCAGATGGGGTCATAAAGAGTCTGACACGACTGAAATGACTTGGACAACATCGACAATAACAATCTGTTTGCAATCTACCTTTCCAAGCTGATTTCACATTATTCTCATTCACATACTCTACATTCCAGCCAAACTGCCCAACATGCAACTGTTCCCTGAACTGAACATTCCATCTCCTGCTCTAGGCTTTTGGACATGTTGTTCCCATGCTAGAAGGCACTCCCTCCTCACCTCCACATCTTAGGATCTCTAGGTTCCTTCAGTTGTCAGCTCATGTGCCCCTTGTTATGAGAAATCTTTACTGATCTACTTCCCTAGTGCTCCTTCTAGCCTCAAACCAACATGGGGTACATATGTCTGCTTATGTGTTGTATCTTTGCAGTAGAATATCATAGGATTTAGGAATGGAAAGGATCTTTAACTAGTTCAACCTCTTCATTTGATGAAGGAAGAAACCATGCCTCATAGAGAAATTAAATGATTTGTCCAACATCAGAAATACTGTAAATTGCAGAACCAAAATTCTGACCTAGGTCTGCTCACTCTAAGTCCAGCACTCTTTCCATTGTGTTTTATTGAGAGGAGGGATCCTTTTTTCTTGTTCTGATACTCTAATGGTCCAGTACAGTGGTTTGCACATAGTAATCTCCTAATGAATACTTGTTGGTTTGCTGTGCATTAGACTTGATTCCAAGTGTCCCTTGGAAATCTTTGGTAAAGTTCTCTCTGAGCAAACTAATGCCTATGTTAAAAAATACAACTGGAAGAAGTTTCCTCACTATGTGGTATGAACTTGTACCAACTCCACCTATGGTTGAATCACCCCTTCAGAGGCAGTCAGGGAGAAAGTATTCCTTGTATATATGTGCTTATCCTGTCATAGATGAAATTTTGGACTACAGGAAAATGTATTCTGATCTTTTGAATCAATCCATCCATCACCAAGCATTAAATAAATACCTACCATGTGGTAGGGACTATGCTAGGTCCAGGGGTCACAAAAATAAACAAAAAAAAATTTAAATCCCTGCTTGTAATAACCAGAAAAAATGGCTGTGGTGCTTAAATTGTGTTTATATATATATGTTTATATATATATATATATATATATATATATATATATATATATATATATATATATATATATATATATATATATATATAGGGTTTAGGGATGTATCATATAAACTCATTATACCTCCCACATATTGTTCAGAAAATTGGGCTAATTATTTTGGGATAACACCAAGCAGTTTGGAGGACATGATGGCAACCATTACAATCTGGAAAAGTTAGAGATCTTTAGTTATTTCAAATATTTAAATATTTACATCTTGTCTCTTCCAACTAGATGGGAAATCCTCAAGGGCAGGGATTTTCTATTTGCCACAGTACTTGGGTATCCTGTTTAAATGTAAAGAGATAGTTCAAATAACTTCTCAAGGTTCCTTCCTTCCTTATAATTCTATTGTTCAGGATTCTGAAGTCAAATTTCTAATGAGATTTTTATTTTCACAAGCAATTGCTAAGGAATTTTGTTTCTGAATTAAGCCTGTAGGAAAAGAGCTCATACTGTCACAAAAGATCCCTGGAGAAGTAAAAAGATTCCTTAGAGTTTATTACAATTTTGAAGAATTTCCATGTTTTCATGTCCTCTGTAGGGAGATCATCAGTTCTCTAGGGGCTTCTCCAAACTCTTAAGATTTATATGCTTGACAAAATTTGTATGGGCTTCAAGGTACATTTATCATAAAGATCAAATGAGCAAAATGCAAGGTATATGGGGGAGGTGGTAAATAGAAAAGTATTATATAAATGTTAGCTATTATTTTATTACATATCTGTATGGGATTTTATATATTTAAAATATACCATCATGTGTTATATCATTTGACACAACAATTATTTTATTTTATTGATAAGGAAACTGAGGCTCAGAGAGAATTATTGGACAGGGCCAAGACTGAAGCCTGAGCTTTTCAACCCCTAGACCTGTATTTCGAGTTCAGTTACTGCAAACATATTAAGTGGTCTAATCTATGTTAATCCCAAAGGCCACTTTGATTCTCACCCTATTTTCTGGTGGAAAAGATAAAGACTGGGGTTAGTAGCTTATATCGAACACAGGAATGAACAGAGTAACTCAGAAATACTGGACTACTCATGGTCCAGAAAACACCCATAAATCAGTCCTGGATCCACAAAGGGAATTAAGGGGAGGTGAGCTCTTCACCTAACAAATAAGAATGAGACCCAAAATGGAATGGAATTTCACACAGCTAACTAATGGCAAAGGTAGGGCTAGAAACTAAGACCTCTCTAATCAGAACTGAAAAAGCACATGTGTGCTCACTAGGCAAGGTTTTCAGAGTTGTTCATCCTCTGTGTTGCTGTCTACTACAGTCTTTTAGACTTCTTGGTAAAACACAATGAGCCATAGAGATCAGAATTTTCTGACCTCAGAAATATGTGCACTTATAAAAAGGAACATTTTTAAATGCCCTGAATTTCAGTCCCTCTATATACTGAACTCTAAGCAGTTAAGTACCTTGCTTACTCTTAGTCCCAATTTTGCTATGACTGATTAGTTTTCCTGTCTTTCTACTATATCCTACTTTATCTCTGTGGTAGCATGCAAATCAAACAAGAAATCAATGGGATTTTGCATAAAGTATAGTTGTTAAAAAAACAAAGTAAAGGAATTCATAATTTACACTAAGATTCTCATCTTATTTTATGCTGCTAAACCTCTGTTACAGGTGTCTCCTCTGTATCGCTCCATACATAGTTCAGATCACACTAATTCTCTGTCAAGTGGGGCTGAATGTGAATAAAAATCTTTATGGAAAAGATCAGTTTTATTGATAGACTTGTTGACACTGACAAAATATCTACTGGGTTTTTTGAACATGTTGATTAGAAATTATTTATGTACCCCACCCCCTAAAAGAAAAGCCTGTCCATCAGGATAAGGGAGTTGAAAAGATATACAGTTTTTGTTCTTTTCCTGTTGCCTTTGATAATAGACAAGGAAACAGTAGTATATAGTACCTTCTATTCATACTTCCAACTGCACAAAATATAGAAACAAATGCACTGGATTAAGTAACTGGATCCTCTACCTGGACTATCTAAATTGTTTTCACACAGAAAGAAAATGGCAAAAGAAGATTAAAAGGAAGATGTCCTGAAGGATAATTGTCTATAATTTGCTGAGTGGAAAATATTTTCAACAAGAAGAGTACACAATTGTCCTATAATTACTCCTGATTAAGAGGTGCCTCAATGGTTTGGATTTAAATATCCCTCAACCCTGGAAGTCTCATGTTTATCCCAATGAATAATTCATACCAATAAATTCTGAATGAAATCAAGGATGTAGTATTATTAAAAATTAATTCCCTATTGTCAATCCAAACTTATTTCATCAATATTATTGGGGGGGGAGGGTGTCTAATTTATGCTTTTAAGGACCTATACCATGTTTAGGTTAAGTGAAAAATTCTCATAATGCCCTGTAGGGCCCTGAAATTATGACAATTCTCTACATTCTTCCCTTTCCCTATTGTCTCCCCTACCATGCTGGACCCCCAGACACTGCAGGGTAAAACTTCACAGCAGGGTCTTTTCAAGCTGTTGCCTTAAAAGCCATGGAAGCTCTGGAAAATTAGCAAGCGGCACCTGCCAAGCCATTGGCTCTTCCCCCTAGTCAATCCACAAAATGTCACTTTATTTCTCCTTGCTCCTTCTCTACCACTAGCCTTCCTCCGGAGCCCCTACTTTCAAGAAGACAGAGACTTAAGTTTGGGAGCAAACAACCTGTGGTGTAAACAGACCGTGTCTGGTGTCAGATCACTTAAATGCGTACAATGGATCAGCTTGCCATTCTCGAATTAATAACTCAGGGCACCAAATGGTCATTTTCCGGAGGAATGATGGAGGACTTGGGAGTTGCTTTTGTGTGAGGAAAAAGAAGCTTCCTTCTCCCAATACACATTAAGTACACTTTTCTACCTGGTCAGAAGTACCACACACATCACTTTCCAAACTATAATGACCTGTCAAGGCAGTGTAAGCTTTGTCATAGATATCAGCACAGCAATTTAAAAAAATAAAAAATAAAATCCTCATCTCTTCGCTTTTTGCTCTTAAGGTTGCAAAATACTAAACATTGACAGATACACACACACACACACACACACACACACACACACACACACACACACACTGCCTGGAGTAATTTCTGCCCTTTTACTGCCTGTGCAGTTTCCAACATGTGTACTTTCTGGCACCCTTATCGATTCGCTCTGCCCATTGCATAACAACGAGTGTGTTTCTTCCCACCTTCCCCACCCCCACAACCCCCTCCCCCGCCAAGAGAGGGCAAGAGCCGAGAACTCGACAAACAGACCGTAGAGGTTACTTACATCATCCCATTTGACAAATTTGATGCCTTTCTTCAGGTTGTCGGAGACACTGACAGGTTTGAGTTGCAAAGCGTGAACTCCTGGCTGTGCCCCGGCCATTTACACACATGGAGGCTTCCCAGCAGAGGAGAAGAGACGATCCGAGAAGGGGAGAGAAGTGGGGTGAGACAGGGAGGGGGTGGGATTGGGGTTTGGGTTGGTTTAGGAAAGGGGTGGGTTCTTTTGGCTTTCCCCCCACCCCTCTTCTCTTTTGCCTCCTGTCCCTTCACGGAGGGGAAGGTGGCTCAGCGCAGGAGTGAGGAGCAGGCGGAGAAGCGTGGGTCCATGCCCTCCGTGGAAAGTGGTGTCAGTCGCCCGTCGGGGAGCAGCAGCAGATGCCGAGAAGACAAGGGCGAACGAGCGCGGAGGAGCGAGGCACGAGCCGGACACTGGGGTTTGGCTAGCGGACCAGAAGGGACAGGGCGAGAGGGAGCCAGCTGTAACCGTAGCTGCGGCTGGTGCTGCTGCTGCTGCTGCCGCCGCTGCTGCCGCCGCTGCTGCCGCCGCCGTTCCCGCTGCCGCTGCCGCTGCTGCTGCTGCTGCCTGCTCCGGCTCGGCTGGGGCTCAGGCTCCTGCTCCTCCTCCGCTGCCTCCTCCGCGACCGCCGCGGATCTGAAGAGCACCATTCAGCACATCCTATATACACAGAGGGAGTGGAGTGAGCGAGTGACACACGCTCCTGGCGTCCCCCTCCCACACCACTCTCCCTCTTTTCCCCCTCCCCTCCCCTTTCCTCTACACTCGCTGGCTCGGTCCCTCCTTTCCCTTGCCTTTCCCGGAGCCCAACTTTCTCCGCTGGGTCAGGCGAATGGAAGGAAGCAGGGGCGCAGCGGCACCTCCCGGCCTCGGAACTCCACTACAACGAGGCACTTTCTCCTTGGAAGAGACTCAGTGAGCATGCCCGGTTACCTTTCGGGGGCTAGAGGCTTGGATGCGAGGATTGAATTTCTCTGGGCTCGTTGGAAAACTGAGTAAGGAGAGGAGAGGAAGCGGGGAGATCGGCTAGAGCAGGGTTTGGGGTTTATTCTTTTTTTCCAGTTGGTTACCCCGCAATGGGATGGAGAAAGAAAGATGTAGGTTTTTGGAGGAGGTAATCCAGTATCCCCAAATGTGAAAATCTTGGTGCTGAACCCTGAAGCCTGCTACACAATAGACAGTTGTTACTGGCGGGGAAGATAGCAAGCAGCCTGGACACATGAATTGGATAAATCTCCTTAGGCTGATCTGCACCCCTGGACACCTTATCCTTAGTTTTGTGTCTGAGTACACTCAGACTACTATTTACCGCAAGAGAAAGTGGTAAATTTTGTTTGCAGGAAGATAAAAGGACAGTCCTGAAAAAACTGGTTGCAATACTTGTACATAAATATCATCTTTGATTCAAGCAAGTGCATGTTTTGTGTTTGTGGGTTTTGTTGTTTAATAAAGAACAGAAGGAAATTTAGGCAATATAAAAAACTATCAAAATTTTATTTTTAAAAAGAAAATGTTAAAGCTGTTATACAGGGTGGGGAAAACCCTCCTCTCAAGACTTCAGGTTGTGAGTTTCCCTTAATGCTGGAACTACTCTGTTGATAATACACGTAACTTTCTTTGAGTGGCACAGAGGAAAGAATGCTGAATTTGGAAGTCTAAGACCTGAGTTCTAATATTGGCTCTATATTTAGTTCCTTTGTGACTTTGAGCAAATCAATTAACCCTCCTGGTCCTCAGTTTCCTCAAAAGTAAATAGAGAAACTTAGACTAGATAACCTGCCAGCTCGAAATCTGTGATGCAATTTAGAAGCAAAATTGCCTTAGGTTTTTTTTTTTTTAAATCTCACCTAGAATCTTTGCTCCTTGCTATACTTGGACAACTGCAACCTGACACTTTTCAAACAGTCCTTATCATAAACCCAGGCATAAGCACTTCATAAAGATAATGGAAATTCACTCATATTTTAATTTTGCAAAATACTTTCCTCACAACAACTCCCTCAGGTAGCTGTTACAAATTCTTGGAAAGATGAGGAAACAACCTCAGAGGTAGGGAATTAATTGACTTAGCCAAGTCACACAATAAGTAAGTATCAAAAAGGGAATTTGAATCTCATTCTCTCTTGAACCTAAGTCCAGACCATGTTGTCTGAGTATTTATACTATACCTGTTTTTCTTTAATCTGGTGTCAAAGAATCTTTTTAGAGACCAGCTTTCTTTATAAAACTGTCCTTAACTATTAGTGCTTGTTTTGTTTTTCCTGGTATGGACCTATGACTTCTTTGGGATTGAGAACTCCCAGGGAGAAAATTTCCTCTACCAATGTATATTACTGAGGGGGAACTGAGAGGTTAAGTTATTTGCCCAGGGTCATACAATCAGTACCTGGCAAATGCAGAAAACTTTAGGCAGGACCCAAAACTATTTCTCTGTTATACTGCCTTTTCAATGGTGATCCCGACTTCCTGAAAAACAAATCCCTTGTCCAAAAAACACCTCTGCTCAGGATTCAGTTTTATTTGTCAATCCCACTAATTAATGAATAGCTTATTTGTTAGTTACCTAACAAAAGAAACACCTCCTCCCCCATCCTTTCTGTTCCAGGCAAATAAATTGCATAATAGGGAATAAATTTGAAATTCTAATAGTAGTGCTAGAGTCTGGAGAAAACAAGTTTCAAATCTTGTTCTCTAACATTTACTATGTGACCATGAACAAGTCCCTTGATGACCTCTGTGACACTGTTTTTAGTCTGTAAAATATCAATAATAATACTTGTAATACTTATCTCACCAAGTTGTTTTAAGGATCAAATAAGATAATATATATTTTAAAGTGCTGTATAAATGCTAAAATTGGTATTATGTGCTTCCAGTAGAAGTATGTCCATTTGTGAATCACTGGACAAGGAACTCATATTTAGAGTACCAAGAATTAAGCTAGTGATTGTAAATAGTATAACAATTGGAGACAGCTAGGTGTCATAGTGCATACAGAGAGCACTGAACTTGGAATCAGGAATACCTGAATTCAAATCCTGCCTCAGATACTCATAAGCTATGGGACCCTAGGCAAGTCCCTTAACCTGTCTTCTCATCTGTAAAAGGAGAGTGATACTAAGTAGCATCTACCTCCAAGAGTTGTTGTAAGGATCAAATGAGATGGCATATATAAAGTGCTTTGAATTCCTTAAAGTCTTATATAACTGCTAGAGTATTGTTGTGACTCTTAGCCCTTCAACTTTATGACCTCCACCCCACAGAAAGGATTGTGGGGCTGGGAGGGGTAGAAGGGAAGTGCTTTTCCTGCATCATGGTATGGAGATGACCTTGGGTTCCTGAGGACTATGACAGCTATATAAATGTCAGCTATTGTTTAAAAATGAGAAGCTTTCTCTAATGATTTTATAACTTTGCTTCTCCCACCCCTCATCCTTGCCCACTTTATAAATTAAGTTCAACTCACTTGTTCAAGTCAATGGTCCCTCTCTTTGATTTGTGCTTCCTTCCAATTCTAAAAAAAAAAAAAAAGAAAAAAAAAAGAAAACAAACAAACAAACAAAAACCCAAAGAAGACCTGTGTCCCCAGATATCCTCAGGTCAATCAAGTTTTTCCCTTATTTGAAGGAAGGGAATGTGTTGAGGAAATAAGGGAATTTTTTAATGAGACCAACAGATATTAAGGCCTGTAGCTTTCAGAACATGAGTTGAGTGGTATGAACTTTAGATTACATGAATAAAAGATTTGACTTTATTTTCATTTTGCTATCACTACTCAGCCTCAATCATGAATATTTGAAGGACAATAGAAGTATGGGAATTTGAACTTTTGTTTGAGATTAGTATGATCAATAAAATGAAAGCATGATTTAGTTGTTGAATTTTCCTTGACCTACAAGTATGGTTGGATTTTCTTTTACCTAAAAAAAAATCATAGTATGGGAGGGTTACAGGATAAAAAAATTAAAAACATGTTGGACAAAAATATACACAAAATAGGTCACTTAAACCTTCCTTTTCTCATGTTACCATTCACTTGGGGACTGGGTTGGAAGAAAAATTATGCAATTTGGGGTTATTTGAAATGTCTAAAAACAATAAATGACATAGTCCCCCAAGTCAACAATGCATCTTGTGCAGTGTTCTTTCTCATTTTCAACAATGGCACTTTTTTAGGAGGAATGGGGAAAAATTTTTATGATAATTTCAAAGGGTAAGAAATCTACCCTATAAAATCTTTGTTAACCCAGATTCCTTTGTTAACCTTATCAGCTCCCACGAGTTTAATTATCATCAGTTTGCAGATGACTTCCTCATCTTCATACATATATAGTCCTAGTCTCATAAATTGCCAGTTGCATACTACATAGCTCTACATGGATGTTCTTTAGGCACCTCAAACTCAACATACCCCCAAAAGAAACCTACTACCACCATAAAAAAGTTACCTATGATTTATTATCCAGTTATTTGTCTAGGTATTTTTTAAAAATCTATTCAAAGTTATGAAGAATAGCATGCTATAAAGATCACACTAGACTTAGGAATTAAGAGGCATGGGTTTGAATCCTAGCTCCAAGACTTACTAGCTGTGTGAAGATAAACAATTTAATAACATCATCTGTAAAAAAAGGGGGGGGGATAATAACAGTAGCTTATACTAAATAGCATTGCTGTGAGGAAAATGTTTTGTGTAACTCAAAGCATTACATATCTTTCCCTGATGCCTACAAACATGCTCGTCTCCCCCATTCTTAAAAATAAAAAGCTCTCTCTTTAGATTGTACCATTCCTGCTATTATCCTATATCTCTTTTTCCTCAGCCAAATTCCTTGAAGGAGTTATCTATACTTACAGCTTCCACTCTTACTCATTCCTCAACCCTATGTAATCCAGCTTCTTTCCTCACCACTCAATTGAAATTGGTCTCTCCACAGTTAACAATGATCTCTTAATTGCCAAATCTAATGGCCCCTTCTCAAATCCCATCATTCTTGACTGCTGCAGCATTTGACATTTGACTTACTTTTCTTGATTTTGCTCTCCTGGTTTTATTCCTTACCAGTCTGACTGTTTCTTTTCAGTATCTCTTGATGGATCACCATTCATGTCACACTCCCTAAATATGGGTATGTCTCAAAGGTCTGTTCTCGGCCTCTTTTTTCTCTCTATTCTCTTACTTCATGATCTTATCAGTTATCATGGGTTAAATTATTATTTCTATGCAGATGACTAAATTGTGCTTTTATTTTATAAATCATGCTAAGCTCAAACAACAATTCTACTTCCCATAGCTCTAGCATACTTTTTCAAATACTCATGGTTTTTAAATACTTAGGAGTGATTCTAAAATGAAAAAGTCAGAGCTTACATTTGTGTAAACTAAAGTTTATTTCTTACCCCACTCAACTCCTGTTCCAAAGGCTACCTCATCCCATATCAACAAATCCACTCTAGTCTCCTGAGATTCAATTTTGCTTCATCAATTGATCGAGAAACATTTTGAACTTGATTTCTCATAAGAATATCCAACTCAATATATCCAAACTAGACCATATTATTTTTCCCTCCATATTCACCCCACTTCCAAACTTCCCTATTATCTAAAGGGATCCATCATCCTTTCAGTCACCCAGGCTTACAACCTCAATGTCATCATCAACTTTTCACATTTAGCCCACATATCCAGTCAATTAACAAATCGTTATGTCTGTCTTCACAACATCTCTTACATAGCCCCCTCCTCAACACTCACACAACTACCATCCTACTTCAGCCCTTCCTCACCCTACCTGAACATTTGAAGTAGCCTCCTTTTTGGTTTCCTTCCCTTTACCTCTCCCCCCTCCAATTCATCTTATGTACAGGCACTTATGAAATTTTTCTAATGTACCAAGCAATCAATCAACATTCATTAAGCCCCTACAATGTACCAGGCACTGTGTTAAGTGCTGAGTCTCAACAGTCCAATCATGTCACTCCTCTACTCACTAAACTCTTGCAGCTACCTATTAACCCATAGAATTAAATATAAATGCTTGTTTGGCATTTAAAACTATTCACAACCTGGCTCCTTCCTATTTTTCCAGTTTTCTTTCAAATTATTTTCCTCTACTCACTCTATGATCTGGATACATCTCCATTTGGCATATCCATGGCTTTCTTTTGGGGGGCTGTTTCCCATACCCCACATAGCTCCCTCTTTACCTTTGCCTCTTGCGATGCCTGCTTTCCTTCGGGACTCAGCTCAATCACTGCCTTTTAAATGTATCCTTTTCTGATCCTTCCTTCTAGTTTCTAATATATATTCTCCCCAAAATTATTTTTTTCCATTTTGTATTGTAATAGATATACATCTATCAATTCCTCATCCGTCTATCCATCTCAACTATCTTACATTTATCTTTGTACTCTTAGTCCTTATTAGCAAAATACCTGCCACATGTAAGACACATAATAAATCCTTGCTGATAGCTTGGTATAAACACTTTTATTTAAGCTATGAAAAGGCATGAAGATTTTTGAGATACCCTATATAAATAAATGTGAAATTTCAAAGCATCCAACCTCTTGATCATAATGAATTCTGTTCATTTACTAATTTTTATTAAAAGTGGTGCTGTACAGCCTCTTGCTGCATTAGACAAGTTTTTTTGTTTTTTGTTTGTTTTTCTCAAGTTCCAAAGATAGTCTTATAGTTATAGGACAGACTTGGTAAGCCTGGCCATGTTTGCCCAGTCTTGATCATTTAAAAAAGGCAGTGTGCTATAGTGGAAAGAATGGGGCTGGAGCCATTAGAAGAAAGGTTATAGGAGTTAGAGCTGAAAAAGATCATGGAGATCACAGAATCATTGAATCTCAGAGTTGGGATGAACCTGAAAGGCCAGTAAGTGCAAATTGTCCCTAAACAAGAATTCCCTCAATGATATCCCCAAGAAGTGAACTAGTTTTGCCTGATAAACTTCAGAGGCAGCCCATTGCACTTTTGAATGGTTCTAATCATTGAAATTTTTTCTTACATAAATCCTAAATGTGTTTGTTTCAATTTCCATCCATTACTCCTAATTCTTTCCTCTTGGGCCAAGAAGAACAAGTGAAATTCCCCTCCCATATGACAGCTTTTGAATGTTTCACAACTCTCATGTGCCCATTGAGGCTCCTCTTCTTAAGGATAACACCCCAAATTTCATAACTTAATCTAACAATCTCACTTTGCAAATGAAGAAATTTAGTCTCAACAAGATTGAGCAACTGCTGACCTAAGAATCATAATGCCTATATTTTGCTCATAGTTTTACATCTTAATAAACTCAGGATGTCACAGAATTACAGACATCATCTATTCTTCATCCAGTTTTCATCCCATTTCTCTTCATTGTTCCTGTCCTGAAGATTGAGGCCCAAAGGTACCAAATGATCTAAGTTAGCACAAACCACAGACTGTCAATACAACTCTCATCACTTTTGTTTCTTTATCTGCAAAGTAAGAATATTCTGCCCATCAAATAGAGTTGTTTTAAGGATAATGTATGTGAAATTCAAATAAAATAACATATTTAAAGACCCTTTGTAAACTATAAAATATTATACAAATATTTTACTTCCACAACTGAATGGATCTATGATCTCACTGAGGTAGGTGTTCCTTCCAACTATTCTTGATAATTTAATTAGGCCAAAGTATGCCTCAATCACACATAGGCCTTAGATTAAATGTTAAAAGTACTTTGAACTGGAATGAGTTGCACAAGAATACAGGAATCTTGTTCAGTTAGACTGAGGAATCTTGTCCATACCAGGCAATCCCATATAAATTATCAGGTCAGCTGAGAAGGAAAGGAACTCCAGAAATTGGTATAAGCCAAAAATTGCAGTGAATTTCTCTGAGAAGCAGCTGTTACTGGGTAAAGGAGAAGGCACTGCCTTTGGCCTTGTCCAGCTTTCCTTCCTCCTCTTTATACTTTGGCCAGAGGAAGATTTTGCAAGCTTCAAAGATTCTGGAAGATTTTAGATTTCCCATCTTCCCATTGGTCTACTAGTGGTGTAGTATCAACATCAGGTCTACAAAGAAAGCCAAGGACAAAAGAATACAGATTCTCCATGCTTAAAGGAAATTCACGAGTACCCTACATAATGTCGAATTTTTTTAAAAGCCTTCTAGCAACTAGGAGCTTTGACTTACCTCTTTGCCACATCAACTCTCTTAGACTGAGCCCTTTTTCCCCTGGATTATATGTATTGCAAGACAATGTATCACTGAGATTCTTTGCACCAAATATTCTTCTTCAGTACCTCCATTTTCTAAAATAATAATATCTATCCTATATACTAATATAAGAGTTCACTTTATATGCATATGTGATTTTAAGGCTAGAGGACTAAATTGATTACCAACTAATATTACAGAGAAACAAAATTATGGGGCTCAAGCCAATGGCAGTGGTACCTGTAGCTCCTTCAAGAAGAGATGTAGCTAAGCTCCAGGGACCTGGGCCACATCAGTAAGAGTGGGAGTCAGATAAAGATCCTCAGAGCTAATATGGACCTCACCAAGATTCTGATCAAAATATACTCATGCCTTCACATCTCATGCATCTTTTGTTCATGTTTTTTAAATAATTATTATATATTATAGTATAATATTGTTACAATATTATACATTATAATTATAATTCTTGTCTTCATCTTTCTAAACCAAATGATGGTAGTCTTTTTTCAATCATCCTTATAATGACTGTTGGTCATCCTTGAAGGGGACCAATGAAATCCCTGTGTTGGAGTCAAGGTACAATGTTCAACTGTGGCCAATCAGTCCATTATGAGCTTGGAAGGCTCTACCACAGGTTGGGCACAAATAGTTGGTTTAAAAATTTAGGATAGATATGTCACCTGAATGCCAAATGTCCATTTACCTAAAAGACTATTTTACAGAAAACAAGCACAAGGCAAGTGCTCACACAGAGGTGAAAAGAAGAGTTACAAGGACACTCTCAAGGTCTCTGAAGAACTTTAATTGATTTGTGAGACATGGAAAATTCTGGCACAGGACCAGCTAGCATGGCATGCTCTCATCAAAGAAGGTGCTAGGCTCTATGAGCTAAGCAGAATAAGAGTAGCACAAAGGAAACGTTACATGTACCAATCCTTATCACGAAATAGTTTGCCAAGTGGCCAAAGTCCTACTCTCCTTTTAAGACTAAAGTGTATTCATATTTCAAGATTCTTTTGAGGTCCAGGTAATCTGATATGATGAATAATTGGGCATCAATCTCTGTATATGAGATATCATATAATAGTCTAGTATTTAACACAGATAATATATGGTATATTGTATATCAATATTCCATTAAATAGTAAAATACATACTTATCACAATTTCATCTAGATTGAAGGAATAAAGTTTAGGCAAACAATGTTTGGAAAGTTGATAAGGGGAAAAATAGTTCACGGTTCAATGACAAAGTTCTGCATGAAATTTGGAACAATAAATTTAAGATTTAGTCATAGAATCAAAACATCTGAAAAAGAAGACAATTTAAAATTATTACCAGAGCATAATAAATGCCAATCCTTTCCATTTCCCTTTCCCTTAGGGTACTATTGGAGCCATTTCTTAATAACTTAATACATTTCTCTAGATTACCACACAAAAGAAAAAGAAAGCTTTCGGAAAGTGATGGTTATGTTACAAGCATGGGATTTTTCTTTGTGGAATAAAAAGAAAATGGACTTAAATTCATTTAAGGTCCCTCTCTACCCATCATTAAAAGCAAAGGTTGTCATTGAAATTTAGCCTCAAAAAGGATTTTGAAAGGAAAAAAAAGAATTGTAAAGTTCCCACCTAAATATGTTTTAACAAGATTCTGCACGAAACAATGCAGAGATAATGCCTGGAATGGGTAATGAGGCATACAGAAATATCTCCACCCATTCAACCCCAGGAGTTTAGAAATGATTTCTTCATCACACACTCTGCCTCTTCTAACGTTCTACCCACACCACCCTCAACCACTCTACAGAGGTTCGCACTCACAAAATTTAGAAACACAAGGGTCAGAATGACCTTTATTTGATGGGTGTGTCTTCAGGACATGTGCCTTTCTCACTACATAAAAATGTCATTCAATGTGTCTTTAGCATTCTGTATCACCTAAAATAAAAGCAACCTATGGGGTCTCCGGTGTATAATAAAGAACAGAAGAGACCTTTGAGGAAAATTCCATTTGTTTGTTTTGTGGTTTGAGACATTAAAAGTGAATTCAAATCAGGTGTGGGGTTTTATTCTCTGGTTTGTTTATGGTACTGGAAGTTGTTAATCTTCTTACAATAGGTGCTTTAAGTTAAACTCAATATGCACATTATGTTTCATATCTTTCTTTCTTATATAAATATTGTGATCATCCATAGAGGTGCCATTTGGAAATGTTGATAGCCATCCAACTCCCCCTTTTTATTTTTCTCAAGATCTTTTTTTTAACAAGGAAGAATTTGAGAACAAATTTTTCTTATACTCATCTGATCAGCTTGCACAACTTAAGGAAATAAAGTGTCAAAGTGAACTTTTAAGTTCCTGATTATAGACTCTCTCAAATTTTCTTGTTTAAAAATGGTAAAAACTAGATCCTTAAAAAAAAAAAAAGTGGGACAGCTAGGTGGCGCGGTGGATAGAGCACCGGTCCTGGAGTCAGGAGGACCTGAGTTCAAATCTGGCCTCAGACACTTAACACTTACTAGCTGTGTGACCCTGGGCAAGTCACTTAACCCCAATTGCCTCACTAAAAAAAAAAAAGGTAACATGAAACTGGACCTGCATAGTACCAGTATTTGTCAGTGCCAGGACTTAAGCCCAGGTTGTCCTGACTGAAACCTGCTCACTATCCATTAGACCATGGTGCCTTTCATTTTTCAAAGAAAGCAGCAAGAAAAAAAAATCAAATAGGACCCCTTACTACTACTGTAATACACTCCAGTTTTCTAAATGCCTATGGTTCACAGCATGCTAACAGGGTAGGAAAAATGAATTTAGTTTCCTCCATATATATTTCCCTGGGGCTTTTGTGTCTGAAGTAACTGCAGTTTCTCAGCCTTTTTGACAAAAAAAAAATCTCTCAAAATAGCTTCCTACCTGCCCTCCCAAGATCATGATAGAAACATCTGGTTTAGGGAAGATACACTGGGTTTAAGATACCTTTTTACAGGGATCACTGTGCCTTCTGCTGGGAATTCATGCCAATGCTGTGGCTACACATCTGCATGATTGGTCAAAGATATTGCCATTTATGACTGTCTAAAAAGTCTTACAGATATCCTCCTTAGGGTGCTGCAGTTTTTGTTTTCTTTACAATCTGTTATGTCACTATAGATGAGGAAATTCCATGAACCAAGCTTAGAATAAAGTAAGCATTGGACAGCTTAGAGAATGACTACTGTGTCTGGCTAAATTACTGAATATGGCTGATTGAGATGACTGGCAATGGCCCAGAATGCAATAGATGACTTACTGTCTTCGAAGTCTGACCAAGCTCTAAGCTCTCCACTGAGCCTGCTTCAGCCTCCTTCATAGCCACTGGAACAAATTGTTCTCATCCACCCATACTTCCAAGGAAAGTCTTCACATGCTTGGGGTAGACATCTCCCTAATTCACTGACAGCTTTAAGTCCCATCAGTTACCATCAACCTGGTTTATCTCATTTTCCAAGAAGATTTTATCTTCTTGTGGCTGTTGCACATGCTTCAGCTTCTCAGAGCCACACTTGAGAGTCAGGTGACAAATGGACAGCAAAGGTGGATAAGCAACCCTGCAAAGAGCTTGGCAAGCCTTCACACCAGAGGTGCTAATCCTCCCTGAACACCCCATACACCTTCCTTATATGCCCTTTGTTCTCAAAGAAGACCATGACATAAGGAGGTGATGTCATGACTTGCTGTGAATTGAATTTAAATGAAGGAGGGCTGTGCAAGGTCACCAACCTCAATCTCTCCCCCAGAGCCATCTGGATCCAGTGGCAAGATATATATCAGGATGACTGGAGATGGCCCTTGATATTTAAGGAAATTGGGTTTATGACTTGCCCAGGGTCACACAGCTAGTAAGTATCTGAGGTGAGATTTGAACTCAAGTCCTCCCAACTTCAGGGTCACTGCTCTATCCTCTGTGCCACCTAGCAGCCCCTTATATGCAAATACAAAGAATGAAATAATACCTACTTTGGGACTTATATTCTATCTGAACAGACATATATATATATACATATATATATATGTATAATGAAAACAAATACAAATAATGCAAGGGTATTAAGGATGGAGAACATTTGGATGAATCTAAGAAAAGGTTTGTGTGGAAGGTGAGATTTGACCTCTGACTTGAAGGAAGCAAATGAAGCTATGGCATGTGAATGAAGAGGGAAGAAATTCCAGGCAAAGGGGACAACCAGTTCAAAAAGCATGGAGATAAAGTGCCATATCTAAGGATCAGAGAAGACCAGTTTGGCTACATTACAGAATACTAAATGTGGAATGATGTATAATAAATCTGAACAGATAGAATGGAGTCAATTTGTGAAGACCTTTAAGCTAAACAGAGGAAGATAAAATATACTACCCATATGAAAATGGGCAAGATGTACTTTATAATATTATGTGGGAGAAAGGTATGATTTGCCCTATAGTACGATCAAATCTATCTATTACTTAGTAAGTCTTAAAGAGCTGTCAGTGGGTCAGAGAGGTAAAATGACTTACCTATGATCTTACAATTAATGTATTAGAGTCAGAATTTGGATCCAGATCATTGTTATTCCAAGGCCCACAGTGGGGCCAAATGTGGATAAAGGACCAGGCTCGAACTTGGGAAGACCTGGACTCTAGTCCTGACTCTGATACATACTATATGGCTATAAGGAAATCATTTAATCTCTCAGTGTCCTAGGCAACTCTTTTAAATCTATAAATTACGAGCCACTTATCAATCTGCATTGGTGAAAGTTTGTTGTCATTTACTTGTTTTCAGTCATGTCGAACTCTTTATGATCCCTCTTGGGGTTTTCTTGGCAAAGATACATGAGCAGTTTGCCACTTCCTTCTCTGGCTCACTTTATAGATGAGGAAAATGAGGCAAACAGGGTTAAGTGATGTGCCCAGTATAACACAGCTATTAAGCATCTGAAGCTAGATTTGAATTCAGGAAGATGAGTTTTCCTAACTCTAGTTCAGGCACTCTATTTACTGTGCCACCTAGCTGCAAGCTGAAAGTTTATTTAACAGCATTATCATATATCAATGAACATCTTCCTGATTTCCCCCTACCCCTCTCTTGTCTTGCCACTGGACGCCAAGAACTGGAGGAGAGACTGAAGCTGATGATTTTGTGTAGCTCTGCCTCACTTACACCCAATTCACTTCCAAGTCAATACATCACCCTTGTGGTGTCATTGGTCCTCACTGGTTCTCTTTGAGAATCAATGACAAATAACAACTCCTCTCCCAAAAGACCACATTCATGAATATTTATTGAGTACCCACTGTGTTAAGATATTATGCTAGATATTCCTAGCAAGGCATTTTATAATGAGATTTCACTGACTAGTGGCAAAAACCTTGCAAATATAATTTATTACATATCTAAATATCATGACTCAAAAGAAGACCATATACTCCAATTTTCATCAGACTTAGGAAACTAGAATAAACAGATTCCCACAGTATTTTTTCACTTGGCCCAATAAAGATGGGAATATCACAAGATACATGATGAGCTGAAAACTCACAGCCTCTTGAAGATGAGTTATTTTTCACTGTCAGAATTTTTTTTAAAAAGAATCAGTTTATATTTGGTTAACTCTATTTATATGCATATATGTAGATTCCCCACACCAATCATATGTATAAAGTTTGCAGATTCAATGCATTATGTTATACGTAAAAAAGTAGGGTAGACACAAGTGAGCCAAATAGCAGATAGCAATGACCACCTCACAGAATGAAAATGAAAATAACAAATTATAAATTTGGAAATGCACTGAAAGTCTTTTTTTCTCTCAGAGAGAGAAATTAAAAATGTTTCCAAAGCAAACATCAGTTCTCCTTTAGTGACTTTAGGAAAATCAAGCTGCATATCAACATAGAGTTGAGTTAAATTTTCTTTTAATTCTGTAGAGTAGTTAACTGAAATGTATTGGAATTCCATGTTACAAAGAATGAAAGTCAGATTTGCAACTAGTTTGCAGTTTTGATACCAAACCTTACAAAATGAAGATGTTATTACAATGTCTCATGAAATATCCCCAAATTAATCCATTTCATAGAATATATTGTACCAATTTACTGGAAGAAAATCCAACATATTCCAAAATTCCTCAGTTTTGTTCTTTAAATTAATTATAGCTTTATTTAATTTGCCTAATAAATGGATCACCTTATATGTGTCAGTGATTTCTCTGTGCCAGAGAATTTATGTTCTGGGTGATTTTAATTTAATTAGCTAGTAAGAAACACAAACCAAGCCACAAAAAACACTGGACAGCTGAGGTTTGGAATGCTTTCCTACATAATGACTGACAACTTAGAAGTGTTCAATCCTCTATCAGGTGACAAATCATAAATGAACATAAAATTCTGGCACACATAACAACACCATAGCAACAAAGACTACAGCCTGGCAACAGCAATAACTGCATAAAAATAAATATCAAAGAAATAACCTTTAAAATGTATATTTCCCAGTAAATCAATTTTGGATCCTTTTCTTTATATCGATGAGGTCAGTCTTTTAGCAAAAAGACTTGAAAATATTAATATTTTTAAAACTTCATAATTATGTTTCCTACAAAAAGAAGAGGAAAATTGACATCTCATTCTATCTTCATAAAAATTTTTCATTCTTTGAAGGTGGCTAAAATGTTCTTAGTGCCTTATTAGGTAACAGGAGATAAATTACAATCAAATCACATACTGAGTGCTCATTCTGTTTAAGCCAAAGCTACTCCCTAGTAGTAAGGCATTTTTAGTCTTTCAGGTCTAGTCCAGGAGTTTGCTAAATGAAACCCTAGGAAATTAAGAGCTCAGGTAAGGACATGAATTAGGATACAGTGACAACAGTAGACTAAGTGTTTCCATAATGGCCTGGGAGAGTGTGGTAATCTAACTCATTAGCTCACCACCAAGGAAAAACTTCAAGGATATTTCAGGAGATCATTTTCTCACATTCTAAAAGAATCACAACATATTGCAGCAATTTATCTTATTACATTCCTTTGAATTTACTGATCATGTAGAATAACTAAGGCTATATCTACATGAACTCAAGAAAATAGTCTGGATTTTTATATGCTGTTGAAGTGTGTCTGAGATGACCTGCTAGCATATTTTATAGCAACCAGCAAATCATCCAATGCAGAGTATGGAGGTTTTTTATGTCCTGTTATCAGAGTAACTGGAGGAAAGAACAGCAAAAGAATGAAACATCTCCTGACCTGTGCAGTTAGAATTTGTGTGTTTTTTTAAGTTTATTGTTGTTTCTTGGATCCTTGTGAAGGATTTGATTGAAAAAATATATAGTGCAGTGGTTTAGGCTATCTGGGTAGAAAAAATAAACCAATGTGTGCTGCAATGTTATCCTTGAGCATTTTGATATTTAGATATGCTTTAGAATTCAGTGTTTTTCTTTTTTAAAAAATTTTACACTTAGTGTTACTCTCAAATTTTGTTGAGACAACAGCTTTTGTAGAGGAGTGCATGTGTGTGTGTAAATGGGAGGAGAAAACATAATTTTCGTATGTTTCTGTTTGAAAGAGTTAGCTTTTGAATTAGGAAAGACTTGGATTCAAATATTTGCTGTGTGATATGAGAGTCATATAAACTTTATAAGTCTCTGTTTTCTCATCTATAAAATAGTATTGAATAAGGATCAAATTCAATAATTAATGTAAGGATTTTTAAAAGTGTTATATAAGATCAGTTATTATTATTTAAATTACTACCTTTTTTCACTCCAGTGAAATAATTGGGGGAGAAGCTGTCTATGAAAATTATCATCCAGTAATACAAAAAAGGATGTTTAGTAGGATTGAATCCTTCCGTGTATATTAGAAGATCTTTAGGTGACAATTAGACAGTAAAGAACAAAGTTCTAGGTGTTATGATTGGTGCCAAGGAAATTGTGATGGTGGTATCATCCTTGACTACTTATTCTCTTTCATCTTGTATATCCAGTCAGTTGCCAAATCTTGCATTTCTATCTCCAAACATCTCTCTTTTCCTCAAGTGCAAGCATCTGACCCATATTCTTCCTTTACTCAAAAACCTCCATTGGTTCCCTATTGACTTGAAGGGGGGAAATATGTGTATGTATGTGTTTATGTGTCTATATGGATACACCCACATATACATGTGTAACCACATATACATATCTATATACATGTGTGCACACACACACACACACACACATATTTCATTTCCTATGTGTAGCATCATTCCTCATCTCAGCCTCATAGACTTCCTTCTGTCAAAACGCAGTTCAAGGGGCAGCTAGGTGACACAGTGGATAGAGCACCGGTTCTGGATTCAGGAGTACATGAGTTCAAATCCGGCCTCAGACACTTGACACTTACTAGCTGTGTGACCCTGGGTAAGTCACTTAACCCCAATTGCCTCACCAAAAAAAAAAAAAAAAAAAAGGCAGTTCAAGGGGGCAGCTAGGTGACGCAATAGGCGGAGTACTGGCTCTGGAGTCAGGAGGACCTGAGTTCAAATCTGACCTCAGACACTTGATACTAGCTGTGTGACCCTGAGCAAGTCACTTAACCCTCATTGCCCTGAAAAAATAAAGTAAAAAACAGTTCAAGCATTTCCTTCTATATGAAGCCTTTTCTCACATCCCAGTTGCTAGTGCCCTACCTTCCTCCCTAACTACCTCACATTTAACTACCTTGTATTTTTTTTATTCATTCTGCATATACTTCTATATGTACATGTTGTTTCCTCAGGTAAAGTTTAAGCTCCTTAGGATCTGGGTTTGGTTTATTTTTTAGGAGCTGGGTTTGGTTTATTTTTTTTTCTATTTGTAGTCTCAGCACAATCTCTGGTCCATAGTAGGGACTTAATAAATGATTATTGTTTATTGATCATGTTTTTGTTTTGAAGTAATAAACCTTTTGTGAACATCATTTAGCTATAGATTTCTGCATCCTCTTTTAAGCAAAAAGCAAAGTAGCAGTTATCTTGTTCTTTGAGATTCTGCAGGACATCATATTTCACTATTTCTCAGCAAATTTTCTGGTGTTTGGCAGACATTTTTATTACAAAGCTTTAATCTTCTTGAAGAGTTATTGATATGTATTTCCCTTAAATACGAATGGTTGTGTGTATGCAAAAATACTTTAGGTTGTGGTTTTGGTGAGTTTAAATATTCCAAATGTATGTTTAAAGTGAATTCAGGTCATAATTGTTTTACATATGAAAAAAAAAAGACCCAGTGAGTTGGACAAAACTAGATCACCATTCTTTTTTCAGTTAGCCAAAGCAAAAGCATGTTTCCTGATGGCCAAGCTACTTACCCATCCAAGGTTTTATCCTTTATTCTTGCCAGAGGAATTAGCACAGCTCTCTCATCTAAGAAGCAGTTCGTCTCAGCCCAACATAACCTGTATGTCAAGCACCTGTGATTTCATCTATGTTGCATTTTTCATTAAGTTTTTATCTTAGAGAGCTGTCTGAAATTCAGAACAATTAAGTGAAATGCTTGTGGTCACATAGCCAGCAAGTGTCAAAGGCAAAATTTAAGCTCAATTTGTCCTGACTTCAAGTCTGGCATTCTAATATCTCTGTCACATGGCACCACTGAATTTAAAAGAATAAGAACTCTAACTGAAAACCTGATGTCAGGACCCACTAGATCTACTCTGACCTTTTATAATATTGATACGTTCCCTAGATAAAATATTGCTATATGACATTTGAAAAGCTCAGAAGGACCAATTAAAAATAGTAGTGTAGGTGAAAAATATAGCTTGAATAAACACATTACCCAATAAAAAGATGGCATGACTTGGTAGAACACATATTAGACTGGAATAAGAAGTGGAAGGAGATGGCTTACATGGTAAGCAAAATCTGGATGGTCTTTTATTGGATGTTTTATAGATGGGATTCTATTTCAGATGTGGTTTAGACTTGATGGCATCTGGGTACCATCTATTTCTCTTTTTTGCATTTTTAATTTATGGGACAAAAATGAGCATTTTCATAATATAGTATAAAAAAGATCGCATATTTATTATCATATTTTATTTGGGGTTCGTAGCTCAGATATACCAGTTACTAAACATGAACACATGAAAATATTTTCAGAACTATTATTGTCTTGTTAGAAAGCTGAATGATATATATTTAATGCATGTGATTTCTTTTGACCCCAAACCTTCAATGAGAAGTAACAGTAAGAAACCAATAATCTCCATTTTAGTCTGAATTATGAACTAATCCTTTAGTACTCATAATCACAGCGTTCATGATTAAAGATATCCTTTCATGATTTTGATGATTTTAATAGATTTATTTTTTCTGGATTTTTAGTAAATTTCATTTTCTGGAATTTTTGTTCTCATTTTTTTTTCATCAGTGTAGAAAACTCATTGAGGAAATTCTCTCCACTAATTTAGCAAGTCAGCTATTCCTCTGTATTTTGTAGTTTTAGATAATTATTTAGAGACTCTAAGAGTTTAGATGACTTCCTTCTGATAATACAGCAAGTATGTGTCAGAGGTTGGACTTGAAGCAGTTGTTCCAGCCTCTAAAGCCAACCTCTGGTCTTCTATTATTCATGGACTCTCTGAGTTTATGCTTAAAAATAATTTTATTCATGTGCAAAATATTACAGAAGCAAAAACTTTTCTTCTTCTATAATTCATGTCATAGGTAAAAACATTGTGTTTAACAATTTAAATTGCATTTTCTTAAATCTTCCATGTCTAAAAAGATTGACTTATACCTATAGAAGAACACAGTTGCAATTTCTCTTTTTCCAAACTGATTCTTTCAATATCTGGGGAATTTATTCATTAGCTATTCTTGACATAATTGTGATGTCCATATGAGTTAAAATTATGTCTAGACATGACCATAAATAATAGCAACCATCCTGTTTCTGGCAGAACATCACCTAAGAAGAGGAGTTTGCCGGAAATGGCTTAAGTTTATTCAGTAAATTAAGTTAGCTATACAAAAGAAATGACAAATTATTGTTATGTAAGTGCCACAAGAATGAATGTCACACCCACATATTACTGCACTGGACTTGAGTGTTCAAGTAGCCAAATGGGACATTTCAGATCCTCGAAAATGTATGTCAGCCAAACTTATAAATTCATAAAAATAGTTGGCGTGTCTTATGGATCCCTCTAAGTACAAATTTGGCAAGCTTTGAAGATGCTGCCTGCTACAGTGGCAGTCTGGTATTAGCATCTAAAATGTTTGAAATTTCCCAGATGTGCATGAGACTTTGAATACCTTTCAAAAGCAAATCCAAGTACAGTAGATTATGAAAATGCCTTATCATTTATTTAAAACAATGTCACTTTACTTTTAAAGTCTTTTTTCCCCCAGTTGTCTAGTATTCCTTCCTCTTTTGTTAGTGATCAGGTTATTGATTAATTTTCCCCAAACATCTTCATGCCAGCTCCTATTATTAAATTCCATGAGTATTTATTTATTATTTATTACTATTGTGCTTGACCCTGGATGTTTGATTTTTTTTTTCCAATGACTCCAATGAAGGCACAGATTGGGGTTTATAACCTTTTGTATGTTTTAGATCCCTTTGGTAGTCTGGCAAAGCCTATTGACCCTTTCTCAGGATAATGTTTTCAGTTTTTTTTTTTAAGTGGGGCAATTGGGGTTAAGTGACTTGCCCAGGGTCACACAGCTAGTAAGTGTCAAGGGTCTGAGGACAGATTTGAACTCAGGTCCTCCTGAATCCAGGGCTGGTGCTCTATCCACTGCACTACCTAGCTGCTCCAAGGATAATGTTTTTAAATGTACACAATAAAATATATAGAATTGCAAAGTAAACCTATTATATTTTAAAATAATTATCAAAATATTATTTAAAAACAAGTTCACAAACCCCATGTTAAGAATCCCCGGGGTAAATCCCTACTAATCACAATTGCATATGATACAAAGCTAGGAGGGATAGCTTAACACAATGATGGCACATAATCCAAAAGTATCTAGACTGGCCAGACCATTGGGCTGAACCTAATACTATGAAATTCATTAGGGATAAATGTATTGCCTTGTGATTATATTTTTAAATTCAACTTCACAAGAATTAGATGGGATGATGCTGGATGAATAGTAGCATGTTAGGAACTAGAGGAGCTAAGACGCTCCTCCCACCCATGCATTTCAATAAAGCTCCAAAAATGCATCAGAATAATGATAATGAAAACCAAACTAAAGCGGCTATAAATGGTTCTACCAGAATTTCCAGAATACTACTAGAATACTATAGAAATTTTAAGCAGTTACAAGCCACAGTTGGCAGAGACTTGCAGGCATGCTTGCACACAGCAAGTAACCAAAGCAAGAGGCAGGGCCAGACTATCACCCAGCACAGGATATAGTACTGCCCAAACCGTAGCAAAAAAAAAAAACAGGGGTGGAACAGTACTCAAGTAATGCAGAGACCAGGCAGTACAGCACACATTCACCTCAGTGCCCAGGGTCAAGCAACACCGGGGCAGCTCAGATCAGGCATTTTCTCCCTTCGAGGCATGGCAGGTGACAGGATCAGAGCAACACCCAGACATCAGAGGCATCACAGAGAGAACAGAATCCAGGCAGCTCACACTTAAGCCACAGCAGGAGAAGGGACCATATCACCATCTGGTAAGTAAAGTACCCAATATCTTATATATGGGCAGATAGCAGCACAATCAGCAACATCTGTTGGAACCAGTAAGTCTCACAGCAAGGGATGAAAACAACTCCGGATTTGGAAATGTGTAAGGAGAAGGATACAGAAAAGGAACTAAGGTCAAAGCCTAAGTCAAACCACCAGGACATTGAGCCAAAACCCAGGAATACTGCCAAAGGCAGGGCTAGTCTAAGCTACTTAGATAGAGAAAAACTCTATCTACAAGATAAAGAAGAATCTCCATATCATCCAAGGGTACAAGATACAGCAGAGTTTGCTGCAAGCACCAAGGCTTAATACAGAAAATGGGGCTTGGGATTTTTTGAACATATTAAAAAAATTCTGAACTCAAAAAAGAAATGCTACCAACTTAGGGAAACTCAAGAGGTAAACCCAGGAGATGAGAATAACTCCATAATAAAATATGTTATGTAATATAAAAGAAAATAAGAGACAGGGAAGAAATAATGGCAAAGAGAATTCATAGATTTAGAAGAGATGGTGATAAACCTTATCCCATATGTAAGCTCCCTGAAAATTCAGAAAGAGACTAACTGAAAGTAATAAATCAAAGAAAATTAGAAATATTAAAATTAAATCACAAGAGAAAATATAAGGTATATACTGTCAAAAGCAAGTGACCAGGAAAAAATCAATACAAAATAATTAAAGCATAATAGAACTAACAGAAAATCATGACCAAATAAAAAGCAAGCAAACAAGCAAAAAGAAAACAAAAACCTCCCTGACCTATTAGAACCAGAGTGCTACATGAAAACAGAAATAATCTATTAGTCTCCTTCTGGAAAAAAAATTTTATTTTGAAATGCAAACTCCCAGGAATGTAATAGCCAAAATCCAGGTCATCCAGGTCAAAGAAAAAAATGCAAACAATACAGAAAGAGCTCAAGGACCAACAGACAACATTTAGGGTCACACAAAATTTCACAGCTGCTAATATAAGGACCTGTACAGCTTGGAACTCAACAGAACTGAATATAATCCTATATGAAGAAAAAAATGGATCTTTATTGAAAAAGAAGACTTTCAAACATTTCTAATAAAAAAGGGCAGAACTGAGTAGATATTTTGAAATGCAAAACCAGGATTTGGGAAACACAGAAAAGTATATGTGTGTGTGTGTGTGTGTGTACATACACACATAAAACCAATTTGAAGGAACTATATGATGATGAATCATTTACATTATTATAGAGGCAATCAGTGGCACAGTGAATAGAGTCCTGGGTCTGGAGTCAGAAAAAATCTGAGTTCAAATCTAGCCTTAGACACTTACTACGCCAGTCACTTAATCTTTTCCTGCTTCAGTTTCCTCAGCAGTAAAATAAGGATAACAACCTTCCAGAGTTGTGAGGATCAGATGAGGTAATATTTGTAAGGGCACCTAGGTGGCATAGTCGATAAAGCACTGGCCCTGGATTCAGGAGGACCTGAGTTCAAATCCAGCCTCAGACATTTGACACTTCCTAGCTGTGTAACCCTGGGCAAGTCACTTAACCCTCATTGTCCCACACCCTCCAAAAATGAAAGATGATAGCAGAATAGATTCAAAAGCAGAATGCAACAATATTTTTGCTCTGGCCCCTGTTTTAACACTGTATTGCTTAATAAAAATTGACCACGAATTTAGGACATAATTTGAGATAGAAATAAATGTAGAAAAGCAAGAGCATAATGTGTGAAAGATATGGATAGACAGCAGTTATCCTGGAAAAAAATTAACCACAACCTGGGGTTTTTATTGGATTGCAAAGCCTAATATGAGTCAGCAGTAGGATGTAGTGGTCAAAAAGGTTAATATGAATTTCATCTGAATTGTGAGGGGTCTAGCTGCCAGGAATAGGGAGATGATAGTCCCAATGCATTCTTTGCTCATTAGATTTTATCTGGAGTATGTTCCATTCTGGGCACCATAGTTTAAGTAAGTTTTCAATAAGCTGGAGAGTGTTTGAAATAAGGCAACCAAGAGGGTAAAGCATCTTTGACTCTATGTCCTATGAGAATCATTTGAAGGAAGTAGGCCTATTTAGTAAGAAGGGAAGAAGTTCCAAGGGAACTTGGAAGAGTTGTCATACTTGGTCTGTAAGACCATTGGGCAAAAGCAAAAAAGAGGAAAAAATAGGTTAGATGTCAGGAAAAACTTCCTAGTAATTAGAGCTGTTTTTGAATAGTGGAATGGCTTCTCTCAAGATTTTGGTGGGGTCTCCCTCTTTGGAGATCCTCAGGCAGAGTCTGAATGACTAGCTGGTGAGTATGTGGGGATTCCTTTAGAATATATATTGGACTAGATGTTTAGTGAGGTCCTTTCCAACTCTCAAATTCTGTGATTGTGAAGAACCAACTACATACAAAGCATTGTACTCAATGCTTGGAACATGATGACAAAAGAAAACAAAAAAATATCTCCTGCCTGCCCTCAAGGGCTACATATACTCCTAAGGGCACATAACATATAAACCAATAAGTGTACACATAATATTTTGAGGAAAAAGGATAAAAAACACTGATAGCTAAAGAGATCACATATCCCTTTTGGAAATATCGAATGATTCGGGACAAGAAATTGGAATTCCAGAAATTACTCGTCAACAAATAAGAATATTTCATTTATGTAGCTTGATAAAACATTTGATATATTAATTGTGCTTTTTGAAAATCATGAGCCCAGTTTTAGTGCCATCACTTAAGATTGTAACTTGTATTTGCACAGCATTAAGACCAAAGGGCTTTTCCCATTTTCCTTTTATCTCCACAATGTCCTTAAAAAATAGCTATTGCCATTTCGGGGGGGGGGGATTGAGTCACAGAGTAAAATAATTCTAACACTAATGTCACAGGTTTAGAACCCACATTAAAATCAGGAATAGGATCCAAGACTCCTGAAACCCTGGTAAGTCTTCTTTACGCTTGACCTTTAAAAAGTCCAATGTACTTTAATATATATGGTTTTAGGGAAACAAGCATTAACTAATTCTATTTCAATAATTTTATTTTAGCCTATATATTCAAATAATGTTCTGTATTTATAGATCACTGTAACATCTTTGAAAAGTGCTTTCTTATACACTACTTCATTTGATCGTCGCCATACAGTCAGATAGGCAGAGCAGGTGTTTACTCCCTTTTGACAGATGGGAGAGGAGAGCAATAAAGAAGTTAAATAAATTCCAGAATGTACCTGGCTTATAAGTGGCAGAGTTAGGACTTCTGACTCTTAGTCTAGTGTTCTTTCCATTATATTAGAAACCACTGCTAGAGAGCTTTGCCTAATCAAGGCATTTCCTAAGCAGAAATTCAGTCTGTACACTAACAACACAGCTGAGATCATCATGCCCCAGAGGGAAAGTCTGTGCCAAGTAAGTTAAAGGGGAAATTTAGCTGGCTAAGCTGGTGGGAACCATAGTGAGATATTGCAAGTTAGAAATAACTATGATGTACACCACACAGAAGAATCTATTCATGAGGAAATAGACTGAATTGACTTATTGACTTCCATTGTGTATGATGTTACAGTAGTTTCAAGTTCAAGGTTGAAAGATTTCCTGAATCAACATCTTGTACTGTGAAAGGGGGATGCAAGTTGAGGGTATGAGCAAATATAGTGCACCATGCCAGAGAAAAAAAAATGTTTTTTGATCTTGGCTTCCTGGGCAGATTCAACCTAAAATTACTTTCTAAGGGGAACAGACAACTCACTTCTGGAGAGCTCTGTGTTCACATCATCTTCCACAACACACCTGGGACATAGCAGCATAGATACAGATGACAGCTACACAAAACATAAGTGGTGAATTAAAGCATGAACTCCATCTGCTTATGCTCTTTCACAAGAGTTTTGTTTTTTTCTTTCTGAAATTTGGTAGCAGTTTAAACAACTATTTTCAATTCAATTCAGCTACCACTCTTGCCTCCAAGCATGTGATGATTAAGAAATCAGTGAGTTTAGAATTTTTGTATCATGTCTGAGCTACAGAATTCAAAGGGGATCCCTTTGAGCCCAGAGATATCCTTTCTAAGTATACAGGGACACTTATGATCCTTGATACCATTTAATTAAAGAACACATATGACATATTTAATGAGAAGGCATCATGGGAAAAAGAAAAAGCAGTGGATCCCTTTATATATGTTGTGCTCTGACATTTATATAGCTTTTAGGGAAAAGTTGATTTTAAAAAGGAGGAAAGGAGAGGAGAAGAGGATAGGAGAGCAGACAGGAGGAGAGGAGAGGAGACAGGAGTAAAGGAGAGGAGAGGAGAGGAGAGGAGAGGAGAGGAGAGGAGAGGAGAGGAGAGGAGAGGAGAGGAGAGGAGAGGAGAGGAGAGGAGAGGAGAGGAGAGGAGAGGAGAGGAGAGGAGAGGAGAGGAGAGGAGAAGAGATAGGAGGAGAGGAGAAGAGACAAGAGGAGAGGAGACAGGAGGAGAAGAGACAGGAGGAGAGGAGAGGAGACAGGAGGAGAGGAGACCAGAGGAGATGAGAGGAGAGAAAAAGAGACAGGAGAGGAGACAAGATGAGACAAGACAAGAGGAGATGAGAGCAGAGGAGAGGAGAGGTACACTGGACTAACCTAAATTCTAAATTTAGCCCCATTATTAACTTGCTATATGACTATAGACAGGTCATTTAACTTCTCTGGCTTTTAGTTCCGTTATCTGGAAAATAAGAATAATAATGGCTGCCCTTCTTACCTCAGAGCCCTGCACTGAGCTAATAAAGCATAGTCCTAATAAAGCTCTGGGTATTCTTATTCCAACTTCCATTCTCACTGAGTGGACAGATCTCCCAGAACAAGGCTAAATCTATACCCCTGAGGTTCTGAGGGGATAGGATGGGTCTTTAATGCTCTGAGCTCAAGCTTCTATTCCAATATGTTCTTCTTAATGTTTGTCACTGGTGACCAGTGCTCCAATTTCATTTAATCAATTAGTTTTTACAAAGAGATATTTACCCTGTAAAGCAAGAGAAGTATAAACCATTTGCTCCCCAACATCTAGGGGCATCTCCCCTATACCATATTAGTCCATGGAGAAAGTGGGTAGAAATCTATTGCAGTTTCCACAAATCATTCACTCCACTAAGTTTATCTTCAAATTCACTGTAGCTGATTGATAAATTGTTAGAGCTCCTTAGCTGCCTTTGATCTATTCTGAGTCCAACAGGTCACTTGAAACTTTGATCCTTACTATTGGGCTGCCAGCCAAATTCCAAAATTTTGGGTGGTTCTTTCTCTTGTCCTTTAAAACTCACGATATCACAAGGTTATAGCTATGTACAATGTTCCTTCACCTATAAGTGGAAAAAAATAAAAACAACAGAGACAGAAATAGCATAAGAACCCTTTGTTTATGGGCACATCAGTCCTGATGGGGAGATAAAGACCTGAGGTCTCTCTCCCCACTCAGGGCTTAGCCCTTACCTCCTCACTTGAACACTGTCATTCAGGAATGAGGATGATACCCTACTTTGGACAGTAAGTGACATTTGAATGTACCCTATTTTTGTCTCCAGCATCCAATTAATATATCTCTTAACCATATAGTTAGCTGATCAGAAACATATATAAATTGCCTGAATGCTTCAAAATAGGAAATATGGCCCTGCTATTACAACACATCATCATGCCTTTCCAAAAACAGATTGTTAGCCTCTTTCCACATGAGGAATTCATTGGCCGATCAAACCGTCCATGCTTACCAACCCTCTTTTATGTATGTAATGTTGATTGGCTGTTGTCCCAGAATTGGGGTACATTTGGAAGGCACCAACTAGCCAAAGGACTCTAGATTTGGAATTAGTATGGAATGGAGCTGAGCCTGGGTTCTTGAAGGCCATGCCAATAGATTTTGTGTTCCGGCAGGTGCTACCATATTGAAATGGACAGGGAAATGGACTATGTGTCTGTTGTAAAAGGATCAGTCTAGCTACATTTTGAGGATCTCTATCCAGTTTCCTGCAAGGTGATCAATATTTTGGCCATTATATTTTTGACTGATTTGTAGAGGACTTATGATCTTCAGAGGTAGATTGAATACATATCCTGACAAAGCCACATATCCTTGAAGTATAAGAAGACAACTCTCCATTTAAAAAATATAATTTATTATAGTTCTATGGCCACATGAAAATAGGCAACAACCAAAGCAGAAACTGCTTACATCAAGGTAAACTAGTTGTTTGTCCTTCATCTCAAGGAGGATTAATGACATCATGGATGATGTCTTGACCTCTACATAAATTGGATTTAAGTGAAACAGAGTTGTACAAAGCCATTAGCCTCCAGAGTCACTGAAGTCCAATGGCAAAGCAAAAGTCAGGGCTAGGGGGAGCTAGGTGGTGCAGTGGATAAAGCACTGGCCTTGGATTCGGGAGGACCTGAGTTCAAATCCAGCCTCAGACACTTGACACTTACTAGCTGTTTGACCTTGGGCAAGTCACTTAACCCTCATTGCCCCGCAAAACAAAACAAAACAAAACAAAAAACACGAAAAAAAGTCAGGGCTAGGATGCAGTGGATGACCTTGGTGTTTTCAATGCACTCCACAGTGCCTGCTTCAGCTGCCTTCATGGCCATTTGAACAAAATGTTCTTATTCACCCATTCTGGAAGGGGAAGTCTTCACATGCTTGGAGTAGATAACCCCTAACTCATCAATGGGTCTGAGGCCTGTTGGTTATCCTCAATCTGGTTTAGCATGTCTGCAAAGATGGCTGCTGTGCATGATACAGCTTCTTGGAACCATAGGTGAGAGTTGGGTAAGAGGTGGACACCAAAGATGAATGAGCAGCTCTGATTGATTGGTTGGTGTCCTTTGTTCTCAAAGAACACCAAAACAACATCACTATGTTAGAGTCAAGTTACATTGTGTCCTACTGTGGGAGCTCAGAATGCTCTATCACAGGTAGGGCACAAATAATCCATGTGAACATTTGGGGTGGATTCTCTAAATTTGCACATCTCACAGGACTATCAATTGAGAAACAACTAAACAAATTATGATGCATATGAGTATTCACATAATAGAATATTATGGTGCTATAAGAAATATGAATATGGAAAAAGCAAGGAAGTAGTAGAAGACATATGAATTGATGCAAAGTCAAGAAAGCAGAAGGAAAACATTATATACAATCACTCCAATAATATAACAAATACTGAATGTTGTATAACTATAATGACCAAATTTGCTCATGAAGAAGAGATGATAAAATGCACTTTCCTCTTTTTTGCAGATATAGGGGACTGTAGGTGAACAATACAGATAATGTCAGACTTTGCTGATATGTTGATTAGTTTTGCTGAACTACTTTATTTTGCTTTCATTTTTATTCTTTGAACAAAGGATAGCTTTCTTGATAGGGAAGAACTGAAGGAAATATTTGGAAAAGAACATGATGTAAAAAATAAAAGATACCAATAACTTTTAAAGTATGTACTATAAACTTCATGCCATGATTGATGACTGAATGGGAAGCAGATAGCCCAGCTCCCATATACCTTACCCTAAAAACAAAACAAAACAAAACAAAACCTTAAAAGTTCTGACCAGACCAAATAATGATCATAAAATCAAGTGAGAAACTTTAGTGTCATCTTTCACCTGAAAAGTACACAAAATATTAGCTAGTGGCCCAAGGGAAATAGGAAAGGAAGTCCCCCTAATAGAGCTAATATCAACAGAGTCCCAGGGGGAGCAGAGAGGATGTCTAGAGGCAGAAAGAATGGAAGGCTCTGAGGTGACAAAGTTCTAAGGTGATCAAAAAGACCCAAGGTGGTAAGAAAGCCAATTATAAGGATTTCAGAAGCCCTGTGGAATAGTAGTAGAGATGAACTAATGACCTTTGTAGTACCACAGTACTCAAATTGGGGCAACCTAAGCTCCAGGTCACTAAGGTTCCTAAAATAGTAACCCAATATGCCAGGGAATGCCCAAAAGATACAATGTTCTGTATCACAAATTTTTAGGGGGATCTAGCTTTTGGAGGTGGAAATCAGTTCAAGAACATAGGAGGCCTAGGACTAGATCATGAAGAAAGTTTGTCAGTGTGTATATCCTGGCCCTGGTACAAAATCCCTGGCCCCACAAGAGTTGAAGAGATGACTAAATCAAAGAAAACATGAACGCTGAGCAGTATGAAAATTATCACAAATCTAGAAAATTCCTATCTTGATATATTTTGAAAAATCACAAATTAAAATTACTCAAATGAATTGGATCCAGAGAACAAAGATTTATCCATCACCTCCTGAAAAAAAAATTAAAAATTAAAGTCCCAGGAATGGAATAGCCAAAACTCAGAACTTGCAACACATCAAAGAAAAAATACACATGTATACACACATGTATATGTATATATTTGTATAAACAAACATATACGTGCATACATGTACATATATGCATATGTAGCTATGTGGCCATGTGTGTATATGCATATGTGTGTGTGCACACAAATATAGCTAGTATCCACACACATATATACACATATATAGCTAGCATTCACATATACATGCATGCATACATGTGTACATACATACATGTGTACATATATACAGAGAAAGAGGGGGGAGGAGAGAACTAGTATCCAGAAAGGAGTTTAAGAACCAAGGAATTATATTCAGGATAACTTAAGACCTGGCAACTTACACTATATTTAAGAGGAGATCTTGGATTATAATATTCCAGAAGGAAAAAGAGATAAGCTTACAACCAAGAATCATTTACCTTGCAGAGCTGAGTTAGCAATAGGGAAGGAAGGAAGGAAGGAAGGAAGGAAGGAAGGAAGGAAGGAAGGAAGGAAGGAAGGAAGGAAGGAAGGAAGGAAGGAAGGAAGGAAGGAAGGAAGGAAGGAAGGAAGGAAGGAAGGAAGGAAGGAAGGAAGGAAGGAAGGAAGGAAGGAAACGTAACAATTTTTAAATCAACAGAGAGAAATTCAGTAGGAAGCAGAGACAAGGAGGAGAATCTGTTATATACTTTTAAAAAGAAAAGCAAGGGGGCAGCTAGGTGGTGCAGTGGATAAAGCACTGGCCCTGGATTCAGGAGTACCTGAGTTCAAATCCAGCCTCAGACACTTGACACTTACTAGCTGTGTGACCTCGGGCAAGTCACTTAATCCTCATTGCCCTGCAAAAAACAAAGAAA
Organism: Dromiciops gliroides; assembly: GCF_019393635.1. NCBI lineage: Eukaryota > Metazoa > Chordata > Mammalia > Microbiotheria > Microbiotheriidae > Dromiciops > Dromiciops gliroides. The sequence continues at coordinate 573,245,947 of NC_057862.1, forward strand.
AAAAGAAAAGCAAGAGTTATGAAATGGGAATTCATTTTTATATGGAATCATCTTTTTTGTATTTGACCATGTGAATGGAAATGCTTTTTGTGTTTAATTTCTTTAGAAACGTATTTTAAGTATATACCATCTGGAGTCACTAGTACTAAAATATTAATTATTATTGAGAATTTAAAAACACTGTTCTTGTCACCAAGGAGCTTACTATGGTCATTGTGACATGAACATAAGTACAATACAAGGTAAAATGTGAAAAAGGCAACAAAAAGGCAAAATGCTAGAATTTAGGAGAGATTATTTTCATCTGAAGAATGAAAGGTCCCGCCTTTACTTAAATAGGAATTTGAAAGTAATATCTATTTTCAAAGGACCTCCACTAATTCAGATATAAATACTATAGTAAATCATCTAAAATTTATACTTTCCTTCCAACCTTAGCTGATAGGTCAAATGAGTATTAGTGACTCTATTTTACATATAAGGAACCCAAGGGTCAGAATAGCTGTGACATTTGCAGTCACATAGCTGATAAATGCTGCAATTTGACCCACTGATGAGTCTAGTACAAAATTCACCATATCACCTTGTAATTGATAATTCATTTTGCTGTTCATTCTTATATCATAATTGCTAAGATTAAGTGATAGTCTAAATTTTATGATCAGATAGCAGATGATGGTGCTTAACTGAAATAGTTTCATTTATTTTCCCCAAAAGTCTTTTAGATAATGACATGCAATTTGAAATGTAAATAGCAAAATTCATTAGGATTCATCTCACTCAATATAGTTTGAATTGAGAAGTGCAACTTCTTTTATTAAACACACAATTAACATCTTTGTATTTATTCACATCATGAATTTTTTACAAATTCACTTAGATAATTATTGATTTTACACTGCACACTAGTGTTGACCTTCAAGGAGTGATCCCATTGTATACACAAAATTTAATCTCTTTTGGCACCATTTCTATTTTTGAATTACTTCTCAGTAGACAATGCTCTTAATAGAATTAATTCCATTAGGTTAACAGATGTCAAGTATGATTTACCTTCAGGGGAAAAAGTTCTCCATGGGGGGAAAATCATATTAATAAGCAGAAAGGGATAGGGAGGAGAACTGTTACTTCATTGGCCTAAGGAAATGTCAGGTAAGAAGATTTCCTCTACCAATATAGATCAGCACCCTTTCTGCTATTGACAGAATTACTCAGAGCCCTGAAAACTTAAATGATTGGTTGATAGTCATGTAGCTACTTTGTTTCAGAGGCAGCTCTATCCCCATCACACTATGCTGCCTCTCATAAAGAATGAATAGCCATGTAGTTATTATATTTGTTCTATACACTGTTATAAACAGAGTGCTTTAGTGAAGAGATTAACCTCTTTGTGCTAGACTGAATTTCCTTTATATTCACTGGCTGATGATTTTACAGCTAGACAGAAGCCTAGGAAATTATAAAAATAATTATTTGGTCACATTAGACATAGAAGGTAGATTGGTGCAATGAGCAGAGCATTTAACTGCTTCTGATTCTTTTTCTGTCATTAACTATGAGTGTGTGTAAGGTGAAATCTTGGTAAAGGGTTCATAGCATCATAGATCTAGAGCTAGAAGGTACCTGAGGGCCCATAGACAGACAGACAGACCAACTATATCCAGCCAATCAACATTTATTAAGAGCATACTATGAGGGGGCAGCTAGGTGGCACAGTGGATAGAGCACCAGCCCTGGAGTCAGGAGTACCTGAGTTCAAATCGGCCTCAGACATTTAACGCTTACTAGCTGTGTGACCGTGGGCAAGTCACTTAACCCCAATTGCCTCACTTTAAAAAAAAAGAAAGAGCATACTATGTACTAGGAATTGTGGGAAGCCCTGGTAATACAAATACATTTAAAAAAAAAAGATAATCTCTTCCCTCAAGTAGCTTACATTCTAATGGAAGAGACAAAACAGTACATAAAAGTTGAGAAGGAGGTAGGGGAGAGAATCTAACATAAGACAGGATGGAAAAGTCCAGAGGAGAGCAGCTTGATGGAAAATGTAGACATGGCTGTCCAGGGCACCCTCTTTAAATGGAAGTTTTGCAGGAGCTCTTTATTCTCCAATCAGAGAAAGGGGCTCTAAGGACAGAAAATACTTCCAAAGTGTGAGTTTGTAAGCTCCAGAGCTGAAGTGAACCTCTAGGCCAAAGGACTTTCTAGGGCAAGATCGAAAAGTTCAGATGAGTGCAGCCTTGTGGGAAATGAAAAATCATGGTTGGATGAATGGATGGATGGCTGAAGAGATGGGGGGGGCAGAGAGAGAGAAAGAGAAAGAGAGAGAGAGAGAGAGAGAGAGAGAGAGAGAGAGAGAGAGAGAGAGAGAGAGAGAGAGAGAGAGAGAGAGAGAGAATTAAGTGCTTAATATATTCCTGGAACTGTGGTGAGTGCTGGGGATACCAAGAAAAAAGCAAATAAGATAGCCCTTACTCTCAAGGAGCCTCCTTTCTAATAGAAGACAGCAGATAAAGGGTTTCTGGGAAGTAGCCTGGCGGTATGTGTGTATGACCTCAGGGTATCAGAACTGAAAATTGCTCGGAAGTGAGGTAAAAGCCTGGATCTGGGCAAGATAAAATGAAAACCTATTTATTAGATGATGGTGTGGTTACAGAGATGGAGTTCAAATCAGGAAACTAAGGCCCAGGGAAATTCATTGAAATGCCCAATATCACAGACAGTAAATGTCAGAGGGAGGATTTGAACTGAGGTCCTCTGACGAATTAACTAGTCCTGTTTTCATGTGACCATGAATTACCACAGTGTAGAGGAAAGATCTGTGACTCACTAATTGTGTGACTGGATAAATCATTTCATGTCTCAAAGGTTCAGTTGCATGGCATCATGGGACACAGAGCTGGAATTATGATGTTAATGATGATGAAATGTCGATGATGACAATGATGATAAACAACTAACAACAGGTATATGCTGCTTTGAATGATCGAAGATTTACAAAGCACTTTACCTCTATTACCTCATTTGATCCTGTGAGGTGAGAGTTCTTATTATCTCCATTTTAAAGATGAGGAAACTGAGGCCAGAGAGGTTTACATAGTTTATAAGTGTCTGAGGCAGGATACTTGGTTTTATCCATAGATTCTCCACTACCTACCTATCTACCTACCTACCTACCTACCTAAAGTAGACCTTGAATAATATAGATACAATAAACGTTTCACTGAATTGTCTTGTCTAGGATTCTTCAGGTGAAGTGGTGATTAGAACTAGGATTCTAAATCTAGCTTTCTGACTCAATGATGAGTCCTCTTTCTGTTAGGATGCTTCTATAAAATGATATCTATGTGGATAGCACAAAAACATATTTGTATCATCTACCTTAAAAGCTGGTTTGTAGGGGAAGCATTGAATAGATATGAGTTATGATTAATCAATACGTTAAGATTTATAACAAACATAGATTGTTTAGCTTGTGAAATCTAGAAAGAAAGAACATATGACAGGGCCATGAGGTGATGAATTAGATAGAGAGCTGACCCTGGAGTTAGGAGGTCCTGAGTTCAAATCCAGCCTTAGATACTTACTAGCCATAAGACCCTGGGCAAGTCACATAACCCTCATTGGGAAAAAAAAAATTTATATATCTTATATTTTCCTTCTAAAAAAACATAATAGTGTGCCTCAACTGTGATGTAAAATAATTTTCTGAGAAGTCAGGGCTACAACAACCTAAAGGTTGAAAGAAACTTAATATAATGTGAGAGAGAATGAAGATCTACATCTTTAAATACTCCTGGCTTATACCTGAATGGGTAATGAGTAAAACTATATGTGGTCACCTTATTTCTGTCCCAAGTTTGGGGAAAATTAGCTAGGGTTTCTAATATATTTGTTACTTACAAATTAGAAGCTTTAGCACTAGTTTTGAGCATTAAGCATTTATTAAAGCATACCAAGTATTAGTCAAAAAGAGAACACCTGGCTCAGAAAGTTAAGAAAAGGCCCATCTAGCCTAGAACTCAGCCTTGTCCTGCTCCTTCCTTCTCTAAGTCCTCCACCATGAGACTATCTGAGAGCCAAACTGAGAACTGAAGCTTCCTCTGGATCTGGAGGAGAGGCAGTCCCTACACACTGCTCCAAGCTAATTGGCCAGCATCACCCAAATCTGTTAGTTTCGATAGACTTAAAGGCAGTCCATGGGTAGAATGTGTCAAGGTCAGAGGTTCAGAGAACACAACGTCTGAGAACCAGGCTCTCAGGTATGTGTGGTTTCAATCAAGTCAACTTCAAGTGAGTCAATCAGCAAAGTCTATCCAATCAATCTTAATATAATCCCCTTGAACAAGGGGTCCTCTGGGCATTCCAAAACCCATTATTTTCTCACAGTGCCAGAGTTCAATTTTATGACTAACATTTTTTTGGACTAACACAAGTAAAATAATCATAGTGATTTGGTCTACTCATCTTTTGAATTTTTAAATATTTCCCTTATAAAGGAAAACATCTCGAGAAATAACATATGGCAGATTAAAGATGGCAGCTAGGTGACACAATGGAAGAAGCACAGTGCCTTGAGTCATGAAGAAATGATCCAATTCTGTCCATAGAAATTTACTAGCTGTTTGACCCTGGGTAAGTCACTTAATCCTGTTTGCCTCAGTTTCCTCATCTGTAAAATAAATGAGCTGGAGAAAGAAATGGTAAACTACTTCAATATCTTTGCCAAGAAAATCGCAAATGGGGTCACAAAGAGACAGAAATCCCTGAAAAACAACAGATTAAAGATGCATTTTAATATCCATTAAATGTGTGCTTATTTATAGCACATTTTCTTAGAAAGCTGAAGCCAAAGCAAAATATTCAACAAAGAAGACTGGAAACCTGGGTATTGTGTTTATAACATGTTTGCTGCTTAACTATGAATGCAGTTGGTAGACTCCAGAATGATGATGCTGGCTAATCTGGAATTTGTTTTAAGGTTGCTTAAGAAAGCAAAAAGTTCCTCCCCAAAGGATCAAGTACAACATTATCCCTATCTGATAGCTGATACCCTGATTTGAGAGGATCAGAAAAGAGGAAATATGCCAGATGTCCTTTGAGATCTCACAAGACCTTGTAGTGATGGATTGTTTTAAAAAAAAGTGTGGTTGGGAGGAAGGACAGAGTCAGAGAGTCTTACTAAGAAGATGATTTTAAAGGACGAATATCAGTTCTTGTGGCTGAAAATCTTAAAGACACAAGTATTAAAGAAGCACAAAGTAGAAACACCCTCCTTATATTTTAATAGTTAGTAACATACTAATAGCTTATTTTGTAGACTTATTTTTATAACCTCACAAGTTGTGTACAAAGAGAGAGAAAATTCTAAATGCAAAATCCTGAAAAATATAATTGAGGATATAAAATTTTTCAAACTACATATTGTTGATAGTGATGGTGATATTTATCTATCTATCTATCTATCACCTATCAATCTATCATCTATCTACCTATCTATGTAACTCTTTAGGTTTCATAATGCATTTAATATCTATTAACTCAGTTGTTCATTACACTAACTTTGTGAAGTAGCTAATGTAGGTGTTATACCCATTTTATAGATTCAGAAACTAAGGTTCAGAGAGATTAAGTGATTTTTGTCTTTGGTCACATAGCCATAGCCATTAAGTGTCAGATATGGCATTTGAAACCAGGTCTTCCAGATTCTTTGACTTGAGGCCAGCATGCTTTACTCATGCGTGTTCAATTCAATTGAATTGAGCAAGTTTTTATATGCACACTACTTGGTCCTAGGGATACAAATTTTAAAAATAATAATAATCTCTGAATTATAGAACTAACATTCAGTTAGGGGCAACTAGCATGTGCACAGATAAGTGTGTATGTGTATATGGGTGTGTGTTTCTGTGATCGAGGAGCTCTTCCTCTAGCCTTTACTTTAGAGCAGGTGCAAATCTCCTCTGACTGCTTCCTGTCAGTCATTAAGGTCCTTTTAATTAATTGTCTTTTGATGGGGCAGCTAGATGGCACAGTGGTAAAAGCACCGACCCTGGATTCAGGAGTACCTGAGTTCAAATCCGGCCTCAGACACTTAACACTTACTAGCTGTGTGACCCTGGGCAAGTCACTTAACCCCCATTGCCGCCCCCCAAAAAAATTAATTGTCTTTTGAGCTGGAACTCCATGTATGGATATAGTCAAGCAACCCCACCTCTAAGGCTTCTCCTTGCTGTCAATTTTGAGGTGTAAGGGCATCCAGAAGGTCAATGTAATGAAATCCAGAGGGTCAGTGGGGCAGGAAAGGGACTGAGGAGAAAGGAATGCCCTTGCCCTACCCCCCACACACACCCCTAACCCCATGAGCCCATAGCCTCCTAGGTTAGCCTGTATTGGGTATGGGGTCCCTTCCTGTTTTTATCACGTATCCCTTAGTACAAGATTTCATGATATCTCAAAAGACATCTGGCATCTTTGCCCTTCCCTTCCCCACCCCTCCTCTAAATCAGGATATCAGCTACCAGAGAAGCTGCAGGGCTAAAAGTGGCAGCAGCCCACCTAAGGGGTTAGAGTCATACAGAGAGGGAAAAGCACTCACTTGGTGTTGATGAGACTGTACTGCCTGTTCCAAAAATGATTGGCATTTGTACTCTGTATTTTTTTATATCCTCTCCCAGCCTCCAACCCTGCTAGGGAGAACCTCTCAGACTGCAACCACAGATAGAATTGATCCTCAAAAATCTGAAATAGCTCCCCTACTAAGGAGACAGGCAACCCCAGAGCAATGAACCCAAGACAAATGTCTGGAGAGCAGGTAAAGGACAGGGACTGGTGAAGGTCATCAGTCCCTGTAGCCTCAACCTCATAGTACATAACTAGCTGCTGTTCTAAATATGCAAAGTAGGTACAAAGGAATGTCAGTGTAGAACAATAAAAAACATAACAATTGGGCTCCTCAGAGCAGGAGGTGGCACTTAAATTAACCCTTAAAAAGGAGAATTTTATAAATGAACTCCCAGAAGTCCAAACTACAATTCAACATGAACATTCTTCTCCTTGAAGGCAAGAACGGTTTGATTTTCCTTTGCTCAGAGACTGATACATAGTGAGAGCTTAATAACTGCCTGTTGATTGACTAATTGTGTAGGTCAAAATAAAACCCTGCTAGGAGTTCATCAAAATAAAATTATTAATTATAGCTATAGATTAGTATTTTATTTAATAGAATTTATGTGTCCCAGAAAAGCGATATGGAGAATGAGTATTCAGAAAGTAAATCTTAAGTGGCACAGTGAATAAAGAATGGGATTTGGAGTCAGCAAAATCTGAATTCAAATCTCACCTCAGATACTTACTAGCTGTGGAATCCCAGACAGGGCCCTTAACAGCTTCAAGCCTCATGTTTCTCATCTGTAAAAGTCTGTAAAATAGGAATGTTGTGGAGATAAAATAAAATTTTTATATATATATATATATGTGTGTGTGTGTATGTGTGTGTGTGTGTCTATAGAGACAGAGATCAGTAGATACATATACATATATATGCATATAAAGCACCTTGCAAATTTTGAAGCATTATGTAATTACATTAATAATAATTACTGTTAGTAATAAAATCTTCATATTTTCACATTAGTCTCCATTATGAAATCAGAGATGAGTCAAGCATCAAGCATTTATAAAGTACCTACTATGGGCCAGACACTGTGTTAAGTGTTGATGATGAAAAGAAAGGCCAAAAATAGTTTCTGCTTTTAAACAACTCACGGTATAATAGAGAAAATAACATACAAACAATATAATAATAAAATATAATAATATAATATAAAATAATATACAAACAAGACAGTAATAGGATAAATTGGAGATAACCAGTAGAGGGAGGGCACTGGCATTGAGGAGGAAAAGAAATAGATCAGGGAAGGAAAGGTGATATTTTATCTGGAATTTGAAGGAGGTCAGGGGAGCCAGGAGGGAAAGATGAGGAAAGAGGACTTTCCAGGCATAGGGGAACAGCTGGTGAATAAGCAGGGAGTCAGAAGACTGAGTATCTTGAGTGAGCAGCCATAAGAAGGTCAGTGTCACTGCATTGTGGAATATGTGGGTGGAATAATGTGTAAGAAGACTGGAAAGGTAAGAGGGGATAAGGTTATGAAGGGCTTTGAATGACAAACAGAGGATGTTATATTTTATCCTCAGGGTGCTAGGGAGCTACAGGAGTTTATTGAATAGGTTGGGAGTCGGGAGGGTTATATGGTCAGACATGCACTTTAGGAAGATTAAACTGTCTGGAATGGGGAGAGACTCAAGGGAGGAAAACAAACCAAAAGGCTTTTGCAGGAATGTTGTTGTTTGTCCTTCATTCTCAAAGAGGACCATAACATCAGGAGGTGATGTCATAACTTGTGCTGAACTGAATTTAGGGGAGGGAAGGCTGTGCAGAAACACCAGCCACACTCTCTCCTACAGAGCTACCTGGGTCCAATGGAAAGATATAGATCAGGATGACTGGAGTAGACCCAATTGGTCAATTGGTCAATTGGGTTAAGTGACATGCCCAGGTTCACACAGCTAATGTGTCTGAGATTAGATTTGAATTCAGGTCCTCCTGACTCCAGGACCAGTGCTCTATCTACTGCACAACCTAGCTGCTGTAGGACAGTAATACACGTGACTAGATGATAGAAGTTCCTGCCAGAATGGTGAAGAGACAAGGGAGATATACAAGATAGGGAACAGATGTTAGAAAGGTAGAATCGACATAGATATGGAGAGTAGGAGAAAGTGAGGAGTCAAAGATGATACTTAGGTTGGGACTGCATGACTCAGAGCATGGTGATGCTCTCTGAATAATAAGAAAGTCAATGGGGAGGGGAGGTAAGTCTGAGGTGGAGAGAGATAATGGAAAAATTCCTCATTCGATGGAAATGAAATTTTTAGCAAGACAGAATGTAAGACAATGGGTTAGTCCTTTTTTATTCACTGACATGTCGGCTAATATTTATCTACAAATTCAATTTTTTAAAACTTTGTGATACAGGTTTTCTTGATTTGGGAAATCCCAAAATCCAAGCTCAAGGTCTTCTATGAAACATTACCAGGATTCTACAGTCAAGGCATCTGACACACAGATAAAGATAAATATAAGAGAACTAGACATGAAACTCTTCTGTTACCTCTTCCCTCTAATCCATCCCTCATATTGCTGCCAGAATAATACTGAAACTATAGATCTTGGTCATATTGCTCTGCTCAAGGATCTTTAGAGATGTCTGATTGCCAATTAAGTTGGGTTTAAATTGATCTACTCAGTATTCAGAGCCTTTCATATTCAATAACCAGCCCCTTACCTTTCCAGCTTTATCTCACATCACTTCCTTCCTTATAATACACTATGGCAAAACAGATCCCTTTGTTCCCCCAATTTGCCAAATGTCCTTCATGCATCAATTTCTCCTCACACTGTTCCATATAACTGGCAGCTAGGTAGACCAGTGGAAAGAGAGCTGGGCCCAGATTCAAGAAAACCCAAGTTCAAATGTGACCTCAGATACTCACTAACTGGGGAAGTCTCTTAATCTCTGTCTGCCACAATTTCCTCAACTGTAAAATGGGGGATAATAATAGCACCTACCTTGCAGAGGTGTTATGAGGATAAAATGAGATGAAATTTGTAAAGTGCTTGGCACAGAGTTGGCATTTAATGAATGTTTGCTTCCTTTCTTTCCTTCTTATAAGAACCTAGCAAAATTAACTCAGGGTATTCAAATCCTATACCAAAAAGAGAAGAATTAATTTTTGAAACTTTAGAGATCACGTAGTCCAACACCCTCATTTTTAGAAGAGACTGCTTTTGAAAGATCCTTGAAAGAATTATGATAGTTAAAAATAAGATATTTATTTTATACCAAAGTCCTCCATTGAGAAATTGCTAGAAATGCCTCAGAAGTGATTGATTGAAAATCTGAATCAACTGGAACTGAAGATTTATTTCCAACTGAACCCTCAGCAATAAGGTGTAACTGATTGAATCTCTTCTCAGCACCCAACAGAGGGGCAGGTAGTGAAAATCCTTTGGTTAAATCCTGAATAAAGAAGACTAAAACAAGCAAACTAAATGATTCTTAAAGGTTCTCATTCTAATTTTAATGAAAAGGGAAAATTATTTTGTTTTATTCCTATTGGGAAAAAGAAAAGTAATAGTACATATACATATATTTATAAACATGTGCATATACATAATATATGCATACACATGTACATATATACACATATGTATATTATTTAGGGGGCCAATATAAATACGTGGAACCAACATATCCAGTGGGAAAGGGGATATGGCAGATGAATTAAGAAACTTTCCCCTCTATCATTAAAACTCTGGTCACATTTACATTGACCCCCTAAGTGATTTGTAGACCTCTCTTTGACATCCAGTGGCTGAATCTTGAATTAGAGAAATGATAATTGGAAAAAAGTTAATTACTGACTATCTCATTAAACCAATTCTGAGAGACAATTCAGGAAAGTGTATGGCTCTGCAGTTTCACACATCGGTTGTTTGCTAGGTCACTCAGCCCCAGAGACCATTTATTTTTGAGTTCATAGCTAGATACGGATATGATGAAAGGTTGGTTAAAGAGAAATGCTGAAATGTGGATTTCATGAAATGGGAATATGCAGTCCTTCGCCAAGCCATATAAACCCACTGGTCAGAAAGCATATTTTCATTTTGGCCATGTGTACTTCAAAGCAAGCTATTAAATGATAAGAAGGAGGAAAAATTTAATTTCTACAGAATGATTTCTGCAACCACTAAAATGTATTTCAGAAGTAGTCACTTAATTCTTTCCTAAATATATATTGCTTTTGCACTTAATGAAATACTTAGTCTGTCTAAAAGACTTATTTCTTCTGGGAGCTGCAGATAATAACCCCTCGACCTGTAATGATATTTCTATTGTCTAAAAGAAAGTACTGAAAAGACATGGGATGACTATTCTATAGATTTAAATAAAAAACAACTCAGTATACAAGGCCTCCCAACCATAAGAATTTGTAAATTGCACAAGGAAAAAATTGTGGTCTTGGCTGAAAAAATCTAATAGGAGGAAATGTGGGTTCGGGATCTTAGGGGAGAAAAAAAGTGAAAAAAAACTTTATATATGTAATATTTAATATAATTGACTGATTATAGGATGTGAACATTCTATTAAATATGTGAAGATTCTTCATATATCCAATTCATAATTCAATAATGTGAACTCAGCCATGCATAAGAACAAAAAATCATTATAGAACAATAGAATAAATCAGGTGAATACAGAATGAAATGGACTTAAGGAGACATTTTGGATAGTGGAAACATTTTTACTTCAAACCCAGGTTTTTAGTTCTTCATAACCCTTGGAAAGCATTCTTCACTTGACTTTACATTTGTCCCATTTGTTTATAATGTTATAAATATAACTTAATCATAAGATTTGAAAATTAGAAGGTACCTCAGTAGCCATTTCATCCAATTCATCCACTAAAGGTATTCTTACTGGAACATATCTGAAAACTGGATATCTAGCCTCTGCTTAAAGACCTAAACGGAGGGGAAAATGACTTCTTCTAGAGACAGACCATATCACTTTTAAACAGTCCAATCTCTGACACTTTCTAATTATGTGACCATGGGCAAAATGTGGAAAGTGTTATCACAAGAAATTAGAGAAGAAAGAGTATTCAGGAGGAGGGAGTGGTCAACAGTGTCACAAGCCAAATAGAGGTCAGGAAGGATGAGACCATTGAATTTGGCAAGTAAGAGGTCATTGGTAACTTTACAGAAGAGTTTCAGGTGAGAAATGGGGTTGAAATCCAGTTTTCATGGGGTAAAATCATGAGGGAGAGAAGAGGAAGTAGAGGCAATGATTATAAATGACTTCTCATAGTTTGACTGTGAGAGTATACATACAGTATGATAGTTTATAGGCTTTTAAGACCAAGTGAAGGGTTTAAGTTTTTAAGGATATAGGATGGTTTGTAGACAGGCAGTCAGTCAACAGCTTTTAGTAAGTGCATATCGTATGTGGGCCAGGCACTATACAAAGCAATGATGAAACAAATCAATAGCTAGAGAGAAATTTAGGATTAGAGACAAAAGACAATCATTTTAAGCCATAAACTGCCAGAATAAATAACAAGGAATATAATGAAGGACACAAGAAAGAGAGAGAAACATGAAGAATGAAAATGTTGTGTATGAGGAAGTGCCACCAGGCCAGTTTGAGTGGAGAGAACACGTACATGTAGAACAATAAGACAGAATAAAACTGGAAGGAATTGAGAATGCCAATTCCTCCTACATTTCAAACCACCCAAATTACAATTAGTGATTTGTGATATCCTACAGGAATAAAGGACCTGAGTAGTAGTTCATTCCAGGTCTCCTTAATCCCAGGGCAGTTTTCATCAAATCATGGGAATGGTGAGCCTAAAAGTCAAACATAGAACATGAAATATTTCAGTATGACATAGTCCTTTAAAAATAACTATCAGGAATGCTAAAGCTCAAAATGAGTTGAGGCTGGCAAGGGAGCTAAGAACAACCAAGTGATTATTATTATTATTGTTGTTGTTGTTATTATCTTAGGAGAAAAAGAAAGATCAAAGAAAGGATAGCTGTTTTGCTTGGAACGTGGGATGATGATAACTGGCAACAAGGAATAAGTCCAGAGACTCAATGTTAATTTGGTCTCCTTTTACTCTACAAAGAAGAATGGATGGGGGCAGCTAGGTGGATAAAGCACTGGCCCTGGATTCAGGAGGACCTGAGTCCAAATCTGGCCTCAGACACTTGACACTTAATATCTGTGTGGCCCTGGGCAAATCATTTGACCCTCATTGCCCCACCAAAAAAGAAAAAAAAAAGAAAAAGAAACAAAGAAAAAAAAGAAATATAGTCTATAGTCTCTGGATCCATGTTCTTTCACCATTTTAGCTGTCAGTTGCCCCCCAGCATGAGCTCTGACTTACCTTCTTATATGGCAAGATGTTATTTATGAAGATACAATATTAAGAGAAGTTGGTCTCTACATGTAACAAATTCCTGGAGATTATACTCATGGAAAGTTTGCCATATTCTGTCATAAAATATCTCTCTCCCTCCATGTAATTGTTATCCAATGGGACTCCTACAATTCCTACAATTGAAGTAAGATTTTATCCTTTCATTGTCTTTGTTTCAATCCCTCCCTTTGCAACCTCACCGATTATATTCTTGTCTGGCCCTCTTGTTACTGAAGGATTATATTATTTTCCCCTTATTCTTTGCTATCTATTTGATAAGGATAAATCACTCTTTCCAAATGAATGACATACCCCCTCTCTTCCTGCAGTTTAGTCTTACAGAAAGGCAAGGTATGGTAAGATTTAGTCCTTGGTACTTCCTGTCTCTTCTTCAATCAGTATTTCCAATTAAGTTCTACTTTCATATTTGTTTCCTTGTTTACTTTTAGAAAGAATCTCATCGTGGTCCCTCTCTTGTTATTGTGCTTGATATTCCATAAGCATTTTTCTGTTTTAGGTTTTCTTTTTCTTTTATTCTGGGGATAAATTATTTTGTTACTTGGGCCTTCCCTGGTTGCTATATTTCTTTACTTTTCCTGTGTTTTTATTTTGTGGACTTGTTTTTTTTTTTCAGTTACATTTAGAGATAGTTTTCAACATTTGCTTTTATAAGATTTCTAGTTTCAAATGTTTCTTGCTCCCTCCCCTCCCAACCCCCTCCCCAAGATAGCTAGCAATCCGATATAGGTTATATATGTACAATCACATTAAACACATTTCTGCATTAGTATTGCTGTGAAAGAAGAATCAGAACAAAAAGGTAAAACCTCAAAAAACAAAAAACAAAAAAAATAGAAATAATATGGTTCAATCTGCATCTAGATTCCATAGGTCTTTTTTTCTTGATTTGGAGAGCATTTTCTATCATGAGTCCTTTGGAACTATCTTGGACCATTGTATGGCTGAGAAGAGTAAAGTCTATCACAGTTGATCAACACACAATGTTCTTGATACTGTGTACAATGTTCTCCTGATCTACTCCTCTCACTCAGCATTGATTCATGTAAGTCCATCCAGGTTTCTCTGAAATCTGCCTGCTTGTCATTTCTTTCTTTTTATTTTAATTGTAACAAACATTTATTTTATTTTTTCCAGTTACAAGTAAGGGTAGTTTTCAACATTCATTTTCATAAGATTTAGAGTTCCAAATTTTTCTCCATCCCTCCCTTTCCTCCCCACTCCACAAGACATCAACCAGGTTATATATGTACAATCCACAAGTGCTCTTTTTATCAGTTCTTTCTATGGGGGTGGGGGTTGTCATTAGTCCCTTGGGATTGTCTTAGATCATTGTTTTGCTGAGAGTAGTCAAATCATTCACAATTGCTCACCTAACAATACTGCTTTCACTATGCACAATGTCCTCCCAGTTCTGCTCACTTCCCTATATATCAGTTCATATGAGTCTTTCCAGGTTTCTCTAGTATCATCCTGTTTGTCATTTCCTAGATCACAATACCATTCCACTACAATCATATACCACGGCTTCTTCAGTCATTCCCCAATTGATGGACATTCCCTTGATTCCCAATTCTTAGCCACCACAAAGAGTTGCTATAAATATTTTTTGTACAATTTTTCCCCTTTTTCTCTTTTTCATGATTACTATTGTTAACTGTTTCCCTACATCTTATTCCCTTCCCCATGATATTTATGCTATTATCTGTCTTCTTTCACCTTATCCCTCTTCAAAAGGGATTTGCTTCTGTCTGTCCCCTCACCCAATCTGCCTTCCCTTCTTTTGCCCCTCTCTCTTTATCCCCTTCGCCTCATATTTTCCTGCAGGGCTAGATAGATTACTCCACACAATTGAGTGTATATGTTATTCCCTCCTTGAGCCAATTCTGATGAGATTGAGGTCTTCAAGCCTATTCTGATGAGTGTAAAATTAATTTACTGCCCTGATCCTCCCCCATCTCTTCTCCCCCTCCATAAGCCCTTTCCTGTTCCTTCCTGTGGGATTTTATCCCATGCTACCTCTGCCCTTCCACCTCCCCCAATGCATTCCCCTCACCCCTCAATTTAACCCTAAAAATGTCATCATGGGGCAGCTAGATGACACAGTGGACAAAACATCCACCCTGGACTCAGGGGGTTACCAGCCAAAACACAGCCTCAGAAACAAGACAGTCACCCACTGCATGATCCCAGGTATGTCCACCAACTCAAATTTTTTATGGTTCTATAGGGTCTTGTATTTGAAAGTCAAATATGCCATTCCGTTCAGGTCTTTTCATCATGAATACCTGAAAGTCCTCTTGTTCATTGAAATCCCATTTTCTCCTCGGAAAGATTATAATTAGTTTTGCTAGATACATGATTCTTGGTTGTAATCCCAATTCCTTTGCCCTCTGGAATATCATATTCATGCCCTCAAGTCCTTCAATGTAGAAGCTGCTAGATCATGTGCTATCCTGACTGGGGCTCCACAGTACTTGGATTCTTTCTTTTTGGCAGCCTGCAATATTTTCTCCTTGACCTGAGAGCTCTGGACTTTGGCTATAATCCTAGGAGTTTTCCTTTTGGGATCTTTTTCTGGAGGTGATCGGTGGATTCTTTCAATTTCTATTTTAGCTTCTGCTTCCAGAATATCGGGGCAATTTTCCCTCACAATTTCTTGGAAGATAATGTTTAAGCTCTTAACTTGATCATGGTTTTCAGGTAGACCAATAATTTTCAAATTGTCTCTCCTGGACCTATTTTCCAGGTCAGCAGTTTTTCCCAGAAGATATATAAAAGATATTTCACTTTGCCCTCTATTTTTTTATTCATTTGGATTTGCTTTATTGTGTCTTGGTTTCTCATAAAGTCACTAGCTTCCATTTGTTCAATCCTAATCCTTAGGCAATTATTTTCATCAGAGAGCTTTTGTACCTCCTTTTCCATTTGGCCAATTTGGCTTTTTAAGCTGTTGACTTTTTTCTCATGTCTTTCCTACATCACCCTCATTTCTCTTTCCATTTTTTCCTCTACCTCTCTAACTTTATCTTCAAAGTTCTTTTTGAGGGCCTCTATGGGCTGAGACCAATTCATATTTTTCTTGGAAGCTTTAGATATGGGGGCCCTGATGTTGACATCTTCCTCTGAGGGGGCACCTCGACCTTCCATGTCACCAAAGAAACTTTCTATGGTCCTCACCTTTCTCTGTCTGCTCATCTTGCCTTTCTTTTACTTGACTTTTAGCTCCTTAAAGTGGGGTACTGTTTCCAGGCTGCACTATCCCAAGTTTCAGAAAGTCCCAGCTGGTATGATTTAAGGAGGATCAGGTTCTTCATTCACCTGGCCTGTTTCCTGGTCTGTAGAGGACCCCAAACCAACTTGTTAATTCACCAGCTTTGTGTGTTGTGGTTGTCAGCTCCAACAAGCCTGTGCTCCTCCCCCACCTGGGCCACTGCTACTCAAGCCTACCTCCTGGTTCCCAGCAGATGTGAAAAACCCAAGTTCTGCCTCAGCACCAGCATAGACCCCTCTAGTCTCCTCCCTGCCAAGGGCTCAGCCCTCTCACCAGACTGTGAGCTTAGTTCCAGATGACACTAGCACTTCAGCTGATTCAGAGGCTCTGGGTTGGGTCTCTTTCTCTGGCAGGGCCTTCCTGGGACTGGATCTGTGTTAGGGTAACTGTAGGGTTGGGCTCCACTTCTGTCTCAGCTCAGCAGCTCCCTCCTTCTGACCTTTCACGTTGTCCTTGGTTGGAATATGATTTCAGCCCATTCTTCTGTGGGTTTTACTGCTCCAGGAATTGTCCTATGGCATTATTTGGATGTTTTTTGGAGTGATCATGTCATGAGTTCGAGAGCTCACTGCCTTTCCTCTGCCATCTTGGCTCTGCCCCAGAAGGCCTTTATTTTGTAGACTTGTAAAACAAATTAACTACTCACATCTATTGTTATTAACACTGCTGCTCTTGTTTTGTAGAAATATTTCAAATATTGTATTAAGTATCCTGTCTTGTTTCACTGATGATTTGGTTGTTTCTTGAGCTCCTTTGATTTTTTGAAGACCTTATTCCATTCATTTCTGTGGTTTCTCATCAGTGTAGAATAGTCTTCTAGTATTCAAATTTCCTCCCCTTTTTATTTAAAGGTCTTCCTCTTGGACACTTGTAAAATTCATTGTTTATCATTGTAATTCTTTTAACCACTATAAATCTTGGTATTTGTATCATAATTTTTTCCCTGGCAGATGATCTATGGATACTTTTGTTTGGTACTTTGTTTTCTGTACAGTTTTCTTTTGGACTTATGTTCTCTTGGAAGACCTATACCTGTTAAGTAGTAGGGGCAACTAGGTGGTACAGTGGATAGAGCACTGACCCTGAAGTTGGAAGGACCTTACTTCAAATCTCTCCTCAGACACTTACTAGCTGTGTGACGCTGGGCAAGTCACCTAACCCCAATTGCCTCAAACATCCTGGGCCATCTCCAGTTGTCCTGATATATATTTTGCCACTGGATCAAGATAGCTCTGAAGGAGAGAGTGAGGTTCTGCATAGCCCTACCTCACTTAAATCCAATTCAGTGCAAAGTCATGACATCACTTCCTGATGTCATGGTTCTCTTTGAGAATGAAGGATGAAAAACAATCTATGTAGCCTCTCTCTGAGATTAATATGTTTTACTTGTATGGAGATAATATCTTAATATTATTGATTTTGTTTATCTTCCAGATTTTCCTTGACTTTTGTGTAGTTGCATTTCTTATCCATTATTCTCTCTTTTTCCTTTAGTGAGGTTTGCTGCTATAGATTTGTTTTTCTATTCTTCATGTTGTCTCTACCAAAGTAAGCCATAAATCTGCTTTACAATTGTAAATGATTCAGTAATATCTCATTGTTGTACCAATTTTGGATGTATCATTTTGAATCCACAGGGTCCTCTACCTAATTGGGTCTTTATTAATTTTACTTCACCTTGTAGTATTTATTGAGGTATTTGAATATGTTTAGATTATCTGGAGACCATCTTCCCTACTCTTAATATCTTCCCTACTGGGTTATCTGCCTGTGCTTGATTTTACTTTTTTCTTTTTTTTTTCAGGGCAATGAGGGTTAAGTGACTTGCCCAAGGTCACATAGCTAGTGTCAAGTGTCTGAGGCCGGATTAGAACTTGGGTCCTCCTGAATCTAGGGCCGGTGCTTTATACACTGAGCCATCTAGCTGCCCCCTTGTGCTTGATTTTAAATTGAACTTTCTTCGACCTGAGATCTTTAAAAAATTTTGGTTATTTTCTTTTTCTTCTTATACTATCCAATTATTCATTTTCTGACCCCTTCCCTTTTGATTATGGATCCCCCAAACACTGTGCCTCAAAACTTTCCAAGTCAATTCCAACATGAGGGAATTCACTTTTCAGTGACCTCAGTCTCTGTCCCAAATGAGTTCTTGGAGAATTGAACTGGCATTACTTGGAATCCAGTCCCCTTTCCTTCAGGCCTAGTGGAGCTCCTCTACACACTGGTACCATTCTTCCCCAGTTCCTTCTTTACCTTTGTTCTCTGACTTAATACTATCACAGGACAGTGCACTGCTTCTCCAGGCAGAGAAATCCTTCCATTTCTTATACCTCAACTTCTGCACAGGATAAGGAAGTACAAAGCTGATTTCTGTGTTTTATTGACATAGAATGGGTTGAGTGCTAAAGTAGAAGTTGTGCTAGCAAAGACTACATCATGGAAATTGCTGAGTGGATTAATGAGCACAAGCCTTTGGGTTCCATTATGGAATCCTTCCAGTGCAGAAGGGCTTCTGTGGGAGGGGGTGCTTTGTGAGATTTCGGGATTAGGCTTCTCTACTGTTATTAATCATATTATTACTTCTTTGGATTCTTAGTCTGTGATGACAGATGTAATTAGTTTATCCCTTATTTTAAGAGGTTTAAGAAGAGATAAGTATCAGAGGAAATGTCTGGTAATATGTTTTGCTGGTTATTTGACTGAGAAGCCTATTTATTCAAGTTTGTAATCTGAGCATCAACTTTTTCTTTTCACTCCTTCAGCCCCATATCCAAAAAAGTAACCAAGTCTTGTCTCTGCTGTTATTAATCATGTTATTACTTCTTTAGAGTTCTTGGATTCTTAGTCTGTGATGACAGATGTAATTAGTTTATCCCTTATTTTAAGAGGTTTAAGAAGAGATAAGGATCAGAGGAAATGTCTGGTAATATATTTTGTTGGTTATTTGACTGAGAAGCCTATTCACTCAAGTTTGTAATCTGAGCGTCAATTTTGTCTTTTCATTCCTTCAGCCCTATATCCAAAAAGGTAACCAAGTCTTGTCTTATTTTGCTTCCATCCTGTTTCATACCTATCTTCTTTTCTCCAAATGGCCAGTTTTCAAGTTCGGATCATCACCTCTCACTTGTATAATTTATATCCCTGCTTCAGGTTTCTCTGTGACACTAACTCTATCTTTCTGTGTCTCTGTCTCTATCTCTGCTTCTCTATCTATATGTCTCTGCCTCTCTTTCTCTCTGTTTCTGGCTCTTTCTCTGTCTCTCTCCCTCTGTCTCTGTCTCTCTCCAATTCACCCACCAAATTTATATTCATAAATTATAGTTCTGACCATATCACAACCCTGTTTAAGAATTTCTAATGCCTCTCTTCTCAAAAATAAAATATAAACCCCTTTCTTTGGCATTTCAAGTCTTTCTCAGTCTAGAACCCATACTACCTTCCCAGACTTATACTATGCTCCCAACCCATTCTACCTTTTAGACAAATTGGTCTAACTGATGTTCTCCATATATGACATTTCATCTCCACATTCCATACAGACCATTCTTCCTGGGATCTACTCCCTCTTCACTTCCATTTCTTGGAGTCCCTAGCTTCTTTCATTTGCCATCTCCTATAGATTACTTTTCCTGATCCTTCCTTGTTAGGATCCCCAGCTCAACTTTTTATACATTTTTATATTGACTTTTATTTGTACATATTATCCCTACCCCTGAACCCAGTAAAATGTAAACTCCTTGGGCAGATATTCCTTTTGTGACATTGCTTAGAAAATGCTAGTTGGATAAATGTTGTTGAATGAATATCTTTTCACCAGGGGCCTCATATTTGCATTGCACATCCTCACCTCTGCCTGGTGGAATTCCTAGCTTCTTTCCAAACACAGGCTCAGGCCCTATCTCCCATAGGATACCTTTCCAAATTCCCTCAGTTATTAGTATTCTCTTTTCTATCCTTGATATTACTCTGCATTATTTTGTAAATACTAGTATTGCATATTTATTTCCTTGTGTCTATATTATATCCCTGGCACTCATTACCCAGCAGAATACAAGGTCTTTGGCGGCATGGAATTTTTTCATTTTTGTATGTATATCTCCAGTGCCTAACACAAGTCTTTGAACATAATAGGAACTTAATAAATGTTGAATTCCCCTATTATTAGGTAACAACTTTTTCAGAGAATTTCCTGCTTTTCCTCCTATTCTCTCCTTTCCTTTTTGCCTTAATCCACCAAAGTGGCAAATGGGTGGAGGAAAATGATTGCTGAGGAAGGAGAGTTAGTCCACAAGCACACGAACACACACACATACACAGATACACACACACACACACACACACACACACACCCTCCACCTCCAAATTCACAGTAAATATTTCTTTTTTATCAATCAACCAATGAAAGCAGTACCTACTAGCTAGTATAAACAGAGAAGTTGTTTAAATTAATAGGGCTGTGATAGTCCTTAAAACGTCATCCATTACTGAGTTTCTCAGCCTTTTGTGGATTGGAAAAACTGGTACTAAAATTTAACAGACTAGTGCGGTTTTATATGCATGTCCCTAAGTTAAATCATTAACACACCTGATTTTTTTTAATGGCAATGGTTTTTTGGCAAGGTAATTTTTTTCAGGTTTAGCTTGGCTTTCACATACTCACCTAGGCCCTAACTCAGATGCACTAAGAGAATGAAATAATTAATCATTTTAGCACATTTTCCATGGACTAGTATTGTATTTGTGCCAGCGCCAGTGGACAACTGGATGGAAATATCATCTCAGGCAAATGGTACCTATCCAATTTTAAAAATATATCCAGGGACAAAATTTCACAATTCTTTGGTAACCTTATTAAGGATTCTTAAACATAAGATGGCAAGAAGTTCTTCCTGCAGTTTAATTTGAATCTCCCTGCTAGAATTTTAAATTCATTTCCTCTGGGTTGGCCTCAGTGGAATGTGAGGACAACTATCCACAATAATAACCCTTTGTATGCTTGAAGACTATTATTTACTCACTACTCTTTTATTTAAATAATCTCAATTTTAAAACAGTTCTAGTTGTTAATTCCTGGTGACATTTTAATGACTTTTTTCTGGACTCACCTCTACACCTCTCTATCTTTATATCCTTCTTGAGTGTTTTGGTAATTCCAAAACAGACCTGCTCCAACTCAATTCAATATAATTCAACAAGCATTTATTGAGCTCCTTCTATATGCCAGTTATTCTTCTAGGGGCTGAGGATATACTAACAAAAGTTAAACTGCTTCTTCTTTAAAGTATCTTATATTCTATGGAGAGGAAACAACATGTAAACAGGCACAGTTTGCCTGGGCTTACTTTTTGAATTGATAAAATTTAAAATCAGAATAGCAAGTATCATTTTTCAAATGTCACCTTAAAATCAGAAGTTGGAAATTTAACTTTTCATGAACAACCAAAATTTTCCTTGCACTCATTAATCAGGGCATACAGCTACTTGGGTTATTTACTGGACAAAGGAGGTTTGGTCCATGGCAACACATGTCATAGCAGAAACCCATGAAATGAGCTTTGAATGAACAGTTGGCAAATAAGCATTCAGTTGTCTCCAGCTCTGAGATTGTTTCGGGGATCTGCTGAAGTTGGCCATCCAACTGGCCACAGGTGCTAGTGAATGGATTGTTTCACAACATTTGGATGCGTAACTTCAATTTATTAGCCATTTAGTGGGAAAATGCTGTGGGATTGCAAGACATATTGCAGCTGTCCCATGGCAGGCAATCTACCAAGAACAGTTCATAAAGTAGTTTTATGATTGGGATTATTATTGTGCAGGTTTTTGCCAAAAAAAAAGCCAAATCTCTGACATGCTTAGGCAGTTTGTCAGGCATCTTTTGTCTTTTATTTACAAGTGTACATATTTCTTCTATCACTGGTGATAGTTCATTTTTCAATCTTTATAGTTGTCTTAAAGCATGAGCTTTTTGACATCTGCATTTAAATTTTCTATGTTACCATTTATTATTCAGGAAAGTTATCTATGGAAAGACTCCTTAGACTAAAGGTGCATAATTTCCTCATAGATAACAAGTATTTTTCCCCCATTAGTTTTCAAATGGTTATATTTTTCCATATCCCTTATGAAGAACATGTTATGAGTTATCTCAGGAACAGAAAATTCCTCCAACTTTCTAAGGTGCATAATGGAAGGACAGCTTTTAAAAGTGACTACAAAATAATTGAATTTGTTGTTGCAGCCCTCTGCAAACTGGGGAAGGGAACTCTTTCTCTTTGGGCCTCTTCTAGTTACTCAATCAGAACCTGCCAATTGAATGGAAGTGAATTTACCACTTAAGATTTATTATTTGACTAGTTTCCTTTTACTTATCCACTCTTTTCCCTTCATAAATAATTAGGCCCTCAGTGATACAGTGAAGACAGTGCTGTATTTGAAGCCAAAAGGTGAAGCTAAACCCTGGATCTGCTGCTTTTTGAAATCTTGTTTAAATTACTTAACCTCTCTGACCCTCGGTGTCCTTATCTATAAAGTGAGGGAAATTTGAATAAATGATAGCTAACACTCCTTCCAGCTCTAAAGATCTACAATACTCATTAGGGTTGTTGTTGTTCATCCTTTGTTTTTCAAGAGGACCAATGACATCATGGGGTGATGTTCTAACTTTCCCATCAACTGGATTTAATTGAATCAGAATTTCACAGTCATCTGCCCTCATCTCTCTTCTAGAATGATGGAAGTTTGATGGCAAGACCAAAGATGATTGGCATAGGCCCATGATGCAGTGGGTGACCTTGGTATCTTCAATGTGTGACCAAACTCTAAACACTCCACAATGCCTGCTTTCACTGCCTTTATGGCTATTAGAACAAATTGTTCTCATTTGCCCATTCCAACAGGAGAAATTTTCACGTATTTGGGGTAGAGGTCCCAATAACTCACCAATGGGTTTGAGGTCCATCAGTTACATTCAACCTGGTTTAGGCCATATGCTAAGACATTTTACTGAGGTGTGGCTACTATTCATTCTACAGTTTCTTGGAGCCACAGGTGGGAGCTGGGTAACAGATAGACTTGTATTAAATGATGCAAAGTCACATGAACAGATCTAGGAGAAAAATTTATACCATAACTACTTTATTAAGGAAAACAACTTTGAAAGACTTGAGTATTCTAACCATTAGGTTATACTGTGTTAGGATCCTGATCAACAAATAAATACTAGTTAATCCAATTCAGTAAGCATTTATTAAGCCTCTACTATGTTCAAATACTGAAGATTCAAAGTAAAAATAAATGAAGATAGGAGCAGAATCTCTTGTGGTGGATAAGAATATCATATTTAGGCTATAAAGTGCATTGCCATCAATATATCAGATTAATCCTAGTCCCTAGGAAAATATGGAGCCTTCTATAGGCTACTTACTTAACCCAAAGGATTGGCTCTAATGATATTATGCACTAGGGCACACCCCAGTTAAGTGGGTTTGAGTACTCCCTCGGTCATTACACTATGAATATAGTATTAGATTTGAATAAATGAAAAGGCATTTATTAACTACTTATGATGTGCCAGGAAATGTGCTGTCACAAGACTTTGAATTTGCAAGACATGAGTTCAAACCCTACTCTGCTGTGTGTGATCCGGGGTGTTCCTTTACTTCTCTGGGTTTCAATTGTCTCATCAGTAAAATCTTGTTGGAGTAGGTTTATGGCTTTGCAAGCTAGGATCTGAATGATTCACTGAAAGCCACACCAAGTCAGAGTATTTGACATCAAAGCAAGGACAAGGATATGAGTCTAGTACATGAGTGTTACATAATATTGTGAAACTGGGAAAAACTTACACAAACTGATTCAAAATGACGTAAACAGAACTAGAAGAACAATTTATATAATAATGACATTATAAAGAAAAACAAATTTGAAAGAATCAAGAATCAATTCAATAATTAAGAGTATCAGTAGAGAATAGATAAGGAAACATCTCTTAACCTAAAGACTGTGGGATAAAGATGCAGAGTAAATCACATATTATCAGACATAGCCAGCAGGGGATTTTGTTTTGTGTGACAATGAATATTTATCAAAAAGGCTTTGTTTTGGGGGTCAGCTAAGTGGCACAATAGATAAAGCACTGGCCCTGGATTCAGGAGGACCTGAATTCAAATCTGACCTCAGACACTTGACACCAGCTGTGTGACCTTGGACAAGTCACTTAACCCTCATTGCCCTGCCCCCCCCCAAAAAAAAAAGAAAGAAAAAGAAATTTTTCTTTTTCTATTTTTCCTGTGTGTGTATGTATGCCTATATGTGAAAAAAATTCTAGGGTGGCTTGGATATGATAGGGAAGGAAGGAAGGAAGGAAGGAAGGAAGGAAGGAAGGAAGGAAGGAAGGAAGGAAGGAAGGAAGGAAGGAAGGAAGGAAGGAAGGAAGGAAAACACATTCTCTGCCTTCCTCTTGACTTTCTGGACTTCAAAACCATGTCTTTACTATGATTTCATCTTGTAATTTCACTTTGCCTTGGAATAGTCTACTACCCTCCAGACGGCCCACCCTTGAATATCTTTCATGATATCTTCAAGATCTGTACCACTTGATCCCATTGCTGAAATCTTCCTCATGCTACCTGGGCTGCCTGTTCATATCCCACATCTGTTCCTGACTTTCTGAATTTGAAAACTTCCTCCCCCATCCCTCTGATGCTTTTCAGCTCCCTTTCGTGTTGCCTTCCCTCCTATAAGCTCCTTGAAGGCAAGGACTATCTTTTCTTTTTTGCTTGTATCTATATGCCCTGTGCTTAGCACATGGCCTGACCCATAGCAGGCACTTAATAAAAGCTTCTTTGTTTCCTCCATTTGTCTCTCCCTTCCTTCCTTCCTTCCTTCCTTCCTTCCTTCCTTCCTGTCTCTCTTTTGTTTCTCCCTTAAGACTCTTCCTTCTCTCCCTCTCCCATAAGAATGTTTTGCAAAATCTTACTTGTCAAGCCTTCTAATGTAATATTCTTTTGTAATTCCCATTTCCAAAAAGTCTTCATTTCCTTTGCATTCCTTATTTCAATCTCCATACAGGTTATTCTGAATTCTGTTTTATAGGCTACACAGTTATATTTTCCTTATATGTATTTTCCTATGTTCTTCATGAAAGGTAGATGTGGAATACAAATTAAGCTCCCTCTTCTATCTCATTACTGTTTCAGTGCATTTGAGACTCTCACTCAATCCTCTGTCTCCTTATTTTTGGTTTATTTGTTGTGTCTTGCTCATAGAAACATCAATTCTTGAAGGAAGAACTGTGTTTCTTTCTCCTGTGGTGGGAGTCATTTTGCTTCCTGAGTGATGGTACTCAATCCTAACTCCTGACCTTACCATGACAACTGATTAAATATAGGAGTTGAAGGAGACAGAAGAGTCTGGGATGACTAAAGGCACAAGTCCAGATATCAGGAAGAATAGTGATACCACCAACTAGAATAGATGAGGCGGCCTAGCATCACAGCTCTGGGAGAAAGCCTGTGCAGAGTTTTTGGAAAGGTAAGAGGGAAAGATTATGAATTAGTCAGTTAATTTTCAGATGCCTCTAGGATACCCAAGTCAAAATCTCCAACAAGCATTTGATGATGTGGGACTTGTAGCTCAGGAGAGAGATGAGCAGTAAATATATAAATTTAGAAGTTGACTGAGTAGAAGATGATAATTAAAACAGTGTGAGCTGAAGAGATCACAGAGCGAATGTAGAAAGAACAGGGTAGGACTCAAGACAGAGCCCTGAGGTAGTTTCATGTTGAGTGGCTGATATATGAATGATAATTATCCAGATGAACATTAGATGAATGGACCAAATAGATAGAAGGAAAATTTTAAAATATATCAGAAACATGAAAGCAAAAGGAGAAAAAAATTATCCAGGGGAAGGGACAATAAACTGTGCCACAAACTTTAGGGAGCTCAAGAATGAGGAGGGCAGGAAAATATATTGCGCTGCTGATCCAATCCAATAAACATATACCTACCAGGTGCCAGGCACTGTACTCAGTGGTGGGGATAAAATTCATAAAAAGAAAGAAAATCTCTATCTTTAAGGAGCTTACACTGTAAATGGGGAAACAATTCACAAAAAGAAGCTGGAAAGTTCAAGGAGGAGGGAGAAGGGGAATGGGACTGGAGTGGGTGCTTGACAGAGGCATCTTAGTCTGTGAAGTTAAAATAGGAAGGGGAACAGATGCAAAGTGAAATGAACTGAGTCCAGTTTCTGACTTTTACAAAGACATTGGGGGGGAGTTTGATACTCTTCCCTCCTTCCTTCCAATCAGAGAGGAGAGAAGGCTGAGGGAAGTGGTGTCAACCAAGGCTTCAATTAGCAACCTGTTGGTGAGATTAGAAGCAATGAACTTATTTTGGGAGGGAAATCTTCTTATTGCATGGAATTGAAACCACGAAGGAGAGCAGATTCAAAGCAGAGTGAGTTAAATCCAGTTTTTTCCCTCTATAAAAGTTGATCAAGGTGCTCCCATTTCTAAACTCTTTAGGCTTGCTTAAGACCCTTCACAGCCTAACCCCAATCCTCTTTGCTACTCACCTCTAAAATGATTTACATTGATCTGGTGGTTGTTCCTAAGATCTGGACAAATCACTTCCTCTCTTTAGGTTTTAGGTAGTCCTTTGCAAATTACATGTGCTCGTGGTTTTCTCTACACCTTCCTGCCAGCTCAAGGTATCCCAGAGAAGCAGACATGCAAGAGACCAAGAATTTAATTGCCTGGGACTTTTAACATTAACATTATTTCATGTTTAGGTTTTTTTTTCTGGGAAACATCATAAAGCAGAGAAAGATACACAGAAAACATGTGTCAGATAGATTGGAGATGCTGCATTAACCATGAGCTTATTAAATGAGTTCAAGGAGCATGTAACTATATTGGTCCCTAGAAGAAAATAGGTTTTAAATCTTAAAACATTTAATGATCTGACTGACACATTGAACTTTAATTTTAACCTCATGGTTAGCTAGAAAGTGAATGCCACATACTCTATGGACACATGGAGAATACTCTGAAAAGGAGCATGGCAAATTAAGGGCAGCTAAGTGGTGTAGTAGATAGAATGCCATGCCTGGAGTTAAAAAGACTCATCTTCCTGATTTCAAGTTCAGCCTCAGACATTCACTAGCTATGTGACCTGGGCAAGGAATTAAATCCTGTTTGTCTCAGTTTCCTCATCTGTAAAATGAATTGGAGAAGGAAATGGCAAACTACTCCAGTATTTTTGCCAAGAAAACCCCAAAGGGAGTCATGAAGAGTTGGACAAAACTGAAAAACAACTGAACAAATCAAATGTACCACTACTCACCACTTTGATCTTTGAGCTCTCAAATACTTTAGAGTCAATCTTGTACTGATAGGTTCTTCAGTTTCAAATGGAAACTATCCAGCCAAAGACTGGGATGGAGGAAGTTGAAATTTCAGATTTCAGATTGTCTGGCTCAGTCTATTGGTTTATTTTTAAAATTACATTCACTTTTATTTTTAATTTCATTTAATAAGTGTACTCTAGAATGTGAATGTCAAATCTTTTCCCAACAAAGACAGAAAAGAGAATCATAGATTAGTTGGAAGGAATCTCAAAGACCAACTAATTCAAATCTCTCATTTTAAAGATTTGGAAACTAGGGCTCAGGAAGATGGTGCTGAGAAGTCAACGTAGGCAAATAGTGAGTGTTTCATTAATGCTTGGTTTGTTTTGTTTTGTTTTTTGCAGGGCAATGGGGGTTAAGTGACTTGCTCAGGGTCACACAGCTAGTAAGTGTCAAGTGTCTGAGGCCAGATTAACTCAGGTCCTCCTGAATCCAGGGCTGGTGCTTTATCCACTGTGCCACCTAGCTGCCCCCAAATGCTTGTTTTCTGATTAATTGACTGAATGAGAATTGACTGTAACCCCAAAGATCCAAAGTCTCAGGTTCAGAAAAGACCCTAGATTCCCAATAAGGAAGGGCCTTATATAAACCATCCTGACAAATTATGACCTACTAGGATTTTTATAGCCTAGACATAGAAGGCACTGGAAGAGAGATTGAGATCTGGCCAATCTATGCAAACCATATGCATACATGTGTTAAAGGACTTGGCTAGCTAGCTCAGGGCTTAGAGCACCCCCTGGTGGTTCATTCAGACTTTGCACTGTGGGAAGTTCCCATCCCCTCTAGTGCTAATGGAAAGCAGGTACACTGGTGAAGAGGAAAAACCCACTTTATATTGTAGATTGAAGAGATCGGATAATATCCATATAGAATAATTGTACTTTCCTATCACCAGAACTTTATTCACACAATTTCCATTGCCTGTAGTACCTTTCTCTCTCCTTTTCACCCAGTTAAACTCAACCCAACCTTCCTGATCTTGTTTTTTCATGATGACTCCCCAGACCACTCCAATTCATGGTGATATCTGCACCCTCTAAAGTCCCCTAGCCCTTTCTGTCATTTAGTCAATTTAACACTTGATCTTGTAATGCTGCTGTGGTCTCTTGTATCTGTTATACTAAATACCCAATTAGTTCATTTCATTATTCAGAGATTCACATATTATTTTCTTGTTTCTGAGACTAGATTCGAAGTTCCTTGAGACATTTATTCTTCTTTGTCTCCCCCACACAGATTGCTAACACCACTAGTGCTTTGTATAGAATAGGTGTTCTGCAAACATTAGCTAATTACTTAATTGATCCTGATTCCCTAATGGAGAATTATGAATAGGGCTAAAGTAAAATATATGACAGAATGTATAAGAGAAATAATTAACCTACAGTCTAGCTTAATTATAACTAAAACTTTTCTTTCCTTTTTTTTTTTGAAATTGCAGCCTGCCATTGGTCTTCTTCCTACAATTAGCCTCAATTGGGTAATATGATTCATATTTAAATAGCCAGAACCTTAGAGACTTTGGGAAGTTACTGCAGACTATCTCTGTCATGTTAAAGGTCCATTGGGAATGTTTAGCATCATTGGACATAAAGACTGGACTGTTGAATATTAAGAACTGGAAAAAATCTCTATGACATAGAAAAGGCTGTACCCTAGTCATGAGCCATATTTTCTGGAAAAGTTAGTAGTAAGACAGAAATTCGGAGAAATATTACTTCCTGTGGAAATATTAATAATTTGGTTTGGCAGCAGAGAATTAGAAAGATCTTTGCAAAGTTTCACCTTTTACTATCAACACTCTTAATGATGGTTTTAGCTATGTGTCCCTGTGTACTGTCCTGACCTGAATGTCACATTTTAGAAAGAATGTTAAAAAACTGGAGAGCATCCAAGGGAAAGTACCCAGGAGAATAAAGGGTCTTCCATTCATGGAGATTTTTAATTTATTGAGGATGAATGAAAAGTGATACTGACTGGAAATATTTGAATGAAAATCAACTTTTTCTATTTTCTCTCAGAGATTTAAAGTAGGAATAATAGGTAGAAGATGCAGAGAGGCAGATTTTAGCTTTAAGTAAGGAAAACCTTCCTAACAACAGTTAGATTCTCCCCAAAATGATATGAGCTACTTTGCTGGATGACCACTCATTTTGTTAAGAACGTTAAGTATAGGTTGTATTAGACATCCACAGAGATCCTTTCCAACTAGAATTCTGTGATTTTGTGAAATTTAGTGTACCAATTACTTCTCAGTTGAAGGACATCATAGAAATGTGTCCAATTTTATGTGAAATGAAAAAGAATTGATTATTTTATGGAAATCTTAATTTCACAATTTACTAGGTATATAGAATTTATAGTTTTGTTTTATTCAAGAATGAGTCTCCCTATATGGCCCAGGATTGAAATGAAGCAGCCATTCACGGACATGATCCCACTATTGATCATCTGAGAAGCTTTGACCTGTGTCATTTCTGACTTGGGTTAGTTGGTTTATTCCTACTTGGGCAGTCTGGTAGTTCCCCTCTCCCAAATACTTACCATATTGGTTCCAACTGCAGATATCCAATCAGTTTTAGCCCTACTAAGGCTCAGAACTCCTAAATTCATAGGATACACCAATCTCAAGCCTCTCTGGTAGCAGGAATTAATAGTTTGTGTCACCACATCAAGCTAATTAATTTTTTTTCCCCATGCAGGGCAATGAGGGTTAAGTGACTTGCCCAGGATCACATAGCTAGTGTCAAGTGTCTGAGATCAGATTTGAACTCAGGTCCTCCTGAATCCAGGGCTGGTGCTTTATCTACTGCACCACCTAGCTGCCCCCTTCTCCAGCTAATTAATTTTAAAATTTCTCCTTCACCCCTTTTTATTTTTTACAATCAAATCCTCATGCAGAAATATGTGCAACTACATAATAACATATGTTTTATCCTGTTTATAGTGGTCAGTGTCTTAATAATAAGGGGGAAAGCGTTGCTGCCCAATGGGGTTTGATGTCAGACTCACAAATTTTGAGCTGGAAGGGACTTTGGAGGCCATTTACTCCTCCAATTTACAGATGAGGAAACTGAGTCTGAGAAAGGTGAAGACACATGCTTATGCCTACACTGGTATTTTTTTTTAGTGAGGCAATTGGGGTTAAGTGACTTGGCCAGGGTCACACAGCTAGTAAGTGTTAAGTATCTGAGTCCAGATTTGAACTCAGGCCCTCCTGACTCCAGGGCCGGTGCTCTATCCACTGTGCCACCTAGCTGCCCCCTGCACTGGTATTAAGCAGAGCTAGGATTCAAATTCAGGTCTCCTGATTCTAATAAGCTTAAGGCTCTTTCCACTGTACCAAGTTGTCTTTCTGTCCTCACAAAGAAGATAGTAGAAAAATATTGAATTGAGATGGAGAAGACATATTTAATTCTGATTCTCTAACTAACTGGATAAACTTGGTCAAATTGTTTCTTTCTGGGCCTCTGTTTCCTGATATGTAAAGAGATTGCCTAAAGTCTCTTCCTGCTCTAAAATCTTGTGATTCTACTTTGCAAGAGTGAATCTCTAAGGCATGAAATGCCACCAACCCTCTTTCTGATCTCTATACTCTAACACTTTTTCAGAGAATTGGGAGAGATAAGCATGGCTGAGACAGCAGAATTTTTTCCCATGGTACATAGATTTTCTAATGGCTTGCTGGTGATGATTCTGCCCTCCAGCCCTTGAGCCAGGGATATTTCTGGATTGAGGAGAAAATGGTTAGGAATATAATAAGATATCCCAACTCTTCTGAATACGAAGTGGGCACTGATACCCTCCTGCGCAATAAATCTAGCCCAATAATAAACTCTGGAAGGCTGGCCAAATGGAGAAACATGATATGAATTGCAAGATGCTAGTCATCTATTAATGAAATCTTTTGTATAAATAATGAATTCTCCTATATCGGTGTTTTAAAATCATACTAAGTAATGCAAAATCTTATATGGCTTGTCAGTAGTATTTTTACCAGATAGAGTAACTCTTTTATTGAATAATGCCATAAGAAATACTGAAATATGTGGTTAAAAAAAAAACTTTTAAAAAATGTAGCTAAGCAGGGGCAGCTAGGTTGGTGCAATGGATAAAGCACCGACTTTATCAGGAAGACCTGAGTTCAAATCCGGCCTCAGACACTTGGCACTTACTAGCTGTGTGACCCTGGGCAAGTCACTTAACCCTCATTGCCCTGCAAAAACCAAACCAAAACAAAACAAAAAATGTAGCTAAGACCTCCAGCTCAGGCTTTCAAATTTTTCCATTATAGAATCACAGAATTCTATGGTTAAAAAACAATATGGTTAAAGTAGCCAGATACTTTTATTTTTAGTTGAAGAAACTAAAATCTCAATTAAAGTCATTTATCCAATGGTACACAGTTAAGTGGCATAACCAGAGTTCAAGCCCAGGTCTTCTGCTGCCATGTTCAAACTTCTCACTATCTCATATTTTGATTCTTCATGAACAGGAAAATTGTGCCTAGCTGGCTGAATTCAGGTGCACCTAATTACTTGCCTAAAATATCATCACTTATTGGGAAATTCCATATATTGAACAGAAGGAAACTGTCAAACTTAGGTGTCAAGTGTCAAAAAATGAGTCTGCTTTGCTACTTACATAGTTATGGAATATTTCAAGCTTTACAGAGGGGTTAGGTTTATCCTTTGAAATACACTGTTGTATTTTAGAACTTTAAAGTAATTATCATAGATTCTTTCCATACTTTGAGGGTCACTCTAGTAGTTGGATTTAAAAAATAATAATTCCTTCCAACATAATCAAAACATTTGGCCTCTTTACAGATTCTGGGATCTTAGTAGGAAAGTCATATGTATATTTTCTTTTACTTGAGGTCTAAGTACACATCACAAAAATAGGTGTCTCCATAAGCCTCAAATAGTTTAAAGTAAAATGAAATGTTAGTGCCCACTTATTCTTATAAATATCAAGCATGACTCAAGTGAAATCTTTATTAAAAAGCTAACAGGTAGCAATAGCATTAGGGAACATCTAGGTGGCAAAGTGGATAAATTCTAGGGCTTAGAATGAGGAAGACTCATCTTCCTGAGTTCAAATCTGGCCTCAGACACTTGGGAGTTGTGTGACTCTGTGCATGTCACTTAACCCTGTTTGCCTCAGTTCCTCATCTGTAAAATGAGATGGAGCAGAAAATGGCAAACCCCTCTAGTATCTTTGCCAAGAAAACCCCAAATGTGGTCATGAAGAGTCAGATATGACTGAAATGAATGAACAACAAAAATCATAGAGGTATTCCACATTCCTATTTGTAACAAATGAGATGGCATTGTATTACTTTGTAATTGTTTTTGTAGCTCTCAAAGGCAAGGAAGGTAATTTTCTTTCTTAACATAAAATAGATCAGAGAGAACTCAGCCGTTGAAAACCCAAGTGGGGATTTACTGGATGCAAATCACTGCTTGTAAATTGAGGTGAGAGTAACTACTTTGGGTTGAACCTCACAAGCTTTATAAAAGTAGAAAAGCATTCCATGTATTGCCTAGGCAAGAAAATTCATCTCAGCAAAAGGGTCTACTGGGCATTTATAACTTTGGCAAAATTATAGCTGCCTGAGTTATATCAATGATGAAAGCCAGAAGCTGAGTAGCTATAGTTATCTATTCCAAGTATGCTCTCTGGTCTGTTTTAGATGAATGTTCTGAGGTTTTTATTAGGAATCATCTATCTCGGCCAAAAGAATGTGTTCACTTTGTGAATTTCATAAAAAGTACCTATGTCCATGTGCTAAATCAGTTCTTGAAAAGAACAGTGAGTTTATGTATCTATGTAAAATTGGAAATAACATGCTGAACATGGAAAACCAATTTCTGCCATATGTATTTCTACTCAAACCTACAGGTATAGGTTTATATCTGCTTCACATAGAATCATGCTTATTTACTCTGAATTATAAATGGGAATTTCTCCCCAAACAGTGCCTTAGTCCAGTACAGGTTCTAATACTCATTACTTCAAAGATAAGAAAAATCATTGGTTTGGGTACTTTCACCTTTCAGGTTTCAACCCCTTTGTAATATAGGAAATAGCTTCAAGAACTGCTATAAGTCATAATTTAATCAATCTGTGGCCAAATTAATGATGAGCTTCTTTGGTCCTAGACCAAAGATTCTTAACCTTTTTGCGTGTGCTGTGGACCCATTTGGCAGCCTGGTGCAACCTATGGCTCCCTCATCAAAGTATTGCTTCAAATGCATAAAATCAAATGCACAGGATTACAAAGGAAACCAGTTATACTGAAATATGATTGTTTGAATATGAAAAACCAAATTAAAAGTTTGCTGGCCTCTGGCTAAAAATTACTATTGGAGATTCAAATACTTAAAAAAATAAAATGAAAACAAAAAACAACTTTGGAACCTTAGTAGCTGAATTTCTCTCTATGTTTCTACATGTAATGTCATACCTATAATCTACAAAGAAGTGATATTTGCCTTCTTTTGCCCTGAAGGTTGGTGACTATATTACTAGTTCAAAAGACTGGTAAACATCTGGGTAATTTAGTCTATACTATCAATCAATGTTTCATTTAGGTAGGGACAGCTTGGTGGTATAGTAGATAGAGCACTGGCCCTGAAGTTGGGAGGGCCTGAGTTCCAATCTCACCTCAGACACTTACTAGCTATGTGACCGTAACACCAATTGCCTTAAACATCTGGGGCCATCTTCAGTTGTCCTGATCTATATCTTGCCACTCGACCCAGAGGGTTCTAGAAGAGAGAGTGAGCTTGGTGACCTTGCACAGCCCTCCCTCACTTAAATCCAAATCAGTGCAAGTCATGACATCACCTCCCAATTGTCATGGTCCTCTTGGAAAATGAAGGACAAACAACATTTAGGTAGTATGCTTCATGAGGGCTAAGAAACCAGTGACTACAAGTTGCTTAACCTTGGGTCACCTAGCACCTAGCCCAGGGAAGGCAGCCTGACATAGAATAAAGAAGTCTAAACTGGAAGTCAGGAGATCTGGGTATACCAACACTAGTTGTCTGACCTTAAGAAAGGCTCTCAGGGTTTTCTGAAAAGCTGTCTCATCATTTACATAACAAAAAAGTTGGATTAGATGATCTCTAAAACCCCCTCCAAATCCATGAATCTCTAAACAGAAAAGGCATTCAATTAATGTTTGAATTGAATTAAATCCCAAAAGGATAAAAAATAATTTAGTCATTTCAAATGAGCTTGAACAGTAGGAATATGAACTTGTCATTAATGTACAACCATGCATTGTGCATTCTGTGTCTAAAGCAGAAGCAATAGATACATATTTCTCTCCTTGTACCAAAATAATAAGATAGACTCCCTGGATTTTAAGAGGGTATTTTTTGGGGGGAGAGGGGGTCGTTGCTGTTGTTTTTGCATTGGGGTGATTCATTTGCACTCATACATAGACTTCCTCTGGCCTTCTTCCCTGGTGACTAACAACATGCATTTAAAGGATGGAGATGGGAATGTAGTTTGTGGCTGCAGAATGGAGTGAAGCCAGCTGGTGAAAATGGAGATCATGGCCTTTGCTTCATTAACACAGTTCTCTCTGATCAACTGAACTATCAAACCCAAAGAATGAAAGCAAGGTTATGCTTCACTGTGCTGTTCCATGCTTCAGTTCCAATTATCCCAATCCTGCTGTCTTTCCACTGCTGATACTTTCAAGGTTTCTAAAAAGTTCTGTGAGTTTTAGGGTAACTTCAAGCTCAATCTGAATTGACAGTGTTTATGGCAGTTAAAAAAGCTAATGTGATTTTAGGATGCATTAAGAAGAAGAGAGTACAAACTGAGGGAGGTAGTCTTTCCCTATACTTTGCCTTGATTAGGCCACATCTTGATGCTATTTTCAGTTTCTTGGTGAAACATTTTTCAAATAGTATGAAAAAGTTGAATCATAGCCAGAAGGGGGTGACCAGCATAGTGAAAGGATTAGAAAATATCTTACATAAAAATCTATTGAAAAAAATAGGGATGTTCAACCTGGCAGAAAAGCTTGAGTTAAAAGGGGAGGAATGATGACTGTTTTTGAAGGATTTGTCAAATAGAAAGAGTATTAAACTTATTCTGCTTGATCCCAGAAGGTAGAACTAGAAGTATAATTTGGCATTTGAACTTACAAAAGCAAGATGAACACTTATTTGTTGGGGATGTTGGAAGAATTTGTATTCAGCTCTGGGTGAGCCTGTATGACCTCTGAGATTCCTTCCAAATATGAGTTTGTGGAACTAGTTGCATGTCCTTCCTCCAGGGCCTTTAAGCTGCACACCATTACTTAAACAAACATCTTCAGGAGAGATGGTCTGGACCTCCTAAATTAAGATATAGGAAAAGTGAGCCTCTAAAAGGCATCCCACTTTAACCTTTCTCTTTATACACTAAGAATATTTGGTATGGCTTTTGTAAAACTATGAAATGTCAATGATAAAACTTTATTTAAATTTCTTTGAAACAAAAACCAAAACTAAGTAATATTTAATTATATTATTCAAGCTCAAACTCCAAAGAAATGGGGAAATGTGCCTCCCTCCCTTCTTTATAGTGGTAAGGGACTGTGAGCATGGAATGTTCATATTCATATAAACATTACACACCAGAAATGGCCTTCTAGAAAATTAGAATGAACCAAATAGAAATCAATGAATACAAAAAACCAATAAGAAATAGTAAAACAAAATCAAATGGTTAGAAATAAAAGAAGACATAAATCTCCTGTGGATAACCTGGAAAACACATTATGGAGAGATAATTTCAAAATCATTTGAATATTTGAGAACATGAACAAAAGTAAAGCATAGACATATTTCTAGAAATCAGAAATGAAAACTGCCCAGAACTACTAGAACCAGAGGGTAAAGTGAAGATATAAAGAACCCATGGGGGGGGGGCAGCTAGGTGGCTCAGTGGGTAAATCACTGACCCTGGATTCAGGAGGACCTGAGTTCAAATCTGGCCTCAGACACTTGATACTTACTAGCTGTGTAATCCTTGGCAAGTCACCATTGCCCTGCAAAAAAAAACAAAAACCAAACAAAATCATAGATCACCTCCTGGGGAAAAAACAACAACAAACAAACAAATGAAAACTCCCAGGAATACCTTCTTATCCTACTTGACTTTACTGTAAACTCTAGCAGTGATGATCACCTCTTTCTTTTTGATACTCTTCTGTCTAGGTTTTTGTGACATTACTCTTAATTGATTCTCAGATCTAATGTACCTTTATTGGAATTGAGCATTCTTGGAAAAAAAAAAGACCAGAACTGAGTGGAAATTATAAAATGTAATCATAATCATGAAAAATCTAAAAAGCTAAATACATTTGAACTAAATATTAACATTTTCGAGGGTTTTAGAAGAAATTAAATAAGAAAAACTGGAGAAATGGGGGTGGATTTGTTCTGTTTTGATGAGTATAAAATAGGGAACATAAGGAAGGGAGGAAGGAATAAGCTAGCATAGAAAAGAGGAAGATTTTGGTATAGAGATACATTAAATTGAGCAAGGAAATGGAGAAGAGAGAAAGGAATTTAAAAGGGAGAGTAGCATTGGAGAAGGAATAGTGGCAATCAAAACAAAGTTCAACCTTATTGAATAGGTAATAAACGGGATATTAAACAGGGAAACAAGACAGAGTAAGACAGGGTTTAAGCAAGAGGAAGAGGAGAAGAAAGAAGGTACAATGGAATAGAAGCAGATCATGCCAGTTTCTGATTACTAGTGTCTATCAAACCCCTTTCCTTTCACCGTCTTCCTTTTTCGTAAAACTGGTATAGGACTGAGTGGCATATAGTGGACTTGAGTCACTTCAGACTCTGGAAGGTAGAATGGGAGGTCTGACTAGGATTTAAGAGGAATTGGAAACTCCAAGTTAAGGACATTTTAGAGCCTGTTTGCTGGGTTGAAAAAATCCAGGGATGCCTGACTAACAATAGACATCCCAAACAGGCTGCAGGGTTGAAAAGCCTGGATATATAGACATCCTGAGGTGAGACGCTGACAGAAAGGAATCCCAGAAAAATTATAAAAGCTCCAAGTTAGATAGAAATCAGAACTTACCTATAAGACAATATGGGAAAGACACAATCTAAAAATATACAGTCTAATTGAGTGGAACCTCTGCCTGAGGTGCTCCAGAACAGTCCCCTGGGAAACAAATTGGAAAACTGGGATATCCTAGAAAAAGGTAAGGACAAGAAAAAGATGATAAAATATTGTAGTTTGGTGTGGGCAGGGGCACTAATACAGCCTCCTAATGTGCACTGGCCCAAGTTTGGGTCCTCTGAGGACTAGGTCTGTCAAGCCCTCAATATATGAATTAACAAGAGACCAGGACATACCCAGGAGCAATCAGACTATGCTGCTCTTTGGATATCAGATGGGAGAATGTTTCCTCCTAAGAGCAAAGGAAAGAAGGAGAAAGAGTGGGACCCCTCACTTTCCCTACGCCCTTCATATGTTTTCCCTCCACAAGTTGTCACAGTTGCACCATTGCCAATGCTCCACTCCCTCCTTATGAGAATTCCCCAGAGGCTCCCTACATTGATTCAGATCCCAACCCTGATTGACCACATGGCACCCTGAAGAGGGAACTTAAACAGCTTATTAAGAATCAGGATGAGCTCAACACAAGTCCCAGGATGGGACAGGATTAGATGTTAGATTGTGAGCCCACCTAGTGCATGAAGGGACTGCCCCCTCAAATTTCTATAAAAACCTAACTCCTGAGCTCATCGGCATGGAGTCACCTGTTCTCATGAGAATGAAATAAATCTGTCTCTGCTTGACTCAGTGGTCTCCTTGAATTATTTAGGCAAACTGAGGACATTGTCCCAAACAAGGATAAAGCAAAAAGAAGAAAAGTAAAAGAGGATAAGTTAGAGAGAAACATACAATTAACAATCATAGAAATTGGGATTAACTCATCCACAAAATAGACCAATACATCAAAATGGATGTGAAACTAGAATCCAACAATATGTGGTTTACAAGAAATACACTTGAGATATACAGGTTCAAAGGAGAACATTGTATACAGTAACAGCAACATGGTGTGATGATCAACAGTGATAGACTTAGCTCTTCTCAGCAATACAATGATCCAAGACAATTCCAAAAGACTCATGATGGAAAATGTTCTCCACATCCAGAAAAAGAACTATGGAGTCTGAATGCAGATCAAAGCATACAATTTTCACTTATTTTGTTTGTTTCTTTTTTCATATGTTTTTTTCCTTTTGTTTTGATTCTTCTTTCACAACATGACTACTGTGGAAATATGTTTATCAAGATTGTACTGTCACGGGGCAGCTAGGTGGCACAGTGGATAAAGCACTGGCCCTGGATTCAGGAGGACCTGAGTTCAAATCTGGCCTCAGACACTTGACACTTACTAGCTGTGTGACCCTTGGCAAATCACTTAACCCCCATTGCCCTACCAACAAAACAAAACAAAACATTGTACTGTCAGATTGCTTCTTGCTTTGGGGAGGGGGTAGTGAAGGAAAGAAGAGAGAAAATTTTGGAACTCAAAATCTTATAAAAATGAATGTTGAAAATTACCTTTACATGTAATTGGAAAACATAAAATAAAATTCTATTTAAAACAAAAAAGGAGATATAAAAGTTAAACAAAAAAAGTTAAAATAAGGAGCTAGAGGAGAATTTAATATTCCCTAGGTAAATGCAAAAAAAGCAAGGGTAGGAATCATAACAACAGAAAAGACAATAAAAATATAGGATTAAGATTTGGAAAGGTGCTATGTGTAGCTGAGATATAGATGTAGATATGAATATAGATGATAGACATATCTCAGGTACACATGGTACATTTATAAAAGTTGACCATATGCCAGGTGTGAGAAAATAATTATTAATTATTAATTTCTTGGGGGTGACCTAGATTAGTTTCAATCCCGTTCTCCCCCCCCCCCCAGGTCCAATTCTTGAGGAAGTTCTAATCTTGTTTGGGACAAGCCTAAGGAAACAAAAGGAATGGAGATTGATTCTGTTGTCTAGCTAAATTGAACCGATGAGATTAAAGCATACTTAGATACTGGACCTGCCTTTGCTCCAGGTTCTCTCCTATTTTAATTTGGACCACCCTCTGGTCAATGTCAACCAATGGATTGAATGATGCTAACCAATTAGCTTTGATCAATGTATTAAGACGACCTCTATCAAAAGAGGATAAAAGCCTTGACCACATGAGGGTCACCATCTTGACTCACTCTTTGCCTCGGTTTCCTGGACCCGTTCCCTTGGCTCAGAATGCTGTTGGTTGGTGCATGCTCTTCCTCTTAAGTTTCGAGACCACATACTGTCTGAGAGACAACATGGGCCTTCTGGGTTTTTTCTCCTTCTTGTGCTAACTGCCATTCTTTACTAATATCCAATATTAATTAATAATAAATGTTTAGTGCCAAAATGAATGTAATAGCCATTAATATATAAGTAGCAATAATTTTATAAAACACAGTTTAGCACAATAATTAGAAAAAAATACAAGACATAAAAAGTCCATGGACAAATGCAGAAAAGCATAAATAGTTAACACATCCTATCATAGAAAGGAATAAAAATTATAATTAATAAAATTATTTTTAAAAATATTCAAAATTAAGGACAACTAGGTGGCACCATGGATAGAGCACCAGGCCTGGAGTCAAGAAGACCTGAGTTCAAATCCAGCCTCAGACACTTGACACTTACTAGCTGTGTGACCCCGGTCAAGTCACTTAACTTCAATTGTCTCATACACACACACAGAGATTAAAATTAATTGAAGATTAAATAATTAAATTTGAAAGGACTGGTGATAAATGAATGTCATAAAAAATTGGCAATTTCATCAAAGAAAATGACAAACAATGAGACCAAAATTTGGGGGATGCAGCCAGAGCAGTCCTTAGGGGAAAATTTATACCTCTAAACACTTTCATCAATGGTAAATAGATAAATGGATATACAACAACAAAAACTTTTTAAAAAGTGCAACAAATCAAAACCCTTCAAACACACAAAAATAGAAATTCTGAAAATCAAAGAAGATATTAATAAAAATGAAAGCAAAAACTTCACAACGAAATGATAAAAATTGAAGCAGTTTTTTTTAAAGAGTAAAACTGTCAGAGTTCAACTATTAAAACAGATGCAGGCCCTCAATGGATATAACTACAAAATACTCTTTATAGTAAGAAAGAAGGATTTTAACAATTAGACAGATATTAATTGTTCATGGTTCATTTATGTCAATGTAATACAAATTATGAGAGTAACTAAATTGATTTATTGCCAAAGAATCACTTTAGAGAACTAGGGAAAAAATAAGATTGGAATTCATCTGGAGAAACAGAATATCAAGATTCTTTTTTCTAAATTGATAATAAATAAAATTTTTATTTAAAGTTTTGAGTTCAGAAATCTATCCCTTCTTCCCTCCCCTCCCCACTCCCTTGAGGCAGTAAGCAAATATATGTTATACATGTGCAGTTCTGTAAAACATTAGAAGATCAAGATTCTTAATTAAAATTATGGAGGAAAAAAGTGGCAAGAAAAGGGCCTTTACCCTTTCAAAATCAGATCTCAAACTGTTCTATCAAATCAATAAAACAATTATCAAAATTATTTGGTATTGGTTAAAAATAGATAAGATTAGGCACACAACTTCATCACAAACAAATCTAGTAGCACGTTGTTGTGTTGTTGTTGTTCAGTTTTGTCTAACTCTTCATGACTCCAGGGACCATAGCAAACCATTTCTTTTTTTTTTTTTTTTTTTAGTGAGGCAATTGGGGTTAAGTGACTTGCCCAGGGTCACACAGCTAGTAAATATTAAGTGTCTGAGGCCGGATTTGAACTCAGGTACTCCTGACTCCAGGGCCGGTGCTCTATCCACTGCGCCACCTAGCTGCCCCCCATAGCAAACCATTTCAATGTCATATCTTTTAGCATTTAATATGGTCCATGCGGTTTTCTTGGCAAAAACACAGGAATGGTTTTCCAATTCTTTCTTCAGTGGATCACCTTTTCTTAGAACTCTCCACTATTACCTGTCCACCTTGGGTGGTAGCCCTGTCTAGCTAGCATAGCTGATAGATTCATCTAACTATGGAAGCCATTCCACCAAAAAAGCAATGTTCCAGGAAGGATTTTCAGTATGGCTTTCAATAATCCTAAGGATCCCAACTACTGGGTTAGGCTTACTATCTAACGAAAACTGCTAGAAAAACTGGGAAACAGTTTAGCAGAAATTAAGTATAGACCAAGATTTCAAAACATTTGCCCCAAATTAGAAGAGGGTATATGGTTTAGTTATAAAAGGTTACATGATAAACAAATGAGAGGAGAAAGAAAAGGAGATACCTTTTGCAAATATGTATAGGGAATCAGTTTAGTACCATATGAGAGATAGAAGATAAAATATATAATTATAATTAAGTAAAATTGCAAACTTTTACATAAAAAAAATCAATATGGCTCAAATTAGAAGGGAAATGATTACCTGGAAACACAATTTTTGCATCACATTTCTTGGCTATAGCCCTCCTGTCCAAAATATATAATAAAATCATTTAAATATATAAAAATAAAAGCCATTTCTCCATAGATAAGTGGTTAAAAGCTATAAAAAGGTAGTTCTCAAGAGACAAAATTTAAGGTAGCAATAACCATACAAGATAAATGTTTCATAGATAAAGAAGTACAAATTAAAACAACTCTGAGTTTC
Source organism: Dromiciops gliroides (assembly GCF_019393635.1). NCBI lineage: Eukaryota > Metazoa > Chordata > Mammalia > Microbiotheria > Microbiotheriidae > Dromiciops > Dromiciops gliroides. Next base: position 573,288,484 of record NC_057862.1, read on the forward strand.
TACCTTCTACCCATCAGATTGAAAAAGGTGAGAAAAATAAATTAAATGATCATTGTTAGAGGGCTATGGGAAGACAAGGGAAATGATGCACTGCTAGAGTTGTGAATTGGCCCAAGCAATTTGAAACTACCCCCAAAGTCACTAAACTAAATCCTTTTGACCTAGTAATATCTACATCTGTATCAATATCATCTATCAATGTATATGTATATATGTGTGTATGTGTGTGCATGTATATACAGACACAATATGTAGACCTGGAAGCAAAATAAGTTCCCATCAATTAGGAAAAATATGAACAAGTTAGGACATATGAATGTAATGGAATAGTATTATTCTTTAAGAATTATGAAAGGCATAAATTAAGACATTTAAATTCATGTAGAGTATGGTGAAATAAACTTGGAGAACAATAAATACAATAACTACAAGATCATAAAGAAAAATAAATTTGAAAGAACCCTAATCAATGCAATGACCAACCATAACTCGAGAGTACTAAGGGTAAAGAATGCTACTACAGGGCAAAGAACTAATCAAGTTAAGATACAGATTGAGACATGTTTTGGGACATGGCCAACAAGTAAATTTGTTTTCCTTAACAATACTTATTTGTCGCAAAGTTGTTGTTGTTGTCATTGTTTATTCAATGGGGGCAAGAGAAGGTTTAAGGGGAGACAGTGGTGTCAAAAAAAGAAAAAGAGGTCATTGTAGTTCTTATTAGACAAAGAAAAGTGGGATATTAGGAAAGAGATACAGATAATCGGGCAGCTTTTAAACTAAGGTGTGGAATTTATATTATAATTTGGAAAAATAATGCTATATATGTAACAGAGATGGACAGTTTCATATGAAATGCTCTTTTTTCTGTTCTTCTTGACATATATAAATTTGCTTGTTAATAGATGGTTGCCAACTTAAGAATAACAAAAAGAAATAATGAGACATTTTTAAATTTTAAAAAATGAACTACTAACCATTCCCCAAATTCAGCAATTCACCTCCATCTCTATCTCTTACAACCATTAGCTTCCTTCAATACTCAGCTTAAAAGCCACTTCTTTCATGAAGCCTTCCTTTCCTAACCTCCTCAGTGGTTGGTGAGCATGCTGTCAACCTAAAATTTTCATGAAAACAATCAATACAACAAAATTGAGGTCTTTAATGGGGCAGAGGAGTTGTAGCTCATGGTACCACACAGCAAATGCTGGAGTACCAAGGAGCAGGAACTGAGAACAGGGTTTATATAGGATACAGAGAGAGAGAGAGAGAGAGAGAGAGAGAGAGAGAGAGAGAGAGAGAGAGAGAGAGAGAGATGAGACTGGGGGGTTGGGGTAAATATCTCAGAGTTTCACCAGATAATTTCTTTTACATAACAAGCTAAAGACCATGAAGAAAGCTTGGGAATCTCCAGAGGGGAGAGTTGGGGGGAGGAGGGGTCCAAAATAATCAGAAGCCAGAATGATAATGTCTGGTCAGACCCAGGCAACTCATTGGCCTGGGAACTGAAATCAAGTGAAGATCAGTCAGTTCTCAGTTAATTCTTTTTCTCAGTGCCCTTAGATTACATGGAATTTATTTATCTGAATATGAACTGTATACTCCCATAGCATATATACTCCTTTAAAGGCAGGGACCAGTTTTTTGCTTTTTCATTTTTTTTTTGTCTTTTTATCCCCCAGCACAACTCAGCTCACTATAGATTGTAGATAATTAGTAAATATTTGTTATATTGAATTGCATTGAATTTAGAAACTGCATATGTTCCTACAATCATTTCAAAGCACCTCAAAGATAAGAAGTTATGTCAGGAAGATTGTGAGTGCTTTTGATTTCTTCATAAATTAAGCTGTTTGTTCTATTTTCATTAGAATAACAACCAAGTATGTAGAGGAAGTATACTCATTACAGCAGTAAATAGAATTATGTGCTAGTGTTCTCTTAATAAATACTTAGATTTTATCACAGAATTGCCATCTTATTGATGTGGGAACACTCTCATGCTATTCTCCTTTAAAGATTGCCCTTAAATAACACAATGTCAACTCACAAATCAGTGACTAGTTTCTGGATGGTATTCTCCCCCACCCCCTTTATTTATGTTTTCCCCTAAAATAAATAAAATTGGCCATAGAACAAAGGCACCAAAAATAGGGTTTATAAAATAAAAGATGTGTTGTACTCTTAAAGACCAAAAGGAATTTTTCTTCTAAGCTTTTGGTGATTGCTTAATCATGAGAATGAACCAGGAACTGTTGAGATCAACCATTCCAATGATTCTCCCCACCCCCTACCACAGGACACCTTTCTTTGATTTCCTTTAAGTGATCACTTAAACCCATTTTCTAATAAATGAGGCTACTTTTTTTTTTTTTAGTGAGGCAATTGGGGTTAAGTGCTCTATCCACTGCGCCACCTAGCTGCCCCCCCCGTTTTTTTTTTTAGAAAGACTTTTTTCAATGATGAAGAGGAAGAGAAAAAAAATTAGCTAAACTATTCAACACATTGAAAAATATCTGATATTATGAATAATGTTCCACACCTATGGACCCCAACCTCTGCAAAAGAACAAAGGGAAGTGTATTCTTATATTTCTTATGGGGAGATTCAAATTTATTTATTTATAATTTTATAATATTTAGTTTTGATCATTCTATAGTTATTCTTTGCATTGATAATGTTCTAGTCACTTGTTCTAATCATTTTATGTATGGTTTTCCTGGATCTGCTTACTTCAGTTTGTATGAATTCATGTATACCTTTCTGTATTCATTATGCTTGTCATTTCTTAAAGCAAAATAATATTCTATTACATTCTATATTTATACTTCTTTTATACAATAAAGAATGTTGCTATAATTATTTTGCTATATATGGAGTCTTCCTTTTTCTCTTCTACCTCCTTCAGGCATATACTTATGATATGGACTTATAATCAATCTGAATGGGTTTTTCCTGTGAGAGGCAAAACCAAAGGTGACCAGATAACATAATAGGCATATCAAGCAATCAAGGGACTATTAAAATTTAGATTGACCAACTAGATATCAGGACATCAGAATAAGTAAAGGGAGGGGCAGCTAGGTGGAGCAGTGGATGGAGCACTGGCCCTGGCTTCAGGAAGACCTGAGTTCAAATCTGGCCTCAGACATTTAACACTTACTAGCTGTGTGACCCTGGGCAAGTCACTTAACCCCAATTGCAAAAAAAAAAGAATAAGTAAGGAGGCATAAAATTCTATAGAAAAAAGGTCAATTAGGCATGTCTACTACATGGGTGGATCCAGGAGACACAGATAACCCCAAAGGTCAAGACCATCATTTCAAAAAAAAATCACCCTCTACTCTCATGAATATGATAAGAATCCAAGCTTTCCCCACCCCAAAAAGGAACTTTCCATTTTCAGGTGTTCACCCCAACCACCCTCTATAAAAGCATTGTCCTTCTTCTAGTTAAGGTGGTTAAAGTTATAGACCTTCTTCCCTGCCACACCCCCTTGTGTGAAATAAAAACCTTGCTTTTAGAGGAAATCCAAGGACCAGTATTTTTTCACCTCTTTACCCATCACACAGCAGCAGAATGAGTTAAATAGTACAGACATTTTGGTTACCTTGCATAATTCCAAATTGCCTTCCAGAATGGCTGTACCAATCCACAGCTTGATACATTAATGTACTTGTCTTTTCATAACTCCATCAGCACTGGCTTCCTATCTTTTGTCATCTTTGCCAATTTTCTGGCTGTGAGGTAAAATCTCAGATAATTTTGAATTGTATATCACTTATTACTATAATAGAGTGGAGCCTTTATAAGGGAATATTAGCCTCAAAAATATATAATAACAAACATAAAAATTTACTCCCCCTAACACATGGAGGCATAATCCTCCTCCTCCCTTGTACCACCTTGGTCGCTGGGAAGAGGAAGACGATTACATTCATAAATTTAATTAGGTTCTCATAAGAGCACAGTCTCAGTTCTACCTCCAAACCCATCCTAACCTTGAGTCCCAAGCACCTTGGCTTCCTTCTCAGGGATTCCCCACTGGTCGGACCTGCTGCTGCACTACCCAACCTGCAATCATGGCTCCAAGGTAGTCATGTCTTAAAACCTCAAGTCCAGTGAAGGTTCTTCTCCAGCACCTGTCACTGAGGATGGATAGAACAGAAACACCTCTAGATCCATTTCTCTGAGGTTAAAAGAAGTACAATAGGAGACTGAGTCCTCTCTCTTCTCACCCATTCTGTTCATGGCTTCTACATTTAACACAACTGATAGGATTCTCAGATATGACAGCAGAAGAGAATGTAATGGAAAGGAACAAACAGCTCAGTCTTTCTAATTTTAAAGACATTCAGCCAATCAAAGGAGGCTGTCCCATCCATATGATAAAGGACCCAGCAGGCTCCATGATAGGTAGACAAACTGAAAATGCTGAAAGGTCCCTTCAGGCTGGGTTACATTAGCAATTTGAAGCATTCTTTCATCTGATTGTTAATAATTTACAATTCTTTTGAAAACTCTTCATATCCTTTAGCTATTTCTCTTTGGGGAAATAACTTTTAGCCCTTCATGTTTCTGCTAATGGTCTGTATTTGCTTTATCAATCTTGAATCTTGGATATCAAACTTTTATCATAGATACTTGGGGGAGAAAATATTTTCCCCCAGTTGGTCATGTCCCTTTTTATCCTAAATGAATTAATTTTTTGTGTACAATAGCTTTTTAATTTCATATAATCACAATTATCTATTTTATCCTTTATACTCATCTGAATCCCTTGCTTAGTTAAGAATTCAATCTCTACACAGAGCTACAAGAGACATAGGATCTGCTTATCTTCTCATTTTAGGGCATTATCTTTAATATTGAAGTCACAAAACCATTTTGAATTTATTGTGGAATAATAATAGTAACATCATAATAATTAACATTAAAATAGCACCTTACTATATGTTAAGCACTGAGGTAAGGGCTTTACAATATTATCTCATTTGATCCTCATAACAACACTGGGAGATGGGTACTATTATTATCCCCATTCTACAGATAAGAAAACTGAGGCAAAATAAAAAAAAGTTAAGTGAATTGCACAAGGTCAAATAGGCTAGTAAGTGTCTGAGACTATATTTGAAATCAGGTCTTCCTGACGCCAAGCTTGGAACACTGAGCCATCTACTTAGATGTAGCTCTAAACCTCATTTTGGCTGGGACTGCTTTCCACTTTTCCCACTAATTTTTATAGCTAGAGAGGGTTTGTTTTTTTCCCCTAGACAATTTGTTTTGAAGTTTCTCAATTATTGGGTTACTGCTGATATTGCTGCTGATTCTTCTTTGACGAATCTGTTCCACTGATGTACCTTTCTATATTTTTAGCTATTACTAAATGGTTTTAATGATTGTTACTTTATAACATAGGGGTGTGTGTGTGTGCGTGCTCTATGTATAGTTGTTTCTCTTGTGCCCAACTCACCATGACCCCATTTGAGGTTTTCTTTTCTAGTAATTGTCTGAGGCTAGATTTGAATGTAGGCCTTCCTGTCACCAAGAGTGGTGATATATCCACTGCACCACCCAGCTGCCTATAGCATGAGCATAGCTCCCTACTAAACTAGCTCAAGTTTCTCTCCACTCAAGAAGCTACCCCTGATAATTCTAGGGCTTTCTTCCTTCTGCAAAATATGCTGCTGCTGTTGCTGATAATCATAATCATAATCATAATAGCTAACATTGACATAGTGCCTTACAATTTGTAAAGTCCTATCTTTCTATCTATCCATCCATCTATCTTTACATACACACATACACACACACAAAGGATAGTTTATTATATACTTTCCTATTTATAGTGTTTTATTATAGATAGAGGGCAAATAGGTGGAGCTGGTGCTGCATTCAGGAAGACCTGCATTGAAATCTGGCCTCAGACACTTACTAGCTGTTCTTTTATTTAAATTATTTGGTCACCAACTGTTTTTTGTGGTTGGTGCATTGTGTTTGTTAAATTATTGGGGTGCTAGACTAGGCTTTCTAAAGTATTTGCTACACACACACACACACACACATATATATTCTCATTTGATCCTCATAACTCTTTGAATTAGCCATTTTATAGATGACTTGCTTAGGGTCACAGAGTAATTGAGATAGCATTTCATGTCAACTTTTGCTAACTCCAAGTCCAGCACTCTACTCTGTCATCTAGTTGTTAAATTGTACTTATAGCTAATATATAGTCAGACCATAATAAGATCATTAAGTATCATAGCCACTATCAAATGTGATGCTTAATGATCTTATTGTGACTACAGAACAAGTTAGAAATGACCAGATCAAGAATAAGTAGTTCTATTTCTAAAAGCTTCAAAACGAGCAAATCAGATGAGGTTGAAAATATTCACAAAATCATTCTCCTTTTGGAGAAGACTAAGTTAGCAGTGTGATAATGATGGAGGAGGCTAAAAAGGTTAACAGATAACCTATCAATAGCAGCCATAAATAGTACCTAAAAGGGGTTAACAGACAAACCTAAGACCCAAGCTCTGATTTGGATCTGAGTTCTAAGAGGGATTCAGACCCCAGTGCTGAAAGGGATTAATGGATAATTTAAGACTTGGACTTCATCAATACAAGTCAGGGCCTAGGTTCTTGTTAACAGGTACCTAGAGATCTGGCTCCTATTAATTATACCCATTAATCACCACTCATAACAAGAACATAAAGAGGCAGGTCACAGAGACCCCAACTACAACAAAAACATAGAGACAAGCTATAGAAAACCTAATTGATAAATGTTAATACCCAGAAACTAGACTTGGAAATGAAAAACATAAGGACACTCTGACCTTGGCAAGTTGAGGTAACATGCACAAAAAAAGGACAAATTTGTCCCCAGTTCACCTTATGACATATAAACTCCCAAAATATACATCCATGAAAAAGGGTACCTGCCTCGGGGGTTGGCCTAGGACCCCAGGAACTCTAAATTAGGATAAGCCCTTCCCTATACCTCCCTAAGGTGGAGATTATTATAATGAGACTGATAATCAATTTATCCATACTATAAATATAACTGTGTTCTCTTTCCCTATTCAAGAGATACCTTTCCATTTTTTCTGGTTCTCTCCCTGTGGTCAACAATCTTTCAATAAAACTTGGGAAACTGAGTCACTGAGTCTTGTAATTCCTTTGGGATGACTCATGATCAATTTGATCACCCTAATTCCATCCCAGACACTTCTTTCTTTTGACACCAATAAGTCCAAATGAAAATGAAGTAGCTCTTTAGCTTGTGATTCAACACCATTCTTAGTTGTTGTTTTTTTTTCCTCCTAGACCCTCAACATTTATATTCATCCCTTTCTTCACCAGACTCATTCAGATAAGCATCCTGGGGCCATTTGGATTATTTGTTATTGTTTTTCATTGTTCTCTCTTAAGGGAGAACAAGTTCCCCACATATCAATCAATAACTCTTCAATGACCACTCATTAGGTGATATGTTCAGTAAATATAAATGAATATAAGACAAATCCTTGTTTTAAGTAGGTAAGAAGACAAGTTGAACAATACAAGATAGATAGCAAACTGTGTAGTTCTGCCCAAAAGTATTACCAAAGTACCTTTTTTTTTTGGCACCATTGTCCTTATTCTTTCTGCTATGTCTGTGTATAACACATTCTGTTCTGGGCACTCTTACCTTTCTTTCTACTTTCTTTCTCTGTGATCTCACCATTTACCTTGAATTCAACTATCTTCTCTACGTATACAACAACAAGAAAAATCTGCATATCCAGTCCTCATCTCTCTCTGGTGTCCTATTGCACTAACTGTTTATTGGACATCTTTGCATGTCTGTTGCACAGACTTCTCAAACTAAACATGCCCCCAAACCAAACTAATTATCTTTTCCACAAAATCTAACACTACTCCCAATTTTCCTATGTATATTAATGGTACCAACATTCTCCGAGGTATTCATTTTGTCATCTTTTACTCTTCTCTCCATTATCTAATCAGTTGCCCAAACTGCTCAGTTTTACACATTTTCCATCTGTTCCCTTTTCTCTACTCAGAGCCACCACTCAAATTCAAAAGCTAATTACCTCTTAACTGGACTATTCCATTGACCTCTCAGTTGTTCTCCAGGGTCCATCCTCTCTCCTTTCAAATATGTCCCCCATACAGCTTCCAAATTGTTATTTCTAAAGACTAAGGTTGATTCTCTTACTCTCTTGCTCAAGAAGTTTCAGTGATTCACTATGGTCTTTAGGGTAAAATACAAATGGCTCTTTCTGACATGTAAAGCCTTTTGCCATCTGGCTCCAACCTATCTTTTCAGACTGATTTAAAATTACTCCTCTTCATGTTCTCTGTGTCCCAGCCAAACATCCCTACTTGGTGTTCTTTGAAAGTGACATTCCATTTCCTACAGCTGTGCCTTTGTTGTCTTTCATGCTTGGAATGTACTTACTTCCTCCTTGCCTCTGCTCTTAGAATTTTAATCTCCCCTCATGATTTAGTTCAAGTGCTATCTACCAACACAATTCCTTCTTTGATTTTCCCAATTGTTTGTTAGTGCTCCTCCCACCAAATTACTTTGTATTTAGTTCTCTCTATAAATGTTTCCCCCTTTGCCAGTAGAATGTAAGGTCTCTCATGGCAGGGACTGTTGTGTTTGTGTCTTTGTATGCTCATTGTCTAACAATGCCTGGTACAGTGTAGATGCTTAATGCATGGTTGGTGAATTCATTTGAATAAAAAGGTCATGAAAATTAGAGAATTTGAAAGTCTACCATGATGACAGTCAATTGTATAACTTGACAATCTTCTTGACCTTCAGGATAAATTGATTTTTCAAAATTTTTGAAAAATATTAAACTGCATTTCTGGAGTCCTCAGGCCATCTTCCATTAGGAAGTATGAGACAAAACCCCTAGTTGAAAAGAGATAAAGATGCATAGGTTATTTGAGGAGAGACAAGAAAATTTGGAACTGACACTCTGGGGAGATAGAGAGTCCATCAGGGAAGAATCAAAGGATTGATTTATACCACTGAAAGTGATGGATAGTAGATAATAGATATGGTTGTTATGATTGTGTGACCTTCTCTAATCCCATTCAATAGTGGGAAAGTAAGAGGAGAAAGGTAGATTGTGGAAATATTACAACATTGGGGTTTGGAAAGTGATGAGTGGTAATAGGATAGGAAGGTAAGATTTTAAGGGCAAAGGAGAAGGTAAAGTTAAATTAAGTCAGGAGTTCAAAGGAAGGAAAATAATACCAGAGCCAATATAATGGTCAAAGAAGGCAAGAAGGGTTCAAGTAACTGGAAGTTTCAGTAAGCATAGAGAATAAAGTTTAGGATAAATTAGGCATAGGAAAAGATAGAAGGACAGTGGGGCAGCTAGGTAGCACAGTAGATAAAGCACCGGCCCTGGATTAAGGAGGACCTGAGTTCAAATACGGCCTCAGACACTTGACACTTACTAGTTGTGTGACCCTGGGCAAGTCACTTAACCCTCATTTCCCTGAAAAACAAAACAAAACAAAACAACAAAAACAAATATAGAAGGATAGGAACGTGTTCAACAAGAGGAATTTCAGAGTTCTGGGATCATGGAGGTAGAACAATTGTGAGTGGTGATGAGATCAAGAATATATCCAACCCTATGCATAACTTTGGTGGAGACAAGGCATAGGTGATGAGAGTTGAGGTTGAAGACATCAGTTAAGTATATTGAGATTTCCCAAGCATAAGAGAAGGGATAGTGTTCAAGAAGAAGGCTGTTAGCCACATCCTTGAAGAAGGAAGGAGAATAAACTATGGGAACCAATAAATAACTTGTCAATAGGATCTAGACAAGGCAATGTATCTGTACAGATTGCCTCAAAGGATGATAGATTGCTAAATGTAGGTGGTTGGTGAAAAACTGGAAGTGACAGTTAAAGACAAGGAACATGTCCATTCCTTCTCTTGTCTTGATGCATCCTGCTCAGGCCTAATTCAGGTCCTCATTACTTCATGCCTGAACTATTGCAATACCCTGCTAGTGCTGTCTTCCTCAATCCAACGCATCTCCCATTCAGCCAACAAAGTGATTTTCCTAAAGCACAGTTCTGAAAATATCACCCACCTACTCAAACTGCAGTGGCTCCCTATTACCTCCAGGATCAAATACCAAATCTTTTGTTTGGGATTCAAAGCCCTTCCAATCCCCTTTCCAGTCTTATTACACTTTATTCCTTGACATGTACTCTTCTCTCCAGGGACATTAGCCTCATGACTGCTCCATAAACAAGACACTCCATCTATGGGTTCTGGTCATTTTCTCTGACTATCCACCATACCTGGAATGCTCTCCTTCTCAGTCTGCTGGCTTCCCTGGTTTTCTTAAGATCCAACTAAAATCTTATCTTTTACTAGAAGCCTTTCCAAAACTTAGTGCCTTTCTTCTCTTAATTATTTCCTATTTATCCTGTGAAAAGATCTTGTTTGCTCTTCCAGAGAAGGCTCTCACACTGCTGTTGCAATCATGTCTCTTGTAATCCCCAAGAATTTCTAGCACGTTTGAAAGTACGCAACACCAACATTGATTGATGGTGGAAAATAGCTTTTGCCATCACAGCCATCAAGGGTATGGATCTAAGATATGCCCATGTAGTACTGAGAAAAGCAGACATTGACCTCACCAAGAGGCCTGGTGAGCTCACTGAAGATAAGGTGGAGCGTGTGATCACCATCATGCAGAATGCTCACCAATACAAAATTCCAGACTGGTTCCTTAACAGGCAAAAGGATGTGAAGGATGAAAAATACAGCCAGGTTCTGGCCAACAGTCTGGACAATAAGCTTTGTGAGGATCTGGAGCGACTAAAGAAGATTTGGGCACATTGTGGGCTTTGGCACTTCTGGGGTCTCTGAGCTTGGGGCCAGCATACCAAGATTACAGGCCACAGGGGTCACACTGTGGGTGTGTCCAAGAAGAAGTGAATATCTTCACTGGCTGCCTTGTCTATTAATAAATAATTTCTATTGTTGTCATTAGGTTGTCAGCTTCTCCAGGGTAGGGGATTGTTTCGACTCTTTTATTTTTTTTTATCCCCAGCTCTCAGTACAGTTCTAGCACATAATAGATGCTTAACAAATAAATGTTTATTGACTGACTTTCCCAGTGTATCAGGGTTCATAAGATAAGATTCATCTAGTACTGGGGAGGGGATTGGGGATATAGTGTGCTCTAGAGGGAAGCAGATTTCTGTGATTGCAAGAAAACAGAACTAATGTGGGAAGGAGACATCTAGCATGAAAGGCTATGTGTTAATAATAGAAAGGAGGTTGCATAGGGCACAATGAAAGGGGAGGACAGAGTGAGACAGGGATGCTGGTCAAACAAGGCTGTCATGAAAGAGGATAAATGATCTAGAAATGGTTGTCACTGAAGCGTGTGTTTTTGGCTAGCTGGATAACAATTCTGATTCATAAGGATTCTGAGTGGAAGAGATGGTTTCTTAGCCCAATTGTGGGTTATCATACGCTTCCCAAAAGCAATAGTAGTTTTATCTAAAATCACCTCAGAGTTGATTTCGTTATCATTCTCTTAGCCAAAGGCAGGAATAATGAAGGGATGGGAGAGACTGGATAGGGGGTGAAGTTGGTGAAAGAATAACTTGATTGTTTGATACTGAGCTGGGTTTGTCAGATAGTAAGGGGTCCTTGGAAGAAGACTGATTGTCTATTCCTCAGTCTCTCTTTTCCAGCTATTATAGATATTAACATGTAGAATTCTATGAAGAAATCCTTATATCTCTCTGCCTCTTATTCTTTTTAGATGTCTATAAGAAGCTCTAAAATAAGGTACAGCTTCTTTAAAAGTGACTCAGAGGTTCACTTATAAAAAAGTGAGATAGTATCTAATATGTAAATATAACTAATTTTCAGGAAAGAAAGTTTAAGTATTTCTCTTTAACTCAAGAAAAGGTAAAAGCCTTAAACAAGATACCAAAGCCCTAATCCAATGCCTTATGGTCAAATGGAGATGACCTTAGCTTCACAAAAGCGATTCAAAAAGAGGGTTATACTCTGACAGGGCCTACTTAAATTAGAAAGCCTTTTAGAACCACCAGACTCTTGTTCTTCCATCTGAGGACCGGTCAAACATTTCTATCCTTAGCTATGAGGTGATGAATTTTTTGCCACCACAATTCATGAAATTATCTTTTAAGTCTAAAACTGTTATGATTTGTATCAGTGAATGAAATGCCCCAGGTCAATAAAATCACAGATTTTTGAAGTACTGTATTTAGAGTTAGATCCATAGAATCTAAGGAATTGGAAGGGATCTCAGAATTTCCAGAATGCATTTCCAATGCATATCAGAACAAGAATCCCCACTACCAAAATACCACAACAAGTGGGCATTCAGCATTGGTTCTTCCAGTGAAGGGGAACCCATTGCTTCCTTCCCATTCCACTTTTGGAAAGTTCTAATTGTTTTTTTTCCCTTATATAAAGCCTGAATTTAACAGTAGGCAGCATCATAGACTTAGAGGAGAAAGGAGTCTCAGAGGTCACCTATTCCAATCTGCTTATTTTACCAATGACTAAGCTGAGACCCAGAGAGTTAAGGTGATTTGTCCATTTTCACGTGGAAAGTAAATAAAGGAGCCAGGATTCAAGCCCAGGTGTTCTCATTCCAGATCCAGCCTTCTTTTCATTGCACAACATTAAATAGCCAAAAAGGTATTTTACAATATCAAGCCAATTTGGGTCAGGAACATTCTTAGATGCCTGTAGAATACATGGGATCCTGGCAGGGTCAAAGATCAAGATGTGGTTATGGCCACCCCTCCCTACTAGAGTCACCCAATCTTAATTAGAAAACCTGCCTTTCAGTGAGGAGGTGGAAAGACCACTGAAGCTCTGCCTGTTGTTACTGAATTCTCCATCTGAGACCACATAGAACCTATTCCCTTTCTAGTCAGTCAATAAACATTTACTTTGTAGCAGACACTGTACTAAGAGCTAGGGATACAAAAGAGGCAAAAAACAGTCCACGTCTTCTAGGAGCTCAAAATATAATTGAGAAGAATGGTGGGTCCTTCTCAATAGGCAGGATACATTATTCAAGTACCCCATCTCCACCATTCCTTCCTTTTTCCTGATGAGTTAACAGCTAACCAGTAGAGAATGTTCCTCTCAGATAAGAACAAACTACATAATTCAAGCCCTAGAAGACTTATTCCCACTCCCTCAAATTTTCCTTCCTTTCCCTGCTGAGTCAACAGAGGTTTTCTGAAGTTAGAGAACTAAGAATCATAAAAATTTAGGTTCTGGTTGTCCCACAGAGTGGGGGCAGCAGTGGCACCATATCTGAGGAGAGGGGTGGTGTACATGTTTAGAAGTGTCATGAAGATTGTGAACCCGAATGGGGGAAGGACCTTGCATTAGGTCTAGGATAAAAAGGGGAACTTCACTGTGGCAAGATGCACCACTCCTCTGGAGTGCCTGCCCTTTCTAGCAAGATCTTAATAAAATGACCTTCCTTCTTTGCACCAGACTGGGAGTCATGTCTCAGTTTATCTGTTTCTAACAATAGTGATGATCTAATCTAATTCCAACCTTCCAAATGCTTGAAGAAATATCTAATTACATCAACCAAGCTCTGCTGTCACGGTCTTTTACAAAAAGTCATATATGTGTTCATATATGTATGCATATATATTTTCTTGTGATATATTAATAATTTGACTGCATATTTATTTGTGTTGAGGCAAAAACCAATAGCATGTTTTCCAGAGAGATATTTTTATTATGTATTTTTCATGCATTTGGGGGTTGGTAAATTAAATGTAATACAATTTTGAAGAAGTGAAGACATGGACATAACTCAATATTAGGTTTTCCTTTCAGTGATATGCTTACAAAATTAATTATTTTTTGGAACACATGTTAAGAGAATTATTCTCAGAGTTGGAAATAGTCATATTCTTTAATAGTTGAGAGAATTATCATGATAAATTATATATGTAAATAGGATAGTAATACAATTTAGCCCCACAGTTAAAACAATGAAACAATGACTTTGAATACTTTGGTATAATTGACTGCATTGAACGGAAATTATCAAGATAAAAGAAGTTTTAAAAGAGAGCTCATTTGATCATTTTGTTTTCTGAATTAATGGTCACTAATATTCTAAAATGAAATAAAAAAGATTATTATTTAAGAGAGCATGCTACAAAAATTTAGAGGACAGGGCAGCTAGGTGGCACAGTGGATAAAGCACCAGTGCTGGATTCAGGAGGACCTGAGTTCAAATCCAGGCTCAGATACTTAACACTTACTAGCTGTGTGACCCTGGGCAAGTCACTTAACTCCAATTGCCCCCCCCCCAAAAAAAATTAGAGGACTAAAAATGCCAGAAGTGTTTTCATTCCCATTTCCATATGGGAAAACTGATGAATGGATGAGGAACTAGAAACAAACTCCTTGGAGCTAGATTGGTCCAGTGGAAAAAGCTTTGCATCTGCTGTCCAGGTACCTGAGTTCAAATACTGGCTCTGATAGTATGAACTTGGGCAAGTCACTTAGCTTTCTTGGGCCTCTGCTTTATCATCTGTAAAACGAGGAGACTGAACTGGATGGCTCCTGATGCATTTGTACAACATGAGGAAAGCAACCTTTTGATACCATTCCAAGTTTTTTTTTCCTATTCCCATAACAATCAATCAACCTACATTTGTTAAGTGCTTGCAATGGAACAGGCATTGTGTGAGGCATTGGAGATAAAAAGACAAAGATGAAATGATATGTCCCTTCTATCAAACAACATGTACACTCAACTGGAATGTTCTCAGAAAGAGTGTTTCTTGCCACAAGTGTCTTATCTGATTAATGTTCTGAGACTAAGATGTGTTTCCACAGAGAGCAAGCCTGTGGCTACAGGAATGTTCTCAGAAACAGTGTCTCCAGCCACAAATATTTTGTACTATGAGTATTATATAGTTGTGCTGATATTTCCCCCTCCCCCTTCCTGAAGGTGAGGTCTTTATTGTATATATTTTCCAAATGCATATTTTCCCCTCCCCCCACCCAAAGCTTGTATATACAGGATCCTCAACATCCTTCAAGAAAGGAGAGGAGGACTGGGATGGGGGAGGGCAGTAGAGGAGGAGAGAGGAAGGAGGCATGGGGGAGGGGCAAACAGACCTTTAGCTTCATACATCCCCTCTCCTGACAACAAGGAACAGGAGCTACTGGACATTCCTAAGATGCCCTGAAAACAATTTAAATTCAACATATTCAAAATTAAATTATCATAACCATAAACCATCCCCTTTTCTAAACTCCACTATTTCTATCAAAAACATCATTTTCCCAGTCTCCTCGATTCATAGTCTTGGGATTATCTTTATTCTGCCTGACTCTGTCTATCTAATCAGTTGTCAACTCTTGTCTTTTTTTTTTTTTTTACCTCCACAATGTTTCTAGCATCTGACCTATTTTCTTTACTCACACAGCTACCATCTGAATTCAGAGTTCATCTCTTCTTAACTGGATTAGTGTAACAGCCTTCTGTGATTTTCCTGCCTCGTATCTCTCAGCATTACAGCCTCATACTATGCATGGCTGCTCAAGTTATCTGATCATGCCATTCCCCTCCCCAGCCAACTCTAATATTTAGCTTTTCAAGTCCTTCACAAACTGGCCCCAGTTGTTTTTTTCCTGTATCATTGAACATTATTCTACCTCCTACACTCTGTGATTAAATGAAACTACCTTTTTTCTTCACAGATGAAAACTCATCTAACATCTCCATACCTTTACACTGCCTTCCCACGCCATTCTTCAAATTCGTAAAGCCTTCTTGGAAGAGTTCAAAAACACTTTTAAAAATTAAATGGGTTACAGGTTAGACACCGCCTCAGTGGGACGCCTCAATCGCTATGTAGCTCCCCGGCTGGAAGGGTGGCCGAGCCTTCTGGAAACTTCCTGCGAGAAAGAGCGTCGCGGGCTCTACGGCCCCTGCAGCTGCCGCCGCCGTCTTCGCCAAGCTCCTGGGGCTTTTCTCTTTTCCGCTCCGTGGAGGAGCGGCCAGTATCGCCATGTTCGGCTGCCTGGTGGCCGGGAGGCTGGTGCAAACAGTTGCACAGCAAGTGGCAGAGGATAAATTTGTATTTGACTTACCTGATTATCAAAGTATCAACCATGTCGTGGTGTTTATGCTGGGAACAGTCCCATTTCCTGATGGCATGGGAGGATCTGTCTACTTTTCATATCCTGATTCAAGTGGAATGCCAGTATGACAGCTCTTGGGGTTTGTCATGAATGGGAAACCAAGTGCCATCTTCAAAATTTCAGGTCTTAAATCTGGAGAAGGCAACCGGCATCCTTTTGGAGCCATGAATATTACCCGTACTCCTACTGTTGCACAGATTGGCATTTCAGTGGAATTACTGGATAATCTGGCCCAGTTGACTCCTGTGGGCAATGCTGCTGTGTCATCAGTTGATTCGTTCACTCAGTTTACTCAGAAGATGTTGGATAACTTCTACAATTTTGCTTCATCATTTGCTGTGTCTCAGGCCCAGATGACACCAAATCCATCTGAAGTTTTTATTCCGGCAAACGTGGTTCTGAAATGGTATGAAAACTTTCAAAGGCGACTAACCCAGAACCCTCTTTTTTGGAAAACATGATTTAAATAAAGTAATTTTTAAAGGGAAAAAAAATTAAATGAGACGGTGCAGCTGGGGGCAGCTAGGTGGCACAGTGGATAAAGAACTGTCCCTGGACTCGGGAGGATCTGAGTTCAAATCCAGCCTCAGACACTTAATACTTACTAGCTGTGTGACCCTGGGAAAGTCACTTAACCCTCATTGCCCCACCACCACCAAGAAAATATCAAATGAGAGAGGTAGAAGACAAAATGGGGAAATAAAAGAGGGAAACTATTACAATAGTCCAAGCAAGGCATGATGAAGGCCTGAACTAAAGTGATGGCTACATGAGTTGAAGAAATGAGATGAATATCGGAGTTATTATGGTCAAAACAAAAAGACTTGGCAATGGATCGGCTATATAAAGTAAGATGTATAGAAAGGAGAAAGGAAGAACAGCATACAGATTCTAATTATAATTACTGCATGTAAATCTGTAGCGTGAAACATCTGGTTAAACTTTAATTCATACTTTTCCTCCACCCAATTGGTCCATTCATCCCGAGGGAACCATTAACAAAGTTTTGATTCGAAGGCTAAAGGAGCCCTTATGCTAGCTCTACAAAGGGTCTACTATTCAAAAGATATAACTAACAATGATCAAATAAAACTATCTTTTCACATTTGCCCGTGCCTTAGATGCTTCCTCTATTTTCAAGTTTCTTCACTGTTATCTATTTTCTTAATTTTAATGCAAGGCACAATCATCACTAGGCAAACCTACACACTCAAAATTGCAGTATTAAGTGGAATCTGAGATCATCTTTGAATAAATTAAATTTTTGAGTTCCTTTGGAGACCCAGAGGCTACAAGGCAAAGAATTTGAAATCACTCAGACCAATATAAAATGACCATTCATTCCCATTAATGGCCTATGATGGGAACTTCTCTCATCACTGATTCTTTTAAGGTATCTTTTTCTGTCCTCTAGTTTCACATTAGTCTGGGGAAAGTCTGAAGCAAAAGAGAAAGCAATTGTAAAACTAAAAATCTCCTACTGCTCCATCACTTCTAATAGTCTTTAGTTTATTAAAAATTTCCCAAAGCTAAGTATTATGAATTATTGACAAATATGTGCATTATTCTAAATGTGTTAATTTGGGCTAAGCAGAGGGCTAAAATCTAAAATATACAGGCTTATTATAGTATGATAATGTTTGATTCTTTCCCCTTCTGTGGCAAAGAGAAAGGACTTCTATAGTCAGTTTTTTTTGAAAAAAAAAACAAAAAAGAAAAAAAAAACCAACACTCTATCTACTAAGCACTACAGCAGAGAGACACTAGACTTCCTTCTCTTGAAAGTTTTATAACTGAGGCTTTTTATTGCATATATTTTACATATATATTACATGCATATATTGCTATAAATGAATGATTATGTCTATAGACCCATTAAGCCTAGTGAAGTTATTTTGCAATATACATACCTACATCTGCCAGTAAGCAGTGTCAGATCATCTCACTTTCAAATCAGTTGCTATGCAGTAGGGACAAAAAGTCAAAAACAAAGGAAGGAGTAATTATTAAGTGCCTGGTACTGTGCTTAGTGGCTTAGAGTTATCTTACTGATCTTCACAACAACCCTATTAGTCTGATTTTATGGTTGAGGAAACTGAGACAAAGAGACTTAAAGTAACTTCCCTAGGGTCACACACCCAGTAAGGGTCTGAGACTGAATTTGAACTCAAGTTTTACCGATTCCAGGCCCAGCATTGCTTCTAGGCAACTTGAGGTGCCACAACCCAGTAAGCAACTTATGTTGTACTTAAAGGGACACAACATATATGCACATTGCTAAATACACAAAAAATATACACAAAAATACAAAATTATTTAGTTAAGGAGGGTGTTAACAACTAGGGGAATGAAATTAGGAAAGACTTTAGGTAAAAATCTGGCACCTGAGTTATGCTTCTGAAAGAAGGTTAAGGTTGCGTTCCAGACATGAAGGGTGGCCTGTGCAGATACAAAATTTGCTGGCAGGACAGAATAACTAGAAGAGTGTGTGAGGAATGTATCTTCTCTCTCTATAGCTCTTAAAGATGTGTTTTCTTGGTTGACTGGTTTCAGAGTTTAATCAATCCAATCTAATCCAAACCAATAAACAATTATTAAGAGCCTATTGTGCTAAAATCTGGGGATATAATTAACAAAAAGAAAGAGTCATTGGCTTCAAGAAGCTCATGATCCAATGGGGCAGAAAACACACAAAAGGAGGGAGGGAATATAAAACAAAAGGCCAGGAGACCAGGCATATCTTGTTTGGTGAAGTTTAAACCAAGCAGAAAAGCAGATGCAGTTTAACTATTCTGAGAGTTACAAAGTGTTTTATTCTATTTTATTTCATTTGGCACCAGTTTTGGTATTTATCTCCAGTAGAGTTGGATTCTGGAGAAGGAAATGACAAACACTCCAATATCTTTGCCAAGAAAACCCCAAATGAGGTCATGAAGAGTCATACACCACTGAAACGACTGAACAACAACAAAAGAGATGGATTTGCAATGGTGGTTCTCATAGTTATTATTAAACAAACCCTTTTATTAAATTGACTTTTCAGCTTCCTTTATGAGTTCGATTTTCCATATTTCTTAGTTTTTCTTTTTAAAAAAAATTTACACTAGCCTTATGGAAAATTACTTCCACTCTTTACTTTGTTTTCCCTATGTAGGTTCACTGGATTAATGAATACAAAATGGCATAAGAAACCCTCACTCACTGATAGAAATGAATCATCAATTGAATCCTTGTCTTGCCCTTCAATATCTCTTCAGGAAAACCTCAGAAACTATATAGAGAGAACTTTGTGGCATTGTATTCCAGTGTAACAAATATGTCAGGAGATGCTTTTAGGATGTCAGCCAAAAAAATTCGAGCAGTTCTATTAAAGCCATTGGGGAAGTAAAAGACCTGTATACAACCTTCAGTGATTTTGTTTTTCTCTTTTAAATTATTTAATATATTTGAAGATTGTGAAAAGTCACATTAAAGTACTGGTTCATGTGCTCCAAAGCAAAGCAAGGGATTTCTTGTAGAAATTCCTTTCTTTGTCACTTACTAATCAGAAAACCATCTGTGCTCTATCCAGTGATCACTTATATTCCTGATATTTGTGCAGCCATTAAACAGATGGCCAATTTATTGTTCTCTCTTATCTCCTACTTTTCCCATCAATGATGTTTGCATACCTCTACCTCACAAGTTCACTGTTTCCTCAATACCAGAAAGCATCTTCACCCCACTTCAGTCAAATGTCATCACAGGCCTATCCTGACCATCTTTGTGACTCAGATCTTTTCTAAATCTACTTAATAAGCAAGAAACTGTGTGTAAGAAACTGTGCTAAATCCTAAGAGTAGAAAGACAAAGAAAAAAAGCACTCCTCTTCAAGGTCTTTCTATTGTGGTAAAAATTATTTGTGGTAAAAAATTATTGAAGTTTTAGCTGACTCATTTGGGAGGGGCCACACCTGGCCCACCCTGAAGTTACATATACTACTGAGGTCAGAAGGAGAGCTCTCCATAGGCAGTTTTTGAAGGACCTCCCCTTTTGGGGGAGGAAGATTGAATGCTCCCTGAGGGGATGCTGAGGCACTTCCAGAATGCTAGCTCTCTCTCTTGGGCTTCTGCTTTTCCAGTAGTGCGAGTAACTGTAGACTTTCCAGGTTTTGGTGAGTGAACACAGAAAACCCTAAATTCCTTTGAATTAACTTAATTGGAAATGATTCCTTTGAATTAGCTTAATTGGAAATGATCTGGGGATTGCATAGGCTAAGTTTAACGTTAAGAGAATTTATCTGTATTTCTTTTTCCTATTTCCTTATCTTTGATTTTTATTAATTTCACCTTTGTTGTTTAATTAATTCCTGAGTAATAAAATCTGATCCTTTTGTGGAAAAGAAGCTGTAAGGCTCCTTTCTTATTGGCCTGGGAGAAATATGTAAAAGGGCAGTTCAGGGGAGGGAGCTCTGAACCCAAAGGTCCCTCATTATTTCTGGTACCCCAATAGTTTGGCGAGTCACTCAATTAACACTCCATATATTAAATTACAGCCCTCCCACTATCTTACTAGAAGACATACACTATAAGTAGATAAACCAAAACAAGATAAATTGAATAGTGAGAGAATACTAACAACTGGGGTTGGAGGCAGGAGGAGGAAAGGCATGTTCTGAGCTAAACCTTGAAAATCTGTACCTTCAAAATGTTGAACTCAGACTCCTCCCCTTGTCAACTCGTCCCCTGAATCATACTTAGTGAACCTGCTTGTCTGCATAGATCCAGTTGTTGTAGCCATTCTACTTCACTCTTTCTATTAACTTCCTTTTGGTTTCATTCAGTTTAGATCCCTGGGTCAGTCACTTTAATGCTGCCCTCATTATCTCCTAAGACTTCCTCACTTTTGTCCTAACACCATCCTCATCTACAGCCCAAGGTTACTTTCATATTCCTTTTTTCTGCAACTGCTACCAAGCTACTTACCAGGTGGTGCTAGAGAAAGTCACTCTTCACCCACAACAAATCCATACTTGCTAACTTCAAGTAGCCCTTTGTCACCACTTTGCAGACCTTTTAATGTTTTATCTCTTGTTAATGTCTATTATTATTTCTAAGTCTTAGATTCTACCTAGTCTTTCCCTCCCTAGTAAGAATATCAAGGTTATCTGTGTTCAGAGTCAGAACCGTTCAAATCCTTCACGTGCCTGTGAGACAAGTGGCATCACCCAAACTCTTGTGATGTCTTTTTTTTTCAACTCTAAAGTGAGAAAGTGAGCCTAGATCTACAAAGCCCCTTAAAGGCACAAGTCCTATGATCCTAAGACCTAGTATAAGTTCTCTGTATTGACCTCAAAACATTTTCACACCTACACCTTCCTCTCTATTTCACAATATCTGCATCTTTATCTTCCATATCTTTCACCCTATCTCAGAAAGAGGTTTCACTCCTTTCCAAGGCTATTCTCTCTAATCTTATCCTTGTCTCTTTCTCCTCCTCTATTTTTTAGAATTTCGATACATCAATTATTATTTCTAATACTTTTGTTAATTTCCTTGTCTAGTGTTTCCATTTTTTTCTGTATATAGATGGGCTCAGATCTTTCTTATACTTGAATAACCTTTCCTTGACACTGTTACTCTTTCAGGTTATCCTCCTTTTTCTCATCTTCCTTTCATTGACTATAAATAGACAGTTATCCATATTTGCTCTTGTATTTCTCCACTATCTTCTCTCTTCCTTAGTTCCGATAGTAGGAATTTTGCTAAAACAGCTGTTTCAAAGGTCATCAAAGATCTTTTAATGGACAAATATTATTTTCTCAGTCTTTATACACCTTTGTCACTTAACATTGTTGATCACTTTCTCCTTCTAGAAACTGTTTTTATTTTTACTTCTCTGCCTTCATTCTCCTATTTCTCTGTGCATTCATTTTCTGTTTCATTCACTGATTCTACTTCTTGTTCTTATTTCATACATTGGTTCATATCTCAAGACTCAAGATTTAGTCCTGAGACCTCTGGAAGTTTTTCATCTTCTAGGTTATTACTCTTGGTAAGGTGATACCCAAATATATCTCTAATCCTTTCTTCTCTGCTGTATCACACTGCACATCTCCTCTATTTGATATCAACATAGCATCATACCATTTCTAAAACCTAACCCATAATCTCCTTCCCCAAACCAGTTCTCTTTCCTGATGTTACTATTTCTACAAGTAGTTCATGATTCTCCCAGTCACTAAGATTAAAAGTCCATTTCCTAGCCTCAGACACTTGACACTTACTAGCTGTGTGACCCTGAGCAAGTCACTTAACTCTCATTGTCCCACAAAAACAAAACAAGTCTGTCTTCTTTGACTCCTCTCTCTTCCTAGCCCTTCAAACTCCCTTAGTCAAAAAGTTTTGTTGATTCTTCATAACATCACTGGTATCAATTTTCACTTGTTATCATTGTTATTAAGGAAACTAGCTGAAGCTACAGGGAACAGTTGAACTGAAATACAAGTAATTAGGTGTATGGAGATAACAATCAGTTGGAGTTTTACAAGAGAAGAAGGGCTGGTGCGTGAATAAAAGTCCACAGTATTGTTGTCTTTGGGCAAAATTGACTTCTCAATGGAGAAGGAAAATGACCCAATAAGTCTTTGGAGCACAGGAATAGATGTAATCCACTGTGTGGGAATCCCAGAGTTTTCCTTCACTTGGTGATCTGATCAGCTCCCATGTATTTAATCATCATCTCTATGCTGATGAATCTCAAATCTATCTACCTTGCCCCAATCTTCCTGCTGACTTCCAGTCTTGCATCTCCAATTGCCTTTCAGACATATCAAACTGGATGTCCAGCAGACATCTTAAACTCAACATATCCAAAACAAACCTCATTATCTTTCTGCTACATACTTCCCCTTCCTATCTTTCCTATTACTATAGAGGGCAATACCATCCTCTCAGTCTGTCAGGCCCACAATTTAAAAGTCAATCTGGATTTCTCACTATTTCTTACTCCCAATATTCAATCTATTGTCTAATCTAGCCAAAGCTTATCAATGTCACCTTTGCAACATCTCTCGAATACACCCCCTCTTCTTCTCTGACACTGCTACCACTGTAGTGCAGGTTCTCATCACCTCACACCTAGATTACATCAATAGACTGTGGGCAGATCTGCATTCCTGAAGTCTCTCACTACTCCAATCTATCTTCCATTTAGCCACCAAAGCAATTTTCTAAGGCAAAGGTTCATTCATGTCATTCTCCTACTCAATAAACTCCAGCAGCTTCCTCTTGCCTCCAGGACCAAATAAAAAATGCCATTTGGCATTCAAATTCTGCATAGCTTGACCCCTTCCTACCTTTCCAGTCTTCTTATGCCTTACCACCTCACATATACTCTTTGCTCTAGTGACACTGGCCTACATCTATTTCACAAACAAGACACTCCATTTCTAGGCTTCAGGAATGATCTCTACATTCCTGGAATGCTCTCCTTCCTCCACTGTGATAACAGACCTGATTGGCTTTCTTTAAATCCCAATTAAAATCCCACCTTCTAAAGGAAGCCTTCCCCAACCCCTCACTTCCAGTGCATTACCTCTGTTGATTATTTCCTATCTTGTATCTAGCTCGCTTTTTAAATATTTGTTTGCATTTTCTCTCCCCCATTAGATTATAAGCTTCTTGAAGGCAGGAACTGTCCTCTTTTTGTATCCCTAGCACTTAGCACAGTGCCTGGCACATGGTAAGTACATAATAAATATTTGTTGATTGAAGTAGGTTTACTTTGGCAGTATGTTTGTCCTTTACAAAGACAACTGAGGCATATATGGCAAAGATGTGTGGTTCATTCATAACTTCTTGCCTACAGTCGTCCCTATTTCCATGGTATAATGTGTCTTGTATATTATGCCAATATCTGGTAACCACTGGAGAGTAGTGAGTCTATTCCATAAAAGGATAATTCCATAATGACAGGATGACTCTGCTATATCCCAGATATCACTCTGTAATTGGGATTGGTCTGGTTATCTGGTCCATCCTTCTAAGAAAATTTTGAAAGATCAAAACTTTACAATTCCATCGCTGTTATGAAAATGACTTCCTTTTCCCATTACTCAAAAAGGTGAAGATTTTTTGTAAGCTTGGGAAACAATAGGCTCTGCCTTCTAGAGAACTGCCATAGTAAGAATGCCCAATCCATATTATAGTGACCATTTCTCCTGTTCTCTTCTGTGTATTTTCATAAAATACTTAAATAACCTTCATCCTTATTTTCTTTACCTTTTTTATATGATCCCTAGGATGGTGTTGCCCTCAATATGAACCCAAGGTAACCACCTTTCCCCAATATCCCTCCTCTAGAGGAAAAAGAAAGAAAACAAAGAGTACTTGTAACAAATAAATATAATCAAGAAAAACAGATCTACATAATTGTCGAGTTCAAAAATACTTGTTTCATTCTAAATCTTAGTGCATCACTTCTTTGTCAGGATGTTGGTAACATGTGCCATCACTTGTCCTCTCAAGTTGTGGGTCTTTCAAGGTTGTTAATTTTACAAAGATGTTGTTACTATAGAAATTGTTCTCTGGTTCTGCTCACTGCATTCTGCATCAGCTCATACAAGTATTACCAGATTTCTTGTAATTCATCCCTTTCATCATTTCCTACAGCATAGTATGATTCATATATCATAATTTGGTGATTAATGTCACA
Organism: Dromiciops gliroides; assembly: GCF_019393635.1. NCBI lineage: Eukaryota > Metazoa > Chordata > Mammalia > Microbiotheria > Microbiotheriidae > Dromiciops > Dromiciops gliroides. The sequence goes on from NC_057862.1 coordinate 573,313,418, forward strand.
ATTGTTGAGCAACCCCTTAGTTTCCGTTCTTTCCTACAACAGAAAGAATTGCTATAAAGATTTTTGAACAAATGAGCTCTTTGATTCTTTGATTTCTTTGGCATATAGATTTAGTTGTAGTATTTGGTAGTATTATCTTTGTGGTAGTAGTTGGAGAATGAAATAGCAAACCACTCCAGTATCTTTGCCAAGAAAATCCCATGGACAGTATTGGTGTGCTGTGGCCTTCAGAATCACAAAGAGTCAGACATAACTGAACAACTAAACAACAAAAGTATTAGTAGTATTATCTTTGGAATATAGGTTTAGACATAGGTCAAAGTATATATATATATATATATATATATATATATATATATATATATATATATATACACATACATGTACAGGTAAGTGACTTTGTGGATACAGTTCCAAATTGCTGGACCAAGTACGTAGTCCCTTCACCAATTGTCATTTTCTTTTTATGGTAATTTACCAATATGATGGTTGTAAGATGTAACCTCAATGCAATTTTCATTTGCTCTTTAATTATTAACAACTTTGGAGTATTTGTTATATGACATAATAGGTTGGGCTTCTTTCATTAAATACTGCCTGTTCATGTCTTTTGGCCATTTATCTATTGGGGAATAGTTAGCATTCTTATATCTTTGCAGTAATTCCTTACATAAATAGGATATCAGGCTTTTATGAGAGAAACTTCTCACAACATTTTCCCCTAGTTAACAATTTCCCTTCTCATTTTAACTGAATTCTGATTGTGTAATTTTTTTCCATTTTATATAATCCTAAATTGCCTATTTTATTACCTATGTTACTCTCTATATTTTGTCTGATCAAAAACTCTTCTTGTAAAGATATTTTTCCTTGCTTCTGTAATTTTTTATGTGACCTTTTAAACCTAGATCATGTATCCATTTGGAGTTTACTGTTTTATATGGTGTGAGATTGCAGTTTATACCTAATTTCTGCAAGATTGCTTTCCAGGATTTGCAACACATTTTGTTGATTGGTAAGGTTTTGCCTTAGTAATTACATTCATCAGATTTATCAAACCTTATTGTGCTATTTTCTTTTGCTTTTCTGTGTTGTATTCCTAACTATTCTAGTGGTTGATTTTTTTTAATCCAGTACCAAATAGTTTTAATGATTAACACTTTTTAGTATAATTTGAGATCTGGCACTTTGAAGTCATCTTCCTTTCTACCTTTTTTTTAACATTACTCTTGAGAATTTCATGCTTTTGTTAAGTTTTTATAGTTTTCTAAAATAATCCTTTAGTTATTTGATTTGTATGGCACTAATACATGTTAATTTAGATAGAATTTTATTACGTTAGCACCAGCCAACCACAAACAATTAATAAAAGTTCTCTTTAGGACTGCTTTGGTCATATCCCAATAGTTTTGCTATTTGTCTTATTGTTATCATTGTCTGTAATAAAAAAATATCTATTGTGCCCAATACATGTTCTTTGATCAACCAATCCTTTAGGATTAATCAAATAGTCTTTTATATTTGACTTATTCATCATGAGTGTCTTACTTAATATAATTTTTACTATGTTGTAGTTGATAAATTATGTATTTAAAATTTCTGATTTTTTTGCACTTTATTAGATTTTTTGCCTTAATACAATGATCTGTTTTTTTTTTTAAAGAAAAAATTTTGTTTGTTTTTTTTGCAGGCAATGAGGGTTAAGTGACTTGCCCAGGTTCACACAGCTAGTAAGTGTCAAATGGCTGAGGCTGGATTTGAAATCAGGTACTCTTGAATCCAAAGCCCGTGCTTTATCCACTGCACTACCTAGCTGCCTCCTACATGATCTGGTTTTTTTTTTCTTTTTAAAAAAAAATTAATTTATTTAATTAGAATTTTCACCAAATTACATGGATAAAGAAATTTTCACATCAATTTTTTTTGAAGTATTTCTTTATTTTTTTTAGGAATAGAATTTTATTTTCCAAAATATATGTAAAAACAAATTTTAACATCAATTAAAAAAAAAATGTTCCAACTTCTCTTCCTCCTCTATTCCCACCCCCACTCACTAGAACTCAAGCATTTCAAAATAAATTATACATGAGTAGTCATGGAAAACATTCCCACATTAGCTAGGTTGTGAGGAAAAAACAGTCAAAAAACTCCCCAAACTTCAGACTGAGGAATTGTCAAAGAGAAAAAACATTTTTTTAAAAAATGTGTTTCCAGGGGCAGCTAGGTGGCGCAGCGGACAGAGCACCGGCCCTGGAACCAGGAACACCCGAGCCCAAATCCGGCCCCACACACCCAACACCCACCAGCCACATGACCCCGGGCAAGCCACCCAACCCCAATTGCCTCACCAAAAAAGAAAAAAAAAAGAGAAAAGAAAAAAAAATGTGTTTCCAACTATTTCAGATACTATCACTTCTTTCTCTGTAGATGGGTTGCCATTTTCATAATCCTTCAGGGTTATATTGGACCATTGCCTTGCTGAAAATAACCACATGCTTCCCAGCAGATCATTTTACACTATTGCTGTTATTTTGTATACAGTGCATTTCACTCTGCTTCAGTTCATGTAGGTCTTTCCAGGTTTTTCTAATAGTATCCTGTTCAACATACCCTAAATAATGTACCTTAAACTTGACAAAGAATTTTCTTCATATTAGCCCAGCAAAGTTATCATAACTATTTCCCTCCATCCTATTCCCTTCCCATGATATTTACTCTATTTTCCATCTTCTTTTGAACTATTCCTCCTCAAAAGTATTTTACTTCTGACTGTCCCCTCCCCTACTCTACACTCCCTTTTTTTCCACCCTTCCTTCCTTATCCTCTTCCCCTCACACTTTCCTGTAAGGTTAAATAGATTACTCCTCCCAACTGGGTGTGAATGTTATTCCCTCCATGAGCCAACTCTGATGAGTTTAAGGTCTTTGAGCTAATTCTATGTTCCAAATTTTCTTCCTCCCTCTCTCCTCAACCCTCCCTATGAAATCAAGCAATTCAATATTTCATACTTGTGCCGTTATGCAGAACGTCTTCACCTTCCTTGAAAGTATTTTGCTTTTTACTACTCTCTCCTAGAATCTGCCCTTCCCTCCTTCCCCTCCCCTCCATCAGGGCAAAATATATTACTATACCCACTTGAGTATGTATGTTAGTCCTTCTTTGAGTCAATTCTGATGATATTAAGGTTCAATCACTCCCCAATTCCTTCCCCCTCTTCCCCTCCCCTCCATAAGCTTTTTTCTTGTTTCCTTCATATGAATAACCTCTCCCCAGACCATCTCTCCCCTTCCCCCTCCCCCAGTCTATTTCTCCTACACCTCAACCCTATTTTAAGGATGTCATTATGGGTTAGTTAGGTGGCACAGTGGACAATGCACCAGCCCTGGACCCAGGAGGCCCCAAGCCCAAATCCGGCCCCATACATAAGACACCCCACAAAGAACAAAACATAACTTCCCTTCATATTCAGTTCAGACCTGTGTCCTCTGTATTATCTTCCCATATAGGAATGTTAACAGTTTGATCTTTTAATATCCCTCATGAAGTCTTTTTCCTGTTTATCTTTTTATGCTTCTCCGGGGTGTTGTATTTGAAGGTCAAATTTTCTATTCAGTTCAGGTCTTTTCATAACAAATGCCTGAAAGTCTTCTTTCTCCTTGAAGTTCCATGTTTGCCTCTGAAAGAGGATGCTTAGTTTTGCTGGGTACGTGATTTTTGGCTGTAGTCCCAGTTCCTTTGCCCTCTGGAATATCATATTCCATGCCCTCCGGTCCTTTAATGTAGAAGCTGCTAGATCTTGCTTTATCCTTATTGGAGCTCCACAGTATTTAAATTCCTTTTTTCTAGCTGCTTGCAATATTTTCTCCTTGACCTGGGAGTTCTGGAATTTGGCTATAATATTCCTGGAGGTTTTCCTTTTGGGATCTCTTTCAGGAGGTGATCGGTGGATTTTTTCAATTTCTATTTTAGCTTCTGCTTCAAGAATATCAGGGCAATTTTCCCTCACAATCTCTTGGAGGATGGTGTCTAAACTCTTGTTTTGGTCATGGTTTTCAGGTAGTCCAATGATTTTCAAATTATCTCTCCTAGATTTATTTTCTAGGTCAGCTGTTTTTCCAAGGAGATATTTCACATTGCCTTCTATTTTTTCATTCAATTGGATTTGCTTTACTGTGTCTTGGTTTTTCATAAGCTCACTAGCTTCCATTTGTTCAATCCTAATTCTTAGGCAATTATTTTCAGCAGACAGTTTTTTAATCTCCTTTTCCATTTGGCTTTTCAAACTGTTGACTTTTTTCTCATGACTCTCCTGCATTGCTCTCATTTCTCTTTCCATTCCTTCCTCTCTTTCTCTACATCTTCGTTCTATCTCTCCTACTTTCTCTTCAAAGTCCCTTTTGAGAGCCTCCATGGCCTGAGACCAGTTCATATTTTTCTTGGAAGCTTTGGATGTTGGAGCTTTGACCCTATTATTATCTTCTTCTTCTGAGGATGTATTGTGGTCTACCTTTCCCCCAAAGAAGTTTTCGATGGTCTTCTGCTTTCTCTGCCTACTCATCCTGGCTTACTGTTTCTTGGCTTTTTACTCCTTAAAGTGTAGTGCTGCTTCCCGGACACAGTTCGTGCTACAGCGTGGCCCAGGGGGTGATTGGACTTCTTCTCAGCCTGCCTGGCTTGTGAGTAATCACAGCCGCTTTCTCTTTGACCCGGAAACAGAAGTCTGATTGAACTCTGATTCTCTATGGTCGGAAGCTTGGCGTGCTTTTACCCCTCCCCCACTGGGCCACCACCACTCGATTCAGCCCACTGGTTCAGACCCAGGGCGCTTTGCCCCAACTCCAGCAGATACTGCCTCCACTTCACCCTGGCCTACCTCCGAACCCCCTCACCAGTCCGTGATCGGAGCCTCAGAAGCTGCTGGTGCTGAAGACTCTGATGTGTTGGAAGCACTGTCCCTGGCTGGGTCCGGACTGCGCGCTGAGCTGTTCAGCCTGATCAGTAGGTGATCAGAATCGCCCTCTTTTGCGGAGAAACAGTCTCACTCTGTTCTTATGTGCATTAGTCTGTTCTGGGTTTTGATTTTTACCGCATTATTTGGGCGTGAATGGACGGGTTTATCTGGAGCTTGTGGGAGTCACAGCCTCTCCTCTGCCATCTTGGCTCCGCCACATGATCTGTTTTTAAAACAATCTCATGCACAGCTGAGAATTAGGTATACTCTGCTTTCATTCAGTAATCACCAGAGATCTAGCATATCTAACTTTTCTAAAGTTCTATTTAGATCTTTAACTATTTTATTATTTATCTTTTTGTTAGATTTCTTTGGATCTGGAAAATTATGTATCCTACTATCATTAACTATTCCTTATTATAATTTAGGTAACTATTTCATTAAGTATCTGCTATGCCATTTAGTGCATATATATTAAGAATTGATACTGATTCATTATTGGTGGTACCTTTAAGACTAATAAAGTTTTGGGGGCAGCTAGGTGGCACAGTGGATAAAGCACTGCCCTTGGATTCAGTAGGACCTGAGTTCAAATCCGGCATCAGACACTTGACACTTATTAGCTGTGTGACCCTAAGCAAGTCACTTAATCCTCATTGCCCTACACAAACAAAGAATAATATAGTTTTGTTATTTCTCTCTTTTACCCCTATTTTTATTATTGAAATACCTGATACACTATTTGCTGCCTGTGTTTTTTATTATCCCTAAGACAGGTTTTATGACATCACTTTATTTTAATTTTGTTTTTTCTGTTTCAAATGTTTCTATTAAGCAGAATTTTGTTGGATTTGTGTTTCTGATCCATTCTGCTACCCTCTTCCATTTTATGGGTTAGTTCATATAATTTCCATTAAGAATTGGGATTGTAATTAATTCTCTTTCATGTTTTCCTCTTTTTGTTCTCTGTCCCATTCTTCACATGGAAGAAATGGATAGTAAAAGAAGAACATCTTTGATACTAGCAATCTTTATCTGATGTAATCTACTTTTATTCCACTGTTCGGCTCTTCCTCCTGACTAGTCCCTGATCACACATTAATACCTTCTATCTTTTCTTTTATTCCCCACTTCACAATCCACCCATGAAACTGGAGATTTTTATTTGTTTATGTCTATTTTTTCCCTGAATCTACCCTCTCTTAATCCCCACTTTCTCCTTCTTCCTACCTGAGTCCTTCTTAAGCTTAGTGTATTTCTACATTAACCACTTTATGAATATGTGTGTTCTTTTTCTTTTTCTTTCTTCTGTAGGATAAATTTTAAAAGATCAAAATGTAGCAAAATCATTCATAGGCCATTATATCTTCTATGACCCTTGGAGACTTTAGGATTCTTAGGGGACACTTGTTTCTTTTCTCCCTATTAGAGAAAATTTTCACGCATCACTGTGCTCTTTATTTGGTAGATGGTATGGTGGCAAGAATGCTGGACTTGGAGTTGAGAAGACCTGAATTAAATTCCAATCTTAAACCCAATGCAAGTCATTTAACTTCTGTTTGTCTCAGTTTCCTCATCTAAAAATGGAGATAAAAATAGCACCTAAATCCCAGAGTTGTTATGAGAATAAAATGAGATGATATTTGTGATGCACTTCGCAAATCTTAAAGCACTATGTAGTACACAGTAACAGCAACACTGTGTGATGATCAATAATGATAGACTTAGCTCTTCTCAGCAATACAATGATCCAAGACAATTCCAAAAGACTCATGATGGAAAATATTCTCCACATGAAGATAAAGAACTATGGAGTCTGCATTCATATCGAAACATACTATTTTCACTTTTGTTTTTGTTGGGTTTTTTGTTTCTTTCTTCTTTCTTGTAGTTTTCCCCTTATGTTCTGATTCTTCTCTCACAACATGAATAATGTGGAAATAAGTTTAACATGATTGTAACATATAACCAATATCAGATTGCTTGTGAAAATGGAGGAGGGAAAGGAGGGAGGGAGGAAAATTGGAACTCAAAATCTTACAGAAATGAATATTGAAACTATCTTTACGTGTACTTGGAAAAAATAAAATAAAATGCTATTTAAAAAAGAGAAAAGCACTATATGATGCTAGCTATTATTAGATAGCTAATATTATCCATCAGCAATACTTAAAAATCTTCTATGTCTTTAAATATCAATTTTCCTATCTTGAAAAAGCATACTCATTTTATTCCAGTATGAGAAAATAATGGGGTTCTATGAGACTCAGAGCGCCTGGTCAGACATTTCTTGAGGCCAGCCCAGAGTCAGGAGAATTTCAAAGGAAATGTGGTTGGACCTTGGACTGTGGATAGGGTTTTAAATCATACCTACCTGAAAGCTTTTTCCCCTCAGGAGGCTCTGTACTCTGACATCAGCATGCACTGCACCAAACCACCCACAAATCCAGTAAACCAAAGGATTTGAATGATGCTAGCTAGTTGGGTTTGAGCAATGTGTAAGGGCAGGCTCTTGTCCCACCCACAGAAAGCTTAGACAGTCATGGGCTCTTAGCTCTGGAAATTGGAGGGGGCAGATGCAGCCCACTATGGCTTCCCCCTATCTCTCCTTCTTAACTTTCTGAGCCATGTGCTCTCTTTACTAATATTTCATATGCTTTAATAAATGCTTAATGCCCCGAACTGGTGCAGTAGCCTCTAATTTCTAAGTAGCTACATATTAGGACCCTAGCTAAGTTTCCCTAAACTTGGGACAGTCATAGGGTGATCCCATATAATTTTAATCACCACACCAGGGAAGTTTTATTTTGATTATAAGTCTTTATCTTTTGTCTAGTGAATTAATATTCAAACTCCCTTTTCCTTTAAAGTGGGAGCGCTTTATACTGTGCACTCTTTGACCCAGAAATACCATTACTAAGTCTGTATCCCAAAGAGATTATAAAAAAGACAAAAGGATCTATAAGTACAAAAACATTTATAGCAGCTCTTTTTGTGCTGGCAAAGATTTGGAAATTATGGGGATGTCCATCAATTGGGGAATGACTGAACAAGCTATGGTATATGTATATCATGTAATACTGCTGTGAAATAACAAATGATGAACAGGTAGATTTCAGAAAAACCTGAAAGACTTAAATGAACTATGCAAAGTGAAATGAGCAGAACTATAACATCAGCAACATTGTGTGATGACCAACTATGAATGACTTAGTTCTTCTCAGCTACACAATGATTCAAGACAAGGACAAAGGACCCATGATGGAAAATTCTATCCATATCCAGATAAAGAATTGATGGGCTCTGAATGCAAATTGAAACATACTTTTAAAAATTTACTTTACTGGGGCAGCTAGGTGGAACAGTGGATAAAGCACTGGCCCTGGATTCAGGAGGACCTGAGTTCAAATCCGGCCTCAGACACTTGACACTTACTAGCTGTGTGACCCTAAGCAAGTCACTTAACCCCAATTGCCTTGCCAAAAAACAAAACAAAGTTTACTTTACTTTTTGTAGGGTTTTTCCCTTTTTGATGTTTCTTCTTTCACAACTGTGACTAAAATGGAAATATGTTTTACATAATTGTACATATATAACCTCTATCAAATTGCCTACCATTTTAGGAAGAGGAGAGGGGATGGAGGGAGGGAGAAAAATATGGAACTCAAAAACATAAAAATGAACGCTAACAATTGTCTTGACATACAATTGAGAAAAATGAAATACTATTAAAAACAATAAGAATAAACCTCAATTTAACATCCTCCCCAAATAAATAAATAGACACTCTAAAGTTTTTTGTAATCTTGAGTGTGACTTCTTGGTATTTGAAATCTGACTGCTTACAATATTTTTTTTTCCTTTGACCTAGAAGCTCTGGATTTGACTATTATGTTCCAGGTAGTTTTTATTTTGGGGTTTCTCTCAGTGGATTATTTCTACTTTCACTTTGCCCTTAATTCTGTAAGTCTTGATTGTTTTCATTCATTCTTTCAAAATATGATATCTTGGCTTTTTAAGGTTTACGTTATCAAGTAGTATGATGATTATTAGATTATAGCTCTTGACTTGCTTTCAAAATCAGTTGTTTTTGCTAGGAGACATCTTACATTTATATCCATTTTTTTCACCCTTGATTTTGTTCTAGTATTTCTTGTTGCCTATTGTAGTCATTAATCTCTGTTTAGTTCAATCTAATCTTCAAGGAGTCTGTTGCTTGAGTAAGGTTTTGTCCTTCTCATATGAAACTATTTATTCTCCTTAGCATTCTTCTTTACATTCCTTTTTCTAGAATTCTCGTGTTATATGTGTGTGTGTGTGTGTATACACACATACATATATACATATAAATACATATACATAAAGAGAGAGATGTATATATCTGTGTGTATGTGTATTAACTATTGTATACTTTATTCCAGAAATTCATGTAGAGTTTATGGAAAATCTGATTTTCTTTGAGGCAGAGGAGAACTATTAGTGGCCAGCACAGAAGTGATTAGTGAAGACATTTTCATTGATCATACTCAAGGAAGTGTTGCTTGGGGCCAGATCCAGAGTCAGGAAACACTACATATGTTCACACCTATCTTTAAGAAATAAAAATGCTCATAGTTTAGTAATTAGTGGGATGTGTCATTGTTGGAAACTTTTATCACATGAAACTTTTCAATTCAAGCCTTAGCCCAGAGTAAGGAAGTTGCAAATAGAACAGCATAGTTCAATGGAAAATAACTGAATTTGGAATCAGAGGCTGTAGGTTCAGATGCTAACTCTGGCACTTATCACTTACATTATCTTAGGCAAGTTAAGTCCTTGCACTGGGATTCACTTTCCTCATCTGTAAAATAAGAGAGTGCATCTTAAGGGTAAACACCATACCCTAATCTGGCTCCAATTTTCCTTTATGGTATTATTTCATTACTTACGTTCACATAATCTTGAGTCCAGATGAATTAGACCAAAACTTCTTAAACTGTGGGTCACATAACTGAATGTGGGGGTTGCAAAAAAATTGGCAACAGTAAAAAGGTTATGTATATACCTATTTTATATACCTGGTGTCACAAAAAAATTTGTTGGGCAAAAAGGGGGTTGTGAGTAGAAAAAGTTTAAGAAGCCCCAATTAGACTATTATCTACCTGTTCCTGAAAATCAACATTCCATCTGCCACCCCTATGTATTTAACATGCCTGAAAAGCAGTCCTCCCTCTTCTCCACCTCTCTAAATCCTTATCTTCCTTCAAGGCTTAGCTTACTTTTGCTTTCCCTTGGTGCCTCTCAAATCGTTGCCTTATTTGGGTACATATTATATCCCTCAAGTAGAATGGAAACTGCTTGGGATGAGGGGGCAAATCATATTTATCTTCATATCCTTAGTGCACACATGAACTGCTTAATAATTGTTTGTTGAATTGATGACAAGGACCACAATAATAGTGAGGAAATATCTAAGTGCTCTGCTTTTCATATATTGAATGTAGTAGGTATCAAGAATTCTAAACTAAAACATATTTCCAGGTTTTAAAAACATACGGGAAATGTTCATCTTTCACTTTTCACTGTCTGGAAAATGAGGAGGGGGTGGGTAGGAAGCTAATTATAAAAGAGCTTCAGGCAGTGTTGTATAGTTTCCTAAGAAACAAAGCGGTGTTCAAAAATGAAAACTGTGAGAATGTATTACTGACCCACTTACTATCCTAAGTGCTTCAAGATTTGCTTTTTTTAGAGACTTTAAAGTAATGTCTGTCTTTACCAGCTGTCTAAAAGAACAAGTTTATCAGTTTTTTTCCTTATTTAGGTTGCAACATGCATTGTAACTACAAATCTTTGCACCTGACTTTATCTTTTCCTAAATTCTTACCTAGGGTGAAAAATAGCATTCTCTTCAATGCCATTCTCTTTGAGAAAACAATTTGTTTCAGATATCTGTAATTTGGCCTCTAAGATTTGGTTTAAAAACTATATAAGAAAGCTTTTACTTGTTTTGATACAGTTAGAACTGACACACAATAGCTCTCAAGAGAAAGTGACATAATATTATCAGTATTTGTCACTCCCAAAAGTATTGAGTTGAGAGCCTGTGACCTTCTCAAATGATATGTGTTGCTGAAAAAAGTAACTGAATTGCTGATGTCCTATATCTGGATCCAAGAAAGCATGCCTGGCAAAAAAGGAATGTAAACTAGTAAGAACCTTCTGAGCAGCTGTGTGTTCCTCAGATAAGAAATCAACTAAAGAGAGAGCTTGGACCCCCAGAATGAATGAATGAATGCATTTATCAAGCACTTGCTATATGAAAAGCACTATACTAAGTTCCCAGGATGCAAAAAAATAAGGCAGTCTTAGCTTTCAAGGTGCCACATACTAATGGAGGAGACAATATATACAGACGATTTCAGCTGCAAATCTTATAGTCTCATCATCCTTATGTTGCAGCAGCAAAGCAGATGGTTATTCTTAAATGTTAATTCCACTTATGAAATCACATCAGTTTCAAATGTTGAACCATTTGAAAGTGCCAAGGACTTTTGTGTCTAGAACCATAACACCTGCAGGAGTAGTCACCAAGCTGCATCTCCATAGGAATTACTTCTCTGGATAACTGAGGGCATTGGTTTGGAAGCCTTGTTATTCCAAAGCCTCTTGAGTTCAGGGCTCTGGGCTGTCTCCAACAGATTCTGCAAGGAGATGGTGGTCAACTTTGTGGTTGTGATTTAAACTGCCTGGCACATGTAACTGCCTCCAGAGGGAGAGACAGAAGGGCTCCTATATCATTCCATTTGGTTTGCTTGCCCAGTGAATGACAATTGATTGGCAGTTATCAGGGATGAATGGCCCCTTCTCCAAAAAGCTGTTTCTCTGGTTTATGTCTTCAGAGTGAGCTAGAAGCAAGATTTTTGCTTCTTTTTGTAAACCTAACATCTTTGTCAAAATTGATACAGTTGAGGGCAGCTAGGTGGCGCAGTGGATAAAGTGCCAGTTATGGATTCAGAAGGACCTGAATTCAAATCCGGCCTCAGACACTTGATACTTATCAGTTGTGTGACCCTGGGCAAGTCACTTAACCCTCATTGCCTAGCCAAAAAAAAAAATCTTAAAAAAATGATACAGTTCAATATTTTTCAAGTAGGTAAAAGGTTCTTGCCCAATGTGTCAGATTTTTAAGAAAGAATAATCAACTATGAAAAGTTTATACATTTACTTGCTTTTCTATTTACATGAAATGTTATAGTACTGGTATGTTCCACCATCAGCCTTATCACTTATAGTTCCATAATTCAGTTTTATAGTGGGTGGTCATCAGTAAATAAGAAATGGCATTTTCAATTTAAAAGGATGCTGTTCCCCAAATGAAAATGAACTTGTGCACAGTATTTTTCATACAAAAGTTTCTATACAATGTCATACATTGATATACTATCCTGATGAAAATATACTGTATATTTTTTTCAAATGGAAACGGTTTAGCTACTAAAAGTTTAGGAAGGTACATATTCTCATAATGAAACTTGTTCCCCATCTTATTGACCATATTTGAGGTAAATGTATGTTTTGGATAGGAAAAGATCACTTGTGGAACTTTTGAGTAACATTTATTTATGTATTTATAAATACATTTGATGTGGGAATACCATTTAAATTAAATTATTCAAGCAAAATAATTTTATTTAGCAAGCTACCTTCTTTGTTCCTCAATTTTATGATTTCCTCTACTGGATATTTTTCAAGAGAAAAGTTTAAGAAAAATGAGAATCTGTTTCCTTCCTTTTTCTCTTTCTCCCTCTACACAGCCAGTATCATATAAAACATGCTTCTTTTTTGGAATTCTTACAAGGTAATTCAGCTTTCTACATGTTCTTTAGAAGAGAAAAGTAAAATATTTAGAGATATAGGAAAATTCTATAAGGAAAGTGAAGCAAAAACAATTGCTCCTGAGTCTAACTAACTATTGTTCTTTTACTAAGAGACACTCTTACAATGTAGTACTCCTATTTTAGTCAGTTTCAGGACAGCTACTATATTTGTGACTCTTGATATTTTAAGGGTGAGGTTGAAACCATCCCATTCCATTTCAGTCTGATACCTTAACTAGGTAAGAAAACATCTCAATCTACCAGTTAATCAAAAGACTTTACACTAAGTTTGAAAAGTCTTTGAAAAACATTTGATAAAATGAAAAAAAAAAAAATCCAGACAAGAGTACGGTTACAATGGAGTGCAGGATTTTGTTAGACTCTCTGGGTCCTATATAATAGCATAAATTTATCAAAATGGGTGGTTATTCTAGAAACTGGAAAAAATATGGTTTTCTAGTACACTTCTGCTGAGTATATAGCTGCCTGGTAGGAGAGGAGAAGTAAGGAAAAACTGTAGCTTTAAACAGGTCTCCTTCCTTCACTCTTATGTCATGAGAGGAGAATTTTCTAACTCTGAAGGGCCCAGAGGGCTTTTGTACTTCTCATCTTCCCACTATTGTCCTACATGTCTTCTCTGGATCAGTTGGTAGAATTGGGAGTCGAGGCTATATGGACTCGTGCTTAAAGGCAACTTCTTCAACACCCCCCAATGGGAAAAGGTCTTTCCCAAAACTGGGAGCTAAGGATCACCCATTTGCTACATGTGCTTGCCAAGCTTGGGCTCTCTTTCCTTGGATTCTGTATATACTTCAAGAAAATGTGTTATGGACCTTTAGGGGGATGTTTTATACCCACTGTTCTAAATAGATTACATTAGTAAATACCTCTTTCTAAAAGTTACTTAAGGAAAGCTGATTAAATGATGCTCAATTTATAATCTTTGGGGGAAGTGTATCAATAGGGACTCAAGCCAGAGTCATTAGAGAATTACCTCTCACTTTTCAGAGGTATCCCTAGGGCCCTGAGCTAGAGGTGTAGCTAGCCAAGCTCTGGAGACATGACCCAACAGTGGGAATTAGGATAAGGATACCAAAAAGCTTACATGGGCTATAATATTGATGTAAAGATTTGATTTGCTCTTTGGCCCTTTCACCACCAGAATGAAGACCATTCTAAGCAACCAGACTGTGGACATCCCAGAACATGTTGACAATTTCTCTTAAGGGTCGTACAATTATTGTGAAAGGGGCCCAGAGGAATCCTCCATAGGGATCAATGTTGAGCTCAGTCTCCTTGGAAAGAAGGAAAAAAGGCTCTTGGTGGACAAATGGCGGGGAAATCAAAAAGAACTTGCAACTGTTCGAATTATCTGTATTCATGTACAAAACATGATCAAAGGTGTTACTCGGGGTTTTCGTTACAAGATGAGGTCTATGTATGCTCATTTCCCCATCAATGTTGTTATTCGAGAGAATGGCTCACTTGTTGAAATCAGAAGTTTCTTGGGTGAAAAGCATATCTGAAGGGTGCACATGAGACCAGGTGTGGCTTGTGCTGTTTCTCAAGCCCAAAAAGGAGAGTTAATTCTTGAAGGAAATGATATTGAACTAATATCAAATTCAGCTGTCCCAATCCAACAGGCTGCCACAGTAAAAAACAAGGATATCAGAAAAATTCTGGATGGTATCTATGTTTCTGAGAAAGGCACATTGCAACAAGCTGATGAATAAGTTGGAAAAGATGCCAAAGGCAGTGTCCTGAGGGGTCAACACTTATTCAGATGTCAAAATAAAAATACTTTTTGTCAAAAAAAAAAAAGCAAACATTTGATTCTTTAAAGTAAATAATTATGTCCACCAAAGGAGCTGAATTTAAAAAAAAATGCCAATATTCAACATAAAATTTAAAATTCATGTAGTCCACAGTCCAAATAAGAGAAAATATTACTAGTAATCTAATCTACACCCCCCCATACACTATTCACTAACCTACTTCTAGTAAACATTTGGAGTATTAATTAGCATTCAAAGGAGACCAGGTATTTACTTTGAAAATCCTGGACATCTCTGAAAGTCTGACTAAGAACCTCAGAGGCAAAGTTAGCAATGATGGTCATATCTGAGAAGAAAAAGACACAGGCAGCAGCAGCATCTTCCATGAAGTTAATTGCAGTATCTCAGTGTCATTATGGGATTCTGAAACCCAATTCTAAGGAGACAAAAGAGTAAAAAAGGCTCAGTAGGATTCATTGAAATTGTACCTTTTGTCTTTTCACAGTGTAGACCACTAGAAAATAATGTCTAGTCTTCAAAGATAAAAGTGAGGCAGCTGAGACAAGCCAAAACCGATTAGTACAATGAGTACATCCAAATTTTAGTAGTTACAAGTGGAGCTGGTTCATACAGAGGTTAGCTAAATAGTTATTTTAAGTACTCACTGTCCTTTCTGGGAAAATTAACAGTGCAAATGTCAAAAGTCCCTCATGATTTAAAAAATTAGGACAGTTCCTTAATGTCAGATAAATATCTATTCTGCAAATATGAGTTTCACCTACTTAATTACTGTAGGGCCATTAAATGTTTATTCAGCTCCTTACAGTTAGCAGAGATGTTCTGAAATAATAATACCTACTTATCTCTATTAGACAGAGGAGTCATCAGGCACTCAGCAATTACTAAGTCTTTAGTAGGTGAGATACTTAAATCACTATAATTTATAGCCAGAATTGTTTTATATAGACAAAAAGATGATGACGACAACAATGATGATGATAGATAGGTAGATAGATAGATGATAGTTACATAGATAGATAGATAGAAAGAAAGATAGGGTTTTTAAAATTTGTTTTCAAAGAGGACCAATAACATCATAGGTGATGTCATGACTTGTACATAAATTGAATTTAAATGAGGCAACTCTGCCTCAGATAGATAGATAGATGAATGGATGGACAGATGGATGGATGGATGGATAGATGACAAATAGATAAAAGCAACTGCTGAAAACACCTTTAAAAATCTTATGTTCAACTAATGCATTGTTGGTGGAGCTGTGAAGTGCTCTGGCCATTCTGACGAGCAATTTGGAATTGTGCCCAAAGGGCTATAAAGCTGTGCATATGCTTTGACCCAGCAATACCACTATTAGGTATTTTTCCCAAAGAGATCATAAAAAAGGGAAAGGGACCCACATATACAAAAATATTTATAGCTGCTCTTTTTGTGGTGGCAAGGGATTGGAAATTGAGGGGTTGCCCATCAATTGGGGAATGGATGAACAAATTATGGTATATGAATATAATGGAATTCTATTGTGCTGTAAGAAACGATGAGTAGGAGGAGTTCAGAGAAAGCTGGAAGGACTTGCATGAACTGATGATGAGTGAGATGAGCAGAACCAGGAGAACATTGTACACAGTATCATCAACATTATGTGTTGATCAACTGTGATAGATTTGATTCTTCTCAGCAATAAAATGGTCCAAGATAGATCCAACGGACTCATGATGGAAAATGCTCTCCAAATCCAGAAAAAAAAAAAGAACTGTGGAATATGGATGCAAATTGAACCATACTATTTCTTTTGGTTTTGATGCTGTTGTTTTCCTTTTTTGAGGTTTTTGCTTTTTGCTCTGATTCTTCTTTCACAGCATGACTAATGCAGAAATATGTTTAATGTGATTGTATCTATATAACCCATACCAGATTGCTTGCTGTCTTGGGGAGGGGAGAGGGAGGGAGAAAAATTAGAAATTAGAAATCTTATAAAAACAAATGCTGAAAACTATTTCTACATGTAACTGGAAAATAATAAAATAGCTTTATAATTAAAAATCTTATGTTTAGATTAATTTATAAGATGGTTATGACCATTTTTAACAAGACAAAGAGTGAATAACACATCCCCTCCAAATAAAAACCTGGTTTGGAAGTTTGACCAACTGGAAATATATTGTAATTGAAGCAACCACAGAACTACATGGTCCCTTCTACTCAGCAAATGCTCAGTGTAACTCATCAAACTTACTCAAATGTGTTGGGTTTTTTTCTTTAAACTCATTTTGATTTTCTTTGCTACTGGTACTTTTATCACTTTTATCATGGTATGTTTTTATTCTTCATTTCAGTAAATTTCAAAGTATTTCAGCTACTTTTCCTATTATCTTTGGTGGTTTCTAGTCATAACTGCATTTTTTTTCTTTCAAGAAAAAACATTGTCAATAGATTCTATTCTATCTTTTGAAATCCTCAGAGTTCAACACCTGCCTGGGTCACAGTGGAGGAAGATTGAATGAATATTAGACCTATAGTCAGAAGTATTGGGTTTGAATGTCTACTTTGCTATTTGCTACCTTGTGCAGCTTTGGACAAGTCTTCCCTGGACCTTAGTTTCCTCTTCTGTGAAATCAGGGGATTGCATTATGTGGCCCTCAGGTCCTTTCCAGCTTTCAAACTGATGATCTACTCCTCTGCCCTATTTTCTAAAACTACACAGATACTAGAATCTGTGATGAGTAGGGGTTGAAAGTGGCCAAAGACCTCCCTCTCTGAGGGAGTGTGCCATCTTAGGTTCTCCTGATGAAATCCTCTGGGACTAAGATATGAGTCAATGGATTATCCAAGAATGAATTCTGGGAGAAATGAAAGTTTACCCAGCACAAGCAAAGTTACTGTAAGAGTAAAGTATAGAAAATAAACCACTCCTCCCAAAATGCTCCATACAACATTCCCCATACAATGTTCCTTCTTAGATGTTGCTTTTTTAATATCCTTTTTGAGTAGACCAATATGTTAAGTTTTTCTAACAAGATCATCACACAAAATGTGTGTATTTCAGACTATAGCTCAGAAATATTCTACTATTAAAGGACAGCTTTTTGTATTGTTGATGCTTATTTTCAGTTAATTAATTGTTTTTAGACTTGATATGCATTCTTAAGATTTGACAATACCAAATCACAAATTCTATTAAAGTTTGTCTCATTGTACTCTGCACCCAAAAGTCCAGAGCCACCATTCAGGAGAGCAACACCTGTGGAGAAAGGGCCCTACTGTCATCAACCAGCTACCAATAGCTCAACCAGCTACCACCATCAGGCTAGAGAAACTAGTCTAACTGAAGTAACAACATGTCCTGAGGGAGAGAAAGGTCATGGCATGAATGCCAAATCAAACCACTGTCCTTAGACCTGTTGGAAACAGCCCAGAATCCTGTGTTCAACAACCAGGGCTCCATTCCTAGGCCATCTGTTCTGTTTCTAGCTTGGCCCCCACAGCCATCATCCAGAAGAACAATCCCTATGTAGGAGGGACCTACTATTGTCACCATCACTGACACATGAACTGCAGACCGGCTTCTACTAATGGGCAAGAAAGAACAAGAGCTCCAGGAACAGCATTGCTCCTAGTGTGGCCTTGCTTCCACCCTTCCTTTGTAGCCCTCCTCTAGCAAAGCAACTCTTGTGAAGGTGGGAGCTGGTGACTGCCTCTATATCTGATGCAGCCTCATGCCTGTCCCCATCCCCTCTCAGTAGACACAAAAGCCCCAGAAAATAAATTTCTCTTCAATAAATTCCTTGGCACTGTCAGATATCACAAATGAGTATGGTTTTCTTAATGAAAATGAACCAAGAGAAGATGTGTTACCATCTGTTTTGTTGAAGACAAAGGATCACAAGGTCTTCCTCTCTGACTTGTAGCTAAATCCTTTTATTTATGCTGTATTTTGCTATTAGAGTATGAGCTCCTTGAGAGTTGGAGTTGTATTGCTTTTCTGTGTATTTCTCCAGAACTTTGCCCATAGTAAGCCCTTAACAAATACTTATTCATTAATTTCTTCAATCATTTATATCCAGGTTTCCAAAACTTTTTATGCATGGACCCCTTTGACAATCTGGTGAAGTTTATGGACCCTTCTGAAAATAATTACTTTATTTTATTTTTTTATTTTTTATTTTTTATTTTTTGGTGAGGCAATTACGGTTAAATGACTTGCCCAGGGTCACACAGCTAGTAAGTATCAAGTGTCTGAGACTGGATTTGAATTCAGGTCTTCCTGAATCTAGGGCCAGTGTTTTATTCACTGTAGCACCACCCAGCTGCCCCCAAGAATAATGACTTTAAATGCACAAAATAAAATACATGGGATTGCAAAGGAAACCAATTATATTAAAATATAGTTATCTATATATCTATATGTATATGTACACATATACACATAATACAAGCATACATATATACATAAGCATATGCACACATGTACACACACACACACACACACACACACCAAGCTCATGGACCTTGGTTTAAAAACCCTTGATTTATAGACAGATGAGCCATTTGTAAGATGTATAAAAAATATTTCCCTTGAGAAAGTGGCTCAATTTCCTCAAGATGGATAGAGAATCAAACTAAAAGTAACATACATTTTTCATCTTATTCATTTTATAATCCACTATATTCTCTGAATACAATAAACCTAAACTTATATGCTATCTTTCAGTGAAAGAAGACTTTTCTATGTACCCTTGCTTTTGGAAAGAGTTTAAAATGTTTGAAGAACATAGAAAATGTAATTTTAAAAACCTTTTTTTCTAAGTGAATTATCATAATTATCGCTACTGTCATTAATTCTCCCTTTTGTTTTGCTGACCCAGGTTTCTACTCAGATTATGTTAGGGATTTTATGCAAAAGATGAAACTTCTGAGTTGGATATCTGGTCTTTGAAATTCTGTTCCTTTCTATTTGTCTTCAACGAAGTCTCTTTAATGATATACAGAACCTGAATTTATCCTTCCATTGTTCATATTCATTTCCTTAAAATCTCAATCTTGTATTTTCTGTTCTTTTTTTTTTAACCTTCTCTAAATTCCATTCCATGCAAGCATTTTCTCTTCAGTCAAAATTGCTTTGTTGGCTTCTATAATTAAGGCATCCATTGAATTAAAATATTTGAATATATTATTCTATTAAATATGATGAACTTTCTTTTCCCTTTTATTTCTTTTCTTTCATTAGAACTGCATTATATCAGCTGCTTTCTTACTGATGTCTTTCTTATAGTCTTCAAAAGATTTCTTTATAATCTCACTTCTGGTTTATCTTAGCTAAAAAATACCAAATTGTGGTTCCCTGGTTTTTGGCTATGCATTCTTTATTTCCTCCCTAAATTAAAAAATTCTCTTTGGTAGAAGAGCTATGTGAGTGTTTGTGTGTGTGTCCTTATATAAATCAATCTTTGCTGTTGTTCACCAGCAATTAATTTTCAGTATTTGATCAGGATCTGTTTAATATGCTTTAAAGCACTGAAGCATTTTAGCATTAGCCTGGCAACTATCTAAAATTCAGTATTAAATGAAAACCAAGACATAAAAAAATCCCTCCTCTCAGATGTCATTTCCCCATATAAATAATGTTATAAATGTTAGACCACAAAACCTTATTTAATCTATATGTAGCTGAGATGCTGTTCTATATTGTTAATACTATAGAGCCTAGCTACCATGTAATATAATTATTTATAATAGAAAATAATAATTGTATTAATTGCATAGACATAACTTAGATCCACAAAAATGAAAGAACAATGTTTCTTCAGAAATATGACCATACCAAATACTCATAATATGCAAGTTTCATGAAATTAGTTTATAAAAAAGAAAGACCTGATGGAGAAGATAAAATTTACTTAAGAAACAGGGTGAAGTAAATTTTTTCCCTATTGTCCCATCTGCTTTCTACGAGAGTATAACTGAGGTTGCTTTCTGTAGAAGTCAACAAAGGATGAACTCACATCATAATACTTTTATTCAACTACAGCAAGTAGTGATTTTAGTCCCCTGTACAACAGTCCTTAGAACATTATATATAAAAGAATAATTGCAGGATAGCAATATGTTCCAGAGCCATTTTAACTTGAACTCTAAGGGAAAATATGGGAAGAATGAGACTATTAATAATCATATTCAATAATAATAATCCATCTTCCATGTATTCAGGTAGGGATGCCAAATATGGTGAATCAGCAAAGTAAGGGAATGCCAGTCAGTGTGAGGTTCAGTGGATTTCACGTCCTCTGAGACTGTTATTGTAATAGTGACAGACCTAAAGGCATTCTGAAATGTTGGACAATTGGGTTTTGTTTTTTCCACGGGGGTTGGGGTTGGGGGGAGGGGCAGAGAAGACGGGGGGGAGGGGGAGAGAGGGAGGATGTGGAAAATTTCTTTCCATCTTTATCTTTAAAAGAATCTTAACACAACAAAATCATTAATTGGATCAAAAGTGAAACGAAAAGTTTGCATACATGTTATATAAAGAAAGAATGATTATGCTAAGGAAAGTGACTGAAATCATAGATTATCTAAAAAACTGGAAAATGGCAAGTCCAAATAAGATACATAATTATTAGCTTTTGTGTTAAAATATAAAATTGGTATAATGCTTGACATCTTTCAAGGAGACAGTTTAAGGTGGCTATAGTTCTCCCTAGTTTTATATTCATTGTCATCATTCCTGAATAGAATTATGCATAGCTCTCCAGTCAAAGAGAGGGTTATGCCAAAACATCATATTAATCACTTGATACACATTGATGGCATGAAGTTACATGGCTTCAAAGAAAACACATTAAACAGCAAATTTATCCAAATGGAAACTTACTCCAGATATACAAAAATGTCATATGGACTCAATAAGTGTAAAAGTCTTAAGTGAGTCAATAAATAATAAAGACTAAGGGATGTGAAGTTGAATTGGGAAGTAAAATTGAATAAATGAATATAGACAAGATTTAAAATACCTTCATCTTCACCAAGCAAAACAGAGCATAAGGCTGACTTAGGTAGAAAACTGAGGCTATGTATGTTAAGAAACAGACTGGCATCCTAAAGTCAAAATTTAATAGGAAATACACATTTGGAGCCATTGCTTTAGTCTTAATGCTTGTTGGTAATACTAGTCTGAACATATTCTTTTGGCATGGTAAAATGGACAAAACAGATCTAAATGGTGCTCAAACAAACCCTATGTAATAATGAAGTAGTGATGAAACATGGAGCTTCTCACCCCAAGGTTGCTATAGAAAAATAATATTTCCTCATCAAAAAGAAGGAAAAGGACTGATAAATGTTCTTAGAGTACATGATATTCTAGAAATCCTTTTGAAACAACCATAGTGGGGGCAGCTAGGTGGTGTAGTGGATAAAGCACAGGCCCTGGATTCAGGAGGACCTGAGCTCAAATATGACCTCAGACACTTGACACTTACTGGCTGTGAGACCTTTGGCAAGTCACTTAACCTTCATTATCCACCCCCACCCCCCCAAAAGAAAGAGAAAGAGAGGGAGGGAAAGAGGGAAGGGGGGAGAGAGAGAGAGAGAGAGAGAGAGAGAGAGAGAGAGAGGGAGGGAGGGAGGGAGGAAACAACTATATCTTCTTTCACAAAGTGAAGAATAATAACATGGATAGGCTATAGGATTTTCCTAATATAACTATTACACGGCCTATGAAATGGCTAAGATCCAATTACATTGCATGAATTTAACCAATAATATGTCAATAAAGATTTGTTGAACAGATAGTTGAGTTTTGAATATTTCTTTGTAGAAATACAAGGATTTATGGCAGTAATTCAGGGGCAGATCATTGCCAACAAAAATTATGGAAATGAGCCAGGACTTACTGATTGATGCACATTATTTAATGAAACAGGAAAAACTATACAACCTGGCATTGTAGGCTACAAAATTTAGTATCTATTAAATATCTAGAAAGAAACAATCAAGTGAGCAAGATACACTTCCCCAGAAATTTGCAATCCTTTATAAATTAATAGATGATAAATCCCCATGCTACAAATGCAAATCCTGAGATATCCTTCAGAATTAAGCAAATAAACTGTATTGGAACAAAGGAATTATTATAGACCAAGCTATTGCCCACAACTGCCTAGACATAACATTAATCCATAAAAATTTAAGAGCAATGTTTTAAATAGTTTTATAGCTAAATCATTTTTAATATTCATAGACTCCAAACAGCATTAAATACTAAGTTTTCAAGATATAGGGACTTAGTGAGAGAATTTTAAATGACATGAGAATAAGACTAAATTAATATTATTCCTATCATCCCATTAGCTGCCAGAGTTGTCCTGAAGATGCTTTCAAAAAGTCTATAGAAGATGAAGTTATATCCCAATACCCTCATTCAATGACAAAAGGCTGTCAGTTTATCCACTTGCACAATATTCTGCAGAACTATTTCTACCAGACCACTATCAAAAATGTTAGAAAATAGTTTGCTTTAGTACTTTACAGTTTACAAAGTACTTTCCTCATAACAACCTTTTGGGATAGACAGTGAAAATATACTTATAACCAATCTACAGATGAAAAATCTGAGGCTCAGAGATGTTAAATGATTTACCCAAAGTAACACAGTTAATATATGATAGCCCAGAGAGCCTCAATAGGAATATATTCATTTATCCAATGATCAATCATAATGTCTCTTACATTCAGTGAACTATGATTGGGAATGGGTAAAATTCAATGATGAAAAAAAGGCATGATCCTTGGAACTGAGGAACCTACAGTCTATAATCATGTGCAAAGAAAATTTGCTATTTTCCTCTTTCCTCCCTGGTCTGCTAGATTGCAGTATGAGTATCTCCTAACAACAAACCAATGAGTGACTTCCCTGGGCCCTGCCAATAGCTCCCACAGAGTAAGAGATCTCAAGACTTGGAGTTGAGTTGGGGTGCACAGTGATGACAGGGTTATCTGAGACTATGAGCGCAAGAGACTTCAGATACTAGAAACTCCATGTGACATTTCTCTGCATTCCTGGCCAGAAAAGCAAAAGGATATTTTAAAAATTATGTTGGAAAAGGGGCGGGAGGAGGAGGAGGAAGGGGAGGAAGAGGAAGAGGCTAGGGTGATGATAACTTTAACTGACTCATTTTACCTCTTAGTTTTTCTTCCAAGAAGAAAGAAGTAGGGTGGGCAATATGATAACTATCCTAATAAATCTGAAAATCTATCCTGGAAAAGGGATTGATTTTTTAGTAGAGCTCCTGAGTCACCTTCTTTCTTTCTTCCTAAACTTTTTCCATCTCATGCCTTACATTAGGTTCTCTATCTCTCTAGCCTACTGCCATGTCATACACAGTCCTTTCTAAAGGACTTGTACCACAAACTTAAGAAAAAGGTAAGAAGCAGAAATGCTCTCCTATGCCTCTTAGCCAGAGGGAGTACCAGGTTAAACACACACACATACACACACACACACACACACACACACACAATCTACACATTTCATTTTTCATGGATATGGTGGTGAGATATCAGCTTCTGGTACTAACTCTCCCCTTGCCATAGCCAGCCCTGCTCTTGACAGTGCTGTTCTCCTACATCTAGCAGTGGACCCAGTCATGGGCAAGAAACAGAGCCCCAGTGAAAGTGGTGGGGATGGCACATACTACAGAGGGAAAAGGAAAGAGAAAGAGAGAAGGGAAATGCCAGAAAGGCAGCAGGAAGGGGAAGAGATCTTATGAATACTCTGTTTTGCTTTGGCCATTTTTCTGTAAGGAAAGCATATGTCAGGAACTGTTCATATATAACCATGGTTTGATAAGTTCTACATAACAAAAAGATATACTGCATATAGGATTAGATTTTTTCCCCTATATGTTCATCTCCTATTTATTTCTTTAAAGATTTTTTAATTGATAAAAATGAGATGCCATGAAAACAGAATATTTTCAATTGCAACTAACAAAGCTTACAAGAGCTAAAAATCCTATCTGACTTAAATCATGGTAACTTCATGTCAATTCACTAAGTGATTAGAAAGCATTCCATTCATGGCAAATGTTAAGTAGATTCTGTGCATCATCTATACTGAGGTCACATTAAACTTGCTAATACTGGAAGGCCCATGGATTTCCTTGAATAGTGCCTGTCCCCTTATTTAATTTTCCTGTTTCTCTATGGGTTTGATTAATAGCTCCTGCAGAGAGGAGCACAAAGGAAAAGCAGATGCCTTTTTGAGATGCAATCATAAGTGTCTGCAGAAATGGCTGTAGTCACAGAATCAAAGAATCATGAAATTTTAGAGTTGGAAGGGATTTTAGTGTTTATAAAGTCGAAATCCCTTGAAGTTTGTCAACAAATGCCTATTAAAAGAATTGCTTTAAGGCTTTCGCTGAGGAAGCATTCATTAATTTGCAAAGAAGCACATTCTATTTTGAACTTCTATAATTGTTATTTTTTAATCTTCTTTATTCTGAGCCATAATCCCTGAAACTCCCATCTTCTGATTCCAGGTTTACCCACTGTAACAGCACAGAATGTCTACTGTCTCATCTACACCATAGCCTTGCAAAATGTTTGAGCTGTGTTTTTATTTAACTTGTACTTTCAACTATACCACTGACTTCTTGAATTCTTGTTTGGGTAATATCTTTGTGAAACTGGTATGTGTTTCCAAGTTTTGAGAAGGTATGCAGTGCCCAACAATCACACATATCCCTCTAGTAAGTTGTGGCTATTTCAAAATAAAATAGAACATGTCATTTTTTTTCTTTCAATGGTTATGTATTTTTCCCTACTAACTGCTAAGTTATCAGGACTTAAATACATATTAAATGGCTTGCACTTAACTACTGAACAAATGGTATTTCTTTCAAACTACAGATGACATGAAAAAATTACTGAGATACCAAGAGCACCGTGAATCAAGCAAATTTGCCAAAAGCCTTTTAAATATTTGAAGACAATAATGTTTTAGAAAAGTCCATACATTTAATTATATAATTCAACAATGAACATCTGTTAAGCACCTACTATGTGAATGGAATTGTGCTAGGCACTGGATCCACTAGGTAGTAGGTGCTGGATGGGGAGGAAGTTGGACTAGATGATCTCTCAAGGCACCTTCTAATTCCAAGATTCAGTAAGTCATGATGTCACCCCATTTTCTCAATCTCATTTCTACTCATCTTCCCTTTTCTAACTATCTCTGAGATCAGAGGATCATAAGATCACAAATTTAACTTAAAAATTACCTTAGAGATGATCCATTCTAGTCTCCTAAATCAAGGCATCAAGAAGTGATTTGAATTTTCTAAGATCACACAGGGCATAAGTTACAGAAGTAGAATCTGAATGCATGTCCAGGGCTCTTTTTACTGTACCAAAGTCCTTTAATCATTCTACAAATGACATGGATTCTTGACTCATTAACATCCCAATCACTTTACCCTGGATTCCCACTACTTCAATACTCTGTAACTTCATCTACTAAAGTGTTTTTTTCATCTACTGTTGTAGATCACAATCCCTCTATAAATTAGGAGATGGTAATCAAGGATTACTATGGTCTCCAAAGTCATCACCTTTCATGCAAACTGTTTATAAAGCTCTAACAATTACCAAGATTAGTCATTGTAACAGATTTACAATCCATCGCTGGGCCCCATTGCTTAACATTGTTCATAACTGTATTCAACTGAGATGTGATCAATGCAAAATAAAGTTAGACTCTGGCCTCCCTTGATCAGAAAATGTTATTAATGTAGCTTAAGGTTATAACACTAATAATAATAATAATTACCATTTATGTGGTGTTTTGAGGTTGACAAATTTTTCAAATATTATCTCATTTTATTCTCACAGAAACCGTGGGAGGTAGGTGCTCTTATTATCCACATTTTACAAAGGAGGAAACAGAGAGAGAGAAGTCAGGCGACTTGCTCAAAGTGTAATAAGTGTCTGAGGCTGAATTTGAACTTAGATCTTTTTAATTCCAAGTCTACTACTCAATCCACTGAGCTACCTAGCTATTCTCAAAAATTTTATTCCTAGGTGCTATCATGTAACCTTATGCATTTGTGTCAACCTGATTTGTTGAAGGCTATGCCAATAGTAGTAGTAGCAGCAGCAGCAGTAGTAGTAGTAACTCTGAGAGGTCTGACAAACTGAAAAGACTTTGAGTATGGCTTCATTAATGGATGGTATTTCTTTTCTCTTAGGATCCACTCACCTAATTCCAGAGGAATTGATCAATGAATTTCTTGGCCAAAGCAAACCAAGAAGACCATCTGCTAGCATCCAAAAAGTATTGTTATTTATTTTGGTAGATCCAGTTGGTGGACAATACCCACATTGATGAAATCATAGATCTTTGAAGAATAATAAGATTGTACTACCTTTTTTGTTGTGGCTGTTGTTCTTAAAAGCAACTACCTAGCAGATAGGTGGCACAATAGATAGAATACTGGTCCTTAAGTTGGGAGTACCTGAGTTCAAATCTCACTTCTGACATTTACTAGCTATGTGACCCTGGGCAAGTCACTTAACCCCAATTGCTTTAAATATTTGGGGCCATCTCCAGTCATACTGATGAATATCTTGACACTGGACCCAAGCCACTGTTGATTAATGAAATCAGGGCAGTAATCAAATTTACTCATCTTTGTAATAACTACCACCTTGTACATAGTAGGCCCATCTGAAGTAATGCAACTGAGTTTCATAAGGTGCCTTCTGGTGATACAAAGAATACTAATACTAAAAGTACTAAGAAATTCAGGCACTGTTATAATATGATGGAATGGATTTTTTGTTCATGGATGCATTAGTACTCAAATCACACAATGGAGGTGTAACTTATTTGCTAATAGTTTTGGTTAACCATAATGTACTGCTTGTCATTACTTCTTAGACTACCAGAGATAATTAATTCCATTACATGACACATAAATTAATGTGAAAATTATGTTGAATATTATCAAATATAGGGGGCAGTTAGGTGGTACAGTGGATAAAGCAGAGGCCCTGGATTCAGGAGTACCTGATTTCAAATCTGACCTCAGACACTTGATATGTTACTAGCTGTGTGACCCTGGGCAAGTCACTTAACCTTCATTGTCCTGCAAAAATAATAATAATAATAATAAAATATTGCTCGCTTTTCTTTAAGAGCACATTTAACACATTGATCAAAGATGAACATACCTATCTCTATATGTTATGCCAACATGGAGATGCATACAAGTTTTAGAAGATCAAGTATGATATATTTTCATTATTTTTGCTTTTGCTTGGAAGTTTTCAAAAGAAAAAAAAAGAAAAAATAAGGGGCAGCTAGGTGGCTCAGTGGATAAAGCACTGGCCCTCGATTCAGGAGGACCTGAGTTCAAATGCATCCTCAGACACTTGCCACTCACTAGCTGTGTGACCCTGAGCAAGTCACTTAACCCTCATTGCCCATCCCCTCCCAAAAAGGAAGTTTTCTCCTGTATTTATCATTTTAAAGTAGTACAGCCTTAGAAATTACTTCTATTAGTTAATTGCTTTTATAGATTCAACACTGGGCCTCTCAAAGCAGTTTTTCTCTTCTTTCATCTTTTTTTTTTTTTTTTTTTAGTGAGGCAATTGGGGTCAAGTGACTTGCCTAAGGTCACACAGCTAGTAAGTGTGTCTGAGGCCGGATTTGAACTCAGGTACTCCTGACTCCAGGGCCGGTGCTCTATCCACTGCGCCACCTAGCTGCCCCCTCTTCTTTCATCTTAATGAGAAAAACGCCTTTAATTTTCATCCCAAGACTCAAAAGTTACTTAAATGATATTCTTTGATATTTTAAATTACTAATACTTTCATACTGTAGAGGATGTGAGGTTTCATCGGTGTGGGTACTTCCTCCACAAAGCCAGATACCCACCTTTTCACCCTATTCATTTTTCATTCATGTCTTTCCACAAATACTCCACAGAGGTTCATCCAACATGTTGAAGACTTTGCTCTAGTTCTTTTAATATTCTGGGAATAAAAAAGCTAAGAAAAAAAATGAAGCACCAGAAATGAACCAAAAGTTGGGAAGTGGCAAGTCATATGGGCATGGATAAGACAAATCCCTCCATCCAACTTTCCCATATTGTCTATAAGATACCACTTGGATAATCTCTTCTCTACCCTTCTTCAAGAGATGAGTCATTAAAAGATACTTTGCTTTCCTGAACCTTCACAAAGTTTTTATAAGCCTGGTGCTTGTTGTGCATCACTACAGTTTGGCCCCTTAGACAAGAAGAAAGACATTCTAAGATCTGTTGCTCTTCAAGTAAGCTGTGTTATCTCTCAGAAATCTGTAGATAAGGCCTACATAAAGTATCCCAGGATGAAAGTAAGTAAAGGCATTGTGAAAAGCCATATGGAAAGACAGAGTGAATGCTGATCTTACTTGTAAACTCAGATTTGCAATTTCCTTCCCCTCTGACCATAGGCAGAGCTCCTTTGTTCTTGTTGTTCAGTCATTTATCAGGTATGTATGGCTATTTGTGACCCCATTTGGGGTTTTCTTGACAAAGATATGAGAGTGGTTTGCCATTTCCTTCTCCAGCTAATTTTACATATGAGGAAACTAAGGCAAACAAAGTTAATCGACTTGCCCAGGGTCATATAATTAGTATCTGAGAACAGGTTTGAACTCAGAAGATGAGTCTTCCTGACTCCAGGCCCTGTAATCTATCCACTGTGCCACCTTGCTGCCCAGTGAGCTGCTTATTTGCAGTAAATTGCATCAGATTTCAGTAAAGGTGATAACTGTAGAAATATCATTGTACATGAAGCACAGTCAATAAGCATATATTAAGCATCCCCTAAATGCCAGGCATTGTGCTAAGCACTGGGGAAATAGAGTAAAAAATAAATTAAATTTTAGAAAAGTGGTTCCTGCTCTTAAGGCTTTCATAGTCTAAAGTGGGGGATAATATGAAAACAAGATTTATTTAGGATAACTTGCAAATAATCAAGAAAGAGAGGGTACCAGTGTTAAGGCAGATTAGGAGTGGCATCTTATAGAAAGTGGGAATTTAGGTGGAATTTGAAAATAGCAGATAGAGATAAAGAGGGAGAGAATTCCAGGTACACAAAGGAAAGCCAGTGAAAATGTCCAGCCAAGGGGTAGAGTGTAAGCAAGCCAATCTCACTGAATTGTAGGATATGGGAGGGAAGTAGGGAGTAAGAGGAAGATAAAGGAAAGGTAGTATGGAGCCATGTTATGAAGGGCTCTGAATACCAGAGAATTTTATATTTGACCCCTAAAAGGCTAGGGAATTTATTGGGTAGGGGGTGACATGGTTAGACACACTTCAGGAGGATCAATTTGACAGCTTAAATGGAGGAGGAACAGGAGTGAGGATAGACTTGAAGAAGGTAAAGCAACCAGAAAGCTATTGTAATAGTCCATTAATGAGGTTATTAGGACCTGTATTGGCATGGTAGCAAAGTGAGAGTGGAGAAGAAGGAATATAAAGGACATGTTAGGACAGTAGAATAAAGAGGAATGGACAACAGATTAGATATGAGTTGTAAGTGTTAGAGAGAAAGGAGTCAAGGATAACACCTCGGTTGTGAGACTGGATAACTAAGATGATTATGATAGTGCCCTTGAAAATAAAAGAAAGTTAGGAAGAGAAAGACTTGGAGTGGGGGAAAGACAATCAGTTCAGATGTGAACATTTTGATTTTAAGATGTGTATAAGACATCCAGTCTGAAATGCCCAAGGGGCAGTTAGATATCTCAGTGGAAGAGTAACCATTAACATTCAAAGCATAGAGACCCTTTTATTTTTTTCCTCTCCCAATTATAGATTTCCCTTCTGTATAGTTTTCAGTGGCTTATGTTGTCATGTAAAAACAAACAAACAACAAAAAAACCCATAGCTTTATAAATGCAAGAAAAATAGAATGTTGGGGTAAAATCTTGAGGCAGGTGTTTATTCAGTACCAACTATTAGATTTATGAGAGAAACAACTGGTCTGTGGTTGGTCCCAGAGCCACCCAATTCAATCTGATGATTGATAGGACATAATGACCATCAATTCTTGTCACAGTTAAAACCACAAGGAGTCATCAGGAAAAATGAGTGACCTGCTTTTTATTGGGCTGGCCCACAGAAAGAAAAATAAGAAAATAAAATGCTGAAAAATGCAGGATTCAGTCTCAGATTAATATCTAGACTGAGACAACTGAAGCAGTCACTATATAAGAATAAAACAAATATAAGTTAAATATTTACTAATGTAAAAATTGCACATGTATATATGTATAAAATGTAAATATAGATGTCTATTGTGCTAAATACTGCCTTGCATTATATGTGCATATGTGTGTACAATGTTATATACATGTATGCATTGCATGCTAGTAGATATTTAACTTAATTATAATGGATTTCTCTATAGCTCTTGGGTTGGCTCAATTTAGATATTAATCTTAGTCTGAGATTTGCATTTGTTCAGCCTTCTATTTCCTCATATGTATTTCTCTGGGCCAGGCCAGGATGGAGTAGGTCACTCAGATTCTCTGATAGCTCTTTGTATTCTCAGATACAGATGCCAACAGCAGAAGCCCTCCAACCCTCTCTAAAATAAAATATAAATTCTTCAGTGAAGCATTTTAAAGATCTTAACTACCTAGCTCCATCCTAAATTTTTATATTTCCATCCCATCTCTTTTCACACACAATGCTATAAACAAACTGATCTACTTACTATTCCCTCAACTCAGTGTTCCATCTCTTTACCCCTCGTACCCGTACCCCACTGCCATGCCTTTACACTGTCTGTTCCACATGCCTGAAATATACTCATAAAATACACATGCCATCTCGTTTGGGAAGCCTTTTCTGATCTCACTTAAGTGTTAGTGCTCTCTCCCTCCTCAGATTACATTATGTTCATTTATATGTTTAAATTTTGTAATTTTACCTCTTCGGTAGAAGGCAAGTTTCTTGAGGGCAAGTTCTATTTTTCCGTATTGTCTTTGTTTACCTAGCACTGAGCATAGTATCTTGCACATATTAAGTATTTGTTGCTGATTAAATTAAAATTGACTTTTCATCCTGCCCATTTATTCTCCATGTTTCCCTAGAGATCCTGCTCATCATCCCCAAAAGTGCCTAAGTCCTTCAGTTCTGAACCACATATGGCCAGACCTGAAATAGACAAATTCTATGGCCCCCATTATATAAATATAACCTGGCCCTTCACAATAGGCAGTGACATTAAAGAAATCAACACTCCATTTTAGTCATTAGTCATAAGTGATCAGTCTAGACAAACAGTCTGGACCAAGCTCTTTGCAACTAGATGTATAGTGACTTTGAACAATGACTAGTTAACTTACCATAATAATGACCAGGAAATCATCAGTAGAAAATGATCAAACATAATATTGGTGATGGCCCAAGTTAAGTGAGGGAAGAAGAAGAGCAATAAACTATTAGCAAATGAAGGTAAACTAGTGACTTAGTTTTTTCTTCAACTGAGACTATTTGGAACAATAGAAATGCTAATGCTTATAGAAAGGAACTGAGAATAAATTGACAATTTATAACTTGAGGCTCCCAAGCATGACTGAGTCTGAATAAGAAGATTTCTTTCTTTCTTTTCTTCTTTTTAAAAGAATAATTGACTGTCAGAATCCCTAGGAAATTATATATTTAGTGCTCCAGTAACAGTGCCTTTCCATAACAATTCTTCAGGTCTAGTTCTTTGAACATTCATAGTGTTGAGAGAAGACAAATGTCTTACTGGAATTAAATTCAATACATATCAGTTTTGCTTTTATTTTTACTTTGATCAGTTTTACTTGTATTCAGAGTTTATTTTAAAGGGAATAGAAGTTTGCTGCAGTTAGAATTAAATTAAAAATCTTATACTTTATATATAATCCGCTTTGTCTTGAGCACTTAGAAATTCTATTCATCTTCTTTATGTTAAATGACACAATAGCATGTGAAAATGACCCAGTCAACATACTTTTTGGTTTCTCTAATCCCAGAGGGTCAGAGACAAAATACCACGACACAAACCTTTTTGAAATGGAATAAAAAGTTATTTCTAACCTACTAATGTGTTGTAGTTAAGTTGAAATGTTTTTGCCATAGTTAAATGATTTATTCCTGAGAAGGACTTGAAGAACCAAAATGCAAGACAGATAAAATCTTCTTCTTGGTGGCCCTTCCAGCCTTCCCTCCCAATATCCGTTTCCCAAAAGTTGCATAGTGCCATCCTATTTTACTAAAGGTCTGGGGCTCAGATGTCAGTGTGGGGTATGTTCTGCCTAAAACTCATCTCTTACTTCTGTCACTGGAGGTTATTCTAGTCTCTGTTCAGTCTTTGGGTCAGACCAATTGCTATAGTACCAGCAGTTAATACCTAAAATCAATTTTCTTGGACTCTACCATTTTCATCATTGTCAGTAAACTGGCTGATAGGGAGCAAGAAATGATTGTTACAAACCAGAAGGAGGTCACTGGGAAAATGAATGAGTAAGACAAAGAGAGAAGACCTCCCTGAAAAACAGAACTTATTGGAATCTAATGGATTTACAAAAACATCAGAATAACTTAGACATTTTAGTTTCATTTATGAAAAAAAAACAACAAAACAAGATATAACTCAGTTGTCACCTTTTACATGTGATTTCCTTTTCCCATCCCTAATCTTAATTTGTTAATACTCTCTAATTTTTGAATGTCATATAGACCCCATTTGGGGTTTTCATGGCAAAGATAATGGAGTGGTTTGCCATCTCCTTCTCTAACTCATTTTACACATGAGGAAACTGAAGCAAAGAGGATTAAGTGACTTGCCCAGGATCACCCAGCTAGTGTCTGAGGTTGTATTTGAAGATCTCTTTCTGACTCCAGGCCTGGCACTCCATCCACTGTACCAAAGTATGTTTCTAATACTCTATAAAATATTCCCCAAGTTTAAGGTGGATATAGCTATTATTTTAGAATCTGGATTAATTGCTCTATGTTACTAGATTACCATTTAGTTCAAGAAGCAATCACTTAGTATTTCCTTTCAAACACACAAACAACTCATTCTTTTTTTCCACCATGGTTATCACCATCTTCATCCATTATTCCCCATCTTCCTAAGAAAAGGCAGCTAAGACTGAGAATCTAGGACATTGTGATATTACAAGGACATCATGGACATCCTCCATTGAAAAAGAATACTGGTATTGGTGTCAGATTTGGTTCAATCCTCCTCTGATGCCTACTACCTGTTACCTTGGACATGTAACAATCTTCTTGGGACTCTGTAGCTACCCTCAACTGTAAAATGAAGCGTGTGAACTAGACGTCAAGAACTTACTTCTAGCTCCAGAGGTATGACCCTATGATTCTGATGTCATTAAAGTACCACCCTGGGGCAGCTTGGTGGCACAGTGGATAGAGGACTGGCCCTGGATTCAGGAGGACCTGAGTTCAAATCCAGCCTCAGACACTTGACACTAGCTGTGTGCCCTTGGACAAGTCACTTAACCCCAATTGCCTCACCAAAACAAAATAAACAAACAAACAAAACCCAAAACACCTCACAGCTGTAGCTCTAAAATCACAGGTGTGTGGGGTGGGAGTAGAAGGTCATCCCCTTGACCTTCACATATTTCACTTAGTCTTCTTGTTCCTCCTTAATTTCCATTTGCACTCTTCATTTACAATGTAGCAGCCTCTCCGAAGCAATTCAATTGCATTATCTAGTTATTCTGGTATGGCCATTCCTAAGCTTCTACTGAAATAATTTGAGGGTTGTAATTTGTCTTTATATTGTTACTATAATAACAGTGCAAGACCACAAACTGATTTTATTATGATGGCAAGATGATATGAAAAGTAATTACTGTATACTTGCAGTGCCCAGCTCCTAAGCATATACAGAATGCCATTTTAAGCTAGCATTAAGTAATGGAAAGAATAGTGAACTAGAAGCCAGAAAACTGGGATTCTGGTTCTATCTTTCACTTCCTGTGTGACCTGAGGCAAATCATGTTAACTCCTTCAGCTTCAATATTTGTAAAAACAAAGGAGTTTGAGTTAAATTATTTTAAAGATATTTTTCTAAAATCATATGACTCTATTAGAGATTTTTAAATCACTAGAAGAATTCAGTATAATTTTTTTTCAAAATGACAATAATAATCACATCTGGCTAAATGTTCTTTGTAATAGTGTGGCAAGGTTCCAATAAGTAAAATTGAATGACTATGCATTTATGATCATATACAATTATGTGACATGGTACTATTCAAGCATTAACATTAGATTAAAAATATGGGTTGTGGCATATTTTGTATGGAGACCATGAAAGATAAACAAAACAGGGATTTTAAATTCCTGAAACAGGACCACATATAGGTCCTCCACTTCATCCTCTTCCCAAGGGGATCTTGTGCCTTTGTTCTGACAAATATAAAAAGGCTGAAAAATCTTTGTGAAGGGGAATAAATATTTAAATAGTAGTCATGCAAAAAGATGAGTATTATGAACTTTAAAAATATGATATTTTAGTGTGAGATCACTGAGTTAGAACCTAGAGAAATGAAGTAGGGCCCAGAAACCCTGGGTCCTAATCCAAGCTAATGTATCTGCCCATGGGCAAGTTTCTCATCCGTAAAATCAGAGAGCTATTTTTTGATGAAGTGAAGCTATAAACATGAATGAAATGTCAGAAAAGTTTTCTAAACTCCTTAAGAAGCAAGATGCTATAAAATTAAATGCACTGTGGGTAGTTTTATGAGCACCATAATTCTCTCAGTCTCTGAAACACATTCAATTTTCTTTGACTGTAATGAAGCATCCTGATGCTTCCATCTTCAGGGTCAAATATTCTTTCTGTCTTTTTAAAAAGAATTTTTATCTTATTGTTTTCTCTATTACATGTAAAACAATTTTTGACATGCATTTTTATCATTTTTGAGTTCCAAATGCCCTCCCTCTACCCCCTCTATGGTTCTTGAGAAGGCAAATGCCTTGATACAGATTATATGTGCGCACCAATGCAAAACTATTTCCATATTATCAATTTTGCAGAAAAAAAAATAGACAAAAGATCGAGAATAATAAAGTTTAAAAAGTATGCTTCAATATGAACTCAGACTCCATCAGTTTCTTCTTTGGCAGTAGACAGCATGTTTTATCATAAGATTTCAGAATAATCTTGAATCATTGTATTGCTGAGAATAGCTAAGACATTTACAGTTGATCATCATGCAATATTGCTGTTACTATCTACAATGATCATCTCGATCAGCTAAGTTCAGTTTGTATCAGTTCATATAAGTCTTTGCAAGTTTTTCTGAAACCATCTGGTTTGTCATTTCTTATAGCAAAATACTATTCCAACAATATCATATACCACAACTTGTTTTAGCCATTCCTCAATTGATGAGTATCCCTTCAATTTCCAATTCTTTGCCACCACAAAAAGAGCTGCTAAAAAAAAATATTTGTCCATATAGGACCTTTTCCTTTTTTTATTATTATCCCTTTGGGATACAAAGCTAGTAGTGCTACTTCTGGGTCAAAAGGGTATCCAAAGTTATTAATCTCTTATATGTGGATTTCAAGAAAAAGATTCTCTAAATTTGCTCTGTGGGTTCACATTTCCTGAAAATCATAACTCGTTAGCTATCAGTGCATTGACTTTTACTAGTTTGCTAAAGTACATCATTATTTCTAAGCAAATGCATTCAATGAAATTTCATAGTGAAAACATTTCCCTGAGGCATCTGGGGCACAATCCTTTAGTTACACACATGGAAAGACAACTCATGCCTCTGATGTTGTAGGGTTGCCAAGGACTTCAGGCCATGCCACTACTCTCATGATGATATGATGGGCCTTTTACTCACTGTGTAATGAATGCATAATCTTGATTTTCTTATGAATATAAAATCACTGCTCTCCCATGCTGTTCTTGCTTTCTGATGGGTTGTTCCCACAGCTCCCATCCCTAGGTTTTAGCTGTAGTCCTTGCTACAGTTGGCTTAACCATCTCTGTTTCTCTCTCCATCTCTTTCTCTTTAAGTTTATAGTTTAGAAGCTAAGCTTCAACCATTTCAACAAGAAACCAAGCACTCATATACCCCAAATCTCAACTGCATTCTCTCCATAAAGGAACAAGTCTTTTAGTAACCAGAATCTTATCCTCTAAGAAATAAACTCTTTTGGAATAATAACAAATCTGCCAGCTAATTAGAGACTATGACCATATTTAATCTGTTTTTTGAACTCTGCCCTTCTATTAGTAGAACCAAAATCCTGACTTACAGCCTCCTAAAATAAGAAAGTCCCCTTTAAATCCAATCAACTAATGATTGCCTGCCTACACCTCCCCCTACCCCATAACTACAGCAACTATATTTCAATAACCTGCACAGAGCTGCATGTGGCCAAGGCTCCTCAGTTTCCCTCAGATCCTCCGAATCTTCTAGTTTTTCCATTCAAATGAATAGTTGTAAGAGGACAAGAAAAACAGCATCAACAACATGAAGTCAGGTGGAGCCATTGCAAGATTATCCTCCCCACTCCCCACTCCCCACTCCCCACCTCAAGTTCTTTGGTTTAATTACTTTTCTTTAATATAGCAATGTGGCTAGCAGGCTTGGAGCTTCTATGCACATATAAAAATCCTTCCTACAACACTTTGAAGTAACATAAGGAAGCTTTGTATTTTATTTTTTGCTTTAATTTTAAAATGAGTTCCAAAGATGTCATTAGAGCAGTTCAGTTGTGATATTAAGGATACAGTGAACAGCTATTTCCTAATGGCTGCTATTTGTTAAGAATTCAACACAGGCTAACACATTGTAAATATGTCAATAGGCTAATATTAATATAATAAATATAATATTTATAACATATATTAATATGACATATAGTTATTATATGTTACATAACAGTGGATATAATAATACTATATTATATATAATATAATAATAATATAAGGCTGATAAATTGTAAAAGGTACTGGAATGGGGATCAGAAGAGGCCAAGGTCTGTGGGTTAGTTTTGTAGGACCATAGCCCCCAGATGTGATTTGGGAGACACAGGACCCCCATCCATGTTTAAATAGGGATAGCAAGAACTTTATAACTCTAAATTAGATAGTTGCCTGGAACCATGCCCTTGGAATTAGCACCAAACACAGGCTGTCAAAAGAATATATGATCTACCTCGAGGTATTATGGCTGGCTTTTGTTCAGATGCTTTTATCTGGATATGATGGTTTACACTCCCACAAGCTATACATTAAAGTAGCTCTGACTGACCTTGTCAAGAACAGACTTTCTGGCTGCCAAAATTTAATAGATTAGAGCAGACAACCAGTAGATGGACCTAAATTACTGAAACCCAATAGCAATAACAAAAAGTAACTGGGTGACCAGAAAAAGCCAACAGAGACAACATGGGACCCAGAACAAATGAGACAAGAGGATCTTCTTCAGCACCAAGCTGCTATGATGTACAGCTTCTCTCTGCCCAGACCTGGAGCCATCTCCAACACTGAGTTGCCACTGGGAACCCTACCACAGGTTACATTGTCACACTCGTGTGAAGTCATCAAGTATATTTCCTGTTCATCCATTTTCTCTGAGTACATATCCTCCTATCCTGGTTCCGCCATAGCCTTGGGTGAGGATTAGGGGTGAGGAGAGAGTGTAGTCAATGTGTGCCTGAAGGAAGCTTTTCTTTTCATATTTTGTTGGTCAGCAAAATGTCTTTTATTTTGAATTACTATGTCCTTATCTTCCTGGGAAAAATAGATTGGGGGTGGGGGGAGCTCATGAGCTAAGGTGTTGATCCACATGGTTTCTCAAACCTCGGGAAGCTTTTTGTATTATTCATGCAGAAAGGGTACCCTCAGTACTACATAAGCATGTCAAAACTGCACAGGTCAACATTGGGTTAATTTTTGTTTCTTGTATTATTTCAAGTCAAATGATCCAAGTTTCTACTTGGAATAAACATCCAACTTCTTAAATATCAATATTCTTCCAGTGAAGCTATATGACTAGGAGTAATAAAATACCACAGACTTCAGATAATTATATTTTTGAATCACTCAATGGGCAAAAGTCAGTCAGTCAGTAATATTTATTAAATTTCTACTATGTGCCAGGCACTGCTAAGGATTAAGAATCTAAATACAAAAAAAAAAAAGCAAGAAAAAGACAATCCCCCTCCTCAAGAAGCTTATAATCTAATGACGAAAAACAACACACAAAAAGAAGCTTAAAAGGGGAGTGTGGGGGGTGGGGAAGTATCTGTGTTCATGAGACAGATTCTAATTGGTTCTCTTGATTTCCACACCAAACTAACTCCATTTGGAGTTAGCTGGCCTTTCCTCTTGTTGTTTGTCCATTCTTGAAGACGACCATGATAGGGTGATGTCATGACTAGCACTGAATTGGATTTAAGTGAAGGAGGGCTTTGCAAGGTTACCAACCTCTAGAGCCATTTGGGTCCAGTGGCAAGATATACATCAGGACAATTAGAGATGGCCCAGGATATTTGAGGCAATTAGGACTTGCTCAGGGTCACACAACTAAAAAGTGTCTGAGGTGAGATTTGAATTCAGGTGTGAAGAAGAGAGGTAGGTAAATGCTGGGCTGCAATATTTTACCAGTGAAGACCAACAGAGGAAAAATGGCATAAAGGACAAAATCTGGGAGCTATATGACTGAAGAAGAAGTCGTAAATGATGAGAATGTGTGGACGGCTGCCAATCTGCACTGTTGGAGGGAATATACCCATACTAATGACATCCTAGATCATCCAAAATAGAAGTATTTTTCTAGAAGAAAAATGATGTAAAGAAGCATGAATACAAGGGGTCTGATTGCAAGGAGTTTAAAATTAATATTGATATCAATACTTGACACTAGTCTAGTTCTTTACAAGGTCCTGCAGCTAGTGAGTGATAACACTTAAACTGAAACCCAGGTCTTGTGACTCTAAGTCCAGTGTTATTTCTCTAACATCATGTCAAACTCTTTATGTTACAGAAATCCAGATGTTACTATTGATTATTTTTGTTATGAGGTTTCTGGATTAAAAACAAATTAAAGGAACTTGAATTGCAAGTCCTGTGTCCCATGCCTGACTGGATGCATGGCCTGACCCTTTAGGTATCAAATCCATCCAATTTCTGAAACCATGAACTGAAGAAAGAGCAAATGGTAGGTTAGAACAAGTCTCTCTAGGATATATGACCAACTTCTTGGATACTAGACACAAGCAATCAAATACTCCAGGGTTCGGTGGTACCTTTTGTGTGGGGAAGAACATTCAGGATTTATTTATATGATCTTCAAGTTTTGAACAAGAATAGCACATCCTTCATTGTTTTTGACACACCTATCCTTTCCCTTAAGTGTTTTGGAAGATGATAGAGTTATCAGCTCTAACCAAGCTCATGGTTCCATGACAGTTATGAGAGAGATGGCTGTGTAAACAGTGTATGAAGCAAAATCAGTTTCTTCCAAGAGGATGTCAAAATAGATACCAGAAAATTGTCATAGGAGCATTCTTGATTTTCCCTTGGACATATCTCTTTTCAGTACTGTGTTCTTAGATGCTGTGACTCATGAAAAATTTGAAGCCTCTATATAAGAGAAATAGTTACCTTCACAATTTTCATTTCCTTCCTAGTGTATACAGCAGACTGTGTAAAAAAAAAACAAGAAAAAAAAGGGAATGCTTTTAATGGACAGAAAGCTCAATATAAGTGAACAGTGTGGCATGGAAAGCAGAAAATATATGTTCTTAGATTTTATTAGAAGGTAGAGTATCTAAATATAGGGAAGTAATAGTACCTTGGTAGCATAGCTGTCCTTTTTAGACCATCCCTGTGATGTTGTGTTTTGTTCTGAGCACTTCATTTGAGTAAGGACCTTAACAAAATGGAGGATACCCAAGGAGTATAAACAAGATGGTAAAGGGCCTTGAGACCATGCCATATGAGGGCTACAAAAGCAGCTTTGGTTGTTTACCCTGCCAAAGATAAAACAGAAACAAATGATACTCATCTTCGAGTATTTGAATGGTTTTATTAAATTATTATTATTATTAGCAAAGATATTAGATTTATGCCACTTTGCCCTAGAGGGCACAAGGATTAAATAATGGAAGTATTAAAGGGTAGATTTTGGCTTGAGAGACAGAAAAGCTTTCTAATCATTATACTTGACCAATACTGGAATGGGCTACCAGGGAAGGCAGGGGATCCCATGTTCTTTTTTTTTTTTCCAGGCAATGAGGGTTAAGTGACTTGCCTGGGGTCACACAGCTAGCAAGCATCAAGTGTCTGAGGTCAAATTTGAACTCAGGTCCTCCTGAATTCAGGGTCAGTGCTTTATCCACTGTACCACCTAGCTGCCCCCGGGATCCCATGTTCTTGAGGTTTTCAAGTAAAGGCTGGCTAACTATTTGTCAGATATGGTGTTGAAGGTGTTTTCATTCAAGTATGGGATAGACAAGATGGTCTCTGAGATCTTCTCCAAATCTAAGGATCTGTGAAATGTAGATTCTGGATTATAGTGCAAATTAATATGATTTTTCTTATTCCTCTTCTCCCCTCCCCCAAAAGGAGGGGGTATGATTAAACATGAACCATATGATGATGTTATTAAAGCAATAAATTATTACTTTCATAAGTAATAAATAATTTTACTTGTGCAACTGTAATGATTGGAATGACGCCACCTGCTGGAGACTTACTATAGAAGAGTTCCGCTCATGAAGCGAAGGTCTTTGAGGGCAAGACCAGGAGTCTTTTCTTTGGCGTTAGGAAGTGACTCGGGCTAGTGGGAGGAGGAAGGAAGAGACTGGCGCTCGGTCTCACTCTCTTTCCTGAGGACGCTGGTGGAGAGGGTAGCTAGAAATGTGCTCTCCCTTTAATAGATAGGAATCTAGGCCTTTCTCTCTCTCTTTACCAAATTCTTATTCTCCTTAATAAATGCTTAAAAGTCTAACTCTTGCTAAAGCTTATAATTTATTGGCGACCACTCATTAGATATTTTAGACAGTTTAGCTAGAATTTTAGCCCTTAACACAACTCAAAATCTACCAACATAATGATGATAGCTAACATTTATATTTTTTCCTATTCAGTTGTTTCAGTCATGCCTGACTCTCTGTGACCCCATTTAGGTTTTTTTGGGGCAAAGATACTGGAGTAGCTTGCCATTATTTTCTCCAGCTCATTATACAGATGAGGAACTGAGGCAAACAATATTAAGTGACTTGCCTGGGGTCACATAACAAGTAAGTATCTGAGGCCAGATTTTAATTCATGAAAATGAATCTTCCTGATTCCAAGCCTAGTGTTCTATATACTGCACTACCTAGCTACCCACTAACATTTACTTAGTGCCTACTATATGCCAGGTGCTGTGCTAAATGCTTTTATAAATATTATCTCATTTGAACCTCACAGCAACTGCTTCCTTTGGGTCCTCTCCCTCCACCAACCTGAAAGATGCAATTTTTCTTTTTTTTAGTAGAAATTAAATCTGTTATTTTTTTCTTT
This sequence comes from Dromiciops gliroides, assembly GCF_019393635.1. Lineage (NCBI taxonomy): Eukaryota > Metazoa > Chordata > Mammalia > Microbiotheria > Microbiotheriidae > Dromiciops > Dromiciops gliroides. The sequence continues at coordinate 573,355,621 of NC_057862.1, forward strand.
TAGTCTATAATGATTTTGTTCTATTCACCTTCTTGATTTTTCTAAAAAAATAAAAATAAAAATGAGACCATCCTCAATTTGACAAACTCCCATGCTGAGGATGGTAGGAACAGTGATGGAAGAAGAACTAAAGTCCCTGTATGGGACAATTGCCTCAATTTAGCTAAATAATTAGGGGATACCACAGAGTCAAGCAGAGACAGATTTATTTCATTCTCATGAGAATGGGCAAACCCATTCAAGGAATGAGGAGCATGCCAATGAGCTCAGAAGTTGGGTTTTTATAGAAGTTTGAGAGGGCAGTCCCCTTGTGTACCAGGTGGGTTCACAATCTAACATCCAATCTTGTCCCACCTGGTACTCGTGCTGAGCTCATGATCAGGGTATGGAAGCATGCTCAGCTAGGTCTGAGGTACTAGAGCTGGGGGAAGGGGAGGGAGAGAGGGTACAGGTAGTTGTGAAACCACTCCACCCATGTAAGGAGGGGGCAGGTGGTTGTAAAACCACTCCGTCTGTGTAAGGGGGGAAAAGGGGGAAGAAGAGAGGGGTGGTGCCAGTATGGGGTTGCACTAATAGGAGACAACAAGGAGGAGGGTGTTGGGGTACACCATGTTCAGTGAGGCAGAATATGTGTTTCTCAAGGAGATTGCTACAACACCCTGTTTGGCCACAGAAATTAGGGCGGGGCAGCAAGGTATGTTTTAGCAATGGGATGGAATATGGACAGAAAGCTCATCAGAAGGGATTGGAGTGTTGGGTACTTTCCAGACCTCAGCCTCAGAGTCTGAACTGACTCAAGTCCACTATATCCCTCTCAGTCCCTAAATCAGTCAGGTGGGCTAATGAAATTGTTGATCTGGAAGGAGATGCCTTTGTTGTGTGGCACAGTAATGACAAATCACAGAGTGCTTCTAGTTGGCCATTTCTTCCTTCTCCATGAGCCAATTAGGAAGTCAATATTGACTGTAACCAACTTCTGGAGAGAACCTGGACAGTACTATGAAAAAAAAAAAAGATTCTCTTAAGGATTTCTTCAAAAGACTGAATACCAGGGTAGCACATTTGCCATGTGAACTAAGCAATCCAGCAGAAGCCCTCTGTGGTGTCTTTCAAGGGCTTTTTAATCCTCTTTTTATAGAGGTGGGTCATTATATATTGATCAAAGCAAATTGGGTCTTTTCCATAAAACAAATCTAATTGGTTAACATTATTCAAATCTATTGGTTGATATGACTTGAAGGTGGTCTATATTATAATGAACTCTAGAGATGACATCAGGAAAAGAAATACAAAAACTCCAAATTTGCATCTATAGTAATTATTTACAATGTCACACTATGAAGATTAATATTATACACAGACTGTCCACAAAGCTTGATAATTTTAGATATCAGGAAAGTTTCCCCCCAAAATCCAACCCTGATCTTGAATCAAACAGAATGTAAAGCACCAAAGCACACCTCAAGATAAAGAGTCACAAGCTAGCACTTCACAGTACAGCTGAAGTGCTTTCCTCTTTGGAGAAGTGAAGCCAGTTGACACAGCTGCCAGAGAATAAGAAATGGAAGAATAGCAACAAGAGGGACAAGAATGACTAAACTGCCAACTTGAATGAGCCATTGAGTTTTGTAGAGTGAAGAAACTAAGCAATGATTAAGGACAGAAAGTGAGATTTTATAGACCTGGAATACAATTCCAACTAGGAGAAACATGGCCAAGAAGGGGAATGAACAATCCTTCCCCCCCACCAAGATGAAACATCCAACAGAGAAGACACTTCTCAATTTCCAATTTCCACATCTCCCAAAGCAGATCAATCTCCCTTAAGAGTGATACCCACTGTAGCACCAAAGGAAAATACTTGGGTGAAGGAGAGTTCACAGTCCTACTATGTAGTCTCAGAGATCTTTAAAATAGAGGTCTCCCATAGGTAATGGTAGCCCTATCACTGTGGTCTGAGGAGCAGCTGATATTTTGAAGAAAGCAGTTGAGGATAAAGGGATTGGATAAGCTCCTGAAAGGCTAGTTATTCAGTCAACAAGTATTCATTAAGTGATTACTATGTTCCAAAAATGGTGCTAAGCAATGGGCATATAAAGAAAGGCAAAAATACTATCTCTGCTCTCGAGATCACATTCTAATTAAGGAAGCAATATGGAAATAATTGTGTACATATAAGAGTCAAACACAGGGGCGGCTAGGTGGCGCAATGGATAAAGCACCTGCCCTGGATTCAGGAGTTCCTGAGTTCAAATCCAGCCTCAGACACTTGACACTAGGCAAGTCACTTAACCCCATTGCCCCGTTTAAAAAAAAAATGTAAATAAAAAAAAGAGTCAAACACAGACAGATAGACACACACAGAGGTAACTGGAAAGTAATCTCAGAGAGAAAGCACTAACAGTGGAAGTGGTTGAGAGGAATTTGGGGTAGGAGTATGGGACCAGGAATGATTTATTACAGAAGGTAGGATTTGAACTGAGGTCAAATTGGAAACTTCTACTCCTAGTGCTGTAGATAGAGCAAACAAACGAATCATAGTGTTTTAGAAACACTGACAGCCTCAGTAAAGATTCAAGAATTATATCTGAGCCAAAGAAACCTGAAGGAAATCTGGTCTCTTAGTTCAGTTCTGCAGGGAAGTATGCTATTCTTTCATTTGATAAATGAAAATGAAAGAAGATTGATCTGAAGAGTAAAAGTAAGAGTAATTTTGATGTTCAGTCATATCTAACTCTTCATGACCTTATTTGGGGTTTTCTTGCCAACGATACTGGCATGGTTTGCCATCTCCTTCTCCAGCTCATTTTATAGATGAGGAGACTGAGGCACATAGGGTTAAGTGACTTGCTCAGGATCCTATAGCTACTAAATGTCTGAGACTAATCTTCCTAATTCTAGGCCTAGTGCTTCATCCACTGTGCCACATGGCCCCCCAAAAGTAAGAGTAACAGCTAACTTTTATAAAGTGCCTTGTTTATGCCAAGCACTATGCAAATTGCTTTACAATTATCTCATTTGATCCTTGCAACAACCCTGGGAGATAGGAGCTATTTTAGCCTTATTTTACAGATAAGAAAACAGGCAGACAGAGGTGCCATGACTTGCCCATGAGTACATAGCTAGTAAGTATCTGAGTCTGGATTTGAGCTCAGATCTTCCTGATTCCAGCTCCGGTATTCTATCCACTGCCCCACCTAGCTGCTTCAGTATTTGTTTGTTTGTTTGTTTGTTTGTTTGTTTGTTTACTTATTTATTTATTATTTTGTTATTTCAAATATTTTAATGAGTTCTCTGCCAGGCATTTAAAACACCAGTTTGTGAGGATAGACTCCATTGGAGAGAGAGAATACAGAATGCAGGTAGCCACTGAGCTGAGTAATCTTCTTGATTTGGGGCTGGATCTGAGAGTCCACTGCTTTCTGGTCAGCCTTGCGCTGCTTTGTAATCTCATATTTCTCTTTTTCTGTGTCAAAAATCTCTCCTTGGTGTCTAGGTTTACGGAGCCTCTTCTTCTTGAAGTAAGCATCAGTAAGATGATTTGGAATTTTCACACCTGAAAGGTTAACCCTGGTGGAAGTGGCAATGACAAATTTCTGATGGGTTCTTCGCAGAGGAACACGGTTGATGATCAGAGGTCTGTCCAGTCACCAGTAGCAAGCCACTAGCCAGCTGCTTCAGGAAAAACACTCACTTGCCCCTGTGGCGGCCAGTGAGCATGATCAGATCCGTGCCCCAGGTGATGCTAGATCAGAGTCTCCTCACCTGCTGGCTGAAGGGCTTTTTGCCATGACTGAGCAGCTTTCTAGGCACATCCTCAGTAGGGTAATACCTAGGCATTTTATGGATCTTCACCACTCGGTTTCCTCCATTCTTATCCCCACCAACTGGCTTTGAGATGGTAGCATTACCTTCTCTTTCTTTTTCCTTTCAATCCGGAGTTTGGGTGCAGTGTACTTGCATTTGTACATGGCCCGCCGGGAATACATGGCAGACCTTGTGTATCTGCCGATCCCTCTGGCCAGGACCGGGTTGAGGCTGCAATGCTTTCAAGGCTTTTTCACCACCTTCTCGGCAGCATTTTCATTTTTGGGATTCTTTTCCTTTTTTTCTTTTTTAACCTTTTTTTCCTTTAGTTCCTTTGTGGGGGTTTGGTCTGCCATCTTGAGAGAAGAGAAAGAGACTTAGGGTCCGGACTTCCGGTCTATAAGCCTGCCTCAGTATTTATTAAGCACTTACTATATACTGAGTATTATCCTGGAAATATAAGTATATTGAATGAAATAATCCTCTAATTCCAATGGACTGACATTTTAATGGGGAAAACACATACTTTTAAAATTACATGCAGCACAAATACAAAGTTAATAAATACATATATCTTTATAAAACATTTGCTATGTGCAAGAGACATAGTTTTGCTTGTGCCTTGAGACACATAATTAAGGCATAAGGGTACAGTGGAAAGGGTCCTGGGTTTTCAATCAGAGAACTTTTCTGCCTTTTTATTTCTTTTTTGCCTTTCTTTCTTTCTATTTGTTTTTCTTTCTAGCCCTTAGCAATGCATGATGATCTATCAACAGTGTTTGTTGATGATGGCAAGCAGGAAGTACCAGTTTGGATCCTGCCTCCACCACTTGCTACTTATATAAGCTGGGACAATTCACCTGATTTCTCTGGGCTTCAGTTTATCATCTGTTAAATGAAAAGTCTCAACTAGATGACCTCTAAGGTCACGTACAATTATAAATCTGTGATTGTCTAACCTGAAAAACATTGGCTATCCACATGTAAATGATTTCCAATTTTTGGGACACAGTGACACTGGGCTGCTCCCTACCCCCAACACAAATTAATTATACAATTAATGCGTTTTTAAATACTACTGGATGTCATTTATAATCAATAATACATCTTACCATTTTTTCTTCTTTATATTATTTGCTTGGAATTTCTCCAGCTTAGGGAAAAAAATGTTCTTGTCCAATCTGTTTGGAAATATTACTGTACCCAGTGCACTCTGTAATTCTGCATATAAATAACATACATAATGAGGAAGTTTACAAATAATTAGAAGGAGATTGGAAAAATCTGAACTCTGGCAGAATATGAAAAGAGAAATACTCTGTAGACTAATTAAATTATGGAATAATTATATTCAGGGCTGTCATCATAGCAAGGAACTGGCCACAAAGAAATGTTTTATTACTGTAGTTCATTTCAAAATGCTTTAAACAGGCTGTAAGTGAGGTTTTCCAACAACATGGATCAGTTTCTCCCACTAATAAAGAACTGGGGGATTTGGAAAGAGGGTACAAGGGAAAGAGGGAGGAAAGAGGTATTCCTACTTTCAGACAACTAGGGGATCTTTAGTAAACTTGGACTTCTAGTACAGATCATTATTCATGAATAAGTTTGCTAGACATGATGCATCGCCTCCTGCTTCTCTTTCTTTATAGGGTAATCAGGAGAATATAAATCAGAAAACAAACTTTGCTTGGTCAGAGATTAGGAGCTGAAGACAGTCACCCTCAATTGTCACTTTATTCATCATTTACATAGATATGGAGTAATGGGGGGGGTAGGATTAGTAGCTAAATTAGCACTTTAAAAAAGAATACTAGAATAGCCATGTTGAAACAATATCACATCGTTTCTCTTTCTTTTTATCCTCACAAAAATGCACTCCATCTAACTTTTACCTTACATTTTGAGGATTTCCATTATCAGAAAACAATCTTGTACGTATTTCCCCCTTCTATCTGCCTATCTCTATTGTACAAGTGGTAAACTTTTGTTACTTTATTTCTATTATAAGCCTCATTCCCCCAAGTCATGAAGATGAATGTGGACTCAATTTTTAATGAGGTGTCCATTACAGCAGCATTTTAAGTCATCATTTAAAAAAATAAATAAATAAAATCCTGTTCTTTGGAACCATCTCCATAACCAGCTGGTCACTTCCTATATACTCCTCTCTATGCCAAAATTCTGTCTGATAGGAGAGAGAAAAACAGCCAGTGCTCCCCAATCCTTCATTTTCCTGCCAGAACTTTAAAGTCATTGGAACTCCTATCTAGAAGTGTTTCTTCAGGCCATGCCACTGATTCCTACAACATTTAGCAGAGGTGGGTAGGAGGTTTGACATATTTTGGGTTACTCTCTTATCTCTCAGAAAGATGTCTGTCATAAGACTTACAGTGAGGGAGGAGGTGGTTGGGGAAGAGAGGTGTCCTCTTCCCCTCTTAACTTTCATCATCCCTTGTCTCCCTGCTTCTTTCCCAGACAAACATGTAATGTAACTGAGAGTCATGAGGGATAATAAATAACAATACTAATAATAGTAATTATTGTCTTAGTAAGAGCACTAGCAGCACTAGCAGCTAGCATTTATATAGTTTTAACATGTACCAAGTTCTTTGTCTATATTGTCTTATTTAAGCCTCACAATGACTCTGTGAGGTAAATACTATTATCTCCATTTTATAAATGAAAAAGCAAAGACTGGAAAGCTAAGTGACCTGCCTGTTGTCACACTTCTGAGAAATGTTTGTGATAGGCAGGATTTGAATTCTGGTCTTTCTGACTCTAGGTCTAGCACCAGTCCTAATCTTTGCCACTACAGGAATATCTTGTTTTGTTGCACATCTCTTTATTGTACTTCACCGATATTGATTTTTTTTAATAAATTGAAGGTTTGTGGCAATCCTGCTTGAGCAAGTTAGTTGGCACCATTTTTTCCAACACCATGTGCTCACCATGCTCACCATGCGTTGTGTTGCTGTGTCACATTTTGTTAATTCTCACATTATTTCAAACCTTTATTATTATTATACATGTTATGGTGATCTGTGATCAGTGATCTTTGATGTTACTATTGTAATTGTTTTGGGGCACCCATATAAAAAAGGCAAACAATAAATGTTGTGGATATTCTGACTGCTCCACCAACCAGCTTTTCCCCTTCTTTTTCCCTCTGCTCTGGCTTCCCTATATCCTAAGACAACAATATTGGAGAATAATACATAAACTTCATTGATAAAGCAGCAGCAGGGTTTGAGAGGATTGACTCCAATTTTGAAAGAAGTTCTGGGGCAGCCAGGTGGCACAGTAGATAAAGCAGCAGCCCTGGATTCAGGAGGACCTGAGTTCAATTCCAGCCTCAGACACTTAACATTTACTAACTGTTAAGTGGGCAAGTCACTTAACCCTCATTGCTCCACAAATAAATTTTAAAAAGAAAAGAAAAAGAAAGAAAGGAGTTCTACTGTGGGTGAAATGCTATCAAACAGCATCACATGCTACAGAGAAATCTTTCCTGAAAGGAAGAGGCAATCGATGTGGCAAACTTCATTACTGTCTTATTTAAAAAAAAAAAAAACAACCTGCCACAGTCACTCCAACCTTCAGCAACTACCACCCCTGATGAGTCAGCAGCCATCAACACTGAGGCAAGACCCCCCACCAGCAAAAAAGATTAAAACTCAATAAAGGCTCACATGATAGTAATTTTTAGCAACAAAGTATTTTTTAGTTATGGTATGTACATTTTTAAAAACATGATGTTATATTAAACACTTAATAGACTACAGTATGGTGTAAATATAAATTGTATATGTACTGAGAAATCAAAAAATTCATCTGACTCACTTTATTGCAGTTGTCTGGAACCAAATCTCCAATATCTCTGAGATATACCTTTGGGTAAGTCAATTAATCTTTCTGAGGCTCATTTTCCTCATCTAGAAAATGATGGAATTGACTAATTTCCAAGGTTACTCCTACCTCTAGCATTTTGTGGTTCTATTTACTGAGCCATAATATACCACCACCATTAGGATTATTCATTCATTCACTCACTCATTCAACAAATATTTATTCAGAACAAACTATATATAGGACACACTGCCAGAGGCTATGAAGGATGGAGAATTCCATCTCCACAGCCATTTTGCCCTTCATTTTCTCTTGCAAACAAATAAAGGAAGAGTTGTGGCACATAGGACCAATTTAGTTGGGGGAGGGGAATGTATGCTATGTTGGTTGGGTAAAGTCACTTAAGTGAAGCTCTGGGAGAAGGTGAGCCCTGGGAGAGCAGTGTTGCAGTGATAGGACCATTGAAACATGGCAGTCTGGAGCTGAGCTAAGGAATTGGGAGTAGCAGATTAGGTTTTACTGCCAGAACTGGCAAAAAGCATACAGAAGGGCTACAGAGAGAACGTATGACTGTCCAAGACATTAATTTCTTGGATAAGGGGGAAGGGGCAAAACCCAAGCAGTAGGCCATCTTAATCATGGCCTTGAGTGAGGTTCCTCATTGCCTTTTTGGTTTTTGTTTTGTTTTGTTTTGTTTTTAGTGAGGCAATTAGGGTTAAGTGACTTGCCCAGGGTCACACAGCTAGAAAGTGTTAAGTGTCTGAGGCCAGACTTGAACTCAGGTTCTCCTGACTCCAGGGCCAGTACTCTATCCATTGCGCCACCTAGCTGCCCTCCTCATTGCCTTTTTTTTTTTTTTGCAGGGCAATGGGGGTTAAGTGACTTGCCCAGGGTCACACAGCTAGTAAGTGTCAAGTGTCTGAGGCCGGATTTGAACTCAGGTACTCCTGAATCCAGGGCCTGTGCTTTATCCACTGCGCCACCTAGCCGCCCCCCCTCCTCATTGCCTTTTACAAGCTTCTTGATGTGTTTTCTTCCAGGGCTTCTTAAACTTTTTCCATTCATAACCTCTTTTTGCCTCAGAAATTTTTACTTGATCCTGGCTATATAGGTATAAAAAGTAGGTATACATAACCTTTTACTGTTGTCAAATGTTTCATGACCTCTACATTTAGTTACAGGACCCACAGTTTAAGAAGCTTGGATCTAGTTCTCTTTAGATATGGATCTGGGAAAAAGAAACTTACTATTCTGACATCATAATAAAAATCCCTTCATTATGGTTCTCCTTGAAATCTTTTGTAATACAGAAAGACCCCAAAGACATCAGATCAGAATAGTCTAAGCTTTGGAATACAATGCCTGAGTTTGCATAAATTTAAATTTCTAATATCATCTATTTTTGAGTTATTAAGGGCAAGAAAGAGTCAGCATATGTCTTAATTCACACTCTCATGTTCTGATAAAACAATTTAATGGAGTTTTATCTCTCTTTATAAAAATGTTCATCTTTCACTTTAGAGTAAGGTAAGGATATTGACCATTAGTTTTCTTTAACCATTAACTTTCTTTTTCTTGGACAAATCATTCTTTGATTTCAAAAGCCATTTAATTATCTTTTTAAAAGACATTTAATCTCACTTTATTTTTAAGTTGATTTCTGAACTTAATTTTATTCCTTTACCAATAATTTTACCTATGCTTTCCTCCTCTATTTTTAGTCTATATCTTCCCCTATACTTTAAAAAATATAATTCTTTTTCTATTGTTATGGGGTTAGGATTAAAGTTTAAACTGGCCCCTAAACTGAAGGACAGACACACCTTGAGAATCAAGAGAGATAAGCCCATTAGGAGTGGCTTCTGCCTAAGTGGCATCAAGGGGACTGATAACTCCAGAACTCAGGACCACCTCACCTCATTCCAGTTTCCCCCACCCCCAAAGAGAACTTTCCACAGTCAGATGATCACCCCATCTGTCCCTCCACCATCTGTCCTCTAAAAAAGCTTTTGTCTTTCTCCTGTTCAAGGAGATAAGTATCTCAGAGAATGTCTCTGAACCATCTCCCTTTGAGAGAACTTCTCTCTTGATTCCTCTTCTCCAGGGCCTAAATAAAAGATTATTTTTTTCTAATTGGATTTGTGTGTGAGAGGGTGTAATTCTTTAAAGAGGAATACCTAAGGACCCCCACATCACCCATTTCCCCTGTGACACTATCTAAGCTATTCTTTTCTTTCCCCCTCTTTTTATTTGCTTTCTTCCCTTGAGAATAAAACAATTCCATTCCAACAAACATTTTCACCATGTCTACACAGTGCCAAACATTCCTAAAAGAATTTCCAGTTTGTCTCAATACCTGATATTTCATATTGCATAGACAAAACAAATACTTATCTTCAGGCCAAATCTCTACCCAGAACTCTAGTCCCATTTCTCAAATTGCCTCTTAGAGAGATTCACCCAGATATCTCATTAGCTACCAGAGTTCAACATTCATAACATGGAACTCAACGCCTTCTTCTGACATTGACTTCCCTCCTGAATTTCCCTATTTTTGTTGATGACACCCTGATCCTTCTAGTCACCCAGGTTTGAAAGCTCAGAGTCCCCTCTGACTCTTCTCTCTCCTTGGTCTCCACATTCAATCTTACCAATTCTACATCTGTAACATCTATCCTCTTCTCTACACTTCTGCTAACCCTACCCTCATCTGTCACCCCCTTCCACTGAGAATAATAGCTCTCTAATTAATCTCTGTGCATCTAGTTTCACCCCCTCACTAATCATAATCTTTGTAAGGCCAAGGTCTTAATCAGACCTTGACACTTCTCTGCCCAAAACCTTTGCAGCACTTTCAGATTCCTCTGGGATAAAATAGAAACTCCTTAGCCTAAAATTGTAGGTCCTCCACAATCAGGCTCTACTCTACCTCTCCAAGCTTTATTCCATGGAACTCACTTCAGTTGTGTCTGGAATGTTCACTATAATGTATGTGATGGAGACCTAGCACCTGCAGGGAACTTAGAGAAGGACTTGAAGGAATAACTGAACCAAGTTGTCCTCCCTACAGCAATCAGTCTACTCTGGAACTGTGAAAATCCTGTGGCATTATGCCCCATAGGCAGCATCCCTTCACACTCTCCCAGGCTAGAAGGGGCAGGGATGCTGCCTAGATGCATACACCTGACTTCAAGCAGAGTCATGATTGTTTGGAAATGGAAATGTACTGGCCATGGTACAGAGTTTAGTCACTACTGCCAAGTTAATTAGAGCAAAGCCATGGTTTCCCATTCCCCCTTTCCTAGTTGTGTGTGTCAGCCCTCTGGTAAGGGATGACCATCTGAACATAGAATGGTCTCTTATGTGCTAAGCTAAACATAGGAAAGAGCAACTGCATGTGCTATTGTCCCCTCTTAGAAACATGCTTATAAACTCACCTCTGAGATAAGACTAGTCTATCGGACTTTGGAAATGTGTACCTATTAGTATTGTCTTGCTCTTATTATAAAAAGTCTATAGTAAAAGCAGCAGGCAGTTTGAAATCGGTTCAACATGCCTTTGCCTCAGGCTACAATAAACTCCTGTAACTTTTTTTTTCTTCCAGGATTTGTTTCATTATTGAGGGCAAGGCCCAAACAAAGATTTCCTTTTAACACCATAAAGTAAAAAATAGAGGAGCAAATGCCCAGTACCCTGTTCAGCACAAGGAACCTCCTAGAGAGACACAGTACTGGGTGTTCCTTCAATGGGAAGCTTTTGACCCATTGTTCTTGATTTTTTTTAATGTCTACTACAAAGGTTTTGTGAATAAGAAACAGGGAGGAAAAGGGCTTGACTGGAGGAGAGGGTGGGGGGTTGAGAGTGTGAAGGAGCTTATTCTATTGGCTGTTTATGAATTGTTACAGAAATTGGATGTGGTCTCATAGCTGCCCTGTCACAAGGTGATTTATTATAGCTGTTCTAATGAATGTTTTATATAATATTAGCTAGCATTTATATACTGCTTTAAGTTTAGCAGAGTTCTTTACATATACTTTTTCATTTGATCTTTATAACAACCTTGAGAGGTAGGTGCTATTATTATCCCAATTTTGAAGATAAAGAAACTGAGGATGAAAGAGAAATGACTTGTCAAAGTCACACAGAAACTGTGTGAGGCAGGATTTGAACTCAGGTCTTCCTATTTCCTTGGTGCCACCTATTTGCCTATGAATTGTTCCAGACAATGCCAGAGACAGAAAGAGGTGAAATCCAATAGATTTGAAAGAGGGGAAAGCAAGGCAAAACCATGACTTTACTGATTAATCCATATACCAAATTGCTGTTCTAATGAGAAAGAACCTGAGACCCAACCTAGAAAGGGCAGAGCCAGGGAACAATTCTGACCAATGCCATATAGCAAGGCCCCTGTAGCTATTACTGACACTCCAGTGCATCCTCAGGTTCTGGATCATGCATATTACATGCGATAAAAGCACAGAGAAGAGGACATAGTCTAGTCACAACTCTCCATACCTGTAGCAAAAAGGGAGAGGGGTCACCCAGAAAATGGTTTTCTTGGGGTTTTGGTTTGGTTTGGGGTTTTTTTTTTGTTTGTTGTTGTTGTTATTGTGGTTGTTGTTGAAGTAGCTGCTAGATCAGCCTAAATATATTTTCTGTGGGTGGAACTTCATTGTATTCCATTTCCTCTCCTTGACAATTACAGCTCCATTACTAGACACTAACAACTTTGCTCAAAACTGGCTATGTGCGTCTGGTCAACACCCTGTCTCTTAAATACTGAGCAAGTCTGAATGGGTTCTACTCAAGGGACACAATATTTATTAAAACCCAAGCAAAGGCAGACAGCCTTGCTTAGAATCCATTTCTACTACAATTCCCTTCATGTTATTCTCTCTAAATTTCTTGCCCCAGCTATTTATTATTTACATGACTGTGCATACATCCAGCTCTCTATATCCCCAAAAGGCTAAATTCGTGTTATCTTTTTTGGTGTAATCTGTGTTCTAACCAAATTACAATGATAGCTGTTCCCTGAACCCGACATGACATCCCCCATCTCTATGCATTAACATAGAGCATTCTCCATGTCTGAAATATACTCCCTTATCACCTCTGTCTTTCAGAATCCTTATCTTCCTTTAAAGCTTGCAGCTGGTGCTCCCTCCTTTTAGTGCTCCCTTATTCTCCCAGCTTGAAATGCTCCATTGTCTCTCATCTTAAATATTTCTGGAACACCTTATCTGGATTTCTTCTTCCCATCCTGCTTATCCCCTTACTCTCTTGTTATCTTCTCTGTGGGTGAACTGGTAGCATTGCCTATAAAGTTCACAGTGTATTAATGCAAAGTATAAAGATTTGTAATAAGGAGTACCTGATTTCAGATCCTGCCTCAGATATTCACTAGATGTGTAATCCTGAGCAAGTCACTTAACCTCTATCTGTCTCAGTTTCCTCCTCTGTAAAATGGGGATAATAATAATACCTACCTCAAAGGGTTGTGAGAATCAAACATGATAACATATGTAAACCACTCTGCAACCTTAAAGCAGTACATAAGTGTTTCTTCTTGTTATTGTTATTGTTCACTCCCCTTGAGTATAATGCAGGTGTCTGCCATTTTTATCTTTGTATTGCTGGTGTTTAGTTCATTGTCATAAACATGATAGACCCTTCTCAAATATTTTTAAATTAAATTGGATTTAATATATATGACTGGATCTTTTAGTTTCTATCCAAATTTTCTAATGTCACTTTAAAACCAAGATAAACTGCCCCTGGCTTTTTTGTCTTGAATCTGAAAAAAACTCAGTTCACAATGCATATTAATATCACCAGAAATACTAAGTTAGAAGTGAGGAAATGTGGATATCATCTCCCTTAATTGAAATAATCAATCAACAAGTATTTATTAAACAACTCTTATGGGCTAGGCATTTGCATGTAAGTACAAAAATCTAAACAATTCCTAACTGAAAAGAGCTTTTATTATCATGGGAGAGACAAGTATGTGCATACACATACACATACATACATATACATGTATGTGTGTGTATATGTGCATATACACATACATAATGTATGCACACATATATATGCATATGCATGAACACAAAGTGAATAAATATAGATGTATACAAAATATTTAAAAACAAAGTAGGAAGGGGGAGAGCAAACATTTAGAGTAATTCCCCCAAGAAAGGCTTCATGTAGATGATGTACCTGACCAGCATCTAAAAGGAAGTGAATGACTGTATGAGGCAGCAGCAAGAAAGGTATGCATTCGAGGCATGTGAGGTGGCCAGTACAAAGACACAGATGGCATCAGACCTTAGATATATGTCACAGATTCTTCTTTAATTCTAACATGAAGCATTCCATGTTGTAGCTAATTCAAAGTGAAAATTCTCTATTTCTTCTGTTGCATCCATCAAAATGTGCAGTATTTATTATGTTTCACATTAGTTTTCTTGGGTTATTATAAGTAGTGGTGGGAATTTTCTGCATTGCCAGGAGAAAACCACTGACCTGTGGTGGGGCTTGGTGGGAGGGAAGGGAGAGGGGGAGGGAAGCAGATGCGGACTTTTGGCAATGGATCTTGCCTTTTTAGCAGATCTTGCCTTCCTGCTATTTTAAGTTCTTCCAAGGATTTTGAGAGATATAGAGCTCTGATGCCCTGTTTTACCAGCCTTATGGGAAAGGCCAAATGCCTACAGATTAATAATTTAAGCAAATATCTTTCTGGTTAGTGCTTCCTAATATACGCTAGAACTATTAAAAATGGTTGCTAAGAAAATGTTAAGGTATATAATAAGAAAGAGAATTGCTTTTTTATTTGTTGAGTTGCTAACAGCAAATATATATATAAAGCTTTTTTGTGTATTTGCCTTCCAATGTAATTTTCCTTTCCCTGTATTATTTTCTATTATTCCCTAAAACAAACCTCTGCTATCTAGGCAAGTCTATCTCTTTTTAAAAAGAAAAATATTTTTATACTTTTTCTAATACATGCTTGTTGACAGTTACATAGACTGGATGTAACATTGATCAGAAGTGAAGGGGAAGGGGCAGCTAGGTGGCGCAGTGGATAGAGCACCGGCCCTGGAGTCAGGAGTACCTGAGTTCAAGTCCAGCCTCAGACACTTAACACTTACTAGCTGTGTGACTCTGGGCAAGTCACTTAACCCCAATTGCCTCACTAAAAAAAACAAAACAAAACAAAAACAGAAGTGAAGGGGAAATTATTTTACTTTCATTTAGCTTCTTTTATTTGCTGACAGAAAAAATGGCCCCTTAGACTGATAGGGATAGAACAAAAATGGTTAACAGTGATCTGAAAACCAAGAAAATTGAGTTAGTAAGGAAGGATTTACCTAGCTGCACTTTGTGAATTGAAGCCACCAAGCCCAGATGAACAAGGTCCCCAGGGAACTGAAAGAACTTTTAGATGCTATTTCTGAACTGCTGCCTTTATAATCTTTGAAAAATCATGGAGCTGGGTCTGCCTGTAGTCCCTGCTACTTGGAGAGGCTAAGGCTAATGGATTATTTGAGCTCAAGAGTTAAAACTGCAGGAGGGCTAAACCAGATTAGATGTCCTCACTAAGTCTGTTCTTAATTTGATGAGCTCCCAGAGGTTGTGATCCACCGAGCTATCTCAGTGAATTGGTCCAGTTTAGAAATGAAGCAGGTCAAAGCCCCTGTGCCTATTAGTAGTGGGGTTGGAGCCATCAGGAGTTGTTGTACTTCCAGCCTTTGGTGAGAAAGAGACTTGGTGTCAAAAAAAAAAAAAGAATGAAAAAGAAAAATTTTGGAGAAAAACAGGTTTCCTTGGGACTGAAGATGGACACATCCAAATGTTCTAAAAAAAAGAAATACAGTAGATATTATGTGACTGCCTGGTCTTCTTTTGTCTAGGACAAATAACCCCATTTCTATCAGTTTGGCTTAGTTTGAGTCTTTTCACATTCTGGTCACTTCCCAGCAGATATACACCCCAGCTTGTCAATATCCTTTCTAAAGTCAGATGTTACATCTGGGCATGCCCATATGTGAATTATCATTTTTTTGAAAATCATCATTTTTTTAAAAGTTTTTCACTTAACTACCCTTTTAAAAACAAATCTATCCTCACTCCTGGAACTTACTCTTACTATTTTGCTTATGTTTTTAGTACCAACCATTTTTTTCTTTGTTCCATTTGTCTTCCTTTGACTGTCCCTAGCTGTGGGACACAGTGGTTTGGTGGTGGTGGTATTTGTTTTTCACTTGTTCTTCTACATATCCCCTTATTTCTATTTTCTTTTTGGTAATTTATAACAACCAAGATGACTCAGATTAAGATTAAGGAAAACGTGGTTACCCTAAATAGTTGTCTGGAACAGAGGCCTAGGTTTATTGCCTAGATGTAGGGATTAAAATAAAGTAAATAATTTTAGCCTGAAGGTACTCTGTCTGGATTTCTGTTAGGTAGGCATACTGACTATTCTAAAAAGTCATTATACTGGGGCAGCTAGGTACCACAGTGGATCAAGCACCAGCCCTGGATTTAGGAAGACCTGAGTTCAAATCTGGCCTCAGACACTTGACACTTACTAGTTATGTGACCCTGGGCAAGTCACTTAACCCTCATTGCCCCAATTAAAAAAAAAGTCATTATACTAATCTTGTCAGAAAGGGGTTCTAGTCACTATATGCTATCAGACAGGAACTGGCATGTGACACTGAAGAGATGGAGACTAAAGGTTGGTAGCCGGCAAAGATGTCCAACAGAAACTACCAAACCCAGGGGGGTACCAGGGGAACAGCACAGAGATGCTTTATCCAACAGAGAACAGGCACAGAGAGAACATCACAATTATGAGACTTGATGACATTGGTGGTCCTGCGCTGTCAAAGGCATGAGGTGCCCCATAAGCATTTGCCCTAACTACATGTTCCTTTACATGGGTTTTCCTCATTTGTAAATCCTATGTGTGTATATCCTCCCTATATAAATGTATGTTTGTGAGACATAAAGACACGTATTTAACATATGTTGGGGAGATTATGTCTCAACTTTATAGGGGTAGCATTTTATAACTTTGATCAAGAATTTTGTGTTAACCATTATCAAGTAAGGCAAATGACAGGATGATACATATTTACCGGTGTCATGGGAGATGTTTTGTGAAACCCATTGAATAAGTGCATCAGTACACATATCTCAGGCAGACACTGAAGATGGATAATGATTTCCTTCTGGAACTGAATAAGAGGAAAACAGGCTAAAATTTACCTGGAAAATTGCATATTCTTTTCAGTGATCTCAAGCTGTACCCTGACATAAAAAACCATATTTCTGGAAATGATAGTCTTCACATTGTTCAAATGACAGAAAAACCACAATCTCAGAAGAATTTTTTAAAAAGGTATCTCAGAGAGCAATGTAGAGAAGTGTTATAGGCTATACCATTCTCCCAATGAGAAAATCCTAGAACTAGAATGGACTACAAGTGGCCATCTGAGATAACCCATATGAGAAAAAGGAATCTCCAGGATAACATATCCACGCGTGATCCTCCAGCTTCTGTTTGAAGACCTTTAGTGAGGGATAACCTAGTACACCTTTCAAAGTAGTTCATTTCACTTTGGAACAGCTCATTGTTAGCAAGTTTGTTTTTTATATTGTTTTTGTTTTCCCTGACATCAAGCCTAAAATTGCTTCTTTGCAACTGCTACTCTCTGCTGCTGGTCGTGCCTTCTTGAGCCAACCAATCAAGAATTGTTTGACACTTTTTCTTGGCACTGGGGTTACAAGTATACAGTCTTTACTCTAAAGGAATTTACGCCTAATCCCTCTTCCTATTTTAGCCTTTCAAATGTTTAAAGACAGCTATTATCTCTTCTCTGAATCTTCTATTCATCCAGCCAAACACCCCCAGTATACCTTCAACTAGTCTTCATGAGATATAGACTCAAGACAATCATCAGCATCCTTCTTAAACAATGGTACCAAGTACCTAACCTAATACTACAGATTCAGTCTGATCAGGACAAAGCACAGAGGGACTGCCATCTTCTTATTCCTGGAAACTGTGCCTCTTTTAATATAGCCCCAAATTCAAGATTGCAGTCATATTTTTAGCTGCCTCATCACCCTCCTGATTCATATTGATCTTGAAGTCCATTAAAATACCCAGATCTGTTTTCAGATAAACAGCTATTTAATCATAGTTTTTCCATCTTGTACTTAAGAAATCAATTGAAAATAAATTCTTTAGTGTAAGACTTTACATTTATCCCCATTGAATTTCATCTTATTAAATTCATCCCAACATTGCAAAACTTTTAAGTCATCTTGAGTCGCTAATAAGATGTATTATCTATCTCTATGGGCTCTGTGCCATATGCAAATTGATCAAGCATGCTGTCTCTGCCTTAATCCAAGTCACTGATAAAAATGTTAAATAAAACACAAAGCCACTCAGATCCTTGGGGGACTCTACCAACTACCTCCTTCCCAGTTGATGTTGAACCAGTTATGACTATCCTTTGAATCTAGCCACTCAACTAATTCTTCATGTATCTAGCAGTCTTATTGTCTAGCCCACATCTCTCCATGGTTGTTTTGTTTTGTTTTGTTTTCTTCACAACACTAGCACAAGATACTAGATAAACAACACAGCGTTCACCTGGACTACCAGATTAGCAAAACTGACAAAAGGAAATAAGGTTAGTCTGGCATGACCTATTTTAACAAAGTCATGCTGGCTCTTTATAATTACTTCTTTCTTTTCTAGGAATTCACTAGCCCTCTCTATGTTTTTTTCTTGAGTTTTCCCAGGAATCAAAGTCAAGCTTGCTGGTCTATACTTTATAGACTGTTGTTCTCTTCCCTTTTTTGGATATCAGGGCTACATTATTGCCCTTTTCCAGTCTCATGATTATTCTCTCATTCTCAAAGATCTTTCATGTATTGTTGACAGTGGTTCATCAATCACATTTAATAGTTCTTTTAGTCCCCAAGGATGCAGTTCATCTGGGCCAGGTAAACAAACTTCATAAAGGGCCAATACCCTCTTAAAATCTGCTTACTTATCATCGGTATCAATTCATTGTTAGCCATTTTTGTTCTATCATTTCCAGGGCAAAGTCATACTCCTTCACAAGGAAAACTGAAGCAAAATAAAACCTAAGCAGCCCTTCCTTTTATCTGTTGCCCTTTAAGACCATCCCATGTGTCCCAAGCCACGATTCCATTCCTTGTTTGATGGTCCCCTTTCCCTCAGCATTTAGTTCTATGTATATAAATACATAATATATTATCATATTATAAACAATAACTAAAAATTATACACAAATATTAATAAATTAAAATATATCAATATTATATAAATATGTATATATAGGTATGTGTATATATACATATCAGTTTATATGTAAAACAAAATGCTGAGGGAAAGAGGACTGTCAAACAAGCATATGTATTGTATGTATATATGTATGTGTACATATACATACAAATGCATATTTATTTATTCATCTAGTTATTTATTTATATGTCTGTTTGTTTAAGTTTGGTTTTGTCTTTAGCTTTTTTTACCAGCCTTACTTTATTCTGAGCTTTAGAACTCCTGACTTTATTTTTATAGGTTGGGCTGTGCTCTACTCATACATTCATTCTGGTTCCATACCTTTCTTCCTTCTTCTGTGTATATATTTAAAGAATCTAAAGTAGCTAGGTATCATGGTGGATTATATTGGACTTACAGTTAGGAAAACTTGAATTTGAATCCTGCCTCAGACACAGTCTAACCCTGAGCAAGTCATTTAGCTTCTCTTACCTCAGTTTCTTCATTTGTAAAATGAGGTAATAGCTGCACTTACCTCACAAGGTCATTTGAAGAGCTATACAAATGCTACCTGTTATTAAAACTTGTTTGATGAGTTTTCCCTATAACCACATAGATCTTTTCAGAAAATTCACATTTTTTTTCTTATTCATTAGAATCCTTTCCATTTGTGTCTTGATAATTTTATTCTTGAGAGTTTCTCATTACTTCTGAATTGATTTCCCTAGAAAAATCTTAGGCTATAGTTTCCTCTCTATTCTTTTTTTGAGCCCTCTTAAATTTGCTCTCCCCAAATCTGGAATACTTATCATACTATGTTTATTCTTCTTCTTTATTGTAAACTCTACAGAGTAGTCACTCATTGTCAATGTTCCACACATTTCTATCCCCGCAATAAGTTCTTCCTGGTTTGTGATGGTCAGGTACGTAATAGAATTCCCCTTTGTTTCTCCATCTGTCAAAGGATGAAATTATTATTGATACAAATAAAATGTATTAAAAAATTTCCTTTTGGAAGAGAGAGTAAAGGATGGGGCAGACAAAGCTTTGAACAGGTAATCTTTCAGTGTCTCAGTTTTCTCATACATCTAAAAAAAGTTTTCTAACTCATCCTTTATATCCTTCTTGCTCTAAAATGCCATGATTCTACCAAAGATACAGTATCCTCCTCCTACAGATGCATTAAACATACATACCAAAAACATAGTTTTAGTCTTTTATATCTCTGATACTTCTAGTTTGCTTCATTCTTTTAATGAACACTGGTATGTTCAAAGGAATTGCAAAAAGTAACATTGACTTTATTGAAACAAGAAACTTTATAACTACAATTAGAATCTCACGAGAACACAGCAGTGGGCAAGAGGTGAGCTTCCAATATGTTTCTTTAAAAAAAAAAAGAATATAAAGAGGAAAAGCAATCAAGATGATTATAAGCAGAAAGAAAAAGTTCAGAGACAAGTGAGCAAGGTACTGATTGTTACTGTGCCAACTGGGTGCTTATGAGAAATGGAAGATCTTTTGGGGTTCTCTGTGTGTGGGTGAGTAGTATCCTAGAAGAGTAGATAAATAATGCCTTCTTGATTACTAATGCTCAACAACAAGATGACAAATTAGCAAGTATGGGATGACAGATCCAAGTAGATATTAAAGGAGTTATTAATAGGAAAAACTGGGAACAGTGTAAGAACTGGTAGTCCCCATAGTAATTTACAGAAGAGCTTCATAGGACGAAACTTAAAAGATTCAAGTTCATCTGGTATTAAAGTTTACAGCCATGGGTTCCACCATATTTGTTAAAAGCAGTTATTTGGGAATGGGTTTGGAGACACAACCAACCTTTCTTCCTAGTTAGTTAGTAAGTCTTGGGATCTATATTTAAGCAGCATACAATAAAAGGCTTGATTGGCTTAGCTCCACTGAATAATTGGACAATTCTGCTCTAGAGAATAAGAATACTTCATAAGGACTATCACACACATAGAATTCAAGGAAAATTTCTAGATCAATATAAATATCAAAAACCACAAAAAAACCACTTCTATAAATTGCGGTTATAATATTTAACAGAAACCCCCCCAAATATATGTGTTAATCAGTTGTTATGAGATTCTTTATTGAACCCTGCAGGGACTACCTTGATGCTTAAAACCAGGCAAACTTTTCTAAACCATAGATAAATAGACAGAGATAAAGAGTCAGAGGCAGAGACAGATAGAGAGATAAAGAGAAACACAGAGAGAAGCAGAGAGGGAGAAACTGAAACAAAGATAGACAAAGATAGAGATAGGGACAAAGAGATGAAGACAAGGATAAAAAGATAGAAAGAAACAAAGTCAGAGAGAGAAAGGCTATGCTTGAGTTGTCTTGTCAAGTGAAAGCACACTTGCCTCTAGGGCTCAGCTACCACCTTGTCTGACAAAAAGCAGATTAAAGGAAAGCACCTAAGGGCTGTGTCAAAAATATGTGTCTTGAGGTTCTTTCTGCTACTTCCAGTTCAATCAGATCACATGATGCAAGTGTTTTTACCCTGTTTCCCAGAAGCCCTTGAAGTTTATAGACATATTTTTACCTTCTATATACCAAGTTCTATGTCAGATACAAGGGTCAAAGTTGGGTAGAGAGGTAAATAATCCTTTATAAGAGAAAGGTCTGCTTTGAATCAAGGACATTCTGTCCTCTTGTCAATGAATGAATGAATGAATTGCCCTTTGTTTTTGAAGAGGACCAATGACATCATAGGGTGATGTCTTGACTTTTGAGTGAACTGGATTTAAGTGAAGCAGAGTTGTACAAGGTCATCAGCTTCATATTCTCTTCCAGAATCATCAAAGTCCATTGGCAAGACAAAAGTCAAGACAACTGATGGCCCAAGATACAGTATATGACCTTGGTGTCGTCAATGTCTGACTAAGCTCTAAGTACTCCATGGTGCCTGCTTCAATTACCTTCATGGTCTTTGAAACAAGTCATTCTCATCTGCCCATTCCACCCAGAGAAGTCTTCACATGCTTGGGGGTATATATCTCCTTAACTCTCCAATAGGACTGAAGCCTATCAGTTACCTCAACCTGGTTTAGCCCATCTGCCAAGGCAGTTTTACTGGGGTGTGACCACTGCACTTGCTACAGTTTCTTGAAGCCACAGGTGAGAGTTGGGTGACAGGTGGACGCCAAAGGGAAATGAGCAGCCCTGAAAAAGTACTCTTCACACTAGAGATGCTATTCTACCTTGAACACTCCATACACCCCAAATCAATCAAAAAGCATATATTAAACACCTAATATGTCCCAAGCACTATGCTAGGCACTAGGGATATAAATACTAAGAATCAAACTTCCTCCTATAAAACTGCTTCAATCCCTAGTTATGACCCATTGCAGCAGCCCTTTTGTTCCATCTAATCCATCCCCCTCATTTTACTGATGAGGAAACTGTGTGTTCCAATGTCCTTTTCTAAAGAACAGTTCAATTTTCAATAAATAAGTTCAAATCTTATTAACAAGAGACAAGCTAACCCACTCACTGAGTGAATATGTAGTTCCTTATCCTGAGACCGGTTTTGATAAAAGTTAAATGGGTCAGGGTTGAGTTGTTACACCTCATTTCATGTAAAAGAATTAGATTTATTCTGTTTGATCTCAAAAAGTTAAAATGAGGAACAATAGGCAGAAATTGCAGGGACAGATTTAGACTTGATATAAGGGAAAACACCTCAAGAATTCAACCTACCCAAAAGTAGAATGGGCAGTGTTTTAAGATATAGTGCATTTATCCTCACTGGAGGCTTTCCTGTAGAAACTGTATGGACATTTGTTGGTAATGCTGTCAAAGGGGTTCTGAATCAGGTACAAGTTGGATTATATGAATTTATGAGGTCACTTTCAGCTCTAGATTATATTAATATTAGTATTTGTGAATGCATATAGGTAACCCTTTGCACTAGAAACATTAAGTTAAGAAGCATTTATTAAGTGCCTATATGTGCCAAGCATTGTTTTAGAAAGTGGGGATACAACAGTCCCTGCTCTCAAGGACCTTGCAATCTAATGGGAGAAGAAAGTTACACAATAACTTTAATATTATTTCATTTTATAATTTTTAATAAAAAAATAATAATAAATATTTTTATTTAAGGTTCTGAGTTCCAAATTCTATATCTCCCTCCACACTCCCTGAGGCGGTACTCAATCAGATATAAGTTATACATGTGTATTTAATATATATATATTTTAAAGGAATAGCAATTTGTACATAATAGATTTACAGTTTTATGTGCAATCATGGTTTTTTTTTTCCATTCTACTATGTTATAGAAATGCTTGTTTAATTGTTAAATTCAGAATAAAAATTAAAACAATCTAATGAAGGTAACAACATACAAATAACTATAAGTTATATACAGGATAAATTGGAGATAATTTCAGGAGGATCTTAAGATTAATACATATATATGTGTGTATATATATATATATATATTATATATAATACATATATGTGTGTATATATACATATATATCTAACCATGACAGGAGCATTGTGTATATGTATTATCTATAATTTTATTTGTATGTACATATAAATAACATTTCAGAAAACTAAGAGCAGAAAGAAAACTCATAAGACCACCTAGTCTCACCTCAATGTGATTGGCAATTCCTTCTATAATATCCCGAGTACCCATATAGTCTCTATGCTGAGACCTTCAGTGAGGGTGAACTCTACATCTCAAAGGAGCCTTTTCTCCTTTTGGACTGCTCTAATTGTTAGGACATTTCCCCCCTACATTATAAAAAATCTGTACTCAAGGTAAAAATGCACATTTGTATATGTTCACCGTTAAATTGAAAGAAATTATTAATATAAATAACCATTGATTTGGGGAGATTCAGATTACCCCCTTTCTTAATCTTCATTTCAACACTTCAGTCAATGAAGGTTAAACTAACCTTCTCCTCTATCTAGACCCCACCCAGGTGGGGCAGCCATTGTATTCTGCTCAGGCTTGGGTGGGTGGGGAATAAATTATTTGAATAGATTGTCCAAGGCTAGGGGAAGGGAGAATTTAGAAGTAGATGACATAATCAAAGTCTAGCCCTTATTGTAATATTCATTCTCTCATTAATTGTTAACTAATCAGAGCTGATTGACATCCTTTTGGCCACTCCTCTTCCAAAAGAACATATAAGCCTGAGCTGCCACCCTGATTGTCTTTGGTCTGATTGATGGCCAAATGACCATCCTTTTATTAAAATGCTGGCATTGTTAATGAAATGATTAAGTTGGAAGGCTCAGCCACAGGTGATGCCCCTGCTGATGCTCCATTTGATGTTGATGCTGCTTCCAGCAGCATAGACATGGAGGTAGCCACAGCAAGAAGTAGTGATCTGGGCTGGCCTGGGGCTGCTGGGAAGTACCAGGATGAGCCCAGGAAGAAGCCAAGGGGACCGGAGAACATAGAGGCATCTGTGGCTGTGGTCAAGCAGTGTCAGTGTCTTCCTGAAGGAAGTTCCCTTTTATGGAGATGGAACAAGAAAAAATCAGTCTGAGCAAAGAGTTTGTTGAATTTAAAATATAGTTTTTGTATCTGACTGTCTCCTACAAACAGATCAGAGAAATAATCTTTAATCTCTCCTACAAAATTAATAAACAGATCAGAGAAATTATAATATCTTATATCTCCTACCAAATCAGATCAGAGAACATGAAACCTGTCCTCCTATGAAATAGATCAGAGACAGACAGAAAAACATAATACCAATATTTTGTCCCAAGAAGAAATATATAACAACATGATCATGTGGAGACTCCCCTCCTAAGAGTGAAGCTCAGAGGACTTCCCATTTCTGAGGGTATATATGGGGGTTTTTTGTCCACTGATTACAGGGCATTGTCAGTTTCAATACTATGATATAGAAGTAAAGGCAGTTTAACAATTTCAGTTATAACAAGTATGGAGGAAACGCTGAAGCATCATGATAAGATTACAAGATTCCAAACAAAAGGGTTTATAAATGATGAGGATGTCCAGATGGCATCATAAGATAGGGACTTACTATCCTGAGGGAAAAGAAGTTACATGGTAGGGTCTTTATCTGCTAGCTATCTGGGTTCATTTTGGAGTTCAGTTGAAGGACATTTTGCTCCTATTAATCCTATTAGTTCAGGGTTTCATAAAAATACTTTTGGATAATAAGGTACCTCCATCAAATCCAGGTGATCTATATATTCATATTAACAAGTTGAATCCAGATTCAACCTCTTACAGCTAATCAGCATGTCACAGAGATGAGGACTGGAGCTACAGGAATCCCATCCTGGGTCAAGCTGAGTCGCAGAGTTTGTCTGCCTCACCTGCCTCGGGGAGCCTGAAAGAATTCAGGAGGACTATTTCTTTGCATGGCCCATGCCCAGTGAGCACTTTTGGAACAAAGGCTTGTATGCTACATAACCCCAAGACTATCATGCACATTCAGGATCCAGCAAGCCAGAAAATGACATGGAACAAATTTCAAAGAGTGTCCTTGTAATAAAAAAGATATGAGATGCCAGTCTCCTGCAGCCTTTTAAAGCCCTCTGTGTGTACCTTATGGAAGAAAACAACATGAGTGTTTATATAGAAAAAAAAGTTTTAGAAGACCCTGCCATAGTGAATGATGAGCTGTGAAGAAGAAATTCTGCCCCTTTAGGGAAGATTACAATGACATCTGGAATCAGATAGACTTCATCATCTGCCTGGGAGGGCATGTGACCTTGCTTTATGCTTCTTCACTTTTCCAGGGCAGTGTGCCTCTAGTGATGGCCTTCCACTTGGGAACCCTTGGCTTTCTCACCCCATTCAACTTTGAGAGCTTTCAGTCCCAAGTTACTCAGGTGATAAAAGGAAATGCCACCAACGTTCTCAGAAGCAGGCTCAAGGTAAAGGTCATCAACGAGTTCCAGGAGAAGAAAGCCATGATGCAGAATGGCATCTATGAGAGTGGAGTGTTGTCTCCCAGCCTGGAAAAGGAAAGCAGCAAGCAGATGATACACTACCAGGTTTTAAATGAAGTGGTGATCGATCGGGGTCCTTCCTCATACCTCTCTAATATTGATGCTTATCTAGATGGACACCTGATAACTATTATTCAAGGGGATGGAGTGATTGTTTCCACACCAACAGGGAGCACAGACTGTGCTGCTGCTGCAGGAGCCTCCATGATCCACCCAAGTGTTCCTGCCATTATGATCACACCCATCTGCCCCCACTCACTGTCCTTCCAGCCCATCATGGTGCCTGTGGGTGTAGAGCTCAAGACCACACTGTCAACGGAAGCTAGGAACACAGCCTGGGTTTCATTTGATGGGTGGAAGAGACAAGAAATATGCCATGGAGATAGCATTAGCATCACTACCTCTTGCTACCCTCTTCCCCTCCATCTGTTTCTGGGACCCTGGTTTGAGAGCCTGGCCAAGTATCTACATTGGAACATCCGAAAAAAGCAGAACCATTTCACTGGTGAGGAGAAGGAGTTCTAGGATACTGGCAGTGCCCCACGAGGTCCCTGACTCCTGGGAAAATGTGTACTATAAATCCTTTCAATGTGTTCTTCTTTGACCTTAACCTCCCAGCCCCTGGAAGTTGACCAATCTGTGTGTCTGTGTCTGTAAATGTGTGTGTGTGTGTGTGTGTGTGTGTGTGTAATATATTTAATATGGTGATGTGCTTCATATCAATTGTCTCATCTACTGATGACTAGATATCATGTTATTTCCTAGCCAATGGCCAAAGGGAAGAGTTTAAAATGTGTCTTTTTTGTCATCCAAATTAACTCTGAATTCAGTTTCCTTTTGTGTTTTATAAATAAGAAAAATTAGAAATGTCGGCATTTCTAAAAGATATCAACAATCCACATGCTCATTTATCATTTCAAGTTCAGTGATTTTATAAACCAACATTAAAAATGTAACATTACAATGAAATGATTAAATTACCCAGAAATTGTGTCTCAAACTTTTTTAAACACCACAAACCAAAAACATTATACCATGGTTCATCTAGTCTGGGCTGTATTTCATTTACAATTCTTTCTGAAACATACAGAGCATTAAATCAAGGAGGAAACTTTCTTTGGTAATAGTAAAGAACCATAGGTATTCTAAGCAGCTCTATCCCCTCATATCATGGCAATTATCTCCTCCCCTCCACTGCAGAAGACATATTCATAACATTTAGTTTAAGACAGAGAGAAGAGGCAGCTAGGTGGCACAGTGGATAAAACACCAGCTATGGATTTCTGGAGGACCCGAGTTCAAATACAACTTCAAACACTTGATATTTACTAGCTGTGTGACCTTGGGCAAGTCACTTAACCCTCATTGCCCTACAAAAAAAAGAAAAAGAAGAAAGGAAGAAAGTAAAGACAGAGACAGATTGGTTAGTTGGAGAGGCAGATTAATATATATATATATATATATATAAATGTAATGTATTGTATTATATTATATTAATTAGATAGTTTCTGTTGGTACTATGTAATGATACTTATCCATTATTATCCAACCCCCATAGAGAGGCAACTTTGGCAACTGCCCCTCTAGGTTCCACAATATCTCTTGAAAAGACAGAAAAGAAAGTTCTTGCCATCAGAGGTTTTGGCATTGTCAAATCGTTCCACATGAGAAACTATTAGGATTGTTACCAGTGGAAGTGACATGAAAGACACCTGCTTTGCTGCTGCTATACTCTAAGGAGTAGGGGAACTTTCCATGTGATAGGCAGAAAAAAACGTTCCATGTGTTGTTTACCCCATTGGAATGAGAGCTCCTTGAGAAGGGGGACTGTCAAGCTTTTCTGTTTGTATCTGTGCTCAGTGCTCAGCACAGTGCTTTGCCTACAGTGAGCACTTAGACTTCATTTATCCATCCTATATCATTCTATTTTAATTATATTTATACATACATGTATGTCTATGTAAAATGGGATTTCATTTGAAATAGGGAATCCCAATGAGGAAACTGACTTTATCAATACAGATCTGTACCTATCCTGCAGCTTATAGTCTTAGAGTTTCCTGGGGTCAAATGTCTTGTCCAATGTCAGACAATCAATTTTGCTAGAGGCAGGATTTGAACTCAAGTTATTCTGACTCCAAATTAATATCTCTTGGCTCTGTCAAACTGCTGCTGCTGCCCTCATATTAATTTGTTGTTGTTTAGTTGTTTTTCAGTCAGGTCCAACTCTTTGTGATCCCATTTGAGATTTCCTTGGCAAAGATACTGGAGTGATTTGCCATTTCCTTCTCCAGCTCATTTTACAGAGAAGGAAACTGAGGTAAACAAAGTTAAGTGACTTGCCCAGGGTCACACAGCTAGTAAGTGTCTGAGGCTACATTTTAAATCAAACTCCACACTCTATCCACTGTGCCACATAGTTGTCTCTTTCTATTAATACTTGTTACAAATGAAACCAAAAGAAGATTAGAAAGTATCACAGAATGAGTTTACTCTTCTCAGTGAAGAAAAAAAAAGATTTAGCAAATTTGTTTTCATTTGTTTGCTCATCTCGTCATCTTTTAGTTGATTTTTAACTCCCTCTTATGGTGGGGCCCTACTTCCAAGCTACAGTGTCCCAAGCTTCAGAGGGTTCCAGGTGTTTTGGTTTGAGGGAGGGCAGGTTTTTCTCTTGCCTGGCAGGGCAGATTTTTCTCTCACCTGGACTGTTCTCTGGTCCAAAGATAACCATAAGCCAATTTGCTAATTAACCAGCCAGCAGAACTTTGTGTGCTGTGGTGGTCCTTAGCTTTCAATGAGTCTTTGCCCCTTCCCTACCTGGGCCTCCTGCCACTAAGGATTTCTTCCTGGTTCCCTGCTGGGGTGGGATAGCCGAATTCCTCCTTAAGTCCTGCAGAAACCCCTGTATCCGCCCCCTCCAGCCTCTCAGGCTAGCCGTTCAGCCCTCTCACCTGACCATAAGCTTAGTTGCAGAAGACACTGGTACTGCATCTGATTCAGAGGGTCCAGTGTAAGTTCCTCTGGCGCAGAGTGCCTGGGGTCTGTATCAGCACAATCATGGGGTTGGACTCTGTTTGAAGCCCAGAACAGCCCCCTCTAATCTGTTTTTGGTTGGAAAACAATCTCAGCCCATCTTTTTGTGGGTTTTGTTGCTTCAGGGGTTATTTTATTGCTATTTTGGGGGTAATCGTGTCAGGAGCTCTGTGCATTTAATTTCTTTCCTCCGCCATTTTGGCCAATAGGAAACAATTTTATACAAGCTGTGGTATTTGATGGTGATGGAATATTATTGTGCTATAAGAAGTGACAAGCAGGAAAATTTCAGAAAGGCCTAGAAAGACTTGTATGAACTGATGTATAGTGAAGTGAGCAGAACCAAGAAAACATCATGCACAGAGACAGCAATATTGTTTAATGAAGAACTGTGAATGACAACTTTTCTCAACAAGACAACGATCCAAGATAATACTGAAGGGCTATTGATGAAACACAATATCCACCTCCAAAGAAAGAACTGACATTGATGGAACACAGACTGAAGCATGCTATTTTTCATTCTTTCATTTTTTTAATTCAAGTTTTCTTGTACAAAATGATGAATATAGTAATGTTTTACAAAATCATACATGTATAACCCATATCTGCTTACCACCTCAGGGAAGGGGGAAGGGAGGGAGGGAAGGAGGGATAAAAATTTGAACTCAAAACTATAAATGAAAATGTTTATTACTTTCTTATTTTTTTTTTATTTTTTAATTTTTTTAGTGAGGCAACGGGGGTTAAGTGACTCGCCCAGGATCACACAGCTAGTAAGTGTTAAGTGTCTGAGGCTGGATTTGAACTCAGGTACTCCTGACTCCAGGGCTGGTGCTCTATCCACTGCGCCACCTAGCTGTCCCTGTTTATTACTTAAAAAAACAAAACAAAACAATTTTATAGAACATTTGGTCATTTCACCTTACAGAGCTCACAATGAGCATTATTAAATAATTAGAAAGATAAGTACAGTTTTATGGATGGACACCTGCTGCAGATGATGACTAATTCATTTCCCTAATGGAAATTCCATCAAGTTTAGTGTAGGGCAATGGAGTGGAGAGGGTGGGAACTGGCTTTGAAATGGCACTGAGTTCAGATCTTGGCTCTGTTACTTCCTACCAGTGTGACCCTGGAAAAGTCATTCTGGGCCCCAATTCCCTCATCTTTAAAATGAAGGACTAAGACTAAATGAACTCAGAGGACATCTGGTTGGTAATAAAGCTTCTGGAGGGCAGAGATTGCTTCAGTTTTTGTCTTTTTATCTTGAGTGCCTAGGATAGTGTCATACAACTATAATACTATCCCTGAATTATTGTTGAACTGAACTGAACTGAAAGGAGTATTAAATAACAAACAATGATCCTTGTAAACTCAAAGTGTGGTAAAAGAAATATCTCAACCTCTCTCTGCATGAAAGTTTACTCTAGTTTTTCTCTAAAAGGCATGGAGGGGCAACTAGGTGGTGCAGTAGATAGAGCACCAGCCCTGGATTCAGAAGGACCTGAGTTCAAATCCAGCCTCAGACACTTAACACTTACTAGCTGTGTGACCCTGGGCAAGTCACTTAACCCCAACTGCCACAACAACAACAACAAAATAATAAAATAAAATAAATAAAAGGCATGGAGACTGTTTTTATGGGTTTTTTTTAATATTTGGTTGGGCTTCAGGGAAAACTGACTACAGGCAGCTATGTGGTACAGTGGATAGAGCACAGGGGCCTGGAGTCAGGAAGACCAGAGTTAAAATCCAGCCCCAGATACTTCCTAGCTATGTTACCTTGGGCAAGTCACTTCTGCTTGCCACTAGAAAAGGAAAGAGTCACACACAAAGAGTCAGACGCAACTGAGCAACAAAAAACATAACCCAAGAAGCTATAGGCCCTCTCCTATGTTTATCTGATGGCCTGCAATGACAGCTTTCCTCAGCTGAATCAACTTAGGGGATTCTCAGTGACTACCCTTACCAGAATATCTGGCTTCGCAGAGTAAGTATATTCCTCCATACATTAACTGTTAAATGACCTGTAAGCGTCCATATTGAACCTAAACTACAAGAGCACTGACCTTACTCAGGTCTAGCTCAAAACAAAATGATAAACCCAAGTGTGATTTACCCATTTTGACAGGCCCAGTAATTGATCAAGGTTCTGACAACCCCTATTAAGTATAGCAGGTGCCAATTTAGTGAAAATGAAAGCAGTTAGGTTACAAACAAAAAGTCATGGGTACATGGTAAAGTATTATTTTGCTGATTTTATTTTTTTAAACATTCATCAGCTAACGAGTATAGATGTAAAAAGATCTTAAATAATTCAACTCCCTCCTTTCAGAGATAAAGAAACGAAGGTCCCAAAAAGATAAAGACTGAAGCATAAGAATCTCAGGAAAATTCTCTTAATTTAAAATGGATGTATGAGATCAGGCCTCTCCAAACATTATTTCCAAAGACAGACAGGAACTAAAAAATAGAACAAAATTGTATAACCTGATGAGTAAGTATGAATTTGTACTTCCATTCTCTTCTTTTTTTGGTTAAGGTGTCATTTTTAGAATACATGTAATTTTTATATTATACCCACAACTAAATAGGAAGAAGAGAGGAGGCTGAATTATGTTTGGGAAATTGTGTGATGTTTTCAATGACCCTAAGGGCTTCCTCATCACACCAAAAACTTTTAAAATATAAGACAAGCCCAGAATCTCAGAGTTGGCAGAGGCCTAAGATTTTAGCCTCTATTTAAACAAGCTTCCATTGTACCACTCTACAACATACAATATACATGAGAACTGGTTTGACTAGTAAGGTCTCAGCCTCCCAGAATTCATGTCCACCAAGGCTGTACAGGGATTGAGCATTAACCACACACCCTGCCCCAGTCTCTTGAATGAGTGGCAAAATTAGAGTTAAGTTCCTTATTATGTTCCTACCCCTCATTCCTAGCACCTTTTTAGGCAATTTAGAAAATACCTTCATTTCATTGGTCCTGACTATCCTATCTTCCCTAAGGGAAGATAGGAGCAGCATTCCACTGGTGCCACTAGCTCAAGTTTCAGCCCAGAGGACACTGGGCCTTTTACCAGAGTGCAGAAGCCATTGCATGATTCCACATCTGGAAACCACCCCTCCGTTGTGCTGTCCTATCAAAGGGGTTGGGAGGAATGAGGGTCATCCATCACCCACCCACCTAGACTGTTTAGCATCTGCTTAGCCCTTAGACTTGTTAGCATCTGCTCTCCTCCTCCCTTCGTGAGTATAGCAGTAATAAAGTGTTACTGCTATCCTTGGGTGGCTCTGCTGCTCTTTATCAGAACTCGCGTGCACTGTAATACATTAAGAATTTTAATTCAGTCCTTGTTTGAAGATTTTTACCACCTCCCAAGGCAGCTCATTGTGCTTTCTTTGAGCTCTCCTGTTTGATAATTATTTCAATACTACATCTGCTTTTTTGCAACTTCCTTTCTTTGTTCCTAGCTTTACCCCATGGAACTAAACAAAACAAATAGAACTAGTGTGGTTACTCTGACAAATAAAAGGCTTGGAGGATTGTGGAACTGTCTTCATGTTTTTGAAGGGATGTCTTATGGAAGAGTGATTAGACCTGTCCTGCTTGATTCTAAAAGGCAGAACTTAATGCAGCATAAGACTGCCTTAGCTTTCCTAGCAACCCTAGTTACATTGTCACCTAGTGTTGGGTTTGTAGTCTACCAAAAGCTCTAGATTAGTTCCCAATGAATTACTATCTAGCAACACTTTTGCCATCTTGTATTTCCAAAACTGATGTTTCAAATTTTAGTATAAGAATACACTTCTCCCCATAAAGCTTGGACCAGCAACTCTGAAATTTTGTTCTTTGCGTGTGTAGAAGAGCAGCTTATGATCACTGAAAGCTCTGCACAATTTCCCAAATGCAGTTCAATCTGCTCTCTTCTTCCTGTTTAGTCATGGATCCAATACAAACATTTGATTCAGTCCAATGTTCTAGCTCCTTGTGGTCTTTTTGAGATCCTGACCCCTTATCCAATATATTAGCTATTCTACCCAGCTTTCTTTTTAACACCAGTACTCTCTTGTTGATACCGAATGGTCAAAAACCTTGGGAAAACACAATTTTAAAGAAACAAAGTTGTGGGTGACCCAATGGGCAATGAAGTTAGGCACTTCGGGCATAAGTAGCTGCATAATATTTTCATGACCTGTGCATGAGAAGGGGCAAGAAGGGATATTATTCAGGAAATGGTGATCAGAAGAGGAGATGGAGTGGTCATACAGCAAGAGGAATAGCCCCACCGCTGCACTGTTCCATACAAGATGTAAAAAGACCTAGAGCAGGGGTTCTTAAGCTGGGATCATGGATCCCTAATGGATCAATGGATCTACTTCAGTGTCAAGGTGGAGAGGAGGGTGTGTTTTTGAACTTGGATGGGGAAAAAAGCGACATCTTTATTTTCACTAGTCATGACACAAGAAAAATTAAGAATCCCTGGTCTAAAAAAAAAGGTCCCTAGTGTTTGATGTAGACCCAACTGTGGAAGCCAAAAAGGCCCCTCAAGGCCCATAACACTCCCAAGTGCTGCCTGAATCAGATTAAAATGTAAATGTAAAATGTAATGTAAACTTTGTAAATATTCAACAAAATAAATACAAATATAACAAGACAAAGAGAATGTTAATATGTAGCTTTCTAAATAGATATGCAGCCTGTAGGAAGCTTTATGTATGGCTTAGTGGCCCATTTCTACTTGAATTTCACACCACTGGTGTAATGAAGAATAAAGTATACTTCTTAGAAAGTCTACATGCTCAAAAGACATCTGGATTTATATTCAGATTACATTCAGATTCTCAATAGGTTCAAATTCTGCCTCTGCCATGGTACAACCTTGGGCAAGGCCTTTAAACCCTCTGAGACTCAGTTTCCTCATCTGTTACATGAAAGGATTTGATTACATTTCTAAGGTCTCTTCTAACTCTCAATCTAATATCCTATTATCCAATCTTTACTTCTCATTTAGCACAGTGAATGGCTCATAACATGCATTTAAGGAATGTTTGAAAAAAATAAACCATTCTGCTGACTTCAAATGTAGTGGATCTATGAGTTTATCAATGTGATGATTCTCTCTATCAGGATATATTGCTGCCCCACCACATACCTTCTTATTCCATGATATTACTATTCATGTCCTTTTCCACCAAAGAGGATTCACATGTGTTGAAGCCATCTTGGCATCTTAAGATCATGGGTGTGGCACTGGAAGAAACCACAAAGGCCAACTACTCTAACCCCCTAATGATACAGACGAGGAAACTAAGGTTTAGGCAGATTGTGACTTGTCGTTCTTCAAAATATCGTCTACAATTTGAAAGTACCAACGAAGCATTTAGGTCTATCCCTCTACACATTACCCCCTTGTTTATGCCAAGTGCTGGGTGGAAATCTTTTTCTAAGTATGCCTTTCCTATTCCTGACATCCCTTTCATAACTTATTTAGCATGTCATTATTGGGAATATTTTGTACCTTCTTTATTTCTGCCACAAGTTTCTGTAACCCTGTAGGTTACTCACCCCTTTAATTCCTTGGACAGTTTTGTTCAAGTTCCACAATAAAGCATTGTCAAGGGGCAGCTAGGTGGTGCAGGGGATAGAGCACCGGCCCTGGAGTCAGGAGTACCTGAGTTCAAATTCGGCCTCAGACACTTAACACTTACTAGATGTGACCCTGGGCAAGTCACCTAACCCCAATTGCCTCACCAAAAAAACAAAAACAAAAACAACACACACAAAGCATTGTCAAGAGAACTTTTTTATTGAAAAGATGGGCTTTCACTAAATGAGCAGCTAGAGGTACTTTAATTCACTGTATGATTTTCCCAATACAGCTCAGTCAGCTTTCTTCCTCCATTTTAGCTAAAATAAAGCAATAGACAAAGCCATCATTTTAGAACTTTGACCTATAGAAATGACACTGTTACCTCTAACTCAGGCAATGAAAAAATGAAATCCTCTGTTAGAGATGAAGTTGGAACAAATTATTGTCCTAATTAACTGTTCATAGCTAATTCCTCCCCCTCCTTACAATCACCATCACTTAAGATGCAGTTAAAATCAACAAACTGTTTTGTTTTTTCTGGGCTGTGCACACTGCACTAGTTGCTAGGAGGATAAAAATGCAGAAAAGCTGGTGCAGTGGATAGAGTGCTGGTATGAAGTCAGAGAGATCCGAGTTAAAATGCCAAGCTTTGGATGCATAGTGGGCAAATCATTTAATGCCTTGCTTTCCTCATATGTAAAAACAGGGGTAATAATAGCATCTCCCAGGGCTGTTGTGAGGAAAAAAATGAGATATTTGTGAGTTGCCTTACAAATCTTAAAGTTATAAAGAAATGCAAGTTATTGTCACTATTGTTATTGTTGTTCCATTCGTGTCTCACTCTTCTTGATGCCATTTGGGGTTTTCTAGGCAGAGATGCTGGGGTGGTTTGTCATTTCCTTCTCCAGCTCATTTTGTAGATGAGGAAACTGAGGCAAATGGGGTTAAGTGACTTGCCCAGGGTCACACAGCTAGTAAATGTCTGAGGTTGGATTTGAACTCAGGAAGATGAGTCTTCCTGACTCCAGGTCTGATGCTCTATTCACTGTGCCACCAAGCAGCCCTATGCTTATTATTAAGGAGAATATAATCTTCTCTGGTTTCAATGGCTTCCTTCAAGATTCAGCTCAGTTCCAATCTTTTACAGGAGGTCTTTCTCAGACTCCCCCTCTTCCATTCCAACTGAGAGCATGGAATGTTTTGGTGGTTTTTTGTATCCCTAGTGTCTAGCACGTAGTAGGTACTTATATACTTGGTGACTGACTAATGGTTAGTACTTTCCCTCTGAAATTACTTCCTACTTACATGGCATATCCTGCAGATGTTATCTCCTCCTCTGAGAATAGCAACCATGTTTTCACCTTTCTTTGTATCCCCAGTGCTTATATAGTGCCTCACATAATGCAAGTGTTTAATATGTGCCACTGATTGGCAAGTTGACATGGTCATTGGAGGAAGGGTCAAGCATTATAAACTAGGGTAATCAGGAAAGACTTCACATGAGGAGGTGGTCCTTGAGTTGAGTCTTGACGGAAGCCAAGGATACTGAAATGAAAATGAGTGTAAAGTTCATCTAATAGTGAGGCAAATGCAACAGAAATGCACAGAAATTGAAATGGAATGCTGAGTTCAGGGAAAAGTTAGTGCTCCTACTTGGTGATAATGTAGATTATAGCACATGGAACAAGGCTAGAAATATGAGTAGAACTGAAAAGTGAGGGCTTTTAAACACTAGACTGAAGAGTTGGTATTTTATCGTCTTAGCATTAAATGTTTTCAAGCAGAGGAGCTGCACAGGTTGAGATCTATGCCTTGGAAAGATAATTTTGGAAGCTGGAAGAAGGAAAGATTAAAAAGAAGAAGGGAATAAGCATTTATATGGCACCATATACACACACACACACATACATGCACGCATGCATGCACACACAGAGAAAAACACCAAGCACTTTGCCAAGTGTTTTTTACAGTTCTAGAAATGCTTTTTTCTTTCTTGAGTAGAGAATACATTTAATTAATTCATTTGAAAAAACAAATATGATCTAATCTGATCCTCACAACAACCCTGAGACTGAAATTAGAAGACCAATTAGTTGTTTACTTTATTGCAATAATCCAGTCAGGAGGTAGGAGGACGGGATCTGTGGGCGGAGGAATAGATGTAGAAATATAATCAACAATATTTGGCAATTGGTTGGAGTTGAGGCAGAAGGGAGAAGGAAGAGTTGAGAATGACTTCTTTGTTGTCAATCTGATACTGCTATCAAAAGAAATAGAGGGGCAGCTAGGTGGCACAGTGGATAGAGCACCGGCCCTGGAGTCAGGAGTACCTGAGTTCAAATCCGGCCTCAGACACTTAACACTGTGTGACCCTGGGCAAGTCACTTAACCCCAATTGCCTCACTAAAAAAAAAGAAATAGAAAAGGTTTAGAGTTTGGGTTTGGTTTTTTGTTTTGGTAGGGGAGAGGGGTAGCATAATTGAGAGTAAAATCAGAAGTTTGGGTTTGGATGTGTGAAATTTGAGATGCCCACAGGACATCCAGGAAGCAGTGGTTAATTTAGGACCCAGAGTTCAGAAGAGAGATTAGGAATGGATGATGACAATAATGCTAGTGATGAATTATTTTTTGTTCTTGGTTATTTAGCTCAGCTGACAGAAAATTCTTAGATAAATCTGAGCCTTTGGGATTAAAACAGAAAAGCCATAGATTTTAAAGCACAATACAATATTCTATTCTAATCTTGATTCATGTTTGGATTGGCATCATGGATGTCTCCCTAAAGGAAATGGAGAAAAATAAGTTTTCTTTTATTTTGTTGTCATTTTCTTTCTTTACTTGAATCTCTGAGAGAAATGCTTTGGGGCTCAAGAAGTACAGCCTTTGAAATGAGGGGCTATGATTTCTGTTGGTTGAGTTCTGTGCCTCAGAAACTATATTTAGATGAAAAAGGAAAAGATCATTTATTGAAATATTCTACAGCGCTTTAGAGAGCCAAGTCAATAAGTGGTTTTCTTATTATAGTTTAGATTTGTCAGCAGTTCCATAACAAATCATGTTATGCCAAGATTTGTAACTTGGCTTTCCAATGTTAGCCCACTGACTATCATAAAGGGTCGAAGATTTAGAAGTAGAAGGGATCTGGATCTTAGATGTCATCTAATTTTACATATGAAAAAACATACTCAGAGAGGTTTTCTCCTCATCATCATCACTAGCATTTATATAGCATTTTAAGATTTGTAAATGCTTTGTATATATTATTTCATTTAATAGTCTTATTTTCCCAAGGTTGCACAGGTAAAAACAAATCTAGATTTCAAACCCAAATTCTTTGACCTCAATTCTAAGGCTCTTTTCAATACTTTACTACCCAATTCTTCTAACCCAGATCCATTTATGCAGGTAAAATGCAAATGAACTGACTCCATGTTCCTTTTAAGGACAACAGGAAAAGGAGGTGGGGGGGGGGAATCCTGTAATTTCAGAAATAGCTCAAAGCAAGACTATGACACAAAACCCAAAACAAGTAAAGAGGGAAAATATCCTCTCATTTTTCCTTCCCCCCAAGAAAAAGTAGGAACTAATTTAAACTAATAAATATAAACATAGGGGCAGCTAGATGGCGCAGTGGATAGAGCACCAGCCCTGGAGTCAGGA
Source organism: Dromiciops gliroides (assembly GCF_019393635.1). NCBI lineage: Eukaryota > Metazoa > Chordata > Mammalia > Microbiotheria > Microbiotheriidae > Dromiciops > Dromiciops gliroides. Next base: position 573,393,895 of record NC_057862.1, read on the forward strand.
GGACCTGAGTTCAAATCCAGCCTCTGACACTTAACACTTGCTGGCTATGTGACCCTGAGCAAGTCACTTGACCCCAATTGCCTCACCAAAAAAAAAGAAAAAAAAAAGAAAAAATATAAACATAACTGTATATATGTGTATGCATGTGCATGTGCATGTGCGTATATATGTATATATACATGTATACACACACACACATATATATATATATTTCAGGTGTATGGATAGATATAAACATATCTTTGTGCACATTTCTGATGTCTGACCTTGACAAGTTGATGTGTAAAGTTAGGAACATTTAATGGTATGTTGATGCTAAGAGAGAGATATATAAAATTTGGGGGAAAAATTTTCAATTGCTTTGGAACTATTTTCCAGAAATGGAAAACATATGAAAATTCAAACATGTCAAAGCTCTCTGTAAATATACTGAAATGTTTTTGGAAAATTATTTTTACTTGCTGAAACAGATTTGATAAGGCCAAAATCCTTTTCAGATGTGAACTCATAGATTAGAAATTACTGAAACTGTATTAAACAGGTTTGAATTTACTGCAATCAGTTTTGAGTTTCACAAAGTGATACCCATGTGGCCATCAAAAGTTAAAGACACTGAAGAGCCTAACTTATTAGTGAACTTTAGGCAGCAAGGAAAACGAAACAATCAATCACAATTAATGAACACTTATTAATTACCTACTATTTGCCAGACATTGTCCTATAGCACTGGAGATACCAAGATTAAAAGAAAAAAATTTCTGTTCTCAAGTACCTTTTAAAAAAGACGCCATAATTCCTCAACAAATTTATAGTTTATACATAAAATAATAGGAAACAAATCCAAACTTTGCTTTAAGGGAGAACATTTAACTACCCTTGAATCCTAATTACTATGTATTCAGAAGCTATAATTAAATCACACAGACCACTTTATTAGTGTCATTTGGTTACACTTGTGTAAGCCACAGCAGGCACCATTCAGGTTTGGGGGAAAAAAAATGAAGAGAGCATAAAATAGAACTGATAAAAGCAGTAGAAAAAAAATTAGATTTTACCAGTGAACCTCCTCTAAGAAAAATAAAGGTTTCCATTAAAATTGATTAACATGGTTAAGGGGTACACTTGTTTAAGCTAAAAATTTGAGAGGGGTATTTCATATGTCCTTGGAGAGAGGAGCAACCTCTCTAGGTGTATCTTATATGTAACTTTTTTTTTTTAATCTGAGTTAAGCATATAGGCCAAAGGGTGGCATAACCATAAAAGTCTATGTTAAAGTGTTGTGCAGTGATAGCCCCTGTTTTTTAGAGTAATCAAAGTAAATATCAGCAGCAGGTGTGTTATCATGGAGAGAGTCCCATTTTTGGAATCAGAGGATCTGCATTTACACCATAGAGCTGCCTGGGTATTGGTAAGACTTCAGGTGAAATATCGCTTAACATTTCTGTCCCTTAGTTTCTTCACCTACAAAATGAGATATTTGGTCACCAATGGCCTATCCGATTCTAAATCTTACATACAAGCAGCTTGTCCTAGGAAAAGAGTTTTCAAATTCCACTTAGGCTAGATAAGCCTGATTCAAGTGGAGAATCAAGGAGGTTTGTTCCCCCCTTCCTTAGTCCATCCATTTCCTTGTCTTTGTACTCCAGAGGGAAGGAAAACTGGGGTGATGTCACTAATGTGGTCTTTATTATTTTTCTCATCGTGACTCACAATTAGTCTTAAACTCTTCTTTCATATTCTCCCAGTCTCTTTAGGATGAAGTTAAATTTTGGCTCTTTCTCCTCCAATCCATTCATTTACAAGGGGCACTAATTCCCATGCCATGTCCCCAAGTGTCCTGAGTTGATGATATGGTGTGCTTACATCCTTCCTCTTGCCACCCTCCTTTGGCCTTTCAGATAATGTTAGGGTATTTAGAGGGTAATATTACTTTCAGTATATATAACTAGCCCACTGCCATCTGTAGCTCCCAAGTTGGAGTTGCCCTCATGCTGGAGCAATCAGAAACTAGAAATAGGGTTTAAACTTCCTGTGAGCAACTAATTTTCAGGCTGGGACAGGTAAAACTATCTCCTTGCATCAGGAATCCTTACCCAGCAGCATCCCTGACATCCCGTAGAATGATTTTCACAAAGAAATGGAACCATCTGACCTTTCTGAAGAAAAATAAAGGTTTTCATGAAAATTGATGAACAGGGACAGCTAGGTGGCGCAGTGGATAAAGCACTGGCCCTGGATTCAGGAGTACCTGAGTTCAAATTGTAAAGAATTAATTGTTATTTGAGGTTTCTAAGACCCCATCTTTGCCTAAAATTAGAAACCCCATGCTCCCTGACCTCACTGTGGTACTGTCGAGCCTACATGGGCCTGGCCAAATTATAACGAGGGTAGTCCCACCATGACTGGAAGCCGGGTAAGGGCAGTCAAGTCGACCTCTGGCCTCCAGAGGCTGAAGGTGGGGCAGGGGGGCTGGCAGTTGTAGAGCAGCTTGTTAATTCTGTCAATCAGGGTTGTCAGCCAATTAGCTTGGGACTGTGTGTCTGTCTGCCCTGTTTCCTGGGAGACTGGGTGTTGCTGGTAAAGAAAAGGGAGGAGTTTTGCTATTGTGGCATGGAGCTGGAAAGAGACAGGACACAGCTATGTGTTCTGCTGAGCCCTGGGTGGTGGTGTGATTGAAGTCATATTGTTTTCCTACCCCCATTCCTTTTTTTTCCTTTCCCTTAATTCTACTAATCTTACTTATGTTTTTAAGTTCGTTCTTGTTAATAAACCCTGTTCTGTTTTTTAAAGAGGCTGTTAATCTCCTTCCTTGCCCCAATATTGCAGTGAGTCACCTAACTAACACTCTCCAATTAAAATTTGGCCCCTACAAAATCCAGTATCAGACACTTGACACTTACTAGCTTGTGACCCTGGGCAAGTCACTTAACCCCCATTGTCCCACAAAAAAAAAAAAAAAAGAAAAAAGAAAAGAAAAAGAAAATTGATGAACAGTTTTAAAGGGAATAATTCTCTAATCTATAAACTGAGGAGGGGAGCTTTCACAAGTCCGTGGAGGAAGAGACATTCTCTTTAGGTTTATATTTGTATATAAGTGACCTTTTTTTAAAAAAAATATGAGTTAAGCATATATTTCACTTGGTAGATTTTCATATGTAGTTTTTTTTTCCCTCTCTAGAATTTATGCCCTATGAGGATCAGATGAAGGAACTCTTTATTTTAGAAGTTAAAAAAAAACAAACAAAACAAAACAGGGGAGGCATGACAGCTATCTTCAAGTATTTGGAGAGCTATGATTGGGAAGAGATAGAAGACATGTTTTGTTTGACCCCAAAAGGATGGCAACAATGGATTACAATAGCATTATGTGTGTGTGTGTATGTATGTATGTATATATATATATAAAATTATAATTTAGGCTCAATGTGAGGGAAACCTTCCTAATAAATAAAGCTATCTATGAAGGCAATGGATTGCCTCTGACGATGGTGGCTTCCTCTTCTTTGGAAATCTTTAGTCAAAAACAAGATGACTATCTGCTATGTATGCTGCAGTAGAAACTGTTTTGGGGAAATGTATTGGAAGAGTTGGGCACTGAGGTCCCTTTCAAATCTAAATTATTGTGCTTTCTGATCTATCTTTTCTTCTTTCTTCTGTATACTTGTTGGGGGTGGGGAGAGAAGGACTAGACCCACATGTGATTTTGATTTCCTTAGTATAGGAAATTCCTCCTATCAATGCAGGTGGACACCTTCTCAGCATCTTATGGTGTTAGCGAGTTGCCTAGAGAACTGTGTGAGTGAGATTTTTCCCAACCCTTAGAGATAAGTGATTTAACTATGGTAATAATCAGTATTTAGACTACAATTTGTGATTTAATATGTTTAAGTATTCTTTAGTGGTATTCTTTAGTAACTTAAGCAAATGATAATAGAATAAGACAGATATTAGTAGAGCTTATGTACATGCTATATAGTAGATTGATGCAGAAACCACATAATTGAAACCATTAGTTTAATCCATTGTGGTTAGATGTCCACCAATCATCTTAAAGGTCAGATTCTAAAAATAGTTACTTGGGACCAATCAGAACTTAAAGAAAGCTATCATCAAATGAAGTTAATAACTTCCAAAGGCTGTGATGAAAAGAAATTATAGTGGATTTAAGCAGTTAATACTTTTGCACTATGGTGGATCTACTAGTTGGATTACATAATTTTGCATAAGACTGAGATTTCCAATATTCAATGAGGATTTGTTGTACATACATCACTTGAATTGTATAGT